>NC_083868.1:147416811-148041811 GCF_032452875.1 Bos javanicus | reverse complement strand
CTCTTCCCTCACCATCCCATCCCTCAGGGTTGTCCCAGTGCATTGGCTTTGAGTGCCCTATTTCATGCAACTAACTTGGACTGGTCATCTATTTCACATATGATAATATACATGTTTCATTGCTATTCTCTCAAATCATCCCCCTAGCCTTCTCCCACAGAATCTAAAAGTCTGATCTTTATGTCTGTGTCTCTTTTGCTGTCTTGCATATAAGGTCATCGTTACCATCTTTCTAAATTCCATATATATGTGTTAGTATACTGTACTGGTATTGTATACTGTATTATACTGTATATAGGTTAGTATACTATATCGACTTACTTCACTCTGTATAATAGGCTACAGCTTCATCCACCTCATTAGAACTGATTCAAATGCATTCTTTTTGATGGCTGAGCAATATTCCATTGTGTATATGAACCACAGCTTTCTTATCCATTCATCTGCCAATGGACATCTAGGTTGCTTCCATGTCCTGGCTATTGTAAACAGTGCTGCGATGAACATTGGGGTACACGTGTCTCTTTCAATTCTGGTTTCCTCGGTGTGTATGCCCAGCAGTGGGATTGCTGGGTCATATGGCAGTTCTATTCCCAGTTTTTTAAGGAATCTCCACACTGTTATCCATAGTGGCTGTACTAGTTTGCATTACCACCAATGGTGTAAGAGGGTTCCCTTTTCTCCACACTCTCCAGCATTTATTGTTTGTAGACTTTTTGATAGCAGCCATTCTGACTGGTGTGAGATGGTACCTCATTGTGGTTTTGATTTGCAGTTCTCTGATGATGAGTGATGTTGAGCATCTTTTCATATGTTTGTTAGCTGTCTGTATGTCTTCTTTGGAGAAATGTCCGTTTAGTTCTTTGGCCTATTTTTTTGATTGGGTTGTTTATTTTCTGGTATCGAGCTGCATGAAGATCATTTTTGTACAGTTCTTCTGTGTATTCTTGCCATCTTTTCTTAGTATTTTCTGCTTTTATTAGGTCCATACCATTTCTGTCTTTTATTGTGCCCATTTCTGCATGAAATATTCCCTTGGTATCTCTAATTTTCT
Organism: Bos javanicus; assembly: GCF_032452875.1. Taxonomy (NCBI): domain Eukaryota; kingdom Metazoa; phylum Chordata; class Mammalia; order Artiodactyla; family Bovidae; genus Bos; species Bos javanicus. The sequence goes on along the minus strand of NC_083868.1, from coordinate 148,040,757 downwards.
TGAAGAAATCTCTAGTTTTTCCTATTCTTTTGTTTTCCTCTATTTGATTGCATTGATCACTGAGAAAGGCTTTCTTATTTTTCCTTGGTATTCTTTGGAACTCTGCATTCAGAGGGATAGATCTTTCCTTTTCTCCTTTGCCTTTCGCTTCTCTTTTTTTCTCAGCTATTTGAAAGACTTCCTCAGACAACTATTTTGCCTTTTTGCATTTCTATTTCTTGGAAATGGTCTTGATCACTGCCTCCTGTACAATGTCACAAACTTCTGTCCATAGTTCTTCAGGCACTCTGTCTATCAGATCTAATCCCTTGAATCTATTTGTCACTTCCACTGTATAATCATGAGGGATTTGATTTAGGTCATACCTGAATGATCTAATGATTTTCCCTATTTTCTTTCATTTAAGTCTGAGTTTTGTAATAAGGAGTTCATGATCTAAACTTCGGTTAGCTCCCAGTCTTGTTTTTGCTGACTGTATGCCCCTTGCTGCTGCTGCTAAGTCACTTCAGTCGTGTGCGACTCTGTGCGACCCCATAGACGGCAGCCCACCAGGCTTCCCCGTCCCTGGGACTCGCTCCTTACTGACTACCAAACATATGCCTGCTCTTCAGGAAGCAGTCAAGGCCTTCAACCACATGCTCCATCTCTCCTGTCCCAGTGTGTGCTATTTCTCCCCCTGGACACATGCCGTGTTAAGCTTTGCCTGAACATGCCCCATCCTTCCTCAGTTTCCCACCTTTGCTTACGTTGTTTTTGGCACCCTGAATCAATTCCCATCATTTCCTCCTAAGCATGCCTCTTCTTTGTTGGCTCATCTCATATGCTGCCTCCTCTCCTGATTTCTCCCAACTAGAATGTACCTTTCCCTTCTATTGTACAGCCTCATCCTACTATTATCTTACCTGTCTTATGACATATAATATGATTTTTGAGGGATAATGTTCTTAGACTATTAGCAACCCCTGAGTATCCATGGAGGGTGGAGATCCTTAAGATCTTATCCACCATCCTTAAGATCACCAGTCCAAGTTAGATGCGTAAGACAAGGATCTTATCCACCTCCGAGGCTCTAGCAATGCCTAGCACTGTGCTTGGGGTACAGCAGCTGCTCAGTGACTCCTAAGGGTGTTGAACTGCCTCCCTGCCCCCACCTCATCATCCTTATACTGCAAGGGGGTGGGCTGCATGTGCAGGTGCCAGTGGGAGGTCGGGGGCGGGGGAGTGGTCTGTGTTGCTTTCCAAACATTAATGTCCACAGACAGCTCTAAGTGCTGTCTACCTTTGGCTCAGAGTCAGATATAATAAAACAAAATCAGCCGTTACGACTAATGCTTTTTAACTTTTGTTGTAAGACTCACAAAAGACGCTTGCTATCCCTGACTGGTGTCAGATGCAATAAATATAATTAATCTCTGGAAACACATAGATGGAATTACTTAAGTCATGGCTTAATTCGTTTACAATCTTCTGAATCTCCCAGGCCTAGAGCAGACCACGTGGCCCTCTGCTGCGGGAGGCCCCTCAAACAAGCTCTGTGCCCAGGTGTGGAGGTATGGATGGTGACTCTTTCTGGGCCTTTTCAACTTGAAAGTGGAAGACACTGGGCTCTCCATATCCATCTCTTGGGGAATCACTGAAAAAAAAGTTATCTTTCATTGAAAGGTGACTTCTCTTTTCATCTCCGACTGTGATTTCACATTGAATAGAGTCAAGAGTGGACTTTGCACCCACTTCCCTGAGTGCAAAGTCAATGAGACCACAGTTCTAGAAGTGAGTGGCACTGAGCTCTTTCTCCCAACTTAGTGTCACCAAAGAACCCCTTGCCACGAATCATCACGTCTTTGGAACTACTGCCATGGAAAATTGCTGATTTTTATGAGTTGCTGCTGCTGCTGCTAAGTTGCTTCAGTCATGTCCAACTCTGTGCGACCCCATAGATGGCCTCCCATCAGGCTCCCCCGTCCCTGGGATTCTCCAGGCAAGAACACTGGAATGGGTTGCCATTTCCTTCTCCAATGCATGAAAGTGAAAAGTGAAAGTGAAGTCGCCCAGTCGTGTCCGACTCTTCGCAACCCCATGGACTGCAGCCTACCAGGCTCTTTCGTCCATGGGATTTTCCAGGCAAGAGTACTGGAGTGGGGTGCCAAGCATCATTAGTGTTCATCCAGTCCAAGAGCCCCATTTGGCAAAAAAGAAACCAAGGCATGATGAGCTGCCCTGTCTTGCTGGGGGCCTCATCATGGTTGAGGGTCAGCAACTGGGTACGAACCATCTCTGCTAGGATTTTTACCTCATGTGCTCAGACACTGAGTCATGTCTAACTCTTTGTGACCCCATGAACTGTAGCCTATCAGGCTCCTCTGTCCATGGGCTTCTCCAGGCAGGAACACTGGAGTCGGTTGGCATTTCCTCCTATAGGAGATCTTCCTGACCCGGGGATCAAACCCACATCTCTTATGTTTCCTGCACTGGCAGATGGATTCTTTACCACTAAGGCCACCTGGGAAGCCCATGGGTTTTCTCAAATATCCTTCCAGGTGAGATTCTTTTTATTATTTCATAGATTCCATGATGGAAAGATTTGGTCAACAAGACAATGCGGTCTTGTTGCAATGCAGCCTTTCATGTACTGAACCAGTATTTAAGGCTACTATAGGTCAGGCACTTTCTGTGTACTAGAAATACAATGACGCACAAACACACACTTGCCCTGGTGAATCTTCAGTTTACTGGGTCAATCAGATACTAGACAGGACACTTCGGAGAACTTTGATGCATGTTGGAAAGGGGGAATGTAGGGTTCCTGAACCTCTAAGCAAAGGGCAGGTCTTGGCTGGAGGAATCTGACCTAATTCTAAGTAGAAAGGCCTGGGGTTCAGTGAGAGCTTTCTCTCTGGTTTCTCTCAAGTCCATGCACACGTCTGCTGTGTGCATGTTCAGCTGTGTCTGACTTTTTGTGACCCCGTGGACTGTAACCCACCAGACTCCTCTGTCCTTGGGGTTCTCCAGGTAAGAATACTGGAGTGGGTTGCCATTTCCTCCTCCAGGGTATCTTCCTGGCTCAGGGATTGAACCCACATCTCCTGTGCCTCCTGCATTGCAGGCAGATTCTTTGCCCACTGAGCCACCTGGGAAGCCGTTACTCTAGATACCTTCATAGCCACGCTCTGCGTCTCTCTTCAGCTTCATCTCGCCTGCCTGCATGCTAACATACACCTCAGCATTCTTCTTCTGTTCTTTGCCCAAGCTTTTCTTTATTTTCACACTTTTGCACATCCTTTCGCTTTACTGGAAATGTGAACTGCTTCCAGATCCACTCATAGTTTAGGATTCAGCTTTCAACTTGACTCTCCTGGACTGTTTTGGTTAATGCTCCTATAAGATATCATGGGCTTCTCAGGTGGCGCTAGTGGTAAAGAACCTGCAATCCAATGCAGAAGATGCAGGTTTGATCCCTGGGCCAGGATAATCCCCTGGAGGAGGGTATGGAAACCCACTCCAGTATTCTTGCCTGAAGAATCCTATGGGAAGAGGAAGCTGGTGGGCTACAGTCTATGCATACTCATGGAGTCAGACACAACTGAAGTGACTTAGCACATAAGGTATCATACCTTCTCATGTATGTTTCCACTGGACTTAATAGACATTCGTGTACTTGTGTATTTGGTTACCTGTGTTCTTTGCTAGCCTGAGAACCTCCAGTGGGGGTCAGAGGGATGCCTTATTTGTCTTACTTGTTCCTCACACAGTCTGGAACTTGTTAGTTACTCCCAAAACATGTTTGTTGTAACAACAGGTAAAGAAATATAGCTTGACTCCAGCCTGGTTCTCTTTTCTGCCTCCTTCTTTTCTATTCCTCTATCCATCTATCCATCTTTCTGTAAATCCATCAGATATTTTTGGGAATCTGCTCTGAGCTTGGCCTTGAGCTTCCGTGTAGTCCAGCAGCAGAGTTCAATAGGCAGTTAGATAAGATAGCTTAGTAGGGTTTTTGATGTTATAGGAGTTGAAAAAAGTGCTCCAGAGCTTTGAGGGAGGGTGGGTCCTTATTTTTCATCTGGGGTAATCTGGGAAGTCTTCACCAAGGTGGTGTTGTTTGAGTCTTGGAAAATGAAGAGATTTGCCCGGTAGGGAAAAGGGGTAGGAAGGGGTTTGCATTGGAGGCAGAAAAAGTCCCTGAGTTGTGGAGAGTAAGAAGTTCAGTGTTCATGAATGGAGGGTGTGTACCTGTGGAGGGTGTGGGAGTCAGGACAGGGAAGAATGTGTGGGAAGGAGAGAGGAGGGTGAAGGCCTCGTGGAAAACACTCTTGCCTCAATAAACAATATGAGCTTTATTGTGTAAGCCCTGGGGATCCTACTGAGGTTTTTCAGCAGGGAAATTGCCTCTGTTTTGTAGGAAGCTGATGGTACCTCTCTGGGGCCATCATAAGAGAAATTCTAGAGATAACGAAGACAGACTCTACAAGAGGGTTTTCAGTGCTGATCTGCCGTGTGGCCCCCTGTTCCTCAGCTGCCTTCTCTTATAGCACCCCCTGGTCTGGGGACACAGGCCATTGCTAGCACAGGACTGAGATCACTGCAGGAGGAAAGAAGACAAGGTTATGGGGGTGACTGGCTCTTTGGCAAGTATTTGTCACCTTTACCTCCGGAGGAATGGCATTTTGGAAGGATAGTGATTGCCAGCCCTTTATGTTACTGATTAGGCACCTCGTTTTCCTTAATAATTCTTATTAGCCAGAGAATTTATCATTTGGCACTGACTTAAAAATATGCTTCCCGAGTCTTATTTCAGAGCCAATGAAAGGATTCATTCTTCCTGGACTCCTCTTGTTGTTATAACAACAATGGTTAATCTCTGCTGACTGATTGGAAGAGGCCATTGAACTTGACAGTAGCAATTACGGAACCGAACGTTTACATCAGGGCACGCACGAGCCATCCAAGTGCCTTCAGCTGCATAATTAACAAGGCCAGCTAAAATTCTACATCATTGTAATAATATTTACTCTGAAAACTCACAATGGGACTAAAGTTTCTATCGCTCTGCTGACATCAAGGAATCTTAAACTTCCTTTTTGATGGGGAGGTTTATGGGGGCCATGCTTTGGCAGCCAAAACATGATTTCTCCAGCAGATGGACTACTAAGGACTGATGTTGGATTAGAGATCATCTGTGCTATTGTTTCTAAACTTGGCTGAATTACAGAATCTGCTGGGGAGCCTAGAAATTTCTGGATTCCTGAGCTCCACCTCTGGGAACTAGGACATTGTCTATATATTAAACACCCAGGTTATTTTTCCAGCTGTGGAGACTGCTGATCTCCTATTGAGGATACGGAGGGCTGTAAGATTGAAGTCCCTTGGGAGATTAAACCAATCCAGGAGTGTTCTCAGTCTCTCTGAGTGGGAGAGATGGATTTTAGGGACTCCCAGGGAACACTCCTATTAATGAAATGCTTTTGTGAAAAAAACTCTCTGTTTTGACTTTATGGGAGGTGCCTTCACAGTGTTTCCAAGACTGGATCCTCTAAGATCCCTTCTAGGAATTCTCTCGGGTACTTGTTAAAAATGCAGATTCCTGGGATCACCTATGGACCCACTGCATCAAAAGCTCTGAGGATGGGGCTCCAGGAATCTGTATTTAAATAAGTCCCTCAGGTGTTCCTGACGCATGTTAAAGTTTGAGAGCCACCGGATTTTATCTGCTTTTGTATCACTCGGCACCTCCCTGTTTGTGGTGGATACTCAGTGCCAACTGTTGACTTCGTGGGAGCTAAAGTGTGCAAACCGGGACACATCCAGTGCTCCAGTGTGCGTTCCTTGTGCCATTCGACTGTTGATAGCCCACTCTTGAGATGCTCTTTGTGCTCATGATTTCCATGTCCATCCCCCTTTCTCTGTATAATCCTTTGTCTTGCTAGATCATCCTTGGACTTACTTCTCTCTTGGTCTCCTCTTCTTCCCTCTGCCTCTCCTGAGCAGGAAACATCTTCTCATTTATTTATTTATTTAGGCTGTACTGAATGGCATGCAGGATCTTAGTTCCCATATTACTTTAGTGACAAAGGTCTGTCTAGTCAAAGCTATGGTTTTTCCAGTGGTCATGTATGGATGTGAGAGCTGGACTATAAAGAAAGCTGAGCGCTGAAGAATTGACACTCTTGAACTGTGGTATTGGAGAAGACTCTTGAGAGTCCCTTGGACTGCAAGGAGATCCAACTAGTCCATCCTAAAGGAAATCAGTCCTGAATATTCATTGAAAGGACTGATGCTGAAGCCGAAACTCCAATACTTTGGCCACCGGATGTAAAGAACTGACTCCTTGGAAAAGACCCTGATGCTGGGAAAGATTGAAGGCAGGAGGAGAAGGGGATGACGGAGGATGGGATGGTTGGATGGCATCACCGACTCATTGGCCATGAGTTTGAGCAAGCTCCGGGAGTTGGTGATGGACAGGGAGGCCTGGCAGGCTGCAGTCCATGGGGTTGCAGTCAGACATGACTGAGTGACTGAACTGAACTGAACTGAATGGTATGCAGGATCTTAGTTCCCTGACTGGGGATTGAACCTGTGCCCCTGTAGGGGAAGCACAGTGTCCTAACCACTGGACTGCCAGGAAAGTCCCCTCACACACCTTCTCTTGATTTCTTTACACAGCATTGATGATTTCTGAATGCCTTTCACCAGTCCAGATGCATTCCCTGAGCTTCACCCCACCTGTACAATCCCTCTGGTACCTGAATTTGGATGACTGAAGCTCATTATCCTCCAACACTCGTACTCTTCCCATGACTTGAGTTGATGGTATTGCCATTCATCCAGTTACCACCCCAGACTCTTCCCATTCACTGTATCTCCAACCATGAACAAACCCTGATGATTTGGGTTACTAAATATAGCTGAGTCAGTTACATCTCAATAAAACTGGAAAAATATACCTGAAATCTACTGTCTCTTTTTTTCTTTTTTTATGCCACTAACTTACCCTTGACTTTCACCATCTCTTCTCTGGGTCTAATGATATCTTTTCTAAGCTAATCTTCCTGCAAGTCTTGTCCTCCCTAATCCACCAAAAGCATTGTCTCCAGAGTGATCTTTTAAACATCTGGCCACAGCACTCCTTGTGATTAAAACCCTTCAGAAATTCTGCCTTGCCTATAGGAGGAGAGTCCCTTCGATAGCAAAGAGATCAAACCAGTCCATCCTAAAGGAAATCAACCCTGAATATTCATTGGAAGGACTGCTGCTGAAGCTGAAGCTCCAATACTTTGACCACCTGATGTGAAGAACTGACTCATTGGAGAAGACCCTGATGTTGGGAAAGACTGAAGGCAGGAGGAGAAGGGGACGACAGAGGATGAGATGGTTGGATGGCATCACTGACTCAATGGACATGAATTTGAGCAAACTCCAGGAGATAGTGAGGACAGAGAAGTCTGGTGTGCTGTAGTTCATGAGGTCACAAAAACTTAGCGGACAAAACTTAGCCACTGAGCAACAGGAGGAATCCCTGACTCCTCAGTGGACTGCTCAGGTCTTCTTCCAGGCTCTGTCGGTTTCTCCACTTGGCATCCATTCATCACTTCCCTCCTCTTTCCCTAGGACTTTACATTCTAGCTGCTTCCTGGTGCCCGGAGGCATTTGTAGAGGAAATTCCCAATACCTGGTATGCCTTTCTGTCATTATATCCTCTCTCCCCGTCTATCCACCACTGATTCCCTAAACATCCTTCTAGATGTAACTCTGCCCCTCTGAAACCTTGGTTGACCCTCAGGCAAGGGTGTGGCCCCCACCGCGTGCACCATCCTACTCCATCCCCACCTCCTCATAAATTGTGTTCACCATCCCCACCTCATCATAAATCTGTGTTCCCCAACCCCACCTCATCATAAATCTGTGTGTGCATGCCTACTGTCCCTCCTTGTCTTGATCCATCTATTACACCCAGTGCTGAGAAATGCGGCTGGTTCTTAGTAGATCCTTAATGAACACTTCTTGGGTGAATGAACAGATGAATTATTCACAGCATCTGACTTTTAGAACCATATATCATGTAAAAATCTATACCTATATTTTAGCCATTCTTCCCATTTATGAAACACATGTCATGAGTTCATGTGCTGGCAGTAGAGTTCATAAAAATAACTATGCATTCTGATTAATTGACTCATATTACCTAATTAATTTACCCATTAAGAGGTCAGCCAGAATCTGGGCATGAAGCAAATATACTGTGGCATGGATCAACATTACAACCAAGTCCCTTAAGAAGTTGATAGGAAGGGGTTTTAAAAAACAACCAAGGTTACTAGGCATTACTTCATCTTTTGCAACATTTTTTTAAAAAACCAAAGGAAACCATATTTCATCCTGGTAAGGAAGAAACATGCTAATAATGGAAAACAAAATTATTCCAATATTTTAGCTAACATCACAGTGTCAACTGTAAGAAGTTTGAGATGCCCAATTGGATCTGTATTTTCTGGGTCTTTCTTTCATCCACTTACAGAATGCCTTGAGTTTCCAGACCCAAAGAAAGGCAAAGAAGAGTGTTGGGGGTGAGACAGGGATGTAGGATGAAGGAAGCAGCATATCAGAGATGCATCCTGGGAAATAATCAGGTTTGAGAACAGCATGCTTAGAATGTGTGAACATGTACTGACTTGTCCTTTAGGCCAGACACGGGGTTTTGCATCTTACGTAACCTGTGCGTGTGTGCATGCTAAGTCGCTTTAGTCATGTTGACTCTTTGCAACCCCATGGACTGTAGCCTGCCAGGGTCCTGTACCCATGGGATTTCTCCAGGCAAGAATACTGGAGTGGGCTGCCATGCCCTCCTTGAGAGGATCTTCTAATTCACTCCTCCACCCTGTGAAGCTATGACAAATTTCTCAATTTTACAGATGTGGGAGCTATTAACTGATTCTTGGCAGCTAAGGAAGTAGCTGGGGAATTAGCAAACATGCACCTGATCAATTTCCTTGTTAAGATTCAGGAGCGATGGTGGTTGGCTTGCCTGAACTCAGCGGGAAGGGCTGCCCTTCGAAATTCCTCTGTCCTCCTGTCTCACAATAGACTGTCCCTTGATTCCCTCAGGACTCATGTCCATCTCTTGGGTTCCTCCTCCTGTGCAGATGGGACAGGTGGCTGTATTGGCCTGCAGAGCTTCCCAGACTGACACAGCGACACTCTCTTTGTAGAAAGGCTCGTTTTCTGCAAACCTCTCTGTCAAGTTCACAGCAGGAGAACTGTGTGTGGCGTCTGACCTTAAAATGCCCCCTTCCCTCTGATGCTGCTGGTTCTGGACAGATGTGACTTTCGTGACATCAGAGGCTGGTGTTAGAGTGATGGGGGTGTTAGGATAGTAGGGCACCAGGGGGTCAGTTCGTCTTATTGCCCAGATGAGGACAGCGGGTCCCTGGGAGGTGAACTTGCTTGTCCAAAGTCATGACAGCGTGGGTGTGGAAGGTGAGTTCCAGAACACAGCAGGGCACTCTCCTTGCCCCCGTCCAGCAGACAGGAAGTGTCGTTTTTATCGATTGGTGCCTAATTCAGTGATGCTCTTGCTATGCCCCTGGTCTGCACTTTTGTTTTGAAGTTGAGTTGTTTTCTGCGCTTTCAGGATGACGTTCTCACAGACAGGTTCTGAGCCTTTCTTATTCATGTCTCCCTCCTCCCAGGTCTTTTCGCCTTTTCCATAGCACCTTCCACCCCTGTGCTCATCAAACACAGCTCATAATTTGTCTCCTTTGCTGAAGCTATTTTCCTAACCCAAACACCCTCCTCTCCTCTCCTCTCTCTGTGTTTTGATCATTAATAAGACTCTGCTGCTAAGTTGCTGCTAAGTCATTTCAGTCGTGTCTGACTCTGTGTGACCCCATAGATGGCAGCCCACCAGGCTCCCCCGTCCCTGGGATTCTCCAGGCAAGAACACTGGAGCGGGTTGCCATTTCCTTCTCCAATGCAGGAAAGTGAAAAGTGAAAGTGAAGTCGCTCAGTCGTGTTCGATTCTTCGGGACCCCATGGACTGCAGCCTACCAGGCTCCTCCGTCCATGGGATTTTCCAGGCAAGAGTACTGGAGTGGGGTGCCATTGCCTTCTCCTAATAATAAGACTCAGACTATTTTATTTGGCTCCACAGCTCAGTTTGTGGAATCTTAGTTCCCTCACTAGGGATCAAACCCAGGCCCCGGCAGTGGAAGTGCAGAGTCCTAAACACTGGACCACCAGGGAATTCCAAAGAATTATACCACTTTTTGTCTTTAATTGAGACTGTTCTTTTTTATTTATTTACTGGCTATGCTGGGTGTTCAGTGCTACTCTGGATTTTCTCTAGTTGTGGCAAGTGCGGGCTCGCCTCTAGGCACGGTTCATGGGCTTCTTACTGCAGTGAGAGGGCTTAGTAGCTGCGATTCCTGGGCTCTAGGGCACAGGCTCAGTACTTGTGGTGTGTGTGCTTAGTTGCTCCAAGGCATGTGGGATCTTCCCGGACCAGGGATCGAACCCATATCTCTTTCATTGGCAGGCAGATTCTTTACCACTGGGCCACCAGGGAAGCCCCATACTACTTTTAAGATACTGTCTCCAACCACTTCAGCCCATAGGGAATCCTTATGCCAATAGTCATGAAAACTCCATCCTTTGAAACTCAATATACTGTGGCTAGGCCGGTGTTTTCCAGAGTAGTTCCTGGAAGGTATGTCTCTTGAATTACATCTGTTTTCCTGTGCTCCTCTTGAAGGATAGGTCCATGGTTAACACAATCTGTGAAACATCGAATGTTTTATCTGCTTCATGGAGCCTCGCATATCAGCACACCAAATGCTTTTAGAAATTCTGCATTGGGAAACGGGTTTAACTTTTTCAACGCTGTCCTTCTCAAATTTATGTCCTTGGAAACTTTCATTTATGTGACTCTATTAGCATCCTATTGAATGCTTTTTGGGGGATGCTCTTCTAGAAAGTTTATGATATACAATTAGAAATTTATAAGACTTCCCAGTTACACTGTAAGTTTCTGTGCGCTTTATCTCTCCCAAAGGGCCAATGAAATGTTAATTTCTGTCTTTGAAAAAAATTTTATGTTGTGGCAAGAGCTAAGAAAGGTTTGCTTGCTTGCCAATGTGGGGTCCTGGCATGAAAAGAAATTTTTTCATGCTGGGATATGGCAAACATAAGGAGTGGTCAGTAGGAAAGGCAGATAAGGCAGATATTGACCAGTGATGAGAACGACTTAGACTATTAAGCTGCCATGAACTATAAGTGAGATTGGCTTTAGGAAGACCAAATATACTGTCAAAATCTCAGTGGACGAGTTGGAATGTGAGAAACCCTCATCTGAAGAAAGGCAAATAGCTATAATGTAAGAAAACCTCTCCAAGCCCCGGAGAGTGAAAAATAAAGAAGAAGAAGAGAGAGAGAAAAATGGAACAGAATGGGTGGTTATAAAACACTCATTTTACTTCAGTTTCAAAACTTTCCTGGGATGTGCTCCCAGATTGTCGCTCTGCTACCAGGAGCTAAGGCTCCAGTTATTAAGGCTCTGTTGTTGCCAAAACTTTCTTTTTTTTTTTAATCCACTTTTTTATTTGCTTCATATTTCAGTAATGACCTTGAATAACCCTAGATCTTTATCTGTTTGGTTCAAATTGGTTCAACGGTTATTTATTGAGCACCTTCTGTGTGCCAGGCTGTTATCGGGCTACACAAATAAATAAGAGAGTCTTTTTGCTTGTGTATATTTTAGCCAGGGTTAGGGAGAGGAAATATTAGAAACAACGACGGGTAATTTCAGCATGGTACCAAGAAAGGGTGAGTGTAGAGACCTGACCTAGCCTGGGGTCCCCAGTGACTGTTTCCATGGGGCCAACCAAGGGACTTTTAAGTGCCACAAGACTTTCAAGCTAAAAATGTTTTCCTTTTAAATTAGAGGGGGAAAAATGAATATACTCTCGCCTGGATTTTACTTGTCTTTATACCAACACAGTTGCAAAGTACTTTTGAATATTTTTTTCATAGAGGAGTGACCCACTCAGGCAGAAGTTCCTGGGATGCTGTCTTCATTCCCTAGGGCTTCTGAGGCAGAGAACCACGACCGGGTGATTTAAACAGTGAAAATTATTGCCTCACAGTTCTGGAGGTCACAAGTTGGAGACCAAGGTGTTAGCAGGGTTGGTGCCTCCCAAGGGCTGTCCCGGGCCCCTCTCCCAGCTTCCAGTGGCCTCAGGTCTCTTCAGCTTGTAGATGGTCTTCTCCTTGTGTCTCCAACTTTTCTTCTCTCTTCGTGTGTCTCTTTCTCTTCACACGACATTCTTTTTTATAAGGAGACTAGTCAGATTAGATTAGGGATGCCCCACAGGCCAGTATAACTTCATTTTAACAGAAGAAATGACAACAACCCAAGTGGACCTAGGGGTAAAGAACCTGCCTGCCAATTCAGGAGACAAAAGAGATTGAGGGTTCGATCCCTGGGTCAGAAGATCCCGTGGAGGAGAGCATGTAACCCACTCCAGTATTCTTGCCTGGAGAATCCCCTCCAGGGCAGAGAAGCCTGGCAGGCTAGTCCATGAGGTTGCAAAGAGCCAAACATGATTGAAGCGACTTAACATGTCTACGTTCATGTTTTCAAACAAAAGTCACCTCCTGAGGTCCTGGGGAATGGGGGTTTCACTCTACGAATTTGGTGTGTCTGTGGTGGGGGAGGACATAGTACAACCCATAATGTGTGTTTGAGGTGGGAAGGACGAGGGAGTCACGTGGTTTTATCGTGGCTACAGGTCGCCTCACCTCACTCCCGAAGAAATAAAACAAATGCGTTCTTAGGTTCTTCCTGTAGGTCACGAGACCGCTGTGGAAAATTACTTTGCAGACACAATCGGAACATTTTATTTATTGACCTAACCTCTAATTTAAGATGGCCAGATTTAACAGTCTACAAAACAAATCTGTACCCTCGAAAGTGCTGACTATGAAGTCTTTCGAAAGTGAAGCCTTCTGATTGAACCCAAGTTTTCTGCAGAAAACTTCCCTGCTGGCTTGGCCTTCATGTGTCCCAGGATGTCCAGGGCACAACTCCCCAGGTTTCACGGCCGGGAGCTGTTTCCCTCCCATTTCTCAGGGCCAGGCTCTGAGCCAGGGAACTCATGCCAGGAAGTGGTGATAAGGATTTTGAGCAAAGGCCCCTCCTCTGCTTCCCACCCTCATATCCTCAGGGTTGGGGTCTAAAAGGGGCCAGAGCACATTTCTCACAAGTTCTGTGTGCTGTCTGGGGAGAGGGCCAGGCAAGTCACCCCGGCACAAACCTGGCACAAGCCCCTCAGAGCCTGTTTTGAATTTGCATCTCTAATTCTGCCTTTCGCTCAGAGAGTTCAGGGGATGCTGTCTCCCGCTGCCCATGCTGTGCAGGCCTCCTTAGCCAGTGGTGGTTTGAGACGAGCCAAACTTACTCCTCACTCCCGCCCCGCCAACTCTGCAAATACTTCTGGGTGTCTGGTCCTCATTAGTGCTGGCTGAGTCGACAGTTTACAGCTTTACCCTGTAGTGCCACCTCACCTGTGGTTGACCAGATGCCTCCATCTTCACTTTTGAAGAAAAGGCCACGGGGCCCTGCTTAAGCCATTGCCAGAGTTTGTCCTCTGGGCTTGCAGGCCATGTAGCTCAGCTGCCGCTGTCACCACCTTCCCGTTGGGGAGCCCAGCTCCCTGCGGCCTCTCCTTGCCCGGGCTTTTGCCAAACTCCCTGGATGGCGGCCATCTTGGGTTTTCTCCTGGAGCCCACGGGCTGTCTGGGTTCTCTCACAGGTTGTAAGAGAAACAAACTGAAAATGTGCTAAGTCCTTCATCACCTCCTTCTTTTTCCAGCCTCTCATTTGAAGTTCTATGTATATTCCCAGACTTGAACTTCTTAGTATTTTTCATAAAAATAGCTTTTTTTTTTTTTTTTTTTTTTGTGGCAGCTCCAGTAAACATTTTAGTTTTAAGGCCTTTACAACTAGACTTCTTATTGGAACTGGAATGGAGCGGCTGTAATAAGAGAAATAGATAGGGTAAAGGTTTGAAAGTGTCTCTTTTGTTCCTGGAGCATCTGAGCTGTTTTGCTGTTAACAGGAGGAAATATTTAGAAAAATCCAGGGCATTTCCAAACATCTGACTGCTCAGCTGGGTAAAAATACAATCTAAGTGTTTCCTTTCAGATTTGCATCACTTTATGATTAGTCAGGGCTTTGAAGTATGAATTTCCTTTTCCGAAATGTTTTCTATTACAGCTGTGTCTTTTTTTATTTGATGACCCAATTATATGACTCTTCAGCATGGAAAAATTCACGTTATTAGTTTAAAAATATATTGTTGAGCCTCAATAACAGGTTTGTAAGACTGTGTCCATAAACTTTTATACTGTTTTAGAAACTTTTGTTGTTTTATTCTAAACTGTAGGAAAAGGAGGTTCCTGGGGGGCGGGGAGTTGAGGTGTTCTTCAGGTAGAACAGAAGTAGAAACCAGAGAGGTGGTGAAGATCCCTTTTGAATGCACTGTTTTTATCCATTCATTATTGTAAGGGAGAAAGCTGGCATTGGCTTGAAACATTCCTGATTATTTGAACCAGAGCTTGTCTGCCTGTGGGACTTCTTCATCTTGCATGATTTAGAGCTCTTCTCATTTTCCTTTACCCGAAGGTACAACCATGAGTCCACAATGATCTGTTTGCTCCTAGTATCTTTTAACAGTGAACTCTTTAAAAGATTGGCTGAATTTATTTCATTACTTAGACACGTTCCAAGAGTTCTGGAAAAACATGGCCTCGGAGAGAATATAATCTGGAGATTAACATTCTTTAGAATGAGCCTCTCAGGGGATACTGTAGCACACAGGTTCTTAAAAAATATGTTATTTATAGCTCCAATATTTTCTTTATAATTTGTTCCAACTAGTTCATCATCACTGAAGCAAGGATTATACTCCCCTTTTTAAAGCCAAGCAGTTTGCTTCCAAGTGAGAATTTAAAGAAAATTCAGTGTTTGATTTTCCCCCCTTATCTTTTCTGGGAGTAGATATATTGTGTGAGTGGTCCACATACCTGCCAAAATCAACTTTTAAAATAGACATAACGTAAGCCCAGCACACAAGCCGGCCTTGTTCCCTGGGTAGAGCTCTGTCTCTGAGGGTTCGATTCTATAGGATTGGTTAGCCAGCCATGAAGCCTGCAGAGAAAATGCAAGAAAAATGATTGCCTTTTGTTTTTTTGCCATCTCATTCATCAGTGGCATCATTCAGTGCAACTTGATAAAGAAACATCAGGACCTTTCCCCACTGCAGTTGCATTTCAAAAATGGTGCTTGCCTATTATATGGTGGGCACACTGTATGTGACATCTGGGGCTATGGCAGTGATACTGGTCTCCATGGCCCTGTGAGACTGATCCGCATCTCTTGAAACCAGCCAGGGCCTCAGTTAACACATGGTCCTCCTTGTGAGTCTTCCCAGGGTCCTTGCCTTCATTGTCAGGGATTTTTAAGGCACTGGGAAGTGAAGAGGCAGCTGGCACCAATACATACCCTCTGAGACAGTGCTGTTGGGGATTTCTAGACTGTAGATTGATGCTGGAAGCCAAAACAAATGATCTATAGTACAGGGGCAGTGCTGAGGATCAGCATCTGAAATTTAGAGACTGCCTCACAGCCTGTATTTGAAGGAACGAAAAGAGGAAACATTAAAAAAATTCTCAGCCTTCAAATGAAGAGTGGTTGAGTGATCCACAATATGGAACTGCAGGTAACTTTTTAAAAAAGAAGGAAATATTTCAGCTTTCAGTGGTCCTTGAATAAACAGAACTCAGCAGTGTTAGGGTTTGTAATGGATAGAATTGTTGCCCTTCCAAAAGAGATGTTTAAGTCCTGTCCTGTGAATGGGACCTTATCTAGAAACTGAGTCTTTGTGCATGTCAAGGTAAGGATGGTAGGATGAGGCCATCCTAAATTCAGTGAAGTGAAAGTTGCTCAGTCGTGTCTGACTCTTTGCTATCCCATGGACTATACAGTCCATGGAATTCTCCAGGCCAGAATACTGGAGTGGGTAGCCTTTCACTTCTCCAGGGGATCTTCCCAACCCAGGAATCAAACCCAGGTCTCCCATATCGCAGTAAGATTCTTTACCAGCTGAGTCACCAGGGAAGCCTAAGAATACTGCAGTGGGTAGCCTATCCCTTCTCCAGCAGATCTTCCCGACCGAGGAATTGAACCAGGGTCTCATGCATTGCAGGTGGATTCTTTAGCAGCTGAGCTACCAGAGGAAGCCCTAAATTCACTGGCTACTGTCCTTAGAAGAGAAAGGAGTAGGGGTTTGAGACACAGAGACATACAGAAGAAAGAGGGCTGTGTGAAGATGGAGGCAGACATTGGAGTGATGCAACTACAAGCCAAGGAACACCAAGGGGGTGCTGGCAACCACCAGCGTTTAGGAGACAGGATGGAAAAGATTCTCCCTCAGAGCCTCCAGGAACAGCCAAGTCTGCTGACATTTGGATTTTCAACTTCTGGCCTCTGGAATTGGGAGAGAATAGACTTCTGTTTAAATCATCAAGTTGGGGGGTAATTTGTGGTGGCAGCAGCCTTCAGAAAGAAATACAGAGCTGTATGGGGTCTTGAGTCTTCTGATTTGCTGAGCTTCATTTTATTCTGGGGGTGCTCAGAGACTTGCCCCAGTTTACATGGTAGGTAAGTGGCTGAGCTTAGACTAGCAGGCTTGATTACAGACTTTGAGTTGATGGTCCTCCACGTCCACTCGTGACCTTTTATAGCACACCCCGAGTGTGCAGAGAATGGGGTCAGGTGCCACACGGAGTTAAGAGCTTGGTCATTCAAGCTTGGTCATTCAAGAGCCTCAGAGAAGTTGCGTATTCAAAAGACTACAATGTGGGATGCTCGGTGGTGTCCTTAGAGGTTGTAGATCTAAAAACACTGGACGACTGTGTGTGTGATTGGTCAGAAAAGGCTGATGTTGGAATTTGGACTTTGTGGTTTGTGCTTTAAGAGAGGGGATTTCAGCATGGAGAGGTGGAGGGGAGAAGAGGGGGCCAGGAAAAAAGATGGGGGTAGGATGGTGTATGCTCACTTTCAACTCTGTGAGTGCTCTTGAGATGGTGGAAGAGGAGCCAACTGCTGTAGAGCCCTGTGGGCTAGGGGAGCAGGGCATGAGCTAAAAAGGATCATTCTGGAGCTTTAAGGTTTAATGCTTCTATATTAAGTTCTGGACTTTCCCGAGACCTGACACTCCTTTCTTCTTGCCTATTTCTTCTTCTCTTGGAATGGGCATGTCTGTTGTTCAGTCACTCGGTTGTGTCTGACTCTTTGCGACCCCATGGACTGCAGCACACCAGGCTTCCCTGTCCTGCACTATCTCTCGGAGTTTGCTCAAACTCATGACCACTGAGTTGATGATGCCATCCAACCATCTCATCCTCTGCTGCCTACTTCTCCTCCTGCCCTCAATCTTTCCCAGCATCAGGGTCTTTTCCAATGGATCAGCTCTTCGCATCAAGTGGCCAGAGAGCTTCAGCTTCAGCAACCATCCTCCCCACTGTTCTGTTTTGGAAGCACACATCTTGTCTGGTTTCATGGCTTCCCAGCTGAGGGGAATTTGCCTCTGTGAATCCTACCTTGAGTCCCACTCATACCTGATTTCGATGGTATTCGGATGAGACTTTGGACTTTAGAGTTTTGATTTGATGCTGGAAGGAGTTAAGGCTTTGGGGACTGTTGGGATGGAATGAATGTATTCTACATGTGAGAAAAACATGAATGTGGGGGGGACCATGGGCAGAATGCAATGTGTTAAATGTTTTGTCAGCCCTTCCCGCAATTCATATGTCGAAATTTTAACTCCCAATATGATGGTGTTAAGAGGTGGAGCCTTTGGGCAGTATTTAGAGTTCGATGAGGTCATGGAGGTAGAGCCCTCATGAAAGGACTCCAGAGAACCCCCTCGTCCTTCCCACCATGTGAGGACACAGGTGTGAATCAGGAAGTGGGGCCTCTCCAGACACCAAATCTGCCAGCAACTTGCTCCTGGACTTCTCAGCATCTAGCACTGTGAGAGACAAAGTTCTCCATTTGTTTCCAAGTCACCTCATCTGTGGTGTTCTATTATAGCAGCCTGAGCAGACTAAGACAGCTGTTAAAGGAACATGGAACCCAACGGGAAGAAGAGTGAACTCTGCTGATTGCCTTTGCTTCCTACTTCTTTCTGAGTGGACGCTGGGTTCTGATCAAGTGTGTGCTCTTCAGTACAGTCTTGTGTCTCCAGGAGACCTGACAGGACATCCAAGCAGGAGAGGTGGTCCCACAGCAACACCAGTAGGGTCACTCCCTTCACCTGTGATTGGCTGAGTGATGAACACATGACCTAATTCTGGCCAATGGAATGTAAGAGAGATTCTGGTGGGGGCGGGGGAGGGAAGGACAAAATGCTTCTGCAAATGTCCGCTTTCACCTGAGAGAAAGTGCAGAAAGAAAAACATCCCTTTTCCTTTGGACAACGTAGTGTCTGGATGTGGTGTCTAGAACCGTGGCAAGCATCTTGCTACCGGCCTGAAGATGAAACCAGTGCTAAGGATGACAAAGAACCAAAAAGGACAGAGTGGCTGATGGCACATGGCACCAGTGAGCCGGCATCCTGCCTTCTTGCTTCCTGTTAAATGCCATTAATACATTTCCTTATTATTTCTGCCGGCGGGAATCAGTGTTCCTGCCGTGTTGCTGAAAGCACGGCAGCCCTTCCTGGAGGAGGTGACGTCTGAAAGGTGATTAGGAGTTAGACAGGAGAAAAAGGCAGAGAGATAGCCTTCTTGTCGGGTTTAAGGGGAAAGACTATCACCCCAGCATTTGAGACACTGACAAATGTCATCTGTCTGGCACAGAGAATGGGAGCGGCGGTGCATGAAAAGTGATGAGAAGGGAGGAATAGAGAAACAGGAGCCAGAGGAGAGCCATACAGAAGTTTACAAGAATTCACTCCGGGGAGACAGAAAGGAGGGGTGTTATTTAGGAGAATACTAAATTGGTTCTGTTGAGAGAGGAGATTCCTGCATCAGGCGGTGGCAGCGGTAATGAAAACCAGGGGCAGATGGAAAAGACACCAGGGAGGTAGAATCCATGGTATTTGGCAGTAGACGAGCTGGAGTCGGGGTGTGGGGGGGCGGAGATGGAGACAGCAAAGACCATGCCAAGAATCTCTGGTGAGTGACTCAGAAGATGCTCTTATCATGAAAGGCCAGTGGGAGGGAGACTGGGTTGGAAAGGGCTGAGGTGGACGGCGGGGGGGGACGATTGCAGCCATCAGTTTGGGGTTTTCTGACTGCCAAGTGCTGAGATGCACACCAGACACAGAAGTGGGAGGAGCGTCTTGGCGGACAGCAATCGGCAAAGCGCAGCCGCTGTCAGCCGAGATCAGAGCCTGGGCGAGGTCCAGGGAGGTGAGGGTGGCCCTTGAGCTCAGGGCTCTCTGGAATATCCGCGGGACTGAGCGGGGACTCCGGCTCTGGTTCTTCTCGGCTCCCCGATGGGGCTCTGACTCTGTCCCTCCACCTTGTCTGGTCACCCTTGGCCTTACGTCTGCCCTCCTCCGGTCTCTGGGAGGCACACTCGGGCCCTTTTGTTCTCACGCTGCGGTTTATACCAGGAACCAGGCTGAGATTGTGAATCCCGAAATACCCACCTCTCGTGCATCAGAAGCCTTGGTTTTCAAGTCTATAGTTCCTGCCTGGTTAAGACGTAGAGCTGTCTGCAGGTGGCATGCTTTTTGTCTCCGCAGAATTGCGGGACGGGTCTCCTCTGAATCCCGTTTTAATAGACAGAAAGCCAGAGTAAATTTATCATACTCTTATCTCAGCACTGGTAGTAGTCTCACAGAAAGATGCAAAGAGTAGGAATGTGTCCGGCTAGGGTGAGATATGGGGCTTCCCTGGTAGCTCAGTTGGTGAAGAATCTGACTGCAATGCAGGAGACCCCGGTTTGATTCCTAGCTCGGGAAGATATGCTGGAGAAGGGATAGGCTACACAATCTACTATTTTTGGGCTTCTCTTGCGGCTCAGCTCGTAAAGAATCTGCCTGCAATGCGGGAGACCTGGGTTTGATCCCTGGGTTGGGAAGATCCCCTGGAGAAGGGAAAGGCTACCCACTCCAGTATTCTGGCCTGGAGGATTCCATGGGCGGTATAGTCCATGGGGTTGCAAAGAGTCGGACATGACTGAGCGACTTTCACTTTCACTTTCAGGGTGAGATATGGGCTTCCCCCCATGGCTCAGGTGTAATGAATCCACCTGCAGTGCAGGAGTTGCAGGACACGCAGGTTCAATCCCTGGGTCAAGAAGATCCCCTGGAGTAGGGTATGGCAACCCACTTGGCTATTCTTGCCTGGAGACTCCCATGGGCAGAGGAGCGTGGCGTGCTACAGTCCATAGGGTTGCAAAGAGTTGGACACGAGTGAAGTGACTTAGCACACACACACATGCAGGGTGAGATATAAGGAACAAACAAACAGTGTTAATCAGAGCCTGCTCCGATATTTGGCCACCTGATGCGAAGAGCTGACTCATTAGAAAAGACCCCAATGCTGGGAAAGATTGAAGGCAGGAGAAGGGGACAACAGAGGACGAGATGGTTGGATGGTATCACTGACTCAATGGACATGAGTTTGAGCAAGCTCTGGGAGATGGTGAAGGACAGGGAAGCCTGGCATGCTGCCGTCCATGGGGTCCCAAAGGGTCAGACACAGCGGAGCGACTGAACTGCAACAACAACAATGCAGAAATCCGCTGAGCCCACATGAAAACCGCAGTGATGGAGATGGGCCTCTTTGTGGCCCCCATCCGACTATCCGAGGCTTCATGTTCAGTGTGAAGGCAGGAACAGGGTGTTCTTTAAGCTTCCTGACTGCTTTTCTTGCCTCAAGGCGCTGGGGATATACAAACTTGGGGTACAGGTGTTTTGGGGCCAACATCCCAAATGGAGTGCTGACTCCCGCTCCCTGGTTCTGGGAAGAGGTGGAGGAAATCCTTTGGCACCAAACAGGCAAACAAACACACACCCAAACAAAACAACACGAAAAGCCCTGCTCTGAAAACTTTCCACTTGCAAACATGTTTTTGTCACTGCCAAAGGTTTAGGATTGCAACATGCGGGTGTCTTTGGCCCCCAAACCGGAGCACTCTGAAGTTTTCCCAAAGCACCTAAAAGAAAGAATTCGTTTTGGCAAAAACAGTTTGTTTGTAAACTGAAAGTCTTTATTTTTGAGAAACTCAATTCCCCCTTAGATGTAGAATATTCAGAATAAAGTCGCTCCCCACTCCCCGGGCTATTTTCCATCTGCTTTTCCTGCTCCAGATTGTCACTGGCAGGTAGAAAATATCTCTAGTTTGTGTGTGTGTGTGTGGTTTTCATTAACTGGGTGTGTGTCTGGAATTTATGCTTGTCGGCCAATTGCTGATTGCCTCGATGCTTCTCTAGAGAAAGATTTGCCGATGAAGCGCTGGGTTCTTCCGGACTCTGGGTTTCTTGTGCCCTAGGAGCAGGAAGCTGGGAACTCCCCAGAGACAAGAACCTCCCCGATTCTTGTCAGGAATCCTATCCCGCCCATCTAAACATAGACCCTGTTACAAAGTGTGGATCTGAAGTGGGAGTAGCTTGTTTTCTATCTTCTTTTACGAACAATTTCGCTGCTAAGAACGAGCTCTGTTTTCCCTCCCAGGAGCCGTGGTGACATCTTTTTTCTCTGTCTTCTCGCTATTAAGATCCTGTTCACACAGAAGCTCTGATAACCTTCTCACTTTAAAGGGGGGCCTGAGGTCTTTAACGAAATCTTAAAAACAATTCTTACCAAAATTCAAAATTCAAAATACCCTGGCCTAAAATTCTAAGTCAAAAGATCATTAAAAAAAAAAAAGTGATACTTCTTGGATTGGCCACAGAAGGCAGAATTCAAATAACATAAAATTAACCAAAGTGAAAACATTCAGCGGCATTTAGTACAATATCAGTGTTGTGTAACCAACACTTCTGTTGAGTTCCAGAGCAGTTTCATCGCTCCAAAGTAAAAACCCTTTACCCTTTAAGCAGTTTCTTCCTCTTCCTCCCATCTCCCCGTCCCTGCTATCTCCATGGATTCACCTATGCAGGATATATCATAACGATGGAATCATACAATATATACCATTTATGTCTGGCTTCTTTCTATTAGCATCATGTTTTCAACGTTCGTATTAGGAGAACCAGGTGGTTCAGTGGTAAGGAATCCACCTGCCAATGCTGGAGACATGGGTTCAGTCCCTGGGTCGGGAAGATCCCCTGGTGGAGGAAAATGTAACCCACTCCAGCATTCGTGCTGGGAAAATCCTGTGGATGGAGGAGGCTGATAGGCTATAGTCTGAGGGGTTGCAAAGAGTTGGCCACGACCGAGCATGCATGCATGAATGCGTTAGGAGAACATTTGTTCCTGAAATGAATCCTTCTAAAGAGGCATGCAAAGTTGAGTATGAGTGTTGAAGACCCTGTGGGGGTGAACCCTGATGCTTTTAGGGTGATGGGAAGAAAGCTTGTCAGAGGTTGGGGAGGCCAGACTCTATCCACAGAACCACCCCTCTGTCTTCCGAGCGTTATGCCCTGGTTCTGGATCTGGGTAGCGATTCCTGGACCTTGACATCATCTCCCATTCATGGCCCTTTCTACCTTCTTTCAGGGTCTGCTCCCCACACAGTGAACTGACTCTTACTGTGTACATTCAGTACCACCCTGCCTTGCCTCTCTGTATCTGGGTTCAATAGATCTTGAGAGAAGATGAATCTTGTGGACATCGGGGAGAAGATAAACCATTGGCTTCTAAACTTCCAGCACTTTTCATCCTGTGGGTGGCCATGAGATCTTGTGCAGTAAAGATGGGAGCAGATGGTATCTTAACACTTGGACAGGCAAAGGATGCTGGCCAAAGGTAAGTCCTGGAAAAAGTGACTGGTGATGAAAAGCTTCTAGTGTGTGAGTGTAGTAAACTCATTCGAAGGATGTAAGCTTAAAAATGATTTGCCATATGGCTTTTTCTCTTTTATATTTTATTACTGTTGTCTTTTCATTAAAAAGCAAAAACCAAAACCTGGTCTGACATCATTTCCACAGCTATTATTGACTTCACCTGTTTTTATTATTTTTCTCATCTTTATACCCTTGTATTTGTGTAGTCACTAAGTCGTGTCCGACTCTTTTGCAACCCCATGGACTGGAGCCTGCCAGGCTCCTCTGTCCATGGGATGTCCCAGGCTAGAATACTTGCCTGGAGTGGGTTGCCATTTCTTTCTCCAGGGGATCTTCCTGACCCAGGGATTGAACCCGTGTCACCTGCATTGGCAGGCAGATTTTTACTATTGAGCCACCAGGGAAATTCTTTCTATATCCTTACTGTATCCTTCTGGTATTGGCATTCATTCACCCAGGAATTGGAAACTATTAATATCACCTATTAAATTTTAATAGCAATATTTTTGTTCCTCTCAGTTGACCTTGCTTAGTTACTCACTGAGCAGACTTGCCTAACCACTAGATGGAGCTCACACGCTATTGTAAGGGGACAATGAAGTTAAACTATTTGGGAAAACAATTTGTCTTCATTTAAGGTAAATACAGAATTGGCCCTACAAGCTGTACCTGCTTGTGGTTTAGAGATTTTTCTTCCCTCTTCACTTTTCTTGACTGCCTTTTCCACCGGGCATCACCATAAAACACAGGGAATCTAGAGTCAGACTAAGTTCAAATACTGCCTTCCTCCTTCCTTCACTTGCTATACGACCTTGAGTAAGTCCTGTCACTTCATTGTTCTTATCTACCAAATGGTGTTAATAATACCGCATACCTAGTGGGGGTGCTCGTGAGAATTAAAAAGTTGACATAGTCTCACATGTACTTGGTTTTTAAATAATTTGATTTCTTTTTCCTCTTTTCCTCCCACTTGATGTGGTTTAACTGACCTATAACACTGCCTGCAATGCAGGACACCCAGGTTCGATTCCTGGGTCGGGAAGATCCCTGGAGAAGGAGATGGCAACCCACTCCAGTATTCTTGCCTGGAGAATCCCATGGACAGAGGAGCCTGACAGGCTACAGTCCATGGGATTGCAAGAGTCGGACACGACTTAGTGACTAAACCACCACTGTTTCCACTGTTTTTCCATCTATTTGCCATGAAGTGATGGGACCGGATGCCATGATCTTAGTTTTCTGACTGTTGAACTTTAAGCCAACTTTTTCACTCTCCTCTTTCACTTTCATCAAGAGGCTTTTGAGTTCTTATTCACTTTCTGCCATAAGGGTGGTGTCATCTGCATCTGCATCTGGATAACACTGTAAGTTTGAGGTGTATGGTGTGATGATTTGACATCTATATGTTGTGGAATGATTAGCACAATAGGGCTAGTCGTGTGCTTGCATTAATTGTCAATACTTTTGCTCTTTATTGTGGCATTGCTAATTACGCATACAAATGTTTCTCAAACATCAGTTCAAGGACAAGCAGTATCAGAATCATTTAAGGATCTTACATAAAATATAGACTTGTTGCTCAGTTGCTGAGTCATGTCCAACTCTTTGTGACCCCATGGACTGTAGCATGCCAGGCTTTCCAAATATAGACTTATGAACTCCAAATCTGGGATATTTGTTTCAGGAATTTTGAGGTGGTTTTAGGGATCTGTATTCTTTAAAAGCTTTATAGGTGGTTCTGATGCTCAGTTTGGATGCCAGAAACATAAACTACCCAGAGATGTAGCTGTCTACTCAAGTCCAATCACTCTAAAGAAGCTAAAGCTGTTTGTACACTGCTGACTTCCAATTCCCCTTTAGCACAGAGTGTGCTCCTTCCAAAGCCCTGACCATTGGGGCGACTTCTTTTAATCAAGATCTCTCAAGGCTACCACTTGAATGAGGCTGTTCGATGGCCACTGGCTATCTTTGGCTTGTGTCTCCATATTCAGGGCTTCCCTGGTGGCTCAGCTGGTAAAGAACACGCCCGCAATGTGGGTGACCTGGGTTCGATCCCTGGGTTGGGAAGATCTCCTGGAGAAGGGAAAGGCTACCCACTCCAGTATTCTGGCCTGGAGAATTCCATGGACTGTATTGACCATGGGATCACAAAGAGTCGGACGTGGCTGAGCGACTTTCACTTTCACTCACTTCATATTTATCTGACTCATGGATACATCAAGCTTGGGCATTTTCCATCTCCATCAGCTGGTCATAATGAACCTTCCATGTGGCCTTAAGTATGAGCTAAGGAGAGGCACTGATGCAAGAATGGAGAATAACATGGGGGTCTGGGATACTGAAGGGCTGCCCAGGTGGTGCTAGTGGTACAGAACCACCTGCCAATGCAGGGGGCTTCAACCCCTGAGTTGGGAAGATCCTCTGAAAAAGGATGTGGCAATTCACTCCAGTATTCTTGCCTGGAAAAACTCATGGACAGAGGAGCCTGGTAGGCTGCAGTCCATGGGGTCACAAAGAGTCAGACACCACTGAAGCGACTTTGCAGCAATAACAGTGGGATACCTAAGAGATTCCCGGGTGGTGCTGTGGTAAAGAATCCACCTGCCCATGCAGGAGACACAGAGATCTGGGTTTGATCCTTGGATCAGGAAGATCCCCTGGAGGAGGAAAATGGCAACCCACTCTAGTATTCTTGCCTGGAGAGTCCCATGGACAGAATAGCCTGGCAGGCCACAGTCCATGGGGTCACAAAAAGTCAGACATGACTGAGTGACTAACATCTGCACTTTCACTTTGGGTCAACACTGTAAGTGAATACAGTTGTCTGTTCTCAGCAACTGTGAACTGTTTCTGATCCTCATTTTTGATAGGGATGAAAAGGACAGAGTCGTCAGATCAAAGGTTGCATGCTATGTACCAGAGCCTGTGTTTAAGTAAAGAGACACTATCTGACAAGGAAACTCCAGTGCCAGCCGTGGGCTGCTGCTTGTTTAAATCTGCGGGAGCTTGTCATCCTCCAGAACTCATATGATTTCTGCAGGGACCAGACTAAATAATTAAATGGTGATATGATAGAGGCCATACCCTATACCCTATAGGTCTTGAAGGGTTCTAAGCTCTCTCTCTCTCTATATATATATATATGGAATTTAGAAAGACAGTACTGATGATCCTACATGCAGGGCAGCAAAGGAGACACGGATGTAAAGAACAGACTTTTGGACTCTGTGGGAGAAAGTGAGGGGGGAATGATTTGAGAGGACACCATTGCAACACGTGCACATTACCATGTGTAAAATAGATGGCCAGTGCAAGTTCGATGAAGCAGGGCACCCAAAGCCATTGCTCTGGGACAACACAGAGGGACAAGGTGGGGAGGGACGTGGGAGGGGGTTCAGGATGGGGGAGACACGTGTATACCGGTGGCTGATTCATGTCGATGTATGGCAGAGACCATAACAATATTGTAATTATCCTCAGATCAAAATAAATTAATTAAAAATAAATGAATAAATAAAATCCAAAGCCCACCTTCTCCCTACCCCGGGACAAGATTTGGTTTTAAATTTATTTTTTGAATGGAATATAACTGCTTTATAATGTTGTGTTAGTTTCCGCTGTACAACAATGTGCGTCAGCTATCAGTGGGCATATATCCCCTCCCTCCCGATCCTCCCTCCCCCCCCACTTCCATCCCACCCTTCTAGGTTATCAGAGAGCCCTGAGCTGAGCTCCCTTGCTATATAGCAGCTTGCTGCTAGCTGTTTATTTCACACATCAGTTCAGTTCATTTCAGTTGCTCAGTTGTGTCTGACTCTTTGCGACCCCATGGACTGCAGCGCACCAGGCCTCCTTGTCCATCACCAGCTCCCGGAGTTTACTCAAACTCTTGTCCACTGAGTCGGTGATGCCATCCAGCCATCTCATCCTCTGTCGTCCCCTTCTCCTTCCGCCTTCAATCTTTCTCAGCATCAAGGTCTTTTCCAATGAGTCAGTTCTTCGCATCAGGTGGCCAAAGTATTGGCCATTTTATACATTTTACTAATTTTACATATTACACATGGGAGTGTATATGTGTCAATAAATGGATAAAGATGATGTAGCACACACACACATATATATAATGGAATATTAGTAAAAGAAGTAATGAAATTGGGTCATTTGTAGTGATATGGATGAACCCAGAGTCTGTCATACAGAGTGGAATAAGTCAGGAAGAGAAAAACAAATATGTGTTAGTGTGGAATCTAGAAAAATGGTACAGATGAACCTATTTGCAGGTCAGGAATAGACACTCAGATGTAGAGAATGACCTTCTGGGTACAGTGGTGGGGAGGAGAGATATTGTTTTTGATTTACTAGTTGCTTGGGGTAGGGAGCAGTTTGAGCCACTTCCTCTTAACCTTCTGCAATATGATGGCTCTTATCTGTATAGACATTGGCAACCATCAGGTATGTCTGTTCCTATTATGGATTTGGGAACTGGGGTGATGACTGTGGATGGGTTTGTTCACCTAGCTTCCTGATCGTCCAGTGTCGATTCTTCTGATGGGGTAGATTGAGCAGTGTACTGGGTGGTTGCTCTGCCTGGGCTCTCGGGGTGCTGTTCTCTCATCTCTGATCCATGCCTGCATGACCCCCAGAGGACGCACTCCGGCCTTGCTCTCCAGTAGGATAATTATCTGGCATCTGATAATTGAGCATGGCCGCCTGGTCTCTAATATTTTGGCTTCTACTATCCCCTATGGCCACCTGATGCAAAGAACTGGCTCATTTGAAAAAACCCTGATGCTGGGAAAGATGGAAGGCAGGAGGAGAAGGGGACAACAGAGGATGAGACGGCTGGATGGCATCACCAACTCAATGGACATGAGTTTGAGTAAACTCTGGGACTTGACGATGGACAGGGAGGCCTGAAGTCCATGGGGTCGCAAAGAGTTGGACACGACTGAGCGACTGAACTGAACTGATCCTCGTGGTCCCCAGTGGGCCCACCTCTGTAATGATGGCTCCATCCAGCAGCCTTGCCCTACAGGGAATGGTGCCCACTGGGATTCTCAGGGGTGCTGTTACCAGCATCCTCACCAGCGCACTCCTTGTTGTTTTAGTAAGTGCAGGACGCTCTGGGCCTTTCCGTGTACAGCACCTGCTGGGTTTTCTGGCCTTGTAGGTGTGTCGCTCTTGTTGCTCACTTCCCTGAGCCTTTTGAGTCTTCCCTTGCTGCTGCTCATGCACTTCTGGCCTTTCTACCTCATTTAGTGTGAGCGTCACTCACTTCAAGCTTCTAAGAGCCACCACGCTCAAACTGCCTCTTGAAATTCTTCTCAGGGTGTTGTTATGAGTTGAGTTGTGTTCTCCCGCAATGGTGGGTTCTGGGAGCAGACTGGGAGGGGCACTAAGCATGCTTGCTTGTTAGGGACACGCCTGTGATTCAGCAAGGGAAGAAGCAGGAGGGGGCAGAGGAGAAGTGGGACCAGGTGGCTGCAGTCCCACAGAAGCTGGCATGGCCATCAGAGACATGCTGAGTTGGAGCAGGTGGTCAGGCTGTCATGCTGTGGACCTGTCATTCGGTTGTTGGGTTCCAGTTTTCTCAGGAAAGGGTGTGTCTTGTGCAAGGTGGCTCTCTCCAGCCAAGGTCAGTGTCTGCAGAGGATGGACAAGCCCCTCCAGTCTTGCAGAACTCCACCCTTCAGTCCCAAAAGGGATCTGAAAAATGCAGAGAACCCCCGTGACAAATACCTCCAAATATGCATTTTATTGGGCTCACTTTGAACTTCACATGGGACTAAAAAGCAGAGACATTACTTTTTCAGCAAAGGTCCATCTAGTCAAGGCTATGGTTTTTCCAGTAGTCATGTATGGATGTGAGAGGTGGACTATAAAGAAAGCTGAGTACCGAAGAATTGATGCTTTTGAACTGTGGTGTTGGAGAAGACTCTTGAGAGTCCCTTGGACTGCAGGGAGATCCAACCAGCCCATGCTAAAGGAGATCAGTCCTGAGTGTTCATTGGAAGGACTGGTGGTAAAGCTGAAACTCCAATACTTTGGCCGCCTGATGTGAAGAGCTGACTCATTTGAAAAGACCCTGATGCTGGGAAAGATTGAGGGCAGGAGGAGAAGGGGATGACAGAGGATGAGATGGTTGGAGGGCATCACCGACTCAGTGGACATAAATTTGGGTAAACTCTGGGAGTTGGTGATGGACAGGGAGGCCTGGCGTGCTGCGGTTCATGGGGTTGCAAAGAGTTGCACACGACTGAGCGATTGAACTGAACTGAACTGAAGGCTCAGTGGTGATGCCTCCTTCTGGCAGATGGAGCAGAACATCGAAACTGCACCAAGGATGATCGGGAACAGTGCTTGGACCAGCCGTCTTGTCATTAAAAACTTTCTTCTTATTATCCCCCGAATGGAAGTCTTCTCCACAAAGCGCTGCTGTCCTGGAAGACTCTGGCCACGCTCAGCCATCGCTGTCTTAGACACCAGTTCTCGGAGCCTCCACCTGCTGCTGGGCTGTCATCAAGCCAGGGGCAACACTGAGACCATCTAGCTGTCATCGGCACTTTGGGAGCTGATGAAGGTGAATCCGGGGAGCTGCAGACACAGACACGACGGGCTCACGGAGTTTTTAAGCTTGCACATCCCAGAGCCGACCACAACAAAAGCTCCAAAGAGGAAAGGTCAGACCCATGAAGTGCTATTTGTTTTCACTGAAACTCCATCCCTCCCACTTAACACCCGTCTAACCAGCAACGGAATCAATTACCACGTGTCAGCCCGAAATCTGACACAAGAAAGGAAAGAAGGACACAGCCTCCCCAGAGGGGTGGGCAGGCGGGCAGAGGGGACCGGGGAGATAGAAACCTCGGGGCGGGGAGCCAGCGAGTGAGCCACCGTATCCTGTAATTAAGGGTGGAAGGCGGCCCGAGACTCTCCTTCTCTCTCTTGCTCTCCCGGCCTTGGAGCCCGGATCAGTTTCACCGGTTATACTATTGGGTGTTTCTGTCTCGAAGGGTGGTCAGCCAACCTGCGAGGTTATTCGGCTTTGGTTACATAAGTTGCTCCATTTAATAATTGAAGACCCAGAGGTTCTAGACGTTTATTCTTTGATTGAGCTCCAGGAGGAAGAATTCCTGTCTGATCAGGTTCTGCCGCCGTGCGGATTCGAGCTGATTGAGTTGCTCCGTATCTCAGGCTTCTGTTAAATGTGGTGTCAGCTCAGCGGAGAGCCTCCTTTTAAGGTGATGTCATTCACTTGCTACCTTTTCATGTAAGTCTCGAAAAGAGAGTTCTGTGCGTGGGACCCCTCCACTGTGGATGTCAGTTAGCCTGCTGCTGATTCGCCAGCATAAGATGCTTTTAGTTTCCCCAAATCAGGTTTTTGTTCATCAAGGAGACCCAAATTCTTCAATTTTTTATGAATGGGATGAAGAACCCTCTCGTATTCAGGCAGAGCATTCCATGGATACGTTTCGTAAATGGCATTGCCTCTCAGATTGCTGTACCGTATTGGAACGTTTGACGTGTGAGCGCTGATTACAATGAAACATCGGGTACAGAAAGCAGGGAGCGTGGTCCTAGATATTAAAAGATATTTTAATAAGGTATTAAAGATATTAATAAGATATTTTAATAAGATAGTAAAATATTTTTCCACTTATCGGCAGGGATTAATGAAAGGCATTTTTTTTTTTTGCTCATCCGGATGTTGAAAATGGTCAGTGGAATAATAAGCAGCATGCTAATGAATGAATTGTGTGCTGTCCTTTGCCACAGTTGCTAGTTCTCCTTGATCTTACAAAAGTCATGTCTCTTTATGACACTACTTTAAGACGATTTCTTCTAATCTAAGTGGTGCTCGGTTTGGGGGTCTCCTGTTTGCAGAGAGAGATAGGTAACATGTGCTTGCCTCTTTGCTCTCTCAAAGTGACACCCCCGACATGAGTGGTTTTATTTACTGCCAACATCCGAATGTCCCTTACATCTTTATTATCACACTGGCACTTCGCTTCCCAAGGCTCAGCTCTGTGTCTTCATCTCCGGGTGGAAACTGTGCCCCCGTCTCCCAGACCCCTTAGACGCAGCACCGGCCCAAGTGGCATCAATCATCTTTCCCCCATTTGTCACCTCCTCCGCGTCGATTCTCCATTTCCAATGTGGGAGTGAAATCCCAGAGGTCACTTAAGCTTGAAACCTGAGATACTTTCCTGACTCCCCCGTCTCCTTTATCCCCCACATCATCAGATGTTATTGATTTTGCTCCTAAATATTTCTCACATTTGCCTCTCTCTGCGCCATCCTGCTACGTGGTCCTATTTTATGTCTCCGTCCGTTCTTCCTTCCTATTTTGACGTCCTCGGAGTTCTCGCTTCTGTGGCTTTACTCATATTTTTTCCTTCTGGCTAGACTATGTCTCTTCTTTTCTTTCTCTTTTTAACCAGTGAAACTTAAGACTCTAAGACTCAAATCAGGCATCACTTTTTTTTTTTTTTTTGGTAAAGAGAACATCAACTGTTTGCAAAAATGTTTATTTTCTCTTGAGTTTTTTCTCCTTGACACCATTCCTGTTTCTCCACCTCTCCCAGGGTAAAAGTTTTGAATCCTTGTTTGCTCCCTGGATAATCTGTTACCAGATACTGACATAGTGTTGGATTTTACCCACTCTCTTTCCTGTAGCCCCCATTGCTTTTTCAGGTTGAGGCCCACCTAATTTTCACGTCAGCTGGTACCCCTATCTCCCATCTCCTAGTAAATCTTTCCACCCCCATTCTTTCCAACTTTTGTCCTTGGGCTTCCTAGTGGATTCACCTAATATATTTTTTTTTCTATTAAAAATTTTTTGGCTGCACTGGGTCTTCATTTTGGAGCATGGTCTCTCTGTAGTCCTGGCATAAGGACTTCCCTTTGTGGAGCATGGGTTCTAGACAGGGCAGGCTCATAGTTGCCACACACAGGCTTGGTCGCCCCATGTGGGATCTTACTTCCCTGCCCAGCGACCGAACCTGCACCCCCTGCATCAGAAGGTGACTTCTTAACCTTTGGACCACTAGGGAAGCCCCCCCACCCCAACATACTTCGGTCAAAACCTGCTCTGTACCCTTTTTCTGCAGAGAAATGACCTAACTCTCTAGCAAAACATTTGAAGCTTTTTACCACCTGGTCTTCATTCACCACCTTCATGGCGGGTGCTGTCAGTCCCCCTAACTTCCGGTGTCCACTTACCCCACCCGCCAGCGACCTGCTGCCTTAGAGCCGCGCCATCCATCTCATGCTTTTTGCCGGTCGTAGTGGTTTTGTTGGGGTCTTCTTCTCTGGGTGTCGAAGTCCTACTTATCTCTTAAAATCTGATTTAAATGGAAATATCATTTGAAGGATCCCTGATTGCCTTTTCTTTGGCGTCTCTATGCATGTACGGTTTGCTGTTTAATGCAACCTGCCTAGCATAATGGGCATGTGGGTACCTGTTTTCCTTTGGGCTTGTGGACACCAGGAATGCGTTCCGTCACATTTCGTATTTCACAGTCCCTCCATTTAGCAGTCCCTCATTAAGTTCATGCAAGAAATGGAAAACTACATACTTTAAACGTATGTTGCAAAAAGAGATCTTTCTTTCTCTTTTTTTTTTTTTTAAATTGAGACATAATTGTCATACACTATATTGGTTTCAGGTGTGCAACACAATGAGTTCAATTAAATGCATTTTGAAATGATCACCGCAATGTCTAGTTAATATCCATCACGATACATGGTTATAGAATGTTTTCTTTTTGTGATGAGAACTTTTAAGGCCTACTAAAATGAGAGTTCTTTTTTTATTGTGTGTTCATTTTTCAGTCTTCAGTCTCATTCCTAAAATCTTTTCTAACACTAAATACACACTGAATATCTTTTGTCCTTTTAAAAACTGAGTTCAAATGCTTGCTTTGAAAACGTAAGGTAGAATTCATAGACGTATGAAAGAGAGGCATTTCTGAATTGTCGATTTAAAAATAATCATTTGATGGAAATCAACTTTATGTTTCCAACTAAAGCCTATGTAGACAAAGCTTGAATCAGGTGCCATGGCTTTCTCCGGTTTTGGTCAGGCATGGCTCCCACCCTAAGGAATTCACTTTGTTTTTCTCTTACAGTGGTCTCTGATGTTCAGGGAATGGATGAGTGGAAATGAGTAGCCTAAACTGTATCTTGCTACATAATAAATGGATGTCTGATGAAATGCACACACTGTATCTGTATGAATGTGAACATGTGGACGACAGATGATTTTTAGATGTGACTAACATGCTCATTAGGCATTTTTAGCAAAATTCTCTGCTAGGCTCATTGTCCTGAAGTTGAAATATAAGAAGTTGACTGTCTCCTGTGCTCCTCAGAATTCTGAAGTTTAACTTGCAACTCTTTGAAGTCTTTTCTTATGATGGATGAATCATTTCAACATTTTTGCTACATTCAAAGGCCTTCTTTAAAAGATAAAATCAAGTGCCTTACTAATCAAGGAGACCACAAAAGATTGGAAATCAGGAGAAAATGTGACGTGAGTGGTAATATTACTGAATCCAAAAACCTGTGTCAATCACTACAAATTTCAGAAGACTTTGGAAACATTTAAAACTGTAAAAAAAAAAAAAAAAAGAAAAGCACAGGACTGATTTCAGAAGCCATTTGGGAAATGTTTGGGTGCTATCTGTAAAAGAAATAAACATTTGATACTTTTCTCAAGTGGATGTTTTATAATAGAGTTTGGCATCCCAGGCAAGGATGGAAGATGGTCTTCTGTCTCTGTCTGTTTGAGAGCAAAAGTTCTCAGGCTAGATCTGGGTTTGGTCCCCATGTCTGTGTCAGCCACTGATAGGACAAAACTCATGCTAAAAAAGCTTTTATTTATTTATTATTGTTTTGGGGGGTGCCCTGGGTCTTTGCTTCGTGTGGACTTTCCCTAGCTGCAGGGAGGGAGAGCTGCTCTTGGTTGTCGTGTGTGGGCTTCTCAATGCACTGGCTCCTCTTGTTGTGGAGCACAGGGTTCTAGGGTGTGTGGGCGTCAGTGGTTGCAGCACATGGGCTCAGTAGTCATGGCGCATGGGCTTAGTTGCTCCATGGCACGTGGAATCTTCCCGGACCAGGGATCGAACCCATATCCCCTGCATTGGTAGGTGGATTCTGATCCACTGCGCCACCAGGGAAGCCCAAACTCACTGTTTAAGCCTAAAGTGTTTTCATATAAATAAATTCATCCAACCATCCATCCATTCATTCATTTATCCATTCATTTTTGTGTTCATCACTTACTCCATCCAGCTCTGTGTTTGTCCCTGGAAATACAGCAACGAGCAATCAAATTGTAGTGCTTGTCTTCACAGAGTTTAGATCTTTGGAGGCAAAAAGAAATAATTAGATAATGAATTGTAATACTGATTGTGGCCTCCAGTTACTAAAGGTTTACTCTGTGCTAGTCATTATGCTAAATACTTCTTCATATTATATTACTGAGTCCTCATGGCCACCTTTGGAGATGAGCATTATTATTCTCTTTCTACAGATCAGGGAACTGAAGCTTAGCATATTTGTTAAGAGATCAAACCAGTCAATCCTAAAGGAAATCAACTCTGAATATTCATTGGAAGGACTGATGCTGAAGCTGAAACTCCAGTACTTTGGCCACCTGATGTGAAGAACTGACTCATTGGAAAAGACCCTGATGCTGGGAAAGATTGAGGGCAGGAGGAGAAGGGGGCGGCAGAGGATGAGATGGTTGGATAGCGTCACCGACTTAATGGACATGAATTTGTGCAAACTCCAGGAGATAGTGAAGGACAGGGAAGCCTGGTGTGCTGCAGTCCCTGGGGTCGCAAAGAGTCGGATACGATTTAGCCACTGAACAGCAACAATGTTGGCTAGGTTAACTGGTTAAAGCCACCTGGCTGGTGAGATGAACAGTGCGAGCTTGACTCTGCCTGTCTGACTCCAGAGCCTGTGTTTTTAACCACCGCGCGGTGTAATTACTAATCTTACAGGGATGACAAGTACCACAAATGCTGTGTGTGCTGGTTTCCTATGGCTGCTTTAACAGCACAAATCATTTGTCTCCAAGATGTGGAGGTCAGAAGTCCAACACGGGTCTCGTCAGGCTAAAGCCAAGTTGTGGGCATGACAGCATTCCTCCTGGAGTCTCCAGGGGGAATTCCACGCCCTTGCCTTTGTCACTTTCAAGCCGCCCTCAATCCTTGACTCACAGCTCCTCCCTCCATCTTCAAAGCCAACCCGTCATGTTTCTCTGACCCATCTCTGTCTTCATGTCTCTGTCTGACTCCAGGTGAGAAAGGTTCTCTACTGTTTAGGACTCATGTGATCGTGTCTTGCTCATCTGGATAAGCCAGGGCAATCTCTCTCCATCTCAAGATTCTTAATCAAATCTGCATACTCCCTTTGGCCCTGTAAGACAGCATATTCACAGGTTCCAAAGGTTAGGGAGTGGACATCTTTGGAGAGCCTTTTTTCTACTGACCACACTGTGAGACCGGCTAGGAAGCAAAGCAGTCTGGAGGCATAGGGAGGGTCCTGGCTTCCTGGGAGGGAAAAGCACCCCCAGGCCAAGGATCAAAAAGGCATGAAGCCCCTGCAAAGGCACAGAGCAGGGCCTTAGAAAATCAGAGAGCGGCCTGATGTGGTGAGTGGGGGAAAGTGCCCCTGCGGAGGCTGGAGAGGGTGGCTGGGGCCAGATATTGAGGAACATGGCTAGCAGTAGGGGATGGATTCCATCATGATTCTGGGGGAAAAAGACAGTAAATTCAAAGGTCAAGAAAGGGACATGATTTCCTTTTCAGCTCATTCTGCTGCTGTGTGGAGAGCAGGTTGGTAGGAAATGAGAGTGGACACAATTAGGAGGACATTTCAGTAGTTCAGGTGGGTGATGTAGATGGCCTGGACCAAGATCCTGGCAATGCAGGTGAGGAGACATCTGCTGGGCTCTTCCCCAGGGTGAATAGCAGGGCTGGGTGATTGCTTGGATGTGCAGTTAAGGGAGAACTTCCAGGTTTCTTAGTGGGACAACTAGAGTGGGTGGGGGCATAGTGGCCGGGGGAAGATCAGGCTTGGATGGGAGTGGGGTGATCAGCTCCAGGTGGCTCTAGAAGGAGCAAAGCCAATTAAAATAAGACAAAAAATCCTCTTGAGGACAGGAGGCCAGAACTGAGTAGGTATTGCCAGGGCAATATATTCTATCAAATCACTCATTTTGGTTCTTAAGACCGAATATTTGCGTGTGTGTGTTAGTCACTCAGTTGTGTCCAACTCTTTGTGACCCCATAGACTGTAGCCCTCCAGACTCCTCTGTCCCTGGGATTTTCCAGGTAAGAATACTGAAGTGGGTTGCCGTTTCCTTCTCCAGGGGATCTTCCCAACCAAGGAATTGAGCCCAGTCTCAGGCATTGTAGGCAGATTCTTTACTCTCTGAGCCACTAGGGAAGCCATGTTTATAGAGGCCATATATCTTTAAGAGGACCAAAATGTATGATCTTAAAAGGTTTCCTGGAAAATCGTGGAGACAAAATATGCTGATTGTTGGTCTGGTTTGATTAAGGGCAACAAATCTGTTATCATATTTTAGCCTTTCTATCTTCAGTTCAGTTCAGTTCAGTCACTCAGTCATGTCCGACTCTTTGCGACCCCATGAATCGCAGCACACCAGGCCTCCCTGTCCATCACCAACTCCCGGAGTTCACTCAGACTCACGTCCATTGAGTCGGTGATGCCATCCAGCCATCTCATCCTCTGTCGTCCCCTTCTCCTCCTGCCCCCAATCCCTCCCAGCATCAGAGTCTTTTCCAATGAGTCAACTCTTCGCATGAGGTGGCCAAAGTACTGGAGTTTCAGCTTTAGCATCATTCCTTCCAAAGAAATCCTGGGGCTGATCTCCTTTAGGATGGACTGGTTGGATCTCCTTGCAGTCCAAGGGACTCTCAAGAGTCTTCTCCAACACCACAGTTCAAAAGCATCAATTATTCATGCTCAGCTTTCTTCACAGTCCAACTCTCACATCCATACATGACCACTGGAAAAACCATAGCCTTGACTAGATGGACCTTTGTTGGCAAAGTAATGTCTCTGCTTTTCAATATGCTATCTAGGTTGGTCATAACTTTTCTTCCAAGGAGTAAGTGTCTTTTAATTTCATGGCTGCAGTCACCATCTGCAGTGATTTTGGAGCCCCCCAAAATAAAGTCTGACACTGTTTCCACTGTTTCCCTATCTATTTCCCATGAAGTGATGGGACCAGATGCCATGATCTTCGTTTTCTGAATGTTGAGTTTTAAGCCAACTTTTTCACTCTCCCGTTTCACCTTCATCAAGAGGCTTTTAAGTTCCTCTTCACTTTCTGCCATAAGGGTGGTGTCATCTGCATATCTGCAAAATGATAGGATACTGAAAGAGGAACTCCCCAGGTCAGTAGGTGCCCAATATGCTACTGGTGATCAGAGGAGAAATAACTCCAGAAAGAATGAAGGGATGGAGCCAAAGCAAAAACAATACCCAGTTGTGGATGTGACTGGTGATAGAAACAAGGTCCGATGCTGTAAAGAGCAATATTGCATAGGAACCTGGAATCTCAGGTCCATGAATCAAGGCAAACTGGAAGTGGTCAAACAAGAGATGGCAAGAGTGAATGTCGACATTCTAGGAATCAGCGAAGTGAAATGGACTGGAATGGGTGAATTTAACTCAGATGACCATTATATCTACTACTGCGGGCAGGAATCCCTTAGAAGAAATGGAGTAGCCATCATGGTCAACAAAAGAGTCCAAAATGCAGTACTTGGATGCAATCTCAAAAACGACAGAATGATCTCTGTTCGTTTCCAAGGCAAACCATTCAAGTGTAATCATCACAGTAATCCAAGTCTATGCCCCAACCAGTAACGCTGAAGAAGCTGAAGTTGAATGGTTCTATGAAGACCTAAAGACCTTTTAGAACTAACACCCAAAAAAGATGTCCTTTTCATTAGAGGGGACTGGAATGCAAAATTAGGAAGTCAAGAAACACCTGGAGTAACAGGCAAATTTGGCCTTGGAATACAGAATGAAGCAGGGCAAAGACTAATAGAGTTTTGCCAAGAAAATGCACTGGTCATAGCAAACACCTTCCAACAACACAAGAGAAGACTCTACACATGGACATTACCAGATGATCAACACCGAAATCAGATTGATTGTATTCTTTGCAGCCAAAGATGGAGAAGCTCTATTCAGTCAACAAAAACAAGACCAGGAGCTGACTGTGGCTCAGATCATGAACACCTTATTGCCAAATTCAGACTTTCTATCTTAATAACCAAGTATTCTTTTTGCTCTCTCTCTTGCACAGGGTACCTTTATATACACTATATGAAAGTGAAAGTGAAGTCGCTTAGTCGTGTCCGACTCTTTGCAACCCCATGGACGGTAGCCTACCAGGCTCCTCTGTCCATGGGATTTTCCAGGCAAGAATACTGGAGTGGGCTGCCATTTCCTTCTCCAGGGGATCTTCCCAACTTAGGGATCGAACCCGGGTCTCCTGCATTGCAGACAGATGCTTTACCGTCTGAGCCACTAGGGAAGCCACCTCTAACTTCAGCCATATATATATAGTGTGTATATATATATATATATTTTTTTCTGGATCTCAGCCCGATGGCAGTCCTATTCTTTGGGCACAGTATAAAATCCTTGATTTATAAGAAGATTCATTTTGTTTTTCAGCAAATACATAGAATTGTCCATTTCAACAGAATTAACATTTTGCATAAAGAAGATTTCAGGGGACTATGTTTTGACATAAGCCAAAAATGGCACTAAACAAGAAAAGGCAATGAACTCACCATGGAAGGTTAAATGAACAGAACTGTGCATGTGCTCATGTAACTTAGCAACTTACTTTACACACCTGTGCTGGGATGAGACTCCAAAATCATCTTGTTTAGACATCACAACATGACTGCCTCTATGGACACATGTTAGGTTGGGAAGCTCAGTACTAGAGAAAAATGGAGTGAATTTTCCCAGTGAGCAAGAACACTCAGAATTTCCCACTGGTCTCCCATTCAACATGTGGGATGGTTTGGATACCCAGACTTCCCTGGAAAGACTTCCTTTTATTTTTCTCTCTAGTCTGTTTCAGTGGTTCTCAAACTCAGTGAGCCCAAGAATGACTACACAGCGTTGTACAGATATAGCCATGGATCTCATGCTTGATTCACAACTCAAGACAGTTCAAGGGTACTTCAGACTTTATTTTTTGCCTTCTGTGCTGATTTTAGAACTTAAAATCTGTATGAATTCTGGAAACTTATTGCGATCTGGGGCAATAATTCCAAGTCTGATTTTGAGAGGTGTTTTTGCACCCTGCCTTTGAACAGAGGAGTGGCTGAAGTTAGAGGTGGCTGGGAAATGTTCCATGTGAAACTGATGAAATAATTAGAAGGTGATAAGCAGCCTAGTCATATTTGTGGTAAAAAGATCCTGATGTAGCAAGACAGTAGAGACTTTAATATTAATTATCAGATGCCAGTGCAAGAGCAGGGTTGGACTCAGGACATATACAACGAGATTCCTCGTGAGGGCCCAAGGCTGTCACCTAGTGCTGTACAAACAAAGGCTTATCGTAGTTTGAGTAGAGACAAGTGTTGGGAGAACCACAGAGCTCGTGGCACCTAATAAAGCAGCCCACAGGTCAGACTCAGGCCACAGCTTCCTCAGAGGTCACTTTTCCCCTGCTATACTAACATGGAGTTAATCTGAAATTTTGTGGCTTTTTATCATTTTGGTTGTATTTCTTTTAAATGTTATTTTCATTTATCGCAAAAGTTGCAAAAGTACTTTAAGCAGAAGGAATCTGTTCCTAGTCTTTTGTGGATTCATGGTTAAGATACATTATAATGGAAACAACTAGGAATCTAAAGCATTGGTGTTGAACAGGAAATGCAAGTCACTCCTGGAGTTTGCACTCCATCCTCAAATACTGACTATGCATCCTGGGTAAAAAAATGAGTAGGTGGTAATGACGGGAAGCTTTTTCCTATGAAAAGGGACTTAATGGCATAGTGCCTCATACTATTCCTAGGAACAATGAGAAAGCATGAAGTGTCCTTCACAGCTGCATTTGTGTGCATGACTCTATGAAAACAGCACTTGTTGGGAAAAAACAAAAACAAAAACAACCACATGTAAAGTGAATTTAGCAGAAAAGCATATTAAAAAAAAAAAAAAGCCATGAAGATAAGACTTGGTAAAAGGAACAAACAACCAAAACAGCAACAACCCCCACCTCCAAACAAACCAAACAAAGAGAACCTTGGGAAAGCTGTTGTCAATGGAAAGCCGTTGTCAGTGTAAACCTTGACTCTCAAGCCATGTTAAGTGTAAAGCGGGGGATAACTGTCAGGGCTTAGACTTTCTGTGCTTCCTCTACACGCTGTGAGGATGGGTGTCTTCACAATGACCATCCACTTACTTTCAGACTCAGCATCTTGCCCACTTGTGCTCAGTCCGTGTTTGGCGAATGAAAGAATTATGCGCTTCAGGGTGATTGCTATTCCATGGCAAAAGCATCACTTGACGTATGACTCAGCTCACTGGCAGCTCTGGTAATTGAAGCGCTGCTTCCAGGCACGGGGGCTACAAAGCTTCTGCATCGATTGTGAAATGGACCGCACAAGTATTTTCCCAGGCTGCTCCTGTGTTTCTGATTCATCATGCTTGTGTCCGTCCCAGCCTCCACCAGCTGTGTGTGCTGAAACCGTCTGCTACAGCCTTGGTCCTGCCCAGTCCTCGAATCCGTTCTAACCAGTGCCCTGAACAGCCCGTTTCTACTGGTGAATGGTACCGGTGAGACCCAGGTCTCCGGCCTACCCCTCATGCAACCTGAAGCCTCATCTTACCTTCTGATCTTTCCCAAAGCCTGGATAACCCGTCCCTTGATGAGTCTTCTTCCTCAGCTCCTAGCTGGCACACTAACTTCCCAGTGGGACTCGAGTCCTACTCTGCTCCTGGCTGGATGTGGATTTTGCATTCTCCTTTCTCTACAGGCTCTTGGATCCCCTTGCACTGGTACAGGTTGGGTTCCTAGAGGAAGGAGTCTGTAGTCGAAAGCTTTGGCTCTCTTTCCATCTAAGTCTTGGTCCAGATCAAGGTCTCGGTATTTGGCCAGGTTCCCTCCCCTCTGCATAAGGGAGTTAACTTCTTTTGCTTTATAAGTTTTGCCCAAAGAAAAATAGTCCTGATTGCCCATCACTGGAACAAGGATTACGTGACTTCTAATTAAAAATGTGATGTTGAAGCTGAAATGCAAAACTTTGGCCACCTGATGTGAAGAAGACCCTGATCATTTGAAAAGACCCTGATGCTGGAAAAGATTGAGGGCACTAGGAGAAGGGGACGACAGAGGATGAGATGGATGGATGGCATCACTGACTCAGCGGACATGGGTTTGGGTAAACTCTGGGAGTTGGATGGATAGGGAGGCCTGGTGTGCTGTGGTTCATGGGGTCACAAAGAGTTGGACACGACTGAGCGAATGAACTGAACTGAATTAAAAATATACTCAATGCAACAGGAAGATTATTCATACAGACTCAAGAGGTGAAGTCCAAATTGCAGTGTTGGCACAACGGTCTCTGTAAACAATCTCACAAATATGATTCTGTCTTTGGCTTTTGGTGCAACTAAAAAGGGCTTCCCAGGTGATGCTAGAGGTAAAGCAGGAGATGCGGATTTTATCCCTCGGTCAGGAAGGGAGAAGGGAATGGCATCCCACTCCTGTATTCTTGCCTGGAGAATCCCATGGACAGAGGAGCCTGCGGGCTATGGTCCATAGGGTCTCACACAGTTGGACATGACTGGAGCATCCTAGCACGCACACACGCACGCAACTAAGGTCCATCTAAGGACACAAAGGTCCGTCTAGTCAAGGCTCTGGTTTTCCAGTGGTCATGTATGGGTGTGAGAGTTGGACTATAAAGAAAGCTGAGTGCCAAAGAATTGATGCTTTTGAACTGT
Organism: Bos javanicus; assembly: GCF_032452875.1. Classification (NCBI taxonomy): domain Eukaryota; kingdom Metazoa; phylum Chordata; class Mammalia; order Artiodactyla; family Bovidae; genus Bos; species Bos javanicus. Next base: position 147,998,719 of record NC_083868.1, on the reverse strand, counting down.
GGTGTTGGAGAAGACTCTTGAGAGTCCCTTGGGCTGCAAGGAGATCAAACCATTCAATCCTAAAGGAAATCAGTCCTGAATATTCATTGGAAGGACTGATGCGGAAGCTGAAACTCCAATACTTTGGCCATCTGATGTGAAGAACTGACTCCTTAGAAAAGACCCTGATGCTGGGAAAGATTGAAGGTGGGAGGAGAAGGGGACGACAGAGGATGAAATTGTTGGATGGTATCACTGACTCAATGGACATGAGTTTGAGCAAGCTCTGGGAGTTGGTGATGGATGGGGAAGCCTGGTGTGCTGCAGTCCATGGGGTTGCAAAGAGTCGACAAGACTGAGTGACTGAACTGAATTGAACACAACTAAAAAAGGGAAATTAGCACCTTTGAGCTGGTTTATATGTTTATAGTTCCTCACCATGAAGGTTTTCATCAGTTTCTTTGTGGAATTTATGTTTTTGTTTTTAAGGTATTTTTAGGAAAGGTAGTTACTGAGCCAGCCAATTTCCAGTCACTAATTCATCCATCCAAGCATGAGATGCAATTGCTCCTTCTATCAGCACCAAGAAAATGGGGAAGGGAAATGCTGGCCATTTCCTGGACTTCAGGAGAAAGGAGTTTCCAGGTGGAGCTGTGGAATTTCATTTGGTTTCTCCAGTTGACCTGGGCAGTAAAAAGAACCTGAGATTAAAGTGTTCCAGGGGACGCTGAATTCTTCTTTCGTCCTTCTGAGATATCTCTTCATTGTTCTTTGGAAGAAGAAAAAGGCTCCCCTTCATTGAAAAAAGATCAAGTTACTAGAAAAAGGCATGAGTGGGAATGTCTTTTGGCAGGTGACCAATCATTTGGAACCTGCTTTGCAAACTGCTTCACTACCAGTGCTTACTCTTGCTTCTTTCTTTACTTTGTAAAGTTCATGGCTGTCTATTCCTCACGCCAGAACCTAATGTCCAGATGTGCAGTTGGGGGTACATCTTTAGATCAAACCCCATCCTTGTCACATGGAAAGCTATCTTCTTGTGGGCCCCTTGGTGGGATTTTGGGATGCTCCAAGAGTTGGGTGAGTGATGATGGTTCGTAATTCAAAGATGGATGGTTTATTAATACCACAGACAATGCTAGCCAAGAGAGTAGGTTTGGGGCTTGGTTGTTGGAGACACAGGATTATAATAGTTCCCTTTCCAATTTTTTATAGGGAAGGTCAAATGCCAAATATAGGAGGAGGAGTTTGAGCACAGGGAGAGGGCTGCGAGTTGGATGAGAAGACAGGATCGAATAAAATCTGATGCCCTGAATACTTGTAATGATTATAGGCTGTTCCAAAAATGTGAACTTTCCCAGCATCTTCATCTGTTAATGAAAAATTTGTGACATCTGCAATTGCATTTATCTTTTAAATTTCCTTTCTAACCATTGTGTCGCATAGTCTGTTACTTCATTAGTAATGATTTTACTGACAGTTCCCTTAAACAGTCCGTGGATTCAGGTAGAGGAAGATGGATTTTTAACTAATCTTTTTTGGCATAAGCATATATCATATAGGAGACTTAACTCTTCTTTCTAGTTTTCATTTGTTTTCATTGGTATTATCTGACAGAAGGTTGTCAGAACAAATTAAGTGGTGAGTGAGCAATAATTGCTTTGTGATATAAGAAGATGGGTAAAAATTGCTTTTTAACTCAGTAGATGCCCCACTTCCTACATCTAAAATATTTAGGTAGGCAACTATGCACTGAGTAGATGGGCTTGTGGAAATATTTATGGACCTGGCCCGTCTTTTGAAAATGGGGTTTGTACTGAATAATTTGGATTTGCTGACTTCATAGCTTAGGTTTCCTGAACCAGTGCCAACCTGTTCTTCCCTTTGTGCAAAGCAAATGTGGTCATGCTGTTAATGCCAGTCTTCCCTGTGTTGTATGGCAGGTCCTTGTTGGTTCCCTACTATGGATATTTATTAGTGTATGTCTGTTAATCCCAAATTCCTAACGTTGCATCCTTTCTTCAGACCAGCCACTAGTCTACTCCTAGATTGCACCCCCACTTTTCTGAATTTTTAAGAGTGGCTTCTTATACATATCACTGATTCACTTCATTGTACAGCAGAATCTAACACACTCTAAAGCAATTATACTGAAATAAAAAAATTCAATTCAAAGGTCAGAGTGACAAACTCTTTAGAACCCTAAGTTCAAGATCCATCAAGGCATACAATATGAACCATTTTCTACTGTCATTTCCTCAAATATTTATTTCAGGCAATTTCTTGGTGAATTCTGGGGGTTTTATCAGTGTTACAATTTCAGTGTTGTTTTGTCTCTTTTCTGATTTTTTTTTCAGGGTTCAGTTCAGTTCAGTTACTCAGTCGTGTCCGACTCTTTGCAACCCCATGAATTGCAGCACACCGGGCCTCCCTGTCCATCACCAACTCCCGGAGTTCACTCAAACTCATGTCCATTGAGTCGGTGATGCCATCCAGCCATCTCATCCCCTTCTCCTCCTGCCCCCAATCCCTCCCAGCATCAGAGTCTTTTCCAATGAGTCAGCTCTTGGCATGAGGTGGCCAAAGTACTGGAGTTTCAGCTTCAACATCAGTCCTTCCAAAGAACACCCAGGACTGATCTCCTTTAGGATGGACTGGTTGGATCTCCTTGTAGTCCAAGGGACTCTCAAGAGTCTTCTCCTACAGTACAGTTCAAAAGCATCAATTCTTTGGCGCTCAGGGTTAGATCAGTGGTATTAGTGGTGTTGGCAAACTTTCTGTATTTTCTATGCTCTGAAATGATTTAGAAATGCATTTATGATTTATGAAACGCATCATAAAAATAATCTATTCTTTATTTAAAAGAGCGTATCTAAAAGCCTGTTATGGTCTGCAACCTCTTGGAGGTAAATTGTGGTTAACTTCAAATGTTTCCATAGTTTTGGTTTATCTGAGTGAGATGTTTTTGCTTTTGTTTTTGTTATGAACATTTTCTTAAAAGAATCTAACATTTCTTGAAGATATTCAAGGGGAGATGCTTTTGTATTTTTAGACCTTCTTTGCTTTTGTGGTCATTTCTGTATTTTTAAACTTTCTATAGGTTTATTTTCATTTTCTAATATTTTCTTTTTTTTGAGTAGATAGAAATGTGTGTGTGTGTGTGTGTATGTTTGTTTTCCAAAAAATTAGTTCCAGGACTTACCTATTAACTCCACAATTTGTTTAACAAAACTAATTCTAAACACTTTTTTCTACCTCCTTGGCTTTTTCCTCAAGGGCTTAGTTCTTTTAATTTTATTCTTTTTTTTAATACCAAGATAATTTATTTATTTATTTTAAAAAATTATGACAGTTTCTACTTCTGCAAATCCTTCCATTATTGTTCACAGGCCAACACATTTTTCTGAGAATTTAAATGTGAACTTTCCTATGAGAACTATTTGATCCTACCTCAAAATTTTGGTATGTTAAAAATGCTACTCATTTAGGAAAAATCTACTTGTTGGCTTGTGTTCATTTTTTGTTCAAGGGTTATTTAAGAGAGTGCTTCCTAATTTCTGTGCAGCAGGTTCCTCTTTTTTGTAACTTTATTTGCGTACTTATTTTTGGCCGTGCTGGGGTCTTTGTTGCTGTGCAGACTTTCTAGTCGTGGTGAGTGGGGGCCCCTCGTCCTCGCGGTGGCTTCTCTCATTGTGGAGCACGGGCTCTGGGGCGCGCGGGCTTCTGCGGTTGTGGCTCAGTAGTTGCCTCTCCTGCCTCTAGAGCACAGGCTCAGTGGTTGGCTGTGGCCCACGGGCTTAGCTGCTGTGGGTACGTGGGGTCTCCTGGGGTCTCCCAGGACCAGGGATTGAACCTGTGTCTCCTGCACTGGTGGGCAGATTCTTTACCAATGAGCCACTAGGGAAGCCCAATAGATTCCTCTTATGCTTAAATATTATCACTCATTTCTAATAATTTTTGCTTCATGATACTATGTTAATCAACAGATATTTATTACTGTTGTATATTCGTTTTGGATTCCATCTTTATTGATATAAAATTCTAGTCCTGTACATTTAATATTCTACTTAGAATTCAACTCATAAATAAATTATTCAATTCATAAATAAATGCACTTCCATGCTTTCCTTCTTTGTAAATTCTACCTTAAAATTTATGTAATAAACCTTCTGATCTCTCTTTTTCTTTTCCTGATCACTTTATTTTATCATATCTCTTGACAGCAGAATATATTTGATTTTTAAAAAATCCAACCTGATAATCTTTTCACGTTTTTATTTATTTTTGTCACATTATTTGTGATTTTTGAAGTTTTTTCTTCTTTCTAAAGTTTTTGAGTTCTTTTTCTGTTTTTATTTTTTACGTGTACATTCTCCTATTATTTTGAGTTGACATACTCTAGTTTTCATTTTACTTGTGACTTTTTAAGTTAAAAAATTTAAAATATGTATTTCTATAATAATCAAAATTAAGAATAAGATCATTTTTAAAAAGCTTGTATCAAGTAAGAGATATAATGTGTTTTTACTTCTCTTTCCCATTTCTGAGATTTAAAAATATATATAATCTGTGATTTTAGATTATGATTATTGATATTCAGCACATATATTTTTTCTATCCTTTATTTTTAAGAGGTATTTAACATTTATATTTAGTTTGAACAGCATTTTTGTAATCTTTATTTGAATCATCTATAAGGAATTTCATTGTTCACTATGAGTCCTCACTACAAGTCACAAACTGTCTTTTTTTTTTTTTTTTTGAGTCATTTCTTGATTATGTGGTGTATATCTCAATCTTTGTTTCCAGTTTAAATTTAGGTAAAATTGCTATTACATTTTTGTTTTATTTTCAGTGTTATGGAAGGGATACCTGAAGATGCTTTCATTTTTGTTCTGTTGTAGATTACTTCTTTTTCTTTCCTCTTGCCCTCCCCCCACTGCCCCCACCTGGCTTAAATGCTTATACACACTTTTCCTCTTTTATATGATTTAAAAGTTGTCAGATGTGTGTTGATGGAGGTTGCTGTCATCAATTTAGGTTGGAACCTGGTGAATGAACTCTTTCCCCCTACGTGCTCAGGTGTTTTTTGAAATCTAAGGTTTTCTTTTTTTCCTTGTAAATTATTTTAAATCAAAACTTTTTTTCTCAGCCTTTCTGGCTGAAATACGTCCTCAAGAATTCATGGTATTTGAGTTGGCAGTGTCAGCTCTGGGGATCTGCCATTTTCTGGCTCTTCGTTTTTATCTCCTTATCTCTTCCCACTCATCTTGAACACCCAGCTCTTCTCTTCATCACAGTTTCAGTTTTCTAGGTGATCCCGTCTGCCTTTACCAGACATGAAGCAGACATGTGGTTTCAGATGGCCAGTGTTGTTGGTGTCTTGACATTCTTCCTCGTCTCACCAGCAACACTTTGGCTTTGCCCACTTGACTTGCACTCACATTCTGGTTCTTTCTCCCAGATCTTTGCTAAGTGGGATCCTCTCTTTACCATTTGCTTTCCTAACACTGAACCAGCAGAGGGTATGAACAAGCATGATGCACACATCTCCTCCTGCTGAAGTTTTGGGCTAATCTCTGCAGGTGGCACTGCCCCTCCAGCATCCTCACTGGTCACCCCTTTTCTGCCTCCCCAAGTCATCTGCTTAGTTTCCTCTTTCAGAATAAAGTATACAGCGAGCCTCTGAAGGGAACATAACTACCTGAAAAACAGCATTCACACAGTATGGGAATGGCTGAGTTATTTTCTGTCTCATAGAACTTGGTTTCTGCGTGCAGAGGCAGAGGAGGGTCTGAGCTCCAGCGGGGCAGCTCTTGGCTTTGCCTATGATATTAGCACCACTACATCCATATTCTGTTTTTTCTCCTTTGGGGAAACTAGGGAATGACTGCATTTTAAACCAGAGGCTGATAAGCCACAGACAATTTATTTCAAAGGTGATTTTCCTCCCCCAGCCCTTATTCTTTGGTGATGGATCCCAGTTAGTCAGAATTCTCATTAAAATGTCTATAAAGTCCCTAAGGCACACAATTGCAAAGGTGAGATGAAATTTCTGGAATGAATCAGGATGAATAGTTTCTTTTCTTTTGTTTTAAGTTTTTTTTTTTTTTTTTGATGTGGACCATCTTCAAAGTCTTCATTGAGCCTCACAATATTGCTTCTGCTTTATGTTTTGGTTTTTCAACCACAAGGTACTTGAGATCCCATCAGGGATCGAATCCACACCCTTTGCACTGGAAGGCAAAGTCTTAACTACTGGAGGGTCAGGGAAGTCCCAGTAGTTTGTTTTCTGCCTACAAACATGATATGATGTGGGTGTTGATTTGTCTTAGTAGAAATAAGCCTGGTTTGGGAATCAGAAATCTAGACTTGACCTCTATTGCTCTAGGGCTTCCCTGGTGGCTCAGCTGGTAAAGAATTGGCCTGCAGTGTGGGAGACCTGGGTTGGGAAGATTTCCTGGAGAAAGGAAAGGCTACCCACTTTACTTTCCAGGCCTGGAGAATTCTGTGGACTATGGAACTCTAGTCTAGATGGTCCCTATCTATCTAGTCCATGGAGTCGCAAAGAGTCAGACAGGATTGAGCGACTTTCGCTATTCCTCTACAATGGCGATCCATTCCAGTATTCTTGCCTGGAGAATCCCATGGACAAAGGAGCCTGACAGTTTACAGTCCACGGGGTCGCAAGAGGTGGGCACAACTTAGCAACTAAACCACCACCATTGCTCTGTGACGCTATGGGCTTCTGTTTCCTGAGCTATAAAAGGAAGAGGCTGGGCTAAAAGATTTGTCCAGTTCCGTTGACTTGCATTCTACATCTTTTGTAATGATCTTAATAAATATTGCATGCTATTGAAAAGCCTGGGGCAAGAAGATGCTACTGCTTCGTGATAGGAACATGGAAAGATATATTTGTGGATAGGTGGGAAGTGACTTTGCCTTTTGGGGTCTGATCTTAAATGTATGTTTACTCTTGCATAATTCCATTAGGTGGACAAGGGGAGGGATTGCATGCCAAAGCAGGAGATTTTCCCTTAAGGAAATTAAGGCTGACTGAACAAGGGATTGGTTGCTATTATCAGACACTAATGGTCCCTGATAAAGGGTAATCAGATAGCCCCAAAAGCAGGCTTTAGAGTTAAGTATCCAAGCTCCCTTTATCGGGGAGATATGGCATGACAGCACTTGGAATGGATTCCTTTCTCTGTAAATTTTTAATCGTCTCAAAAATTTTCATGAAACAACTTATTCCTTTCCCTTCTCCTCTTTTACTTAGCTTAATTTGACCTTGATTTGGTGAAAATATGAAAAGAAGTTGAAACAATTGCTACTAACCAAGGGGATTATGTGGACAAATTACAAGACTTTGTATCCAAAGTGCCATTTGGATGGGCTTTTCTTACCCAAGCATGCATGGTTTTTGGAATTGATTGGTATGATTTGAAATATCAGGTGTCAATGTTCTTAGTGGTCCTAAAGTGCTCACTTGTGTCTTACTTTTTGTGGACTCATGGACTATATAACCTATGAGGCTCCTCTGTCCATGAGATATTCCCTGCAGTAAGACGAGTGGGTTGCCATTTCCTACATCAGGGAATCTTCCCCACCCAGGGATCAAACCCCTACCTCCTGTGTCTTCTGCATTGAAGGCAGATTCTTTACTGCTGAGCCACCAGGGAAGCCCTTCTTAGTACACATTCTTTCAAAAAATATGTTTGTCTGGCCTTGGGGATTTGATGCCTCAGCCAGAAGAGGGTACTTTCTGATTCCTCCTGTGGAGTTGAACTTTTACATTTTACTGTTATTTTAGGGAGATGTCTTCTCTGCATTTTAAGCCAATGGGATCTCAAATCTCTCCATGACCTGGATGGGGATTTTTGATACACACAGTAGCCCTCCATCCACACCTCAATGCATGTCCTCCTCTGGGCTCAAGTTATAAGGGCATGGATATCGGAGTCTTTTCTTTCCTTGGATGTTCTATCAGCTGCCCATCTGGGCCAGTGTCGCTCCTTGCCAGCCAAGTTATAAAGTCTAGTGAGCTTTCTGAAAGCAGATTCGGAGGCGGATTTGGTCTGTAACATATATTAAAATTTTTTTTTGTTGGTGCATAGTTGATTTACAATGTTGTGTCAGTTTCAGGTGTCCAGTGAAACAACTCTGTTACACATATACATGGTTGTATATGTGGTCATGTATGGATGTGAGAGTTGGACTATAAAGAAAGCTGAGTGCCGGAGAATTGATGCTTTTGAACTGTGGTGTTGGAGAAGACTCTTGAGAGTCCCTTGGACTGCAAGGCGATCCAACCAGTCCATCCAAAAGGAAATCAGTCCTGAGTGTTCATTGGAAGGACTGATGTTGAAACTGAAGCTCCAATACTTTGGCCACCTGATGTGAAGAGCTGACTCATTGGAAAAGACCCTGATGCTGGGAAAGATTGAAGGTGGGAGGAGAAGGGGGCGACAGAGGATGAGATGGTTGGATGGCATCGCAGACTCAGTGGACATGAGTTTGGGTAGACTCTGGGAGTTGGTGATGGACAGGGAGGACCGGTGTGCTGTGGTCCATGGGGTCACAAAGAGTCAGACATGACTGAGTGACTGAACTGAACTGAAATGAACACATATACATATATCCACTGTTCTTCAGATTCTTTATGTGAAGCATATTTTAAAGGAAAAACAAATAAAAGAGACAGTCGAGAAATATGATTGGGCAGGAGACACCCACTGCTGGTACAAGCCTGAAAATACCTGTGCTCATCTGGAGGTGCATCTCTAGAGTGAGTAGTGTGGTAATGCTGTTTAGTCGCCAAGTCCTGTCTGACTCTTTGTGATCCCATGGACTGCAGCATGCCAGGCTCCTCTGTCCTTGTCTATCTCCCCGAGCTGGTTCAAATTCATGTCCATTGAGTCGATGATGCTCTCTAACCATTTCACCCTCTGCTTCCCTCTTCTCCTTTTGCCTTCCATCTCCCAGCATCAGGGTCTTTTCCAGTGAGTCAGCTCTTTGCATCAGGTGGCCAAAATATGGGAGCTTCAGCTTCAGCATCAGTCCTTCCGATGGATATTCACAAATAAGGAACACGACTTTGACTACTTGATTCCTCTAGTGACACTTCCACAGACAAGACACTCTGCCTTTAGGCGACCTAACCCTAAATGAGTGTGACACACGGGTCCCCTTCCTAGCTGTACACCTTGGGCAAGTTACTTAACCTCCGGAGGCTGTAGTTCCCTTATCTCTAAAGTGGATGAGACTGATCTGTCTCCGTATTAGATAGGGTTGTTGTAAGAAATACAAATGAGAGCATATGCTCAGAATCCTAATACAGCAAACACTAGGGCTTCAATATGAGTCTGGACTTTTAGCATCTGTTACAAATCAGACACTGAGCTCTGTACTTTCTTTTTCTGATTGAATTCTAAACATGGCCGTTTACTAGGCCTGCCTTAACAGAGTACTGTAAGCCGGGTGGTGTAGAACAAGAGAAATTTATTTCTGGGTCTTCCCTGGTGGTCCAGTGGTTAAGACTTCACCTCCCAATGCAGGGGGTGTGAGTTCAGTCCCTGGCTGGGGAGCTAAGATCCACAGGCCTGGGGGCCAGAAAAACAAAACATGAAACAGAAACAATATTGTAACATATTCAATAAAGACTTTAAAAGTGGTCCATATTAAAAAAAAATCTGAAAAAAAAGAAGTGCACTGTCTCTGAGAGGCCAGAAGTCCAAAACCAAGATGTGGGGTGGGCTGGGCTCCCTCTGAAACCTCTAGAGGAGGATGTTTCCTGCCTGTTTCAGCTTCCGGTAGCCCCAGACTTTCCTTGGTTCAGGCAACATTAATTCCAATTTCTGCCTCCGTCTCCACACCATTTTCCCTCTATGTGTATCTGTCTCTGTGTTCGAGTTTTCCTTTTTCATAGGACATCAGTCATCATGGGTTAGGACCCACCCTGATGACCTAATCTTAACTCAATTTCCTCTGTAAAGACTCTTTTATCTTCAAATAAGGTCACTTTACAAGTGGGGCTTCCCCAGTGTCTCAGTGGGTAAAGAATCTGCCTGCAATGCAGGAGGCCTGGGTGTGAGCCCTGGGTAGGGAAGATCCCCTGGAGGAGGAAGTGGCAACTCACTCCTGTATCTTGCCTGGAGAATTCCATGGACAGAGGAGCTGGGCAGGCTACAGTCTGTGGGATCACAAAGAGTCGGACACGACTGAGTGATTAACTTTATAAGTCCTGGGGGTTAAAAATTCAATATATCTTTTTTGGGGGGACATAATTCAATTTATAACACTCACAAATCTCTGCTTGGTAAGTTTCATTATTCATGTTTATAGGTAAGTGAACTGGGACTCAGAGAGGTCAAATAACTCCCCCTGAGTCGCACAGCAGGCAAGTGATGGGAGGGAGGACTTGAACCTAATCTCCCCAGCTCCCCAGGCTATACCTCTCCCACTAAAATGTTGTTGCCTCCAAATCATGAAACTTTTAAGTGAACTAGGAGAGGTTTGAAGCTAAAGGGTGAATTAGGGTTTCAAGTTGCTGCAATAAAACTAGTTGTTACTGGGGGAAAATAGCCTAAATCCATAAGCAACCTGTGTGTCATTTTGTTCAAAAGCAAAAAACAGGAACAAAACCCAAAAACTATAGTAGCTATGAAAGGCAACTACAACATACCTACTCTTGGCAAGGTTTTCCAAACCTGGATTTTACCTCTTCCTCCCCATATCTCTAATTCTTGCAATCTGAGACTGTTTCTCATCATCCAGGCCTCAGTTTGAAACCTTGAAAAGAATGTTGGCAATTTGTCATCTATAAACAATGACATGAGGTCACTTGAAAACTATCCTGTATCTTGCTTTGTATACTTTGGCCACCTGATGCAAAGAACTGACTCATTAGAAGAGATCCTGATGCTGGAAAAGATTGAAGGCAGGAGAAGAGGATGAGAGGATGAGATGGTTGGATGGCATCACTGACTCGATGGACATGAGTTCATGAGTTTGAGAAGCTCTGCGAGTTGGTGATGGACAGGGAAGTCTGGTGTGCTGCAGTCCACGGGGCTGCAAAGAGTTGGACACGACCGAGCAACTGAATTGAACTGAACTGGTCTTGCCTTAGTAACGGCGGTTACAACTTCAGTTACTCACACTTTACTTACGTAGTTCTAATAATAATAATATTCAACTTTATTTGAGCATCTTTTCTGCACCAGGCGCTTAGAACCTGTTAGTGATGTTATTGAGAGTCTCCATGTAGAATGGTACTGTCTAGGAAAAACTAGTTTCCTTTACTCTCACACTTCACTTCTGGCCACCAAATGTGTGGGGTTTTTTTCCCCTCCATCCTGACCAATTCTCTAACACCAGCTGGGTGTCCTACAGTTCAATTAAGATTCCAGAAGACTGCTCCCCTTCCCCTTGAGACACCAATTTTAAGTCCAAGTTGTCACTTGTTCGTCTTAACCAACCAGCTATAAATCAGAGGTTCCCATGACCCCCTCCTCGGGGCCCATAATTGGCTAGAAAGTCTCACAGAACTCTGGAAGATAGATGACTTGCTAGATTACTGATTTGTTATAAAAAGATATAACTCAGGAACAACCAGATGAAAGAAATGCTTTGGGCAAGGTATGTGGGAAGGGGTGCCTTTCCAGACACATTGCCCTCTCGGCATGCGAATTTTGCCAACTAAGGAGCTCTTGGAATCCTACAGTTCAGGGATTTTCATGAAGGTTTCATCACCTAGGCATGATCAATTATGGACTCAGCCCAGGAGTGTGGTGAATTGCAGCTGAAAGTTCCAAGCGTCTCATCATGGCTTGGTCTTTCTGGTGACCAGCCTTCATCTGGAAACCATCCAGGAGCCCTCCAAGTGGTGCCTCATTAGAAGAGATGTTCCCATCACTCAGTCAATTCCAAGGTGTTAGGAGACTCTATGCCAGGAATCAAAATCAAAGACCAAATATTAGAACCAAAGATGCTCCTTTAGCATCTGTATTGCTCAGGAAACTGCAAAGATTTTAGGAGCTGGGGATAAAGACCAGTATGTATATTTCTTTTTGTCTTAGAGCATCACAAGGGCTAAGAGGGGAACTCTGGTTCTGTTTTTGTTGGCTGATTTCATCTTCCTTCCAAAATGTTTCCTTACGATTAATTTGACTGTGATCAGGCATCTCACAAATACAAGACACCATCATTTTACTCTGGATTTCTAAAGCAAAGACGTAAAATGGAATGGGCTGTTGTATGGAGTAAGAGTCAGCAAGTAAAGACCTATAACAGGCCAAACTTAGCCCATCACCTAGTTTTGTAAATAAAGTTTTATTGAAACACAATCACATTCATTTACGTATGCCTTGTCAATGGCTGCTTTCACGTTACCATGAACAGGCAGAGGTGAGTATTTGCAACAGAGACCTTCTGGCCCACGAGACTTAAAATATGTCTTATCTGGTGATTTTCAGAAAAAGTTTGCTGCTGCACAAATGATGAAGCTAAAATACAGAGGAGGAGGATGTCGGTTTGTACATGATGGAAAAAGTGGAAATCCAGTACTAATATTTCCTACTGAAAACAAGCGTTTAATTGGTAGGGTCATTTTAAAGTCTTAACTGGATAACGCAAATGTGACAGCAGACTGCAACTTTTTGCAGCTAGCCTAGCACCAAGATTCTGCCAGAATGATTCCAGGATGGTTTCATCATTCACTCAGTAGATAAGCTCTCATTCTGTGCACTGTGGAAAAACACAAAGAGAAAATACAAAGACAAGAATAAAAACAATAGCAATAATTCCTTCATCATGTTTATAGAAGCATTATTCACCATAGCCAAAAAGTAAACGTAAGCCACATGTCCATCGATAAATAAATGAATGAACAAAATGTGGTCTATGCATGCATAGAATATTATTGTCTTAAAAAGGAAAGGATTTCTGACACATGCTACATGGTAGATGAACCCTGAGAACATTATGCTAAGTGAAATAAGGCAGGCACAAAAGGATAGGTATTGTATGATTCCACTTAAATAAGATACCTAAAGTAGTCAGTTTCATAAGAGACAGAAAGTATTGGTGCTTGCCAGGGACTGGGCTAGCAGTGATGGGAAATTATTTAATGAGTACTGAATTTCATCGTTTTAAGATGAAACGAGTTATGGAGATTGCTTATACTGAATGCTCTGAACTATATACTTAAAGGTAGTTAAGATGGTAAATTTGATGTTCTGTATGGTTTGCTGCTGTTGTTTAGTCACCAGGTCATGTCCAACACTTTTGTGACCCCCTGGACTGTAGCCTGCCAGGCTCCTCTGTCCACGGGATTTCCCAGGCAAGAATACTGGGGTGGGTTGCCATTTCCTTCTCCAGGGGATCTTCCTGACCCAGGGATCAAATCTGCATCTTCTGCATGGCAGGTGGACATTTTACCACTAAGCCACCAGAGAAGCTCCTATGTGTACTTCACCACATTACAAATTTAAAAAATTTGTAATAAAAAAAATTGCCAGAAAAGGTGGCAATAATTTTAACAAGAGCTATCATTTTTTTCTGTGTTTACTATATGCCAGCCATTTCATGAGCATCTTTTAAACAATTGCATGAGCTAAATACCCTCGTGAGCCCAAGATTATGATAAGTAATGAAGGATCAAAGCATTTAAGCGACTTGACCAAGGTCAAGATCTCTGTGACCCCAGAATACCTATCTGCTTTTAACTAGAAAGGAAGGATTTCAAAGAAACAGGACTGGAGCTGGGGTAATGCAAGTGATGCACTTAGCCCTGGCATGAAATTTAAGGAAGCATCAAAAAGCTCAGTGATCAAGACAAATGACATTGTCATACAATCTTTAAAAAAAACCAAAAGTTAGTGTAAAAATCCATGATGAACAAAATATGAAAATGTAAAATAAAGACAGGGTCTAATAGAATGAGGGAAGGTTGTTGTGTAACTGCAGGGTCGATCTTGTAGAGAATTCACTTATTATAGTCAGGATAGTTTCACATCACTGATTGAACATTAAAGGAAGGCTCCCTAATCATTTTAACATGATCAGATATTTGTAAAACTTTTAAATGTAAACCGATGAAGAAGAGCCCTGTGAACCTGTGGAAAGAGAGAGAAGTTTAAGCAAAACAGGGTGAAACGCTATTCAAAGGAGCCGGAGCTTCGTAATAACTTGGCACCACGTTCAGAAGGCTTAATTTCAAGAGATATTTATCCCAATGATAGCTGGTAATAATACTCTAATAAGTCCTGCACTTTCCGCTAAGACGAAATTAATCGGAGTTTTCTGAGGCTGTGTGATGTGCTGGAGCCGTCACACTCTTGGGACTCTGCCACTTACAAGCAGGGGGCTGTTGGGAGGGTAATTAACCTCTCTGGGTCCTAATTTCATTATCTTTAAAATAAGGATAATGCTTACTTTGTCGACTTCATAGAGTTCTTGTGAGGATCAAATGAGATAATGGTTGCGAAAGTGCTTTATAAAATTGCGGTGATCTGCAAAATTGGCCATTGTTATTTCACAGTGAATTCTTTTTTGAAACTAGATTAGGGAGCCAAAGCTAATACCCATTTTATAGACTGTGTCATATGGAATCTTCCTATGTGTAGTTATGTTTGGGGACCGGGCGGGGAGCGTGGGGACCTGATGCGACTTATGGTCTTTCTGAATCCATATATTATTAAGTCAGAACCACACTAATCAGTAAGTTGATGCAACAGTGGGTAAGATTTTAGCATTGAGAACTGGCAGGAGATTGTTTTAGGTGTTTTGTACAGAGAACTGGGTCAAAAGGGGTACACCCGTGGCGGATTCATGTTGATGTATGGCAAAACCAATACAATATTGTAAAGTAATTAGCCTCTAATTAAAATAAATAAATTTAAATTAAAAAAAAGGTGGATAATGTTTTTAGATATGGAAAAAGGTTGAAATGAAGGACAAGGTTCAGGCTTACATGTTGGATGACAGAGAGATAAAAACATTCTTGGTTCAACTGAACTTTTTGTTGAGTGAGATTAAACTGGTTCTGGGTACCTGGGAAGGGGTGGAGAACCTGGCCAGTGGGGATGTACCAAAGAAATGAGCGGTTATTTAGTCATCGTCTCTATAGTTTTGTGATTCACTTTTATGAGCAAAAATGTACCAGTGTACCATCTATCATGGACATTTAAAAAGTATAGATAATGTGTTTTAAAAAATGCACTATCTCTACTATCTCATAAATATGCTATTATTGTTGTTCAGTCACTAAGTTGTGTTCGACTCTTTGCGACCCCATGGACTGCAGCATGCCAGGCTTCCCTGTCCTTCACTATCTCCCAGAGTTTGTTCAGATTCATGTCCACTGAGTCGGTGATGTTATCAAGAATACTGGACTGGGTTGCCATTTCCTTCTTCAGAGGATCTTCCCGACTCAGGGATCGAACTTGCGTCTCCTGTGTCTACTACATTGCAGGCATATTTTTTACCCACTGAACCATGGGGGAAGCCCCATGTCATAAACATATGTCCAAATAAAATATTGAAGAACCTACTCCTACATTTCAAGCCCCTGAAACTTTTTAAAAGCCAAAAGTGTAATAAAGCAGGCGATTTGTTGAAGGAACAATATTAAAAGATGTTTAAGCAATACCTCTTTGACCTTAAGTCTAAGCCATCCAGCTCTGTCTAGTATTGGTATTTGGCTGCTGGAAATGCTTGGCAAGGTAGAATGTTTTGATTTCATTTGATCTCTCATCATACCAGGCACTTGACTTTTTTTTCTCTCTTGAACTATAGAGCCTTAGATTTGGTGGGCCCCACCCAAATTTCAACACTGACAGAGCTTTTGTATTAAGCTAAGAGTGGGAGATTGTTTGGACAAATGATTTGTATCCTCTGCTGGGAAGGAAATATTTGTTTCAGGGAAGAGATTGTATGTGTGTGTGCCAGGCATGGGGGCCCTAGACCTCAATTTCCCAGTGCATTAGCCTGTGCATTAAAGGAATTGCATTTTTATTGGATCATATCAAGCTGTTGATTGAAAGAATAAAAGTGACCTTTACATTTTTCACCAGCTGTGACAAGATAGAGATGACACAGCCAAAGAATGGGCTGGAAATGGTGAGCGATTAATGATACCATTGTTCTCCCAGCCCATCCTATGAGAAAAATCAGCATTTCCTCAATTGCTCTGACCAGCATTGGCCTGTGTATTATGTAACGTGAGCTGTGCCTCCCTCTTAGGATAGAAAGGTCTTAAAATGCCTCTCCTCTTACTATAGAGACTGGAGCCTGCCAGGCTCCTCTGTCCATGGGATTCTCCAAGCAAGAACACTGGAATGGGTAGCCATTCCCTTCTCCAGGGGATCTTCCAGATCCAGGGATCAAACCCAGGTCTCCTACATTGCAAGCAGATTCTTCACCATCTGAGCCACTAGGGAAGCCCCCTCTATCCTTGCAAGTCTCTGAAAACATAGTTACATGAACATAGTGATGGGGTGGGGAGAGAGGGCAGTGGCGACTCTAGGAAGGTGAAGGTCATACATATACCCTTAAAGTGATGCACCTGTGCACTTCATGACAAAAGAGGACATTGGTCAGGTGGTTCTGTAAAGGGCGAGTAGCCATGGAGATGGAAAGGAGTTGGAAATTAAGACAAATGTCATCTAGCCCATGACCTACATGGGATAAAGCCCTCTCACATTTTTACACCAGAAGAACCATTGATTGACTCTCCAGGGTCCTTGTATTCCTAGAACAAAGGGCTGGCAGGACCATGTCAGAAATCAGTCTTTTTCTTAGTGCTTGGTGAATTCTCAGCACTCACATTTCTATGCCACCTTCATTAGATTTGTACACAGAATGCGATGTAATTTCTTATCTTTCTGTCTTCCTTAATGCAGCAGTTGGTACCTGGAATTGCTTGGAGGCAGTTTTTGCAATCATCATATCTAGCACCTTTCTATAAATAGGAGCCCTTGATTATAAATATGGCTGCTTTCCAGTCTTTTTTTTTTTTTTTCACAATTGGTTCTTTTTCTCTCATATCAGTATGAAGCTTATTCTGATTGGAGGTAAGGAAATATGATTCAATGTTATCCCAAAGAAAACCAAATAATTTATTACAAACATGTCTCAATCACAAGGATGAAACTGGTAGGCAAATGATTCTCCTCTGTCAGAATCACCTTATTTTGATTTGTGGTTTATATAAGTGGAATGATTAAAATGAATCTGAACTAGACATTGTGATTTAAACTCTATCAACTTGGTCTGTCTATAAGAAGTGGTTCTTATACAAAGTGAAATGTTCTTTTTACTTGAGGAGGAGATAAACACAATTTAAAGTTTACATAAAGTCTAATAATCAAGCTGCTTATACTCTCTTTTTATTCTAGTTTCTTCTCTTACTAATGAAAAATTTGGGGAGTTTTAGCAAGCATCATTTAAGTCACCAATTGCTTCATTTGTTAAAAGAAGGAAAAGGGACTTCTCTTATGTAGAATGTAGAAGCTCTTAATCAATGCTCTTGCTGCAACAATTAGAAACAGATAATTATAATAAATTTAGAACAGCTTATTTTTATAGGTACCAGAAAGCTAGAATAGCAATGAGGACTAAATTAAACTTTCAAGGAGAGACTCCTTCTAGGGTGAGCTGGCAATCATTAGCTATCCTTCACGCCTCTGTAATCATTTGCCAATTCTGGATATGGGGTGAAAAACAAAGATCTTTCACCAGAAGGAGAGGGCTTTCAACAAACACTTGGCTAGTCTCCCCAGAAAGACATTTTCAAATTTTGAGGCCCCATTGGATGGGAGGAGAGAGCTAAGTTGAATTCTTCTGAAGGGCAAAACTGAAATGCAGAATCTTTCAAGGCAGAAGAGACAAAGGCCCCATCAGAATCTCAATAACAAGTTAGAATGTCCATGCCCTTGAAGTAAAGATAAAACAGGAGTATTATGAGTCTTACTAAAACTAAAACTTTCCTCATTTCCAGCTTAACCCATTTTGGATTGAATGATTAGTCCTTTATGTGCCTGCATGCTAAATCACTTCAGTTGTGTCTGACTCTTTAGACTGAAGCCCACCAGGCTCCTCTGTTCATGGGATTCTCCAGGCAAGAATACTGGAGTGGGTTGTCATGACCTCCTCCAGAGGATCTTCCTGACCCAGGGATCAAACCTGCATCTCCTGTGTCTCCTGCATTGGCAGGTGGATTCTTTACCACTAGTGCCACCTGGGAAGCCCTAATAGAAGATAACTCACATCTAACTCCAAGATGGCCTTGGAGCTAGCAACCAAGAGTTTAAAAATGGTTTCCCAGGTGGTGCTAGTGGTAAACAACCCGCCTGCCAAAGCAGGAAGCATAAGAAATGTGAGGTTGATCCTTGAGTCAGGAAGATCCTGACTCTGGGAAGATCCCGGAGGGTATCATGGCACACCAGTATTCTTGCCTGGGGAATCCCAATGGATAGAGGAGCCTGGCTGGCTACAGTCCATAGAGTCACAGAGCTGGACATGACTGAACTACTGAGCATGCACGCATCATGATTAGTATGCTCAGAAATAGAGAACAAATGAATTAAGAAGATGGAGAATTTTACCAAAAAGTTGAAATCATAAAAAATTAAAGTGGATATTCTACAATGGGAAAGTACAACATCTGAAATTAAGAATATATGGAGCTTAGGAGAAGGCAGTGGCAACCCACTCCAGTACTCTTGCCTGGAAAACCCCATGGATGGAGGAGCCTGGTGGGCTGCAGTCCATGGGGTCGCTAAGAGTCGGACACAACTGAGCGACTTCACTTTCACTTTTCACTTTCATGCATTGGAGAAGGAAATGGCAACCTACTCCAGTGTTCTTGCCAGGAGAATCCCAGGGACGGCGGAGCCTGGTGGGCTGCCATCTATGGGGTCGCACAGAGTTGGACACGACTGAAGTGACTTAGCAGCAGCAGCAGCAGCAGCAGCAGTGGATTGGACATAGCAGAACACAGAACTAGTGAACTAGAAGGCAAGCCAGTAGCATTCAAGTTCAGATTTAAGAAAAGACAGGTATGGCAGGGGTCCCCAAACCCTGGGTCATGGATCATTACCTCCTGTCAGAACAGAGGAGGCATTAGATTCGAAGTAATATATGCAATAAATGTAATGTTCTTGAATCATCCCCAAACCATCCCCCACCACTCCTGATCTGTGGAAAAACTGTCTTCCACAAAACTGGTCCCTGGTGCCAGAAGTGTCGGGGACTGCTGCCATATGAGAGATGCTCAAAGATCATATACACAAATAGTTGAATTCCCTGAACAATGGAGGAAGAAAATAGGGCAGAAGAAATTTTCAAAGTGATAATGGCTGAGAATTGGAAATTCTTGGAATCTTGCATAATGGAAATACAAATAGAAGTGCATCATATTAAAACAGCTGAAAACCAAAGTAAAATCTAAAATTGTAAAACTGACTAGAGAAAAAAATACACAGTATCTTTAAAAGAGCCAGAGTAAGACCGAGAGTTGGATGTTTGTGAGAAGCCATGGAATCCAGAGGGCATTCATCTCTGCGTACTCCTGGCCGTGCTGGGTCTCCGTCGCCTCGTGTGGGCCTTCTCTAGTTGGCCATGCAGGCGCTATTCTTGGGTGCAGCACCGGGGCTTTCCATCGCCGCAGCCTCTCTTGTGGAGTACAGGCTCGAGGCACTCAGCCTTCGTTAGCTGTGGCACATGGGCTCAATGGTTGCTGCTCTTGGGCTCTAGGGTGGTGGGCTCAGTAGCTGTGGTGCACAGGCTTAGTTGCTCTGTGGCACGTGGAATTTTCCCAGACCAGGAATTGAACCTGTGTCCCCTGCGTTGGCAGACACACTCTTATCCACTGCAAACCTATAGACTCAATGGATGCCTGCCTTCAGGTGGACTCTCTACTCCTACTCACCTGTGTGGGTACATTGAGGACCATTTAGGGACAATGCCGATGCCAGCATCTAACACAGACACTTGACTGCAGTGCACACCTGAAGTGCTTTCAGTTCAGTCACTCAGTCGTGTCCCACTCTGCCACCCCATGGACTGCAGCACGCCAGGCCTCCCTGTCCATCACCAACTCCTGGAGTTTACTCAAACTCATGTCCATTGAGTCGGTGATGCCATCCAACCATCTCATCCTCTGTCATCCCCTTCTCCTCCTGCCCTCAATCTTTCCCAGCATCAGGATCTTTTCAAATGAGTCAGTTTTTCTCATCAGGTGGCCAAAGTATTGGAGTTTCAGCTTCAGCATCAGTCCAGTGAATATTCCAATGAATATTCAGGGCTGATTTCCTTTAGGATGGACTGGTTGGATCTCCTTGCAGTCCAAGGGACTCTCAAGAGTCTTCTCCAACACCACAGTTTAAAAGCACCAATGCTTCGGTGCTCAGCTTTCTTTATAGTCCAACTCTCACATCCATACATGACTACTGAAAAACCATAGCTTTGACTAGACAGACCCTTGTTGGTAAAGTAATGTCTCTGCTTTTTAACGTGCTGTCTAGGCTGCTCATAACTTTTCTTCCAAGGAGAAAGCATGTTTTATTTCATGGCTGCAGTTACCATTTGCAGTGATTTTGGAGCCCCCCAAAATAAAGTCTGTAACTGTTTCCATTGTTTCCCCATCTATTTGCCATGAAGTGATGGGACCAGATGCCATGATTTTCGTTTTCTGAATGTTGAGCTTTAAGTCAACTTTTTTACTCTCCTCTTTCACTTCCATCAAGAGGCTCTTTAGTTCTTCTTCACTTTCTGCCATAAGGGTGGTGTCATCTGTATATCTGAGGTTATTGATATTTCTCCCGGAAATCTTCATTCCAGCTTGTTCTTCATCCAGCCCAGTGTCTCTCATGATGTACTCTGCATATAAGTTAAATAAGCAGGGTGACAATATGCAGCCTTGATGTACTCCTTTTCCTATTTGGAACCAGTCTGTTGTTCCATGTCCAGTTCTAACTGTTGCTTCCTGACCTGCATACAGATTTCTCAAGAGGCAGGTCAGGTGGTCTGGTATTCCCATCTCTTTAAGAATTTTCCAGAGTTTGTTGTGGTCCACACAATCAAATGCTTTGGTGTAGTCATAAAGAAGAAGTAGATATTAGAAGTGCTTTAGGAAGAACAATGCAACTCGATTTAACACTGAGAATGACAGTCTAATTATCTGAGGTCAGTGGCCAGCAACTAGAGCTTACGATTGATTCTTGATAGCTGAACCTGTTTTTCTACATTTGGAGTGAGTCTAGGGGCTGATCTCCTTTAAACAGAGTCATTTTTATATCACCTTTAAGAGCAGAGTTTGGCAAACTATGGCCAGTGGGCTACACCCAGCCCTCTACCAGTTTTTGTAAATAGCTTTGTGAATGACTGTAGATCATAGTCACTATGTATTATCTATGCTACTTACATGCTACAACACCAGAGTTGAATAACTGTGTTTGAGCCTGAATGGACTGTAAAGCCTAACGTATATACTGAAAAAAGTGAAAGTCTCTTTGCGACCTCATGGACTGTAGCCCACCAGGCTCTTCTGTCCATGGAATTCTCTAGGCAAGAGTACTGGTGTGGGTTGCCGTTTCCTTCTCCAAGGGATCTTCCCGACTTAAGTGTTGAACCTGGGTCTCTTGCATTCAGGCAGATTCTTTACCATCTTAGCCATGATATGGTCCTTTATAGGAAAAGTTCACCACCTCCGGATAGCCACATGAGGTTGGCTGTCCCTGGGGCTCTTTAGCATCCCTCTTCTGTGTTTCTTTCCCTCCTACAGGCTGCTGTTGAAATTTGTTTTTAATCACCTTCAAATGCCCAGGTCCTCTTACTTTCTTAGGATGCAGAGGAAAGAAGATGTGTCTCTGTATAAAATGGTCAGTGAGTTGCACTTCTAAAGAAATGTTTAACAAAATATTGTTATAAGTTCAATGTGATATTTTGCAATTTTTCTGTACACCTGGAATTTCTTTCTAACTGAATGTTGAGAAATAAGAAGGAATCTGTCTTTAGGTAGATACATATATTTACAGACACCATAATGTAGAACACATCCATGATAAGGGGCTTCCCAGATGGCTTAGTGGTAAAGACTCTATCTGCTGATGCAGGAAACATGGGTTTGATTCCTGAGTCGGGAAGATTCTCTGGAGAAGAATGTGATCACCCACTCCAGTATTCTTGCCTGGAGAATCTCCGGGACAGAGAAACCTGGCAGGTTATAGTCCATAGGGTCGCAAAGAGTCAGGTGTGACTGAACCAGTTTAGCACACACACATGTTTCCATATGACCCTTTGTAATTTCTGAGTTTCTAATCATGCAAACAAATCACCTTTAAAAAAACAAACTAAAATAGAGAACATTTTTTTTAAAAGAAATAAGTATAGCTGTGTTGCTCATATGAGTTACCCAAGTGATGTAATTGACCAAGATCAACATCCCTGTTGGTAAACACCAGACTTGACTCATGTCTAAACCACAGCCCAGAAAGTACTCAAAAGAGAGTTCGGCCGGAGGCGGGGCAGGGGTGGAATGAAGGCTTTGCTGTGATGGAGATGAGAACATTCTTTGTCTTTTAAAAATCCACTGACTTGGCCAGCAAAGAATTAACAAGCTTCAATCAGAAGCAAACATCAACTAGTTAACGTGTCTGACCATTTCCACTTTGCTCACAGGCTGGCTGCTTACCTTGACTGATGGGTAGGTAAGTGCAACCACTGAAAATTCCAATGCTGTTAAGGGATATGGAAATATAGTGCTTACACTTTAATTATTAAAGCTTAGATTTACAATGAGCTACACCCACTGGTGAGTGTCTACTGCCCGGCCAGACCCCAGGGACCAATTTTAGCACCTATATGCAGCCATCCGGGGAAGCTTTCATTGTGGTGTATGATCCTGTATCTTCCTCCCCACTCTGCTCCTGCTGCCATATTGATAACTCTTCCTCAGAGTGGTATATTACTTTCAATGTTCTTCCTTATTCTTTAACATCCTAAACTTTTTCTGGGAGATAGTAAAGGACAGGGAAGCCTGTAGTGCTGCGTCCATGAGATCGCAAAGAATCGGGCACAACTGTGCTTCTGAACAACAACAACAACAAAGCTTTTTCCAACGAAAATACTCTACCTGAACTAATTCTCACCTATGCAACTTGAAAGTAACATTTTAATTAGACTAAAATAACCCTTTTTACATTGGAAAAGACCCAGATGCTGGGCAAGATTGAAGGCAGGGAGAGAAGGGGACGACAGAGGATGAGATGGTTGGATGGCATCATCGACTCAATGGACATGAGTTTGAGTAAGCTCCAGGAGTTGGTGATGGACAAGGAAGCCTGGCATGCTGCAGTCCATGGGGTGGCAAAGAGTCAGACACGACTGAGGGACTGAACTGAAAATAACCTTTTTGCACAGACACAGGAATACCCATATTGCAAGTCTATAATGAATATTACAACATGAGTAAATTTTCACAAATTGAACACTAATGTAACCAACCCTTGATCAAGAAACAGAAGCTTAACTGCTTCCAGAAACCTTCCTCCAGCCCCTATCTAGTCTCTACCCACTGCTCTCTCCAAAGTATAAGCATTTCTTTGCAGTTTTGGTTTTGCCTGTTTTTATAGCTTATATAAATGGAATCATATAGGATGCTTTGCCTCAGGTTGGTTTCTTTTATTCATCTGAATTGTTGCATGAAACTGTAGACTGCTCACCCTCATTGATGTATGTATTTCTATGAAGTGATGAAATCACAGATTACTTATCCATTGTGCCAGTGATGGGCTTTTAGCTAGTTTCTAGTTTGGGTTTATTATAGGTGGTGCTGTGTGGACATTCTTGACATGTTTTCTGAGGAATATTTGTACACATTTCTGTTACCTCTAAGAGTACAATTTCTGGGTTACAAGGTATGCATATATTCAGCTTTAGCACAGTGGTTCTCAAAATTTCACATGAATCAGATCACCAGGAGGGCTTGTTCAACCACAGATCCCTGGGACTCACCTGAGGTTTCTGAGTCAGTAGGTCTGGGGTGAGACCAGAGAATTTGTACTTCTGAAAACTCCAGGTCCAGGGACCACACTTGGAAAATCTTTGCTTAGCTGATAGTGCCAAAGAATTTTACAAAGTATTTGTACCAACTGACCCTTCTCCCAACAGCATGTGAGAGTGCCAGTTGCTGCACTTGGTGTTAGCTTCCTTCTTTTAAATTTTAGCCATACAGTGTGAAAACGAAGGTTATCTCCTTGTAGTTCTAATTCACCTTCTCCTAGTGGCTAATGAAGTTGAGCTCCTTTCCATAAGCGTATTGGTCATTTGGATATCTTTTAATGTGAAGTCTGTGTTAAAGTCTTTTGCTCATTTTTCTGTTGGGTTGTCTTCTTTTTTCTTATTGAGTTGTAGGAATTCTTTATTTATTCTGGATCTCTGTTATGGTTGGAGTTTTTATTGCAAGCCTCTTTCCCCTCTGTGGGTTGCCCTTTCACTCTCTTAAAAGTGATGAATAGAAATTCTTAATTTTAATATGATCTAATTCATCTCTTTTTTTTCCTTTTGAGGTTAGTTCTTTTGTGTGCTATTTAAGGATTCTTTGCCTACTTCAAGGTCATGAAGATGTTCTCTTATATTTTTAAGAAGATTTATTTTCCCCCCTCTTATATTTAGATTAAAAATCATCTGGAATTGATTTTTGTGTTTTATTGTGATTCAGTGAGAGATTTTCATATACTAACTTAATCTTCCTTAAGGCCCCGTTTAAAATTCAGTTCTTTGTATCCATTTTTACTACTTTTCTAAAAGATCAATGCCGTATAGAAACTTTTAGCAAATTCAAGAGATCCTTTTAAATTTACAATTGTATTGAAAGCAATACTTCAAATAATAAATGCTTTATATTTACTCAGGATAGACTTACTTTCAATGGAGCCAAATTTAGGGCAGTTATTGAAACTTTTAAGTAACATAAAGCATTTTTTTCATCTGGTGCCAAAACTATAATGCCCACAATAATTTATATTTAATTTTTAATACAGTTATCTATCATGAGTAATTATGTGGGCTGCTCCCAGTATTCCATCGTCTGTCATGTGGTTTTTCTGAAGACTGTGGTTTCTTTGTATAACTACTGGGAATTATTACCTTGCTGATGAATTTCTCTTCTGAGGAGATATCAACTATGAGTTTCCGTGTTGTATTTTTTCACTTTAACTTACAAAACAGGCACTGTCTGGGTGCTCCCTTTATTTCTGGAAGGTTTAGAAACAAAGCACTCTTTGTGTTTAAAGACATATTTTAGCGAGGTTGTGCTACTTCGTGATAAATACCTTTAAAATTGGCCGAAAGAATTGATTAAAATCACCCTACATGTTTTGCCATGTCATTTTGGAGCAGCTTGCTTTCTTTGGCCAACAACGTGCTGGAATAGTCAAGAAAGCCTCTTGGTATTTGGTGGTCAGACCGGCCATGCCATTTTGAATAGAAGGAATGAAATTTGGCTTAGAAATTAGATTGGCAATTAAGAACTTGTAGAAAGGTTGAAAAATATACAGTACCCCAACAGAAAGCTCTGTTTTTCAGATTCCTTTTTCTCACAGCCAAGAAACAAACCCCTCTAGAATGCAAGCCCCATAAGGGCAGGTTTACTGCTTTATCTCCATCATCCGAAGCAGTGATTGGCACTTGCAGATGCTTAATTACTATTTCGGAGTTGAAAGTAGGAATGGGCGAGTCCTTGTGCCTTAAAGGGTGGGTGCAGGTGTGTGTGGAATTCGAGGGCTGGCCCAGGCGTACATCTTTGCCCTCCCTCAGCTCTGAGCCTTCCTGAGGGCCTTCTGCAGGGAAGGTTCAGCCTACACTGGCTGCTTCCTCATCTAGCCTTTTTGAGCTTGTAGATCGTAGAGGACATAGACGGCTCCTCCTGCCCTCAGCCTCCACCCCCAAGGATGAGGAAAGATGAGGTCAAAATTGAAAACTTTTGAAAGCAGGAAGGTTGTGTTCTGGCTGGTAGTAGGATGATTTAGGGAAAATGAATGCAAGATAAAAGAATGAGTCCATTTGTAGACCTGTTTTGGGGGCTTCAACACTATGAAATTTAACAGGAAGAGCTCAAATAATGCAGCTGGCCAGTTATTGATTCAGAACACAAATTACAGACTGTTTCACAAGTTACAAATGATTAAGATTTAACCTAAATTTAAAAAAAAACATGAATGAATATAGGATTTGCTTATTATGGTTGTAAGATCTTCATGAAACATCCAAAAGGAAAGAGGCATTTATGGAACTGGAGAAGGAGAGTTATTTAATTTAGAAGGAGAGACATCAAGCATAAATTTGAGGACCATTCAGAGTGGTTCAGGTGCTGGAGCAAAGCACATGGGGTTCATTTTCCTGTCAGTGGGACTTGGGGTTGGAGAGAGAGAGAAAATGAGATGTATAGCATCTCACCTCTGATTTTCAGAATCTAGACCATGTGCCAATTGTTATTGATTTTAGGTTAGCTCAAACCATTGCAGTTCAGCTATTTAATTGGGAGTAATGGCTGAAAGCACTCTACTATCTTACCCTTTCAAGTTTTTATTCCCTGCTCATATTCAGCAATGCATTTCCTGCGTGCTGTTCATGTAGTGGTTCTACCTCTGTGATTGCTGTGTGATTCTCTTCTCAAATCCTTTGAAGGGAATAACTTGTTTCCTTTTTAGCTCCCCCTGATGCCTGAGGTAAAAGAGTCTCTGCTTTGTTGTTGATGTTCAGCTGCTAAGTCGTGTCTGACTCTTCGCGACCCCATGGACTACAGCATGCCAGGCTTCCCTGTCCTCCACTATCTCCTGGAGTTTGCCCCAAATCATGTCCATTTAGACGGTGATGCCATCCAACCATCTCATCTTCTGTTATCCCCTTCTCCTACTGCCTTCAATCTTTCCCAGCATCAGGGTCTTTCCTAATGAGCTGGCTCTTCATATTAGGTGGCTGAAGTATTGGAGCTTCAGCTTTAGCATTAATCCTTCCAGTGAATATTCAGACTGATTTCCTTTGGGATTGACTGGTTTGATCTCCTTGCAGTCCAAGGGACTCTCAAGAGTCTTCTCCAACACCACAGTGGGGAGTGGCAGAAAAACTGACTTAGCCATTGGAAAGAGTAAATTAACATACAGCAAAAATTTACTAAACTATTATGTGCTAGGTAATGAGCTAGGTACTCAACAGTGAAGTATAGACCATGGCCTTCCTTTTCTGATCTTACAGCCTAGAGAATGAGTATTTCTCTGTGCTCCACTCTCTTCTTAGAAGGCGATGGCACCCCACTCCAGTACTCTTGCCTGGAAAATCCCATGGATGGAGAAGCCTGGTAGGATGCAGTCCATGCGGTCTCGAAGAGTTGGACATGATTGAGTGACTTCACTTTCACTTTTCACTTTCCTGCATTGGAGAAGGAAATGGCAACCCACTCCAGTGTTCTTGCCTGGAGAATTCCAGGGACGGAGGAGCCTGGTGGGCTGCCGTCTATGGGGTCACACAGAGTTGGACACGACTGAAGCGACTTAGCAGCAGCAGCAGTAGCAGCCACTCTCTTCTCTAGGAACTCAAAAGAGAAGTTTATTAAGACACAATGTCAGCTGACTTTCCAGCTGTATAAGGAATCGGTTTCAGGAGAAGAATGGAAACTTTTCATCTAAGATGAGAAATACATAGAGTATGAGCAGATAGGTTATCTTTGAAGAAATACTCCTTTTCTTCTATTAATATTGGAATAACCTACAGTTACTTACTTTCCTAGAATGTTGAAATTAGTGTAGAATACTTTTAGACACCATGCAGTGTAAATGGTCGTTTTTCCCATCCTGCTTGGCCTGAAAATTGGATACGTTTCTAGGAATGTTGAGAAAGAGTGCAAAGAAAGAGAAAGAGGGAGCACAAATTCCAATGAGCCCCTTTCTGATCCAGTCATGCTGCGAGTTCCTTGTCATGGGCCGTCATGGGAAATTAGAGCCGACAGCTGGAAACTGTTCATATAGATTTTCTATTTTTCCTTTCAAGTAAGCTGTATTAAATCACACCAAAAAGAGCTGACATATTGAAAATCCTGGCTATTGTAATACATCAAGCCCTCTACGAGCCGGCCCGGTTTTCCCCACTTGAGTTCACCTGGCATGGCTGCTCTGTGGACACAGGAGAACTGGCTACATTCCGCAGGCACAAGAGGACATCCCTGGGCTTATCTTGTGTTTCATAGTGGAAAGTCTTTTTGGCTTTCAGTTCCAGCCTTCTCCTTGCCACGTAGCAGCAAGCAGAGCAGCAACGGTAACGCCGGGCTGCTCTTCGCTTTCCACTGCCACAGCCCCAGATTCTGGTGAAAGTGGAAACATGGCCAGTGAGAAAGGAAAAATTGGCAAGGATAGCTAACCCACAAGAATGTCAACCTCGGGAAAACTAAATGCAAGGATTCACCTCTAAAACAATAGCCTGCACATCAGTGTGTCTTATAGACACACATTTCCAAGACCAGGGTTGGAATCCTACAGAAGTCTCTGGAGACAGGGTGGAGTTGTCCACAATCGGATGCCAACTTGAAACTGTGCTCAGAGTGTCCTTTTTCCCCAGTGTCCTTTTTCTGTGGTATCACTTCCAGTGATGAGGGCATACGGCATCCCCATCTGAAAATCACTGTCTGTGGGCTGTCCTAGTACATTTAGGCTTCTCCCCTAGTGCTTTTCCAAAAAAGCATTTTTAAAAATAAGAAGTTTATTTTTAAAGACATTTTGTATATCTTTTTTTTTTTTTTTGGTTTTTATTTTTGCCTGTTTTTCTAGGAGTGTTTCCATTTCTTTATCTCCCATTACAATGTGCATGACGTGCTAACCAAGAAGGAAAAAATGACGAGTGGAAAGAGTAAGCATTTAGCAAATTATCAAATGAATGGATCATTACTTCCTAAGAAGCAGGCCTCCTGTAATTTTCTGACCACATGTAATTTTCTTATAGAAGCCACTTGACTCTTGGGAGCAAACGAAGCAACTGGGAATTTTGAGAATGATGAGTGCTGCCATGTGTTTAAGGCTGCGCTTTGGAATAAAACCACATTATCTTTTCCTTTGCTTTGTGGATCTGAATCTATACTGAAATGTCCTGACGGAATGTAATTCTAATTAGATTATATTCAAGTTCAGTTTTGGAAAAGTTAGGTTACATATGGCCTCCTAAAAAACGTGAGTGGAACTTCTAGAGTTTCTCTCTCATTCTCAGAAATGAGAACTAAAGTTATTTTTAGAGATTACAGTTGCATGGAGACAGTGATCTATTGGTCTGATGCTTCTTTTTATGACACTACCCCTGAAATGTTGCATATTTTCATGCTTAGAAATACCCTCTAGCTTTCTAACATATCCTGAGGCTTGCATTGTGCCTAGTCTTTGCTCCATAAATCATATAAATGGCCATTATCCAAAAGCAGTTAAGACCTGACCTGAGGTCTGATCTGTGGAATAGATGTCATGTGGTTCATCTTAGGCTCATGAAAGGATGGTGGGGTTGTTCTTCACAGGTCAGTATTCTGGGCACAAGGCCATGGCAATTCTTACTCTGCAAGAAACATGCCCCGAGTGTAGAAATAACCCCCAAACTGCCTGTCCCTTCGTGCTTACAGTTCCTCCATCAGCCAGACGACAAACCAAAGAGAAGATTTCATGTCAAAGTTGAGATGATTATTCACCCGGAAATTCAGTTCACCAAGCGCAGAGTCACAGCTCTGCCCAATTTGAGGGGCACTATTCATAGAGAAAGAGTACCATGCCTGGATTATTGAACAGTGCTATCTTTAACCACAAACAAGGTCACAGTGCTACTTAAAATTCATCCTCAAGCCCATGACTTTTAATATAAAGCAGAGAACTTGGATAAGCTACTTGTGCCTGTTGCCCATTATGCCAAGAATATTGGAAAAATTGGCAGCAGATCATTATCCAATCAAAATCAATGTCCAAAACCAAGGCTAGAGGGCGTGAGTGAAAGTGAATACGACAGCCTTGATTCAAGAAGCTCAGAAAATCAGGAACGCCAGACTGTAAGTACATGTATCTGGCTGTGGTTTGAAGGATGGAGAATGTTTTAGAAAACTGACAGTTGGTTTTATAGCTTTCCATTCCCTTCGACCTCCTCTCCTAGCTCTTCCCTGTCTCTTCTTCATCTTTCTCCAAGGTGGCAGAAACTGTGAGTTGACCTCATTATCTATTTCCCCTTTCTCAATTTTTATAGAACATTTTTAAGTGGGGTACACAGGTCTCTTCTAAACCCACTGTACTTCTCAGTCTCTTCTGTGGTTGGGTGAAGCTGCATGCATAAGTCTTGGACTATAAGCAGGTGTTATGAATGTGCCTTCTGGCTTGCGCCTTTAGGGGGAGCACCCTCAGTCACCTTGGTGGGATGAGGATGATGTAGTGGATCACCGTAGACCATGCGGATGAAGGAAAGGCTCACAGAATGACAAGGCAACAGGGTAGCAGAATCCTGGGTCCCTGACACCTTGATGCTACCACGTGAGCTCTGGATTGCCTATTCCCAGACCATCGTGTGAAACAGAAATAAACTCTGATTGTCTTGGGTCTCCTTACTGTAGCAGCTGATCTTATACCTAAATAATATGTTTCCCTTTCTTCCCCATGGGCCTCCCTCACTCTCTCATCCCTTCACTCCCTCGTCTTTTTCTTCTACTTTCTGTGGGACTGTCCAAAGTGTAGACCAATGACTCTCAAACTTTAGTTTGAATAAATACTGATAAGAGGCTTTTTATAGATGCAGATACCCAGGCCTTGCTTCTAGAGATTTTTGTTTAGGACTTCTAGGATGGAATGCAAGGATCTGCATTTTACAAAGATCCTCAGGTGAGATGAAGATGGTCCATGGGATACACTTGAAGAACCATTGGTATGGAATCTGTGCCTATCCTAAAGTAGATGTTCAACAATGTGCTTAAGAGAATGAGTTATAGTAACTGAGTGAAATAAGTCAACACTTCACAAAGGTTGAACCTACGTGAAACTCAAGCAGCTGCTCCTCTAACTCAGCTGCCTTGAAAGTATTGGATAATAGAATGCTTTAAACAATACTATCAAATCAGTTATTTGGCACAATGTAGAAGAAAGCTACTGGTTGATGCATAATTTTAATATCCAATCAGTTGTGATAATTATAAAACTTGAGGATGTAGTTTTTATTGTTGGCAGCTCATTTTGGAGGAGTAAATTTTATTGACTAGTCATGTGTCTTCTGGAGAAGGCAATGGCACCCCACTCCAGTAATTTTGCCTGGAAAATCCCATGGGTGGAGGAGCCTGGTGGCTGCAGTCCATGGGGTCGCTAGAGTCGGACACGACTGGGTGACTTCACTTTGACTTTTCACTTTCCTGCATTGGAGAAGGAAATGGCAACCCACTCCAGTGTTCTTGCCTGGAGAATCCCAGGGATGGGGGAGCCTGGTGGGCTGCCGTCTCTGGGGTCTCACAGAGTCAGACACGACTGAAGTGACTTAGCAGTATGTGTCTTCTGAGATTTTCAACTATTTGTTCTTGAATGGCAACAATTGTGAAGCTCGAGAAAGGTTTTAGTTAACTGAAAAAATCCACAAGCTATTGTAATCTTCTTATGTGATGAGCTTTGTGCTTGGCATGAGGGATATAAAGATGAACAGAACAAAGACTTGCCCTTAAGTTTCTGCTGTTAGCTTGGAAGATGTAGATAAATATTCTAACCAATACCAAACAGTGTGAAGCCCTCCACTAAAGACAGGCACAGAGATCTGAGGACCAGAGGATAAAAAATGCCTCCCAAAGAAAGAGGAATGGACACTGGGCTGAGCAGAAGCTAGAAAACAGAGAACGTGGTCAGCTGAAGGAAAGGGAAGGATGCTCAGTTCAGTTCAGTTCAGTTGCTCAGTTGTGTCTGACTCTATGACCCCATGGACTGCAGCGCTCCAGTCCTCTCTGTCCATCACCAACTCCTGGAGTTTACTCAAACTCATGTCCATTGAGTCACTGATGCCATCCAACCATCTCATCCTCTGTCATCCTCTTCTCCTCCCACCATCAATCTTTCCCAGCTTCAGGGTCTTTTCAAATGAGTCGGTTCTTTGCATCAGGTGGCCAAAATATTGGAGTTTCAGCTTCAACATCAGTCCTTCCAATGAATATTCAGGACTGATTTATTTTAGGATGGACTGGTTGGATCTCCTTGCAGTCCAAGGGACTCTCAAGAGTCTTCTCCAACACCACAGTTCAAAAGCATTAATTCTTTGGTTCTCAGCTTTCTTTATAGTCCAACTCTCACATCCATACATGACTACTGGAAAAACCATAGCCTTGACTAGATGGACCTTTGCTGGCAAAGTAATGTCTCTGCTTTTTAATATGCTGTCTAGGTTGGTCATAGCTTTTCTTCCAAGGAGCAAGCATTTTTTAATTTCATGGCTGCAGTCACCATCTGCAGTGATTTTGGAGCCCCCCAAAATAAAGTCTTTCACCATTTCCATTGTTTCTCCATCTATTGGCCATGAACTGATGGGACCGGATGCCATGATATTAGTTTTCTGAATGTTGAGGTTTAAGTCAACTTTTTCACTCTCCTCTTTCACTTTCATCAAGAGACTCTTCAGTTCCTCTGCTTTCTGCCATAAGGGTGGTGTCATCTGCATATCTGAGATTATTGATATTTCTCCTGGCAATCTTGATTCCAGCTTGTGCTTCTTCCAGCCTGACATTTCACATGATGTGCTCTGCATATAAGTTAAAAAAGCAGAGTGACAATATACAGCCTTGACATACTCCTTTCCCAATTTGGAACCAGTTTGTTGTTCCATGTCTAGTTCAACTGTTGTTTCTTGAACTTCATAGAGATTTCTCAGGAGGCAGTTCAGGTGGTCTGGTATTCCCGTCTCTTTCAGAATTTCCCACAGTTTATTGTGATCCACACAGTCAAAGGCTTTGGCATAGTCAATAAAGCAGAAGTAGAAGTTTTTCTGGAACTCTAGCTTCTTTGATGATCCAACAGATGTTGGCAATTTGATCTCTAGTTCCTATACCTTTTCTAAATCCAGCTAGAACATCTGGAATTTCACTGTTCATGTACTGTTGAAGCCTGGCTTGGAGAATTTTGAGCATTACTTTACTAGCGTGTGAGATGAGTGCAATTGTTCAGTAGTTTGAGCATTCTTTGGCATTGCCTTTCTTTGGGACTGGAATGAAAACTGACCTTTTCCAGTCCTGTGGCCACTGCTGAGTTTTCCAAATTTGCTGGCCTATTGAGTGCAGCACTTTCACAGCATCATCTTTCAGGATTTGAAATAGCTCAAGTGGAATTCCGTCACCTCAACTAGCTTTGTTCGTAGTGATGCTTCCTAAGGCCCACTTGACTTCACATTCCAGGATGTCTGGCTCTAGATGAGTGATCACACCATCGTGGTTATCTGGGTCATGAGGATCTTTTTTGTATAGTTCTCCTGTGTATTCTTAGCACCTCTTCTAAATATCTTCTGCTTCTGTTAGGTCCATACCATTTCTGTCCTTTATTGAGCCCATCTTTGCATGAAATGTTCCCTTGGTATCTCTAATTTTTTTTGAAAATATATGTAGTCTTTCCCATTCTATGGTTTTCCTCTGTTTCTTTGCATTGATCACTGAGGAAGGCTTTCTTATGTCTTTTTGCTATTCTTTGGATCTCTGCATTCAGATGGGTATATCTTCCCTTTTCTCCTTTGCATTTAGCTTCTCTTCTTTTCTCAGCTGTTTGTAAGGCCTTCTCAGACAACCATTTTGCCTTTTTGCATTTCTTTGTCTTGGTGATGGTCTCGATCACTGCCACCTGTACAATGTCATGAACCTCTAATCCATAGTTCTTCAGGCACTCTATCTAATCTCTTAAATCTAATCCCTTGAATCTATTTCTCACTTCCACTGTATAATCATAAGGGATTTGATTTAGATCATATCTGAATGATCTAGTGGTTTTCCCTACTTTCTTCAGTTTAAGTCTGAATTTGGCAATAAGGAGTTCATGATCTGAGCCACAGTCAGTTCCCAGTCTTGTTTTTGCTGACTGTATAGAGCTTCTCCATGCAAAGAATATAATCAATCTGATTTCAGTATTGACCATCTGGTGATGTCCATGTGTAGGAGAAAACAGCCAGGTCAAGCCACAGGAGGAAATGTCACATGGGCAGAGCTCTGAAAACCTGTTGGAGGCAGTGGGAAAAAGGGTGGTAGGGTAAGAGATCCCAGTTCAAGAGGAATGTGGGATTTATCTTAATGTGCCAAGGCATTGTCAGAAGATATTAATCAGAGAAGTAAAATCACTATCAGCTACAGTTCATCTCTCTGGCAGTGGAGGATCAACTTGAAGGAGGTAAAACATGTTAAGAGTATCAACTAAGACTGTAGTTGTGGAAGGATGAGAAGGGGGTGAGGCTTTTAAATGGAAGAGGCAGGGCTTAGTGACTGGGTGTAGGGAGGGGGAGAGTCTGGGATTATGGAAAATTTCTGTCTCAGGCTATGAATGGCTGTATCTTTCAATGAGAAGGTAAATAGGAGAAGATGAGGAGGTTTAGATTGGGGGTGGAGAAGGGAGGAATGTTAATAGATTTAGATATAATGAATTTGAGGAGCCTAGGTTATTCAGAAGGCAATTTGGGTGTGAGTCTGAAACTCAGGTGTTTATCTCAAGATAGAGTTTTGGGAGTCATATGCATATAGATGGTGGCTGAACATCTGTATGTGGAGTGTGTGATGAAAGGAACGCAGAGGACCCAAGGGGAAACTCTGCACAGATTAAATAAGGATGGTCCCAAGCTAGTGAGGACCTTCACTCAGAGACTTTTTTAGACCCAGAGTCTACAAAGCACTCACTTCTCCTGTGAGACCATCCCTATTTAAGCCCACAGGAAAATTTATCATGCTCTCTTCACTGTTCCTGAATCACTGTTTCATATGACTGATGTAACACACATCTTTCTGTATTATGCTTAGTTGTAGAGATAGATGTCTGTGATTTTGTTGGCTAAGTGGTGAGTGCCTTAGAGACATGGATGTAAATACACTACATGCTTCAGGTTAACAAAAAAGACTATTCATTCATCACTCCATTTAAAAAATATTTTATTCAACCTGTATTTCTTTTTGTTTTTTTTTTTAATTTTTTTTATTTTTAAACTTTACATAATAGTATTATTTTTGCCAAATATCAAAATGAATCCATCACAGGTATACATGTGTTTCCCATCCTGAACCCTCCTCCCTCCTCCCTCCCCATACCATCCCTCTGGGTCGTCCCAGTGTATTTCTAACATAGCTTACTGTATTAGACTCCAGGGCATTTGCACAACAGTTAGCTGAGTGAAGGAAAGATTCAGGTTTTTATTTTCATTCATTCATTTTCAAGTCTTTCAATGACTGCCATGCTGTTGAGCTTTTTTTTTTTTTTCAATCACTCATTTATTTGCAAAGTTTTTATATAAAGTTACCCTTTTCTGAAGTAAAAAAATACTCAATGGGATTTTGAAGAATCCGTCTTTACTATTTCTGCTCTTACCGTCTGCCCTTCTCGTTTCACATCATTCTGGGCTTACCCCAACCTTGATGTATTTTTCTAAACTAATTTGCTGATCTTGACTCATAAACTGGGTACCTTGGTTTCAACAGAATTATGGTTTTCTAAGTTCCTATTCTTTTACTTATGACTATTGATAACATTGCCTTTAAATCAATATTATGTGAAAGAGAAAAATTAGATTTAGTGAAAAACAGTTATTTTTTTCCAGTTGTCTGTCATTTAACAGAAAGAAAGAAAACCAAAGAATTGATTTGAAGGTCATAGTATAAAACCTCTCTTTTATCTGTGGCTTATCTCCAATTTTGAAGTTGATTTTATTTCTATCATGAATTGTTGGCAGTATTTAGTTTTGGGTTTGGCATATTTCTTACCTTTAGGCATTTACTCAAGCTGCCTAAAAGAGAGATTTACTGATACATATTTTTAAAAACTGAATGATAAATAAACAGTCTTCCTCATTAACCTGGAGCATGTATTGAAGTTTTATACTAAAACAACTCCTCACAAAGAGTTCAAGTCTCAGGATGGTGAACTTTCTTCTATTTTTAGAATAGTTTACCTCTTAGTGTCTTTTGAAGGCAAAAGAAGGTATGCAGATATTTGTGCATATTTTTGAGACATTCTGAAGTGGATGTAGCATGTCAATTAAATTATGTTCTCAATTTGTCTGGATAAGGAAAATCGGGGTTTTTAGTTTGTCCACGTCTAGGTTACAGGGCTTCTAGGGCAATTCACACAACTCTCTGCTTTAGAACCACTCAGATGGGTTTTTCCAAATGCAATGTAGACTATCCCAGTTGTAGTCTGAATCAGAGTTTCTGGATGAAGCCAGATATCTGCCTGTTAGCCCCCCGGGTGGTCCTTGTAGGCTAAGAACCATGGATTAATAGAGTGTTTCCAGGGAGTAAATGAGGACTCCATGCTGATGAGACAGGGCTGTCTTCATGGAACCAAGACAGGCATTGGCAACACCACTGAGTATGAGGATGGGGGTCATAATCCTCTTCACTGAAGCAGCAGATCCTGGAGCTGTAGCATAGAAGAGAAATCACTGCCTGGAAGCTATGTAGGCTTTAAGTCTTAAACTTGCAGCAGCGTTTTAGTCTACACTAATCATTATTTGTAAATGTCTGCTTGGTTGTTTCGACTCTAAGCTCTTGAAGAACAGAAATTGCTTCTTCATCGTTTGTAGCCATATTCTCATTATGGGGCTTGGCCCACAAAAGTGTTCAACATGCCCTTATTTAGTGATAAACAGGAAAGCTATCCAGTTAGCTTGAGGCAAGAATCATATATGATCCTGCACACACACTTGTCCCCATCCATTCACATCTTCATACATAGCTTGTGATGGATGTTACATGACTAGTTTCAATGGACCACGATGACAGCCGTTGTCTATGGCTCCTGGTGTCAGAATGACTCCAGCTGGGTCACATGATGAGCGTCATTCTGCTCAGAGCCAAGAGAAAAACCAACATAACATGAGTTTGCATGGACCCTGTTCTTATTTCTTGATGGAGCAATTTGGGGTAAATCTATTTTGTTTCAAGTGTGACCCCTGAAAGGGTTGAGTTTACTGTGAACCAGGGTGGCTTCCTCTGAGAAACTTTCTGAAGTTCGTGTCCAACCAGATATGAGCTCCTCTGTTCTTGATTCCCTCAGCTTGCTGTGTCTTTTGGAGGCATTTTCCAAAAGACATTTTCCAGTCAACTGTATTTTTGTTTAACTGTCTTATTTATTTTATTGAATTATGAGTTCTTTGAGGGCAAAACCTCCCCCAAATTTACAAAACCACAGCTAGGTCTTGAACTCTGATTCTGTAGCTCCAAGTTGCTTTGCACTGAATCATAATCTGACACGATGCCAAATTATTGCTTATTATTATTATCCCAAGGGAATGGTACCAGACAGATTTTGAACAGACAAATAGTTCATATCGGGTCTCTTAAGAGAGGGAAATGGTATAGAACATTTTTATTTGGAAAGAGGGAAGGAAAGTTGAGAAGAGCAGGGCTTGGTTAGTGCGGATGCACTTGGGGAGAGATTACCATAAGAGAAGGGCATCCGGAGCAGCAAAGGCCAAGATGCAAGCGATGAATGTCTTAATGGGGAATTAATGCTGTGTATGTGGGCACAAAGGAGACACTGGGAACTCAGGCTAGGGGAAGAGAAGGGAAACTCCACTATTTCAAAATTTGTCTTTTCATATGCTTGTTGCAAAGAGGGGATTTGGACTGATTAAAGGCTGTAAATGAACTAGTATCATTTTCTAAGACACAACTTGGATGGCAAGATTAAAAGATACTCCACAATAAATAAGCCAACTACTCTAGACCAGTGCTTTTCAGTACTCATGTTCATAGCCAAGACCTCGATCACGTGTGTTGACCGGTGCCTTTCAACTTTTACTTGAAAATATGGCTAATTAGAGAAATGATGACAATTTGAAATGTATTCTGAGGGCTGCCTGTTTATGCCAAATGGTAGAGTGATATGCAAAGCACATTTAATATTTTAATATTAACTTTCACTTAGTAGTTACATTTAAAATTTACTATTACATTTTAATACTGTATTATCTTGATGTTCTCCAGTTCCACTAAGTTTATCAAAATGAATGTAATCTTCCAAAATTTAGATGGAATGAGCGAATCAGTTAATCAGAAAATTCTCCATTGTCGAATGCGTTAGAGTGCGTGCCAGCTTGGTTGATAACTTAAGCTTCAACTGGATGATAGAATTAAGTTTCTCTGGTTGAGATTTAATCTGTGGCATGTGTGATTTTTGCCAGCTGGATAAAACATTATCTAACATGGGGACTCTCAAATGCTATTGTGCTTAAGAATTACCCAGAGAGCT
Organism: Bos javanicus; assembly: GCF_032452875.1. Lineage (NCBI taxonomy): Eukaryota > Metazoa > Chordata > Mammalia > Artiodactyla > Bovidae > Bos > Bos javanicus. The sequence continues at coordinate 147,960,278 of NC_083868.1, read as the reverse complement.
TCTTAAAATGCAAATAGCTAGGGCCCATCCCCAGATATTCTAATCGAATAGGCCTGATTTGGGGCCTGGAATCTGAATTTTAGACAAACTCCCAAGTGATGCAGGCACTGCTTCTCTGCAACATCCTCTTTGAGTAGCAAGGTCCTAAAAGAATTGGAAAAGGTAGTTTCAAAGGAATAGAAGCTGGATGCATGTTTCTTAGTCAAACTTATCATCACTGAACCAACCAGTTTGATGATTATTAAATTAATTCTATTTTAATATGATTTTTCCTAACAGAAACAAAGAACATGAATTCCTATAAAACTTCTTTACAAGACAACTTGGCATTGGCTCTGACTTAAAATTATAATTTTATTGATTCTCCATTTTATTAAATAGATGTTCCTTGAGTTTGCTTTAGCTGGGGGAAATGAATTTTCAGTGCAATTTTACTACCTAACTATTGCCTGCTTGTTGAAGTGTAGAGAAATATTTAAACCAAATGGACAAAAAGAATCATCGCAAAAAAGGAATGAACAGAAGTTACCACTTGTATTAAGATAAACAAACAAAAAGCAAAGTGTATTTGATTAGCATTTGACAAGGTTATTGTGATGATTAATTTTATATGTCAATTTGACTGGGTCATAGAGTGCTCAGATATTGGGTCCAACATTATTCTGGGTGTTTGGGGATGGTGTTTTTGTATGAGATTAACATTTAAATCAGTGGACCAAGTAAAGCAGATTACCCTCCCGCATGTGAGTGGAATAAGTCCAATCAGTTGAAGGCTTGAATGAATAAAAATGTTGAGTTAGGAGGGAATTCCTCTGGCCTGGTGGCATTTTAGCTGGAACATTGGCTTTTCCCTGCCTTTGCACTTGAACTGAAGCCTTGGTGCTTCTGGGTCTCGGGTCTGCTGGCCTCCAGAGTAGAACCACCATCAGCTCTCCTGGTTCTCTGGCTTTGCACTTGGACTGGAAATACATCCCACTGGCTCTCCAGCCTTCTGAGTCCCCCTGAAAATCCTGGACTTGTTCCCCCCATAACTACATGAGCCAATTTCTTATAATTAATGAATAGATTTTTGTCTCTGTCTCTCTGATTGGTTCTGTGTCTCTGGAGAGCCCTGATTAGTACAGTTATATTCTAGTTTTTTCCCTCTCATTTTGTCTTCTCTTTTTAGAATGATATGCCATAATTTTCATTCCCAGGTGGCACAGTGGTAAAGAATCTGCGTGACAATGCAGGAGACACAAGAGATGTGGGTTCAGTCTGATCCCTGGCTTGGGAAGATCCCCTGGAGTAAGAAACGGCAGCCCACTCAAACATTCTTGCCGGGAGAATTCCACGGACAGAGGAGCCAGTGGTTTACAGTCCACGGGGTTGCAAAGTGTTGGGCACGACTGAGCATATGTACAACAAGAAAATAATTTCCATGCTGTTTGTAACGGTAAGGTGCTTGAGGTCCTATTTACTTCTTGTTTCATGCTTCAGCAACTTTTTGTTTATCACAATGTACACAGAGAACAGGAATGAGATAGCAACTCTCACACACTGTAATTAGCATAGCCCAGTACAAATCAGAGCCCAGTGTGTACACTGGGGCATCATACATGCTGTACTGACAACTCCTTTGAGAGTGTGTCAACCCAGGTCATGATATCCTCGATCTCTCATCAAGGCATCAGCAGGACAAGGAAGGGCAGGGAAGGAGCCCTGTCACTGAGCATTCATGCATTTATAGCTAGGTCATGGGCATTCTGTCTATTGTGGTGTTGTATGACCCAAGAGTCACTGTCAGACTCTTCAACAGTCACCCCTTCAACAGGACAAAGACAGGAAGTTTCCATAGCCCACTCTAGTCTTGGGGTACCAACATGCTCCACTTTTAAAGTAAGAGTGCCCTTGAGTGATCCTTAATTAGTTTTCTTGAAAAGAGAATTGGTTAAAAAAATGTGGGCTCACTACAAGCATGGAATATAAACATGTACATGTGTATTTACACAGATTCCTGTATGAGGCACAAATGGGAAAAATAATATTTCCCCTTTTTTGAAAAATACTGACTTCATTAGTAAAACGGAGATGTTTTCTTAGTTGCAAGAAGAAAAATTCTTTCAGTTGAGAATGGAAAAGAATTTACTAAGCTTGAAAAACTAAAAATAATTCCTGGCTGGTCTTATTCCTGTCCTCTGTATTTAAAGGAATTTACTCCTGATACTATTATTACAGGAAATTCCAAAAGCGTGAACATTTTCTGGAATTTTTATAAAAACAAGTGTTTATGTTTTGTTTAATTTAGACATGGAGGAAAACAGTTTTGCTTTGTATGCACTGAGGTGTCTAGTGAAGGCCAGGACAATGTGATTCTGTGTAAAATTTAGATAATGAAAGAATTTAGGAATTCATAGAAGAGTCGTAGAGGAACACACTTAACATAAAATGTCTCTCAAACTCTATTGAGGTCAATGACAACCAATGGTTTTTAACACCAATGCAATGCTCACTTACACTGTCAAGATGGTTGTTATAGGGTATGGAAGTTGGTATCTTTCTCCAAGATGAGCTTTTAGGTCATTATGAAAATGATCAGTGGTTAATAACTATGAACAGATTTGATTCCTATGAGATGTCCAGGTATTTGCTGGCCGCTAAGTAAGTAAAGGGATTGAAAGGTGATGAAATATTCAGATGTCTTAAAAAACATACAGGCCAAAGTTTGGTTAATATTCATGGTCTCAGCCTCTCATTTTATGCATAAATTCTGGAGCTTGGGAGCAACATCTTCAGGTTGTCAATATGGTATATTTGTAGGACAAGGATGAAGATATGGAAAACCTTGACCTTCAGTTTAGTGTTCTTGGACTACAACTCTGAATTTCCAAATTCACCGTGCCCTTCCAAGGTCCTATAAAAATTCCAGCTTGTTTTATAGCTAACATTTTTTACTGCACTGTTAGTGGGTTTCTGGAAAGGAGAGTTATGCAGTGAAGAAAACCGTTTGCATGCCTGCCCATGAGTTCAGTTCTTGAGAGTTTTATACAATTACCACTCAGGGTTATATCAATAACTCACTGAAGAAAGCTGAAAGAAGCTCTGTTCATGGAATAAAGCCATGACATTTGCCTGAATATGTTCCTTAACTCGGTTTTTTACAGTCAACTGAACACATGCGTTTGTTAGAACCTCTGATGCCACAGGTAACTGTATAAAAATCTGATCCAACAACTTTGTCTTCAATGCACATTGGACTGTGCCTTTGTACTGTCAGTCTGCATTAATGTTTTTGCATCAAACAAAAATCATTATTGAGAAATTTGGTATTGCTTTGCTAAAGCGGGTATCTACTGAATATCTCCAATCCAATTCTTTCCTCTAATATGGTAATCTGTTATCTGTATTCAATTATCTGGAAGGTGAAAGTTGTTGGGCTGCCCAGTGGAAAATTTTAAGTCCTTTCACTCTGGGTCTGCTGTCTTTTCAGATCAATCTTTCTGCTAATGACAACCAATACTTTCATATGTGATTACAGGCCTGCTCCATCTTTTCATGAGCCGAGACTCTTTGGAATCATATGTATTGATCTTTTTAATAGAAGTCAGGAAAAATAAAATTACTCTGGCTTCTTGCGGCAAAACGATGATAAATGAGAACTTCGAAACTTATGGGAGAAATTTTTTCTGCCTTGGATTATTTTAATCACTAAAAATGATTGTCTTTTTAATAATATTTGCTTTCCATTATGCACATTTGCAGCAAAGCCAAAAATTGTTTCTGTATTGCTTTATTAAACCACATTGAGGCAGGGGCCTGTGGGTATTCCAGGACCTGCTGGTGACTCAGGTAATAGCGGCCCCAAACAGGAGGCAAAGAGTCAAGCTCCAGAGACTTGAGAGCAATCTCTAGTCGAGTTTCACTAGAGCATTTTTGATAAGAGAACTTGCTGAACTATGGATTTTTTTTTTTACATATGTTTAAAAGCTCATTGTTAATACTATTATCTTAGAAGCAAGATTCTATTCTATTCTTTAAATTAAGTTTTTATTTTGTATTGGGGAATAGGTGGCTCAGAGGGTAAGGAATCCACCTGCAATGTAGGAGACCTGGGTTCAATCCCTGGGTTGAAAAGATCCCCTGGTGGAGGAAATGGCAACCCACTCCAGTATTCCTGCCTGGAAAACTCCATGGCGGGCTATCGCTTGTGGGGTCACAAAGAGTTGTACATGACTGAGCAGCTTTCACTTTCACGGCTGATTAGCAACCTTATGACAGTTTCAGGTGAACAGTGAAGGGACTAAGCCGTACATATACATCTTTCCATTCTTCCTCAACTCCCCTTCCCTCTAGGGTATCAAGATTCTGTTCTTTTATTGCCCATCCTTTTTGATTTCTCTTGGCCAAGACTGATTATTTCCCATGTGGCCTTCCTTTTTTGCTTAAGAGAAAATATATGTAACTCCCTGGCTGTGGTTTTGGCTGCCTCCTCTGTGTGTCTGGAGCTGCTGGTGGTCCGCTGGTGGCAACTGGGAATCGAAGACGTGGGATCACTGTTTATCATCTTTTCTTCAAAACCTAAAACTACAGGACTCATGTTGGGTCTCGTTTTGGAAGCCCAGCTTTGTGTTTTATATTTGCAACAACTTTGTGGTTCCCCAGCTGAAGACATGATTCTTTTTTTGGCTTTGGGGGAACATGTGGCCAACACAGAAGATCAAAGAGAGTCATCGCCACTGCTAAAGAGACCAGATTTCTGTCGGTTTGAAGAAATGGGTGAGGACAAAAACACTGCAGATGTCAGAGCGAAGTACGGATTTGGTTTGCTTTGTTTGGCTCTTCTGCATACTCAGTCTCTCAGTCATGTCCGACTCTTTGTGACCCCGTGGACTGTAGCCTGCTGGGCTCCTCTGTCCATGGGATTTCCCAGGCAAGAATACTGGAGTGGGTTGCCATTTCCCCTTCCAGGGGATCCTCCTGACCCAGGGATCAAATATGCGTCTCCTGCATTGGTAGGCAGATTTTTTTTTTACCCCTGAGCTACCTGGAAAGTCCTGTTTGGCTCTTGAAGACTGATGTGTAAGAAGGAAAACTTGTCCTATTGGGAAGCCATGTAAATAGCATTCCTGGTTCAATGACTTTTTATCTGATGAAGACATGAATCAGTCTCTCTGTCTCTCTCTCACCCTTTTGTTCTTTTTCTATATCTCTCTGTCTCCCTTCTACCCAAACATGACAAAAAGAAAGATCTCACTTAGGAAACAAATTTTGTTTACCAAGCTTGCCATGTAATTTCATGTAATCCAGTTCTATGGAGACTTTGTGAGAGCGTCCCATGGGCCAGACAATGAGAATATAGGATGAAATGGAAGAGATGGCTTTCCAGACTGTGTGTAGAGAGTGGAAGGGGATACAAGGAAAATGACCACCAAACTTCACTACAAGCTTGAGGAGTGTTGCCACCCTTCAAGTACAGAGTGACTCTGGAGGATAGACTGAGTCAGACCTGGAGGTTCATGGATGGCTACCTTTAGAGAGAGTAGGAATAAACCGAATGGAAATCGGAGGCCATGGGTGGAGAAACAATATTCTGGGCTGAGGAGACTGCTCCTGTGAAAGCTGGAATTTGAGGGGGTGTGGCCTTTGTGAGGAACTGAAGCTATCCCTGCCTCGCTTCAGTACAGAAAGGGCCAGAGATATGGGTCCCTCTTTCCTAATGTCACCTGGGTGTACCTGTGGTCTCTGAGTTGAAATATACTCACGCTTGGAGATCTTTTTTCCTTTCTCTGGCTGCATAGCATGTGGCCTCTTAGCTCCCTGACCAGGGATTGAACCTGCACCCTTTACATTGGAAGCGTGTAGTCTTAACCCCTGGACCACTGAGGAAGTCCCACACTCGGAGATCTTGAAGACTCTAAGGCACATTTTGCATTATCAGCTGCTGGAGTCATGTGTGGTGCTGCCTTTGTTTAGACTAATTCAACTTTGGCCACTTTGCTATCTTTGACCAAAAGGCAGTGTTTGTATAATTGCTTGAATGTATCTAGAATTTTGGCCTCAGTTTAGAAAAATTAGTGGAAAATATTGGAACCCAAATGCCTGTTATATCTGTGATGAAAAGTGTATGACTTTTAAAAAGTCATAAAATGGGAGAAAAAATGGAAAATTTTGTAGTGAATTAGCTTTAGGCATACATTAGTTTGAAGCTTGCAAATTGTGTATTCATGTGTGAAAAGCAAACAAAATATTAAGAGGCATGCTTGAAATACTAGAAACAAACCTACAAAGAGTATGAGCATGTCTAAAGGTGAGGTATAATTAAGGACTTTTTAATTTCTCCCTCTCTCTGAGTCCTCTCATCAGATATATCATATATATATATATATATATAAACAGATGTTTATTTTGTATGAAAGTCTTAATTTTTTTCTCTTGAGGAGTTTGTTAAAGATAGTTAGAAATCACAGATTCAAAATTTAGTCGCTTACATGATATCAGTTCTCAGTTCTGTGCATTAGCTAGAATAATGGAAATGTGAAATGAAAAGCAATCACAAACATCTGTTTGAATCTGTCTCGTTGAGCACTTCAGCAGATATCGTTAACGTCAGATTAGATCTTGTTATTAAGAGGTGAAAACAGCTCTTGATAACAGTAAACACTGCAGAACTTGACAACAATTTGGAGAAATGCAAATAGATTGATAGCAAAATATGAGTAACTATAGAAACATAAAGTTAGGAAAAGAATGGTATCTTTAATTTCACTGATTCAGAAGATGTATTGAACTGAATTCTGTAAGCAAAATTTGTCACATAGTTACTCAAAGAGTCCTGGAGAAATTCTGGGCCTTGGTTGCATGCTCAACGGACCATGGAAGGTTTAAATACCTGTAAATATAAGGCATCCACTGACAACCAGAGCTTTGAGCATCTGACTCTTCTACATGCAAACCTTATATTACAGCTTCTAGAGGCTTCAGTTCAAGCCAGACTGTGACTTGATTCTCTACAAGTCATGGTGGTTGCATTAAGAAGCTTCCAGAATCTTGGATAATTTAAAAGTCTTTTGTAGGCTGAAGAGTCAGCAGGTAGAATATGGACTCTATGCTACCAAGCTTTTAGGTTCATAATTAACAAGCTAAAATATGCAAAAGGAAAAGTATCTTCTCTTTCTGCCATCTAATATTTATTAGAGAATTTTCTAACTCCCCACCCCCCAGTGAATTCTGCCTGTAATTTATTTCCAGTTCGTCCTTCTTTTTGCTTCATCTATGGAAAACACTGAGGGTTTCTATTGTCGTTTCAGTTGCAGTTCCACCAATACCCTGTCTAGCTTAAAATGACCTTGAATTTTCCATGACTCAAACCTGCAGAAAAACACTGTTGATCATTTTCATTGGCTAGTTTTATCCACTGCCTCGAACTGTTACTTTGCCTTACAACCACCTGTCAGTCTTTTTTTTTTATATCTTGTATATAATTTTTATTTTATTTTAAAATTGATGTACAGTTGATTTACAATGTTGTGTTAGTTTAAGGTGTACAGCAGTGATTCAATTACATGTATATACACACATTCTTTTTCAATATAGATTATTGCAAGATATTGAATATAGTTCCCTCTGTTGTTTATCTATTTTATATACAGTAATTTGTATCTGCTGATCTCAAACTCCTAATTTATCCCTCCCCTTCCTTTCCCCTTTGGTGGCTTGCTATGTCTGTGAATCTGTTTCAGTTTTGTCATTAAGTTTATTTGGGTCATATTTTAGATTCTACGTATAAGGGATATTATACGGTATTTGTTGTCTGACTTACTGCACTTAGTGTGATAACCTCTAGGTCCATCCATGTTGTTGCAGATGGCATTTCATTATTTTTGATGGCCGACTAACATTCCTTTGTACATACATACCACATTTTCTTTTTGTTTGCCTGTCAATGGACATTTAGGTTGCTTCCATATCTTGGTTATTGCAAACAGTGCTACAATGAACACTGGGGTGTGTGTATTTTTTCAAATTAGAGTTTTCATCTTTTCTGGCTATATGCCCTGGAGTGGGATGGTTGGATCATACGGAAACTTTATTTTTGTTTTTTTTTTTTAGGAACTTCCATACTTTTTTCCATATCACATGAGTTTACATTCCAAACAACAGTATGCTGCTGCTACTGCTGCTAGGTCGCTTCAGTCGTGTCCGACTCTGTGCGACCCCAGAGACGGCAGCCCACCAGGCTCCCCCGTCCCCAGGATTCTCCAGGCAAGAACATCGGAGTGGGTTGCCATCTCCTTCTCCAAGGCATGAAAGTGAAAAGTGAAAGTGAAATCACTCAGTCGTGTCCGACTCGTAGCGACCCCATGGACTGCAGCCCACCAGGTTCCACTGTCCATGGGATTTTCCAGGCAAGAGTACTGGAGTGGGCACCATTTCCTTCTCCAAACAACAGTATAGGAGTATTCTCTTTTCTCCACACCCTCTCCAGCATTTATTGTTTGTGGACTTTTTGATGATGGCCATTCTGATCAGTGTGATGTGGTAGTTTTGATTAACATTTCTGTAATGATTAGTCATGTTGAACATCTTTTCATGTGCCTATTGGCCATCTGTATGTCTTCTTTGGAGAAATGTCTACTGAGGTTTTCTGCCAATTTTTTTTTTTTTTGATGGAGTTGTTTCTTTTTCTGTTATCAAGTTGTATGAGCTGTTTGAATATTTTGGAAATTAAGCCTTGGTAGGTCACGTGGTTTGCAAATATTTTTCTCCCAGTCTGCAGGTTGTCTTTTCATTTTGTTTATGGTTTCCTTTGCTGTGCAAAACCTTATGAAGGCGATGGCATCCCACTCCAGTACTCTTGCCTGGAAAATCCCATGGATGGAGGAGCCTGGTAGGCTGCAGTCCATGGGGTCACTAGGAGTCGGACACAACTGAGCGACTTCACTTTCACTCTTCACTTTCATGCATTGGAGAAGGAAATGGCAACCCACTCCAGTATTCTTGCCTGGAGAATCCCAGGGACGGGCGAGCCTTGTGGGCTGCCGTCTATGGGGTCACACAGAGTCGGACACGACCAAAGCGACTTAGCAGCAGCAGCATTTATTTTTGCTTTTATTTGTATTGCCTTGGGAAACTGCTTGTCAGTTTTTTGACATCTCAGGTTTTCCTGCATTCCCTGAGGATTGTGGCGATTAAGCTACTGATCATAGTCCTGTAGGGGTTTTCTAAGTGTTTTCTCAGGGAGACTCTTAAAAGCTGTTGTATGTTCAAGCATTCACCCAGACAGCTCTCTGAATTCTGCAGGGAAAGATTCCCACCAGTGTGTGTGTGTGATGAGGGCATTGCACGGCCACCTTGTGAAAACCTGTTGGCTCTTGACTCAGTTCAGTTCAGTTCAGTTCAGTTGCTCAGTCGTGTCTGACTCTCTGTGACCCTATGGACTGCAGCACGCCAGGTCTCCCTGTCCATCACCAACTCCCAGAGTTTGCTCAAACTCATGAGTTGGTGATGCCATCCAACCATCTCATCCTCTGTCATCTTTTTCTCCTCCCGCCTTCAATCTTTCCCAGCAGCAGGGTCTTTTCAAATGAGTCAGTCCTTCCCATCAGGTGGCCAAAGTATTGGAATTTCAGCTTCAACATCATCCTTCCAATGAATATTCAGGACTGATTTCCTTTAGGATGGACTGGTTGGATCTCCTTGCAGTCCAAGGGACTCTCAAGAGTCTTTTCCAACACCACAGTTCAAAAGCATCAACTCTTCAGCACTCAGCTTTCTTTATAGTCCAACTTGCACATCCATACATGACTACTGGAAAAACCATAGCCTTGACTAGGTGGACCTTTGTTGGCAAAGTAATGTCTCTGCTTTTTAATATACCATCTAGGTTGGTTGTAACTTTTCTTCCAATGAGTAAGCATCTTTTAATTTCATGGCTGCAATCACCATCTGCAGTGATTTTGGAGCCCCCCCCAAATAACATCTGTTATTGTTTCCCCATCTATTTGCCATGAAGTGATGGGACCAGATACTATGATCTTAGTTTTCTGAATGTTTAGTTTTAAGTCAACTTTTTCACTCTCCTCTTTCACTTTCATCAAGAGGCTCTTTAGTTCTTCTTCACTTTCTGCCATAAGTGTGGTGCCATCTGCATATCTGAGGATATTGATATTTTTCCCGGCAATCTTGATTCCAGCTTGTGCTTCACCCAGCCCAGCATTTCTCACGATGTACTCTGTGTATAAGTTAAATAAGCAGGTTGACAATATTCAGCCTTGACATACTTCTTTCCCTATTTGGAACCAGTCCAAATAGGAACCAGTTGTTCCATGTCCAGTTCTAACTTGCTTCCTGACTTGCATACAGATTTCCCAAGAGGCAAGTCAGGTGGTCTGGTATTCCCATCTCTTAAAGGATTTTCCACAGTTTGTTGTGATCCACACAGTCAAAGGCTTTGGCATAGTCAACAAGGCAGAAATAGATGTTTTTCTGGAACTCTGCTGCTTTTCGATAATCCAACGGATATTGGCAATTTGATCTCTGGTTCCTCTGCCTTGGGTGTAATGTGTGTGTACTAAGTTGGTTCAGTCATGTCCAGCTCTTTGTGACCCTATGAACCGGAGTCCACAAGGTTCCTCTGGCCATGAAGTTTCTCAGGCAAGAATACTGGAGTGAGTTGCCATGCCCGCCTTCAGGGGATCTTCCAGACCCAGGGACTGAACCCACATCTCCTGAGGCTCCTGCATTGTAGGCAGATTCTTTACCACTGAGCCACTGGGAAGCCGGTGGATGTAACATGTACCTTAAATTGGTAACCTAGTTCTTTCCTTCAGATTCAAAGCCATTCCTGCTGTGTAAACTATATATAGTCCCTCTGGTAACACTCGTTAGTCAGCCCAGTAAAGCAGTTTAAAGACTGCTAAATGAAGACATTGTTAGTACTGTTAGTCGCTCAGTCGTGACCAACTCTTTGTGACCCCAAGGACTGTAGCCTGCCAGTGTCCTCTGTCCATGGGATTTTCCAGGCAAGAATACTGGAGTGGGTTAAGATGTTGTTAAATGAAGTATCCTTGGCTCCAGCTCATTGCTGAGTTACTCTGAGATGAACAGATGAGCACATAGCTTCTAAGAAGCCTGTTGATCCTAATTTCTGAAATCAAAGAGCCCAGGGTTTTATTTAGAATAACCGAACTAAAATTAGGAGAAGGCAATGGCAACACACTCCAGTACACTTGCCTGGAAAATCCCATGGATGGAGGAGCCTGGTAGGCTGCAGTCCATGGGGTTGCTAAGTGTCAGACATGACTGAGCGACTTCACTTTCACTTTTTATTTTCATGCATTGGAGAAGGAAATGGCAACCCACTCCAGTGTTCTTGCCTGGAGAATCCCAGGGACTGGGGAGCCTGGTGGGCTGCCATCTATGAGGTTGCACAGAGTCGGACACAACTGAAGTGACTTAGCAGCAGCAGCAGCAGCAGCAGCTGCAGCAAACTAAAATTACCCCATGTATTGACAACAGGAAGTACAAGGGACCTTATCATTGAAAGCATTTCTGAGTCATAGGAGTCAGGCTAGGCAATATTTGTATTAGGGTTTTAAGAATTCAAAGCCCCCTTTAAATGAATTAATTCTTTGATTTGCTTGCTCATTCTTTTCAAAGTGCTCCTGAGAACCAATGAGGTGCCAGGTGCTGATACAGGCACTGGAGCTCCAAAGGGAGAACAGAGTCCAGTGGAGGACCTAGGTTCTCAGGCAGGATGACAATTGATCTCCAAGGCTATGAAGGAGCAAAGCTTCAGTGTTGGGGGAGAAGGGAGGGACCCTAATTCTGCCTCATGGCTGATGTAACTGCGTGGATGTTATTTTTCCTCAAGGGTTACAGAGCAGGGAAAGCTAGGTACACAGAGGTGTTGCTTTTTGAGTTGAACTTTTCGAACTGAGGAGTTTTCCAGAGGAGTGTGGTTCTTTGCTGATTAAGGTTTCTGAAGACCTAGAGAGTGATGGAGGTTTGAAGCCTTGCTTGGAACAGTGTATTTTCTTTTTTTAAAAATATTTTCGACAAATATCATATTAATGTATATGTAATATGTAGAATCTATAAAAATGGTACAGATAAACCTATTTGCAAAGCAGATATAGAGACACAGCCAAAGAAAACTAATGTATAGACACAGGGGTGAGGGGGGAGGGGGATGGGATGAATTGGGAGATTGAGGATGACATATATACACTACAGTGTGTAAAATAGGTGAGTAATGGGAACCTGCTGTACTGCACAGGGACCTCTACTCAGTGCTCAGTGGTGACCTAAATGGGAGGGAAATCCTAAAAAGAAGCGATACATGTTAACATATAGCTGGTTCAATTTTCTGTACAGCAGAAACTAACACAACATTGCAAAGCAACTAAACTCCAACAAAACTGAAAAAAATCAATAAGTAAAAAATTAAAAATTAATTTTATGGGGGCATAGAGCAGTGTATTTTCATATGTGTTATTTATAGGAAGAAAGAACACTTTTCCCCCTAAAAGGTCTATGGTTGTTCAATATTTGCTATTTGTATTACTGCTTGGTTTCCACATTTTAAAACTCTGAGCCATGTTTTACATGTTTTAAAATTCAGGTCAGTGGAAAAGTAAGATTCATTTAACACAACTTTTCAAGAGTCCACTTAATTTGTACATTGAGATTAGTTTCTGTCACGTCTCTTTAAGCATACAAAGATAGCTTAGTCTCTGTGGTTCATTCTAGGTATTCTTAATATGAAAATTATTTGAAGTTGTTATGTTTTTTCTCCCTCAGTGGCAATTAGTCGCCTATAGATGTTTGGACTTTACATGCTTAGACATGGATGTGCTAAGGAGTTACCACTGTTCTCATTCCTGGATCTGGGATAACAGGCAGAATTTTTTAAAGTGCAAATTAAATGCTTGACAGCTGGCAAAAGAGGAACGAAGAGAATTTATTTCCCTCTGGGATTTGACAACTGTTAATTCTTCATGGACTTGGCTTCTGCCAAACATATACCGTACTTTAGTCTGATAGGAAATTCATATTGTTAAACTCTATGTGAACTCAAGGTATTAATGTAGAGTGCTTACTAGCAAAAATGACTTGCAAATGTCAGATAAAATTAAATAACATGGCTTAATAAAATAAGCTTGTTTCCGAAAATCTGTTTTTCATATTTGTGAAAGAATTATCTGTCCTGTTATTTAAACCAAGATATTGCCAGGACAGGGAAAAGAGACACTCTTTTATCAATTATCAAGGGAACCATTGATTTCACAAAGCCAATTAAACTATTTCTGGAGGAACAAGTAAATATTAGTTTTAGAAGCATTTCTTTTTGAAAGAGACTGGTGATGAGGATAAGAGTGCTGAATAAAAATAAGACATCCTATTCATTGCTTGAGGCTCAGCGAATGGCTGGTTCTCAGATTTGTTACTTTAATTGACTTAAATAATAAGGGCAGTTAGCTTTTACTAAGACATAGACATAAAATTGGATGGATTTTATGGTCTTTCCAAAAGAACTTTGACTTGAGCAAATGTCCCATGGTTTCACTAAATATTTTGTGAGCAAAGAAGTTACCATCCAAAAAGCAAGTCTGAACCCAAGGTGCTCTCTAGGGACGCCATTCAGGGGTCCCCTTCGTGGGCTGTGGTGCTTGCTGGAATCAAGTGTGAATAAACATTTGTCTGGCTCAGTGACCTGAAGCAAAACAGAAAGAGGGAGCTGGAGGAGCCTGGCAACTAGCAACATGGGCTGCTTCCAGAGCATGTGGCCTCCTGATTGGAGGACTTTTGGAGGAAAGCCTGTTTGATTACTTTGCGGTAGAAGAGAGTGGGGGCAGTTAATGGGAATAATATTCTTAGGTGAAGCTGACTTCATCTGTGATGCTCCTAGTATAGGATGGGTCTCTGGTGGTTCATTAACTATGATGGATCTGGAATCTCCTGGATCTCTGTTCAGAGCCAACTCCTTCAGAATAAAACAGAATTAGAATTGTGACTGTGGGTCAAGGTCAAGGTCCATCTTCTTGGAGGATATGACATCAGCCTTGGGACAACGACTGTCCTAACAAAAACCTTTTCAATAATCTTTTATGGTTCTGTCAGCTGTGCATGACCTCACAGCTCTCCTCCATCCTGGGGATAATGAATTCCGTAAATCTACTCAACAAATGAACAAAATCATCCCTGATCTTATCTATTTGAATTTTCAGATGGTCTCTTTTATGTTTCTCTTCTTCATGTTAATGAGATGCTACCAAGTTACAGTTCCCCAGAATTTGATAAAGAGCCAAGTAGTTGGGAATTGAGCAGCAAACATGGATATAATTCAAGAAGTTTCTATGTTTCCCCTCTGCAGACATTAGCTACCCATCAATCTGTTGGTAGGTGGATGGTTGAAGCTCAGTTGCTGTTCATTCAGCGTCTTTCTCCCTTTTCTTAAGGTTTTATCCTCATCATGAGGGCTTAGGGAGAGCCAAGATACCATGGCCAATAGGCAAGTGTCATTTGTCAGGAGTTTGATACTACATCAGCTCAATGAGCTTCCCCGGTTGCCCAGTCAGTAAAGAATCTGCCTGCAATGCATGAGACACAGGTTCAATCCCTGGATTGGGAAGATCCCCTGGAGAAGGGAATGGCTACCCACTCCAGTATTCTTGCCTGGAGAATCCCATGAACAGAGGAGTGGACAGAGGAGCCTTTCGGGCTACAGTCCATGGGGTCAGACACGACTGAGCGACTAACACACACACAGCTCCCTCTGGCCCGCTAGGCTGGCTCAGACGCTGCGTTCACCCTTTACTCATCAGGCGGAAGTCCCATCAGACTTGTGTGGTGTTTGGGCACTGGGGATCAGAGATCTGTACACAGACCATGCAGATTGCTGTCTTGAGTTGGGCATGAGAAAACATTGAAGTCTTGCTTCCTTTCCATAAACTCTGCCTAGGAAGGGGCCTCTTGTATTCTCTGGACCTAACCTAGGTTCTTCTGTGAACCTCTAGGTCTTTGACTTGGAGTCAAGACAAAGAGCTTCAGGAGCCCCGTCGATGTCTCAACTCTTTTCTTCATCTTTAAGTCAGTATTCCCTCTTCCCAGCCCAGAGGTGCTTTCTCTTATTTGGGAAAGGGTGTTCTAGCTTAGCATTTTTTCTTGTCTCTGCATTACTGCATAAACTTTAGGTCTTAAACTTTTTTTATGTATAATGATAGACAGGAATCATAAAATAGATATACACCTGACAAATGGGTATATGACTTATTATTAATAGTAATAATAATGAGTTTGCTATTAATTCAAAACACACACAATGGCTCTGCATCTTTTAAAAGGACACATGTATATTCAAGGTTAAGCCAACTCTTCAGAGTAGATTATATCTACATGGAATTAGGGAATGGAGTGAGGGTGATGGATTAAGGGAAGAGATAAACCCAAGAGGGGCTTTGCCTGAACTGATGCTGGTGATAAAAGGCTCCCAACAGGGGAGGATGTGATTACTGATTTTTATGCCTGGGACCCAGGTGGCGCTAGTGGTAAAGAACCCACTTGCCAATGCAGGAGACATAAGAGACGTGGGTTCCATCCCCTGGAAGAGGGCTCGGAAAGCCACTCCTGTATTCTTGCCTTGAGAGTCCCATGGACAGAGGAGACTGGCAAGCTGCGCTCCATGGGGTCGCAGAGTCGGATACAACGGAAACAACCGAGCACGCGTGCGGCCTGGGACCCATTACAACAGACCAACCTGCCTTTATTTCCTGAAGCGTTTAGGACACAGGCAGTGCAAGCTCGCAAGTGTGGCCTCTGGAAAAACATAGGCTGTAGATTCTGATTAAGGAAGTTCAGTTCAGTTCAGTCGCTCAGTGGTGTCTGACTCTTTGTGACCCCATGGACTGCAGCAGGCCAGGCTTCCCTGCCCATCACCAACTCCGGAGTTTACTCAAACTCATGTCCATCAAGTCAGTGATGCCATCCAACCATCTCTTCTTCTGTCGCCCCCTTCTCCTCCCACCTTCAACCTTTCCCAGCATCAGGGTCTTTTCCAATGAGTCGGTTCTTTGCATCAGGCAGCCAAAGTACTGGAGTTTTAGCTTCAGCATCAGACCTTCCAATGAATATTCAGGACTGATTTCCTTTAGGAAAGCCATGTTCAAAGTCATATTTAAAAAGCTTTTTTTTTTTTTTCCTTCTTATGTTGCTGACTCAATGGCTGCTTCTTACTGACTCTGAGTTGGGAAAGGCCAGGGAGCATTGCCATGGGTTCAAGGAAACACAACAGAAGCCCCCAGTTAATGTGGGAAGTTTGACTCCACCGCATCTCTCTCCTTAGTGCAAATAAGATTTCCTTGTCATCCTCTTGTCCTCGTCTTTCCTTTGAGACCAAGCCATTGCTTTCATGGTTTGGGCAATTGGAGTTCTAGCCTAGGACCTCCTGCAGCAGAAGGGGTTAACCGAGTCTCCCCTTTTCCTCTGCTGGGAGGTTCTCTGAGCAGTGGGGACACATACTTACAGAGCAAAGGAGTCTATTCTAGGAGTGACACACCAATTTGACATTTTTCATTAATTCCTGGAGTAGATCATTTCATGGAATCTTATGAATGACACATTCCAAACCTTTTGCCAGCATCCCTGCGTCTATCTGCGATCCTGGATTAACTCCCTCCTCATAGAGGTAAGAGATTTAGTGAGCAGAAAACATCACACAGCACCCATGTCAGTCATTAAGCAGGGAGCCAAAAGCTGTGCACCCTCCTTTCTGCAAAAGTGCTGTACCTCAGGATGGGTATTCTCACTTCTATCCAAGGCTGGGCAAGAGAGATGACTGCTGGGGAGTTCTGGCTTCCAGGTTCAGCCCCCTCACGCATGGTCCAAGACTCTGCTCAGTGGGTGGAAGCCCCCTTTCAGCCCCACACAGCTGACCCACTTCCCCTCTAGCGCCATCCACCCTACTGTTGGGAGGATGTTGCCTCAAACGGTGCTTTCATGTCTAACTGTCCTCAAAGCCACAGGGGCAGGAAGTTGCTGCATCTTGCGTTTCTGATCTCCATCAGTGGTGCGTGTGTGCATGCATACTCAGTCATGTCTGACTCTTGCCCAACCAGGATCCTCTGGACATGGGATTATCCAGGCAAGAACACGAGAGTGGGTTACCATTTCCTTCTCCAGGGGATCTTCCCGACAGAGGAATCGAACCCACGTCTCTTGCATCTCCTGCATTGGCAGGCAGGTTCTTTACCACTGCGCCACCTGGGAAGCCCATACCTCCCTTTCATCTTGTCAGAGGGAGGGAGGGCTTAATAATATCTGTGGATGGTGAGCAGCTTTCCCCTTCTGTCCAGCTTTCCATACCCATCAGGCTCCCAAACAGTCTCTCTGTCCTTTTGGTTTCTTTGATGTTCCATCTGGATGTCCTTCCAGATGACTTTCTTTTCACCTAGGGCGGGCACTGAAACTGAGCGGAGAGACTCGTGCAAACTTCTGGAATTCTCTGTGTCAGTAAAATACTCGGGCCAGAAACCCAGGACTTTGCATCCATCTCCGCCCTCCACACTTCCCGTCTCTTCCCCACCCTGCATGCGGTCACACATCCATCCATTACCTGGTCTTGCGGATCCTGTCTCGTGATCACTCTCACAGCTCCCGTTCCTTGTCCTGACTCATCAAGCCTCTCCCCTCTCCAGCCACAATCAGTCCTGTCCCCATCATCTCTTTTCATCCTGCTTCCGGAGTGATCTTTAAAAACCCAACCCTTGATTCTCTACTTGTGGCCGCTTAGTGGCTTCCTTTTGCCTTTAGAGTAAGCCAACAGCACGGCGCATTAGGTCCTGATTGTCCGATCTGGTTCTTGCTGACCCCGCATCTTCTACCAGCACTCTCCCCCAGGTCCTTCCATCTTCATTTCTCAGGGTTCCTTGAAAATGCTGCAGGGTTACTTTTTGGCCCTGATTTGTGCTGTTTGTCCTGAATGCAGTGATTCTTTTCTCTTTGCCTCGTTCACACCCACCCATCCCATCTCAGCATCACTCCCTGGGCCAGGTTGGTCCCCATAATGCATCACACTGCCCTGTGCTTCTGCTTTGCATCTATTTCATAATTCATGATTACTTTGCTTCTGCCGCCTTTCCATTTAGACCAAGGGTCCACAACCTCCAGGATCTAATGCCTGATGATCTGAGGTGGAGGTGATGTAATAATCATAATAGAAATAAAGTGCACAATAAAAGCAATGCACTTGAATCACCCTGAAACCTTCCCCCTGCCCCAGGTCCATGGAAAAATCATCTTCTATGGAACCAGTCCTTGGCGGCCCAAGGGTTGTGGACCACTGCTTTAGACCATCAGTTACACAGGGGAAGTGAGCAGGTTATTTCACTTCCCACTGTACACCCCGTGATATTTGGGAGCTAGAAGTGCCTCCGTAAATATTCACTGACCCGATGATTTTCCTAAGTTGTTGTTCAGTCACTAATTTGTGTCCGACTCTGCGACCCTGTGGACTGCAGCATGCCAGACTCCTCTGTCCTTTACTAGCTCTTGGAGTTTGCTCAAGTTCATGTCCATTGAGTTAGGGATGCTATATAACCGTCTCATCCTCTGCCTCCCACTTCTCCTTTTGCCTTCAATCTTTCCCAGCATCAGGGTTCCTAAATTGCTGAATTGCTAATCCAGATTAACTATGCTAAGAAAATTCACCTTTGAAAACATGACTACAATGTGCTCAGGTTTCTTCCTTACTCCTGGCCCGTGCTTACAAATACTACATTCTGGATGAACAAAGACTTTTTCTAGCTCAGCCCAGGACTGTCTAGTGTTTGTGTTCCAACGATTTCCTTATGTCTCGTGTGTTTCCTTTGAGCCACGTCTGAACTTCAGTGCTGCAGGAATGATTTCTCATCTGTTTCTTGTACTAGATAACACCATATTAGTCTTGAATAAATGTGACAAAGTTCTAGCCAAATTCATCATCCTAGTAGAAACCGATGCCCAGGATTTCAATCAAATGAAAAAAGGAGGAGATAAATAGGCTACTCTGAATTTATTTATGAATTGTGTGCTCCCAGAGTTACAGTCTCTAAGGGCTGAAATAAAATAATGAGGCTACCATTTCTCGTGCCTAGGAATATGTCCAAGCCACTTCTGGCTTCTTTAGACGATAGAGACAGGGGGAATTCCATAGGCAGAAAGGTCTTTTACTCCTGTGGACCTGGATGTAAGAATGTTACAGTAAATGGCACCACCTTGGTTCAAGCCCCAAAGTAGGAGGCATCCTTAATTCCTCAAAATCTACTGTCAAACTATTACCAAAAAGAGTGTCTCAACCTTTAAACATCAAAAATCTATATATACTTCCTTGTATTTCTACATCTGAGTTTCCCAGGTGTCTCAGTGGTAAAGCATCTGCTTGCCAAACAGAAGATGTAGCTTCGATCCCTGGATCAGAAAGATCCCCCGAAGGAGGACATGGCCACCCACTCCAGTGTTCTTGCCTGGAGAATCCCATCGACAGAGGAGCCTGGTGGGCTACAGTCCATGGGGTGGCACAGAGTCGGACACAACCGAAGTGACTTAGTATGCATGCCCAGACTTCCCTGGTAGCTCAACTGGTAAAGAATCCACCTGCAATGCAGGAGACTCCAGTTTGATGCTTGGGTCTGGAAGATCTGTTGGAGAAGGGATAGGCTACCCACTCCAGTATTCTTGGACTTCCCTAGTGGCTCAGCTGGTAAAGGATCTACCTGCAATTTGCAGGTAAAGGATTACCTGCAATGCGGGAGACCTGGGTTCGATCCCTGGGTTGGGAAGATCCCCTGGAGAAGGGAACAGCTACGCACTCCAGTATTCTGGCCTGGAGAATTCCATGAACTCTATAGTCCGTGGGGTTGCAAAGAGTCAGACACAACTGAGCGACTTCCACTTTTCACTTTGCAGAAGCAGCAGCCCCAACGGGATTTATCTCCTTACTTCACTTGGCTTTTCCTCAGAGCATCTATTACTACCTAATCTTTTTGCGAGTACCTGATTATGTTTTAGAGTTGCCCACCAGAGCATCGTTTCATTGTGGGCAGGGGTTTTGAAGATCTTGCTGAATGTGGTGTATGCAGCATCTCTGAGTGTCTGGTGCAAAATCAGAGCTTCCTGAATGCTTGTTAAATGAATGAATGAGTGAAACAAGCAAACAGATGGGACTGAGTCTACCTCAGGTCTGCTCCTGCGGACAAATTCCCTGAAGTCAAAAGGAAAAGTGGCATAAGGCAGTCACCCGTCTAGCTGTTACTCTTGTGAGCTTGTTGCTTTCTGGTTATCTGCCTTGATGTTTGGAGAATCCAGAGATTAGCATAAGGCTAAGCATATTTTCCATGGAGTCGGTCTGTGGAATGATAATTGACCCAGAGCCCCTTTAGGCCACACTACCCAGCAATCAATGCAGGACTGTGCCTCCTGGCTGGTACCTGCTGGGCACAGGGGCTCATTTCCCTCTGTGGAGCTGCTGACTGGAGCTGTTTGTCCCTCAAAGGGTGCTAAACCCTCATTAGCAGCTTATAAACTTTTTCCTGCTCTTCAAGACTGGCTCTTTAGTAAACAGTGGGGGCATTTACGAAGTCTTTCTGAGAAATGAGCCAAATTTTTGGAAATGTGCATGTAGAAAGGACCTGGAGAAAAAGTTGACTTATAATAACGCCAGTGGTATGTTTCTTTGTAGACAGAATCATCAGGCTTCAATTAGGTGTTTCAGAACCATTTTTCTTTCTTCTTTTTATTTCTCCCAGGAATTATCTTGAGGGTCTAATTTCAGAATTGATTTCCACCAACGTCTGTTTTTATTAGCTCTTCTTGGGCATAGGGAACCAGGGAGGGTGCTTGCTTTCAGACTGAGGTCAGAGGATACCTGATCAAGGAGCAGAACCGGTGTATTTAAGTTGTAAACCTTTTAACTGGAGGCTAACATGCATGCACCTAAGGGTTAAGGATATAACGTGATGAACTTTCAATTCAGCTGCTGGTGGACATTTGGATAGTTTCTACTCCAGCTATTATAGAAGGTCTATTTTTCTTCCTTCCTTCCTTCTTTCCTTTCTTCCTATTCCCCTCCCTTCTCTCCTACCCTCTTCATTCTTTTTCATCTCCTATTTCCTTCTTTTCTTCTCTTTATCCTCCTTTAAAATGGAGACTAACTGCTAGAGGACACTCCACAGAGATAGGTATTAGTGTCTGAGGATAAACTTGGATCATGTGGTCAAAGCATCTATGCAGACTGCTGATTCTCCTCTGAAACAATCTGCTGCATCCCTGGGGTTGGACCCAAGCATCCTTAAGATAGTCCCTTTCTTATTTACCAAGACCTGAAGGAGTGCCCACATTCAGAATTGGAGTAAGGGTTGGGCCAGCTGGGCAGCTGTCCAGGACACTCAGCTTTAGCAATGAATTTAAATATCTCTTCAAATGGTTCACCAGTTAACTCGGGTTTCTTTATACCGCAACTAACACAGCCAAGAAAGTCTCACTTGGGTCACCAATAGTATCCTCTGGTGAAAATAACAGAAAATCCAAAACCACTCCCAAATTGTCCAGACCTCCACCTGTGGAGAATTATTGCCATAGAAACATAAAGTCATAGATGCTGAAATCTGAATGCAAACAATGCAATCTGCAGTGTCAGTTACCAGGAACAATCAGATTGATTTGTTCTATACATTTTGTTTTATTTTTAAAATTTGTGCTGGAGTATAGTTGCTTTACAATGTTGTATTAGTTTCGGCTGTACAGCAAATTACAGATACCAAGGGAACATTTCATGCAAAGATAGGCTCAGTAAAGGACAGAAATGGTATGGACCTAACAGAAGCAGAAGATATTAAGAAGAGGTGGCAAGAATACACAGAACTGTACAAAAAGATCTTCACAACCCAGATAATCACGATAGTGTGATCACTCACCTAGAGCCAGACATACTGGAATGTGAAGTCAAGTGGGCCTTAGAAAGCAGCACTACGAACAAAGCTAGTGGAGGTGATGGAATTTCAGTTGAGCTATTTCAAATGCTGAAAGATGATGCTGTGAAAGTGCTGCACTCAATATGCCAGCACATTTGGAAAACTCAGCAGTGGCCACAGGACTGGAAAAGGTCAGTTTTCATTCCAATCCCAAAGAAAGGCAATGCCAAAGAATGCTCAAACTACTGCACAACTGCACTCATCTCACACGCTAGTAGAGTAATGCTCAAAATTCTCCAAGCCAGGCTTTAGCAATACGTGAACCGTGAACTTCCTGATGTTCAAGCTGGTTTTAGAAAAGGCAGAGGACCAGAGATCAAATTGCCAACATCTGATGGATCATGGAAAAAGCAAGAGAGTTCCAGAAAAAATCTATTTCTGCTTTATTGACTATGCCAAAGCCTTTGTGTGGATCACAAGAAACTGTGGAAAATTCTGAAAGAGATGGAAATACCAGACCACCTGACCTGCCTCTTGAGCAACCTGTATGCAGATCAGGAAGCAACAGTTAGAACTGGACATGGAACAACAGACTTGTTCCAAATAGGAAAAGGAATACGTCAAGGCTATATATTGTCACCCTGCTTATTTAACTTCTATGCAGAGTACATCATGAGAAATGCTGGGCTGGGAGAAGCACAAGCTGGAATCAAGATTGCCGGGAGAAATATCAATAACCTCAGATATGCAGATGACACCACCCTTATGGCAGAAGGTGAAGAGGAACTAAAAAGCCTCTTGATGAAAGTGAAAGAGGAGAGTGAAAAAGTTGGCTTAAAGCTCAACATTCAGAAAACTAAGATCATGGCATCTGGTCCCATCACTTCATGGGAAATAGATGGGTAAACAGTGGGAACAGTGTCAGACTTTATTTTTTTGGGCTCCAAAATCATTGCAGATGGTGATTGCAGCCATGAAATTAAGACGCTTACTCCTTGGAAGGAAAGTTATGACCAACCTAGATAACATTATTCAAAAGCAGAGACATTACTTTGCCAACAAAGGTCCATCTAGTCAAGGCTATGGTTTTTCCTGTGGTCATGTATGGATGTGAGAGTTGGACTGTGAAGAAAGCTGAGCGCTGAAGAATTGATGCTTTTGAACTGTGGTGTTGGAGAAGACTCTTGAGAGTCCCTTGGACTGCAAGGAGATCCAGTCCATTCTAAAGGAGATCAGTCCTGGGTGTTCATTGGAAGGAATGATGCTAAAGCTGAAACTGCAATACTTTGGCCACCTCATGCAAAGAGTTGACTCATTGGAAAAGACTCTGATGCTGGGAGGGATTGGGGGCAGAAGGAGAAGGGGATGACAGAGGATGAGATGGCTGGATGGCGTCACTGACTTGATGGATGTAAGTCTGAGTGAACTCCGGGAGTTGGTGATGGACAGGGAGGCCTGGCATGCTGTGATTCATGGGGTCGCAGAGTTGGACATGACTGAGCCACTGAACTGAACTGAATATATATATTTATATATCCCCTCTGTTTTTGAATTTCCTTCCCATTTAGGTCACCAAAGAGCACTGAGAGCGTTCCCTGTGCTGTACAGTAGAATCTCTTTAGCTATCTGTTTTACACATAGTATCAATAGTGTTTGTATGTCAATCTCAATCTCCCAGTTCATCCTCGTCTCCCCAACCTGTGTCTACATGTTTGTTCTCTGCGTCTGTGTCTCTACTTCTGCTTTGCAAATAGGTTCATCAGTACTGTTCTTCTAGATTTCACATATATGCATTAATTTATGCTATTTGTTTTTCTATCTATATATTTTTTTCTTTTTTTTCCTTCTTTTATTTATTTATTTATTTTTAATTTAATAATTTAAAAACATGTGTTCCCCATCTCACGTGAGATGTTTTGCCCTCATTTTTTGTAGAATATTTAAGTTACTCTGGACTGGGAATTGAACTGGTTCCTGTATATAATACAATTTTTTATTAATATAAATACATGTTCCCATTAAAAAAATGTAAAACAGACACTTCATATTGTTATAAGGGGCTAGATTATTGGCTGGCCAGAAGCACTCAGGTGCTCAGTTTGGCCCTGGCTATGAATCTGGATCCCTCTTCTCTAGAACCCCAGGCAGCCTGCGGGAGGTGGGAGAGGGAGAGATGAGCCCAGCAGTCAAGGGCAGAAGGTGAGTCCCCACATGGACTGGTTCTGTGGCCTTTGGTGAATAATGTGATCATCTTGATCCTTGGTGGCTCAACAGTAAAGAATCTGCCTGCAATGCAGGAGACCTGGGTTCCATCCCTGGCTCAGCAAGATCCCCTGGAGAAGACATGGCAGCCTACTCCAACATTCTTGCCTGGGAAGTCCTATAGACAGAAGAGCCTGGAAGGCTACAGTCCATGGGGTTGCAAGAAGTTGGATACCACTGAGCGACTAAACAACAACAATAATAACATCTTAATCCTTGGTTTCCACATCCGAAAGATGACAGGCTTAGACAAGATGACTCTGGGTTTTCTTCCAGTTTTGACAACCTGTGTAATGGTGTGAACTGTGCTCTGAATGAATAAAGGACTTCATAAAGTACACTAAATGCCCAGTGACCCAGCCCTGATGAGAGGACTACTTTAACTTGATTGTTCTTCACTGTTTTTTTCTCCAAGCCATCAAAAAACCTCACTGAGATATGATACTATATATAAATAATAAAGTTGATGTTCACTACAGAAGTTTGATAAATAGCTCTCAGTGAAATGAAAGTCACTCAGTTGTGTTGACTCTCTGTGACCCCATGGACTATACAGTCCATGGAATTCTCCAGGCCAGAATACTGGAGTGGGTAGCCTTTCCCTTTTCCAGGCTACCTTCCCAACCCAGGGATCAAACCCAGGTCTCCCGCATTGCAGGCGGATTCTTTACCAGCTGAGCCCCAAGGTGTGTGATCATCAAAGTCCTCCTTGTTAGCCAGCTAGCCTGAATGGAGAGAATCACTGAATGTCACAGCAGAATCAATCCTGTGCCCCTCAGCTTGACACCGTGGAGTTGCCCCTGGCAGAAGCAGCTTCACCACAAGCAAGTATGTGTCCTTGTGACTTTCTGTTTCAAGTCCATATATGATGCCATCTTTTTTTTTTTTCCTGTCTGTGAAAATCTTAACACATGCGGCTCATCTTTCCTGATGGGCAGGCACACAAGCTTCTCAAGAGACATCAGAGTGACCTTTTTCTCTCTGAAGTGTCCTGAGGTCCTGTAGCCTCTCACTGGGAATTTTATATTTGTTAATCATCTCTATTTGTACTAGTGTTCTATAGCTGTTGTAACAAGTTACCACACACGTAGTGGCTTCAAACAACGTGAAGGTGTTATCTTACAGTTCTGGAGGTCAGGAGTCTGATCTGGGTCTCTCTGGGCTAACATCAAGGTTTTGCGTTTCTTTTTTAACTTTTCATGTTGTATTAGGATATAGCCTGTGAAGCCACTCAGCTGTACATATACATGTATCCATTCTTTCCCAAACTCCCCTCCCATCCAGGCTGCCACATAACACTAAGCAGATTCCATGTGATATACAGTAGGTCCTTGGTGGTTATCCATTTAAGTAGCAGTGTGTAGATGTTGATCCCAAATTCCCTAACTATCCTTTCTCCCTGTCCTCCCCCACGACCCCCGGCAACTGTAAGTTCATTCTCCAAGTCTGTGAGTTTTTCTGTTTTGTAAGTTCATTTGTATCATTTCCTTTGAGATTCCACACATAAGGGATGTCGTGATATTTTCTTTCTCTGTATGACTTACTTCACTCAGGATGACAGTCTCTAGGCCCATCCATGTTGCTGCAAATGGCATTATTTCCTTCTTTAATGGCTGAGCAGTATTCTATTGTGGGCTTCTCAGGTGACTCAGTGGTAAAGAATCTACCTGCCATTGCAGGAGATGGAGGTTTGATCCCTGGGTCAGAGAAGGAAATGGCAACCCACTCCAGTATCCTTGCCTGGAAAATACCATGGACAGAAGAGCTTGGTGGGCTACAGTCCATGGGGTCGCAAAAGAGTCAGACACAATTTAGTGACTAAACAACAACAACAACAACATTCCATTGTATATATGTACCACATTTTCTTTATGCTTTCATCTGGTGATGGACATTTAGGTTGATTCCATATCTTGGCTATTGTGAACAGTGTTGTAATGAACATTGGGGTGCATGTATCCTTTTGGATTTTGTTTTTCTCCTTTTTGAAGGCTCTAGGGAAGAATTCATTTCCTTGCCTTCTCCAGCTTCTATTTTTATTATTATTTTTTTTAAAGTTTAGTTTTGCCTGCACCACTTGGCACGTGGGATCTTAGTTCCCCGAACAGGTCTCAAACACACGCACCCAACAATAGAAATGCAGAGTCTTAACCACTGGGCAACCAGGGACAGTGCTTCTACAGACAGGTCTCCAGCTTCTAAAGACCACCCACAACCCTTGATTCAGCGTACCTTACTTCATCGTCAAGTCATCAAGGTTGCATCTCCCTGACCCCATCCCCCCCATAGTCATATCTCTGTCCGACCAGAACTTCCAGGAATGTTTCTCTGCTTTTAAGGATTCATATGGACTGCAAGGAGATCCAACCAGTCCATCCTAAAGGAGATCAGTCCTGGGTGTTCATTGGAAGGACTGATATTGAAGCTGAAACTCCAATACACTGGCCACCTGATGCAAAGAGCTGTCTCATTGGAAAAGACCCTGATGCTGGGAAAGATTGAGGGCAGGAGGAGAAGGGGACGACAGAGGATGAGATGGTTGGATGGCATCACTGACTCAATGGGCATGAGTTTGGGTGGACTCTGGGAGTTGGTGATGGATAGGGAGGCCTGGTGTGCTGTGGTTCATGGGGTCGCAAAGAGTCGGACATGACTGAGTGACTGAACTGAACTGGACTGAATGATTAGTTGAGTCAATGAAGATAATCCAGGCTAGTAATCTTCCCATCTCAAATTCCTAAACTTATTCATATCTGCTAATTCCCTTTTTCCATGTGACATTTGCAAGTTCTGAAGATTAGGGTGGGGGCATCTTTGAGGAGGACATTATTCTGCTGGTCTTGGTACTTCATGTGAAGTGATTCAGAGCATCATCTTCGAGCCTGAGGTTGCCATGGATTGGGTTCATTCAGAGGTTGACTGAGCAGACACTGGCAGGCAGGATGTTTGCTAAGGACAGTCCTTGGAAGCAACATCTATGGCTGGGTGGGAGAGGGAGGAGGAGGCTGATCTTGGCTGGGCTTATGAGTCTGTGGTCATTTGAAAGGTCAGCCAGGTGGTAACTGGTCCCAGGTAGCCTAGTTCACATGTTTAATTGGCTGGAGGTTGGGGCAATAATGTAACTATGCCCAAAGTCTCTCATCTTCCAATAGGTTGGCAGGGTCTATTCATATATTGGCATCATTCTTAAAAGCAAGCAAAAGCTATAAGATCTTTAGACGAGTAAGCCTAGAAGGGGCCCAATATCACATGTATGGATGTGAGAAAGTGAAGTCACTCAGTCGTGTCCGACTCTTTGTGACCCCATGGACTGTAGCCACCATGCTCCTCCATCCATGGAATTTTCCAGGAAAGAGTACTAGAATGGGTTGCCATTTTCTTCTCCAGGGGATCTTCCTGACCCAGGGATCGAATCCAGGTCTCCCGCACTGTGGGCAGATACTTTACCATTTGAGCCACCAGGGAATCTCAGGGATGTGAGAGTTGAACCATGAAGGAAACTGAGCACCAAAGAATTGATGCTTTTGAACTGTGGTGTTGGAGAAGACTCTTAAGAGTCCCTTGGACTGCAAGGAGGTCCAACCAGTCCATCCTAAAGGAGATCAGTCCTGAATTTTCATTGGAAGGACTGATGCTGAAGCTGAAACTCCAGTACTTTGGCCACCTGATGGGAAGAACTGACTCAGTGGAAAAGACCCTGATACTGGGGGAGATTGAAGGCAGAAGGAGAAGGGGATGACAGAGGATGAGATGGTTGGATGACATCACCAACTTGATGGACATGAGTTTGAGCGAGCTCCGGGAGTTGGTGATGGACAGAGAAGCCTGGCATGCTGCTGTCCACAGGGTCGCAGAGTCAGACATGACTGAGTGATTGAACTGAACTGAATATCATGTCTACTGCCTTCTGTTTGTTAAAATCACCTAGCCAGATTGAAGGGGAGGAGACATAGCCTCCACCCCTTGGTGGGAATGGCTAGAGAGTTTTTGAATAATATTTGAAACCTACCATATCAGACACAAACTCTTCCAAATACTTAGCCTAGCTTTACCACGTATTGCTTCAAGTTTTTGTTGTTTGAATTTCAAAGCTCAAAATGGGCTCAGAATCACCTAGCAAACTTCATGCATGCCAATATTATTATTCTGATTTATAAAAGAATTTATATAAAAGCAACAAAGAATTTATACAATTTTGAACCAGGAAATATGA
Source organism: Bos javanicus (assembly GCF_032452875.1). Lineage (NCBI taxonomy): Eukaryota > Metazoa > Chordata > Mammalia > Artiodactyla > Bovidae > Bos > Bos javanicus. Next base: position 147,931,880 of record NC_083868.1, on the reverse strand, counting down.
ATGACCCTTTGTGGCCCAAGTAGACGATAAGAGTATTTTAGTTAATTATGATTTGAAAGAAATTTGAAAACAAAAATAATTTTTATCTTATTTTAGTAAAAAAAATTTTTAGTGTATGTAGGGAAAGGATACAGAAAACTGTGCCTTAAGAATGATGGGTGGAAAAAACCTGAAATAAAATTGTTCAGTTGCTAGGTTGTGTCCAACTTCTTGTGATCTCATGGACTGCAGCATGCCAGGCTTCCCTGCCCTTGACTATCTCCCAGAGTTTGCTCAAGCTCATGTCCATGGAGTTGATGATGCCATCCAGCCATCTCATCCTCTATCACACTCTTCTCCTCCTGCCCTCAGTCTTTCCCAACATCAAGGTCTCTTCCAATGAATCGGCTCTTCACATCAAGTTGCCAAAGCATTGGAGCTTCAGCTTCAGCATCAGTCATTTTAATGAATATTCAGGATTGATTTCCTTTAGGATTGACTGGTTGGAGCTCCTTGCAGTCCAAGGCACTCTCAAGCGTCTTCTCCAACACCACAGTTCAAAAGCATCAATTCTTCAACACTCAACCTTCTTTATGGTCCAAACCTCACATCGATGCATGACTAGTAGAAAAACCTTAACATTAACTATATGGACCTTTATCAATGTTCCTTGAGCTAATTCTGAAGCCTGAAGAATGAAAATAAGATATCCATAAAATATTATGGATATTGACAAAATTTGTGGGTTAATCTGGAGATCTGTCTATAATATAGATGAGATTTTAGGGATTTCCTAACATCATAACTCTATTCTTTACCTGTTAAAAAGATCTTTAGGAAATTGTGGTCCAGAGAGATGCTTCATTATCTTGGGAAACCCAGCTAGTTATCATTAGGGTTGGGACTAGAGCCTATATAACCAACTTGCAAATCCAAGGTTTTTCCATCATTCCATACTCTTTCCATCATAGACGCTCTGTTCAGAGTCCTCTAACCAGGACAAACATCCACAGAGTTAAGAGGAAGTCAGCTGGAATGTGGCAAAATATTAGTCATTTCCATCAGGATGGGAAGTTGAATGGTGAGGGCATCCTTGTTCTTTCTTCCTATTTGAAGAACAGCATCTGTGTCTTTCAAGGCATTTTGGAGGATGTGTTCATCCTGCCACTTGCTCAGCTTTTGGTTGGGTTTCTCTCCACTACCTACTAAGTAGGTGACTACATTTTCCTTAGTGGAAAGTGCATTAGGTAATGACATTTTCCCTATGCACTCATCAACAACACTGCCTCTGTCCAAGTCACGGCCGTGAGTTAGCTCATGTTCTGTCTGTGGGGGCACGGTCACACCTCTCCCAGTCACCTCACGTTGATTTTAAGCTACTGAAACTACTCTTTGTGTTCCTGGGTGACCATTAACCGTATTTGACAAAAAGAATGTTTTCCATGTTCTCGTAAGGAAATCCTCTGTCAAGATAAACAGCCCTTTCCCTCCTCTCCTCCAACTTGGGTCCTGCCAGGAAGGTCTAACTAAATAGGTCCTCTGTAGTCATTTTCTCTTCAATATTTCACCCTGGAGTTCAGTAATAAACTCCAAGCCAGCAAAGTTAACTTTTGTTGAAAGACCACAGAAGCCACGGAGTAGAGAGCTATTTTAGGTTTGGGTGTCCTGCCCCAAGCCTCTTTTAGACATTTTGTGTCTAGGGAAACGTCCTTTCTCTCTCCTCTCCTTCTCTATCATTTTCTTATGAAATTTATTTAATAGACATGTTTACTTCTTGAATTTTTGTGGATATGATTTTCTACCAAAATATTCTTTATGTTTTATTTTTCTGTCCTAAACTACTTTATAAAGTATTGGGTTTACCAAGGAGCTGAAACCTGCACTTAATCCTTTACGATGATACTTAATCCTGAACGATGTGTGGAGACCCACTGGCTGAGATAGACCTTTTCTGTTACAGCAAATAAATGCTGTTGCTCCTGGGTGAGGGTGGAGCTGCTCCATGTTGCTGGTGGATGAGCTGTAACTCCATACACAGCTGGTGCCTCAACTCACATGAAAACTAGTTCAGGCCTCAGTGACGCATAGAGGAGCTACCTTTCTCATTTTGTTTTTTTCCCCCCTTCATCCCTGTCACTTTTTCTGACTTTTCTTCTTTACAATGGCCATTGATGTTAATTCTTTTCTTTGAGGGGATGATGAGATGGAGGTAGGTGACGGGGTTGGGGTGCAGAGAGTGCTTTCCCTCAGGGTCCACATGTCTGAACAGTGGTCCTTCCCTCAGCTTCTTGCCACCTGGAGAGGATTAAACTCTCTGTTGCCCTAGTTAGGTATGCACAATGAGTTCTACAGTTGAAATTTGATTTGGAAGCTAAGAGTGGGTACAGGAAGTCACTTGAGCCCCACCAGGAAGTGAGTTCCACTTCCGGGTCAAGAGTATCATGAAGCCTTGTAATAGTTTCCTCCTGTGACTCAGCATGTATTAGAGGTAGAGTCTGGAGACCTCAACAACCTGAGTCTGCTTTCTTCTTGTAATATTTGTTGGAATCCATTTTGTGTTTCCCTAAAGGCATGGAATTCAGAGTTATTGGACTGACTGCCCACAGTCACACCTGCATGTGAGTCACAAGAGGAGGAAACTCAGCAGTTGAAAATTGCTCTGAGTTTTCCCTGTCAAATAAACACCAAGGAAACTGGATACATTACATTAAGACTAGGGGAGGAGGGGAAGTGGCCCAGTTATCTCTCTCCTCATCACACAGATATTCTCTCCTTAATGAATGTGACTGAGGATTTTCTCTGTCAGAGAGACTCTGATGGACACATGGATGGACGTCAAGCCTGACATCTTCTTTCTGCATGGCCTCCACACCAACTCAGTTTAGATGTGTGTGTGCATGCACACATGCTTATACACATGTGCACACTTAATTTATTATCATTGTCATAATTATTTGCATCTCTCCTCTGCATCCCCAATACCTTATTTTTATGCTATTACCACATTATCAATTCAGTTCAGTTCAGTCACTCAGTCGTGTCTGCCTCTTTGCGACCCCATGAATCGCAGCACACCGGGCCTCCCTGTCCATCACCAACTCCCGGAGTTCACTCAAACTCATGTCCATCGAGTTGGTTATGTTGGCTGCCCATCTCATTCTCTGTCGTCCCCTTCTCCTCCTGCTCCCAATCCCTCCCAGCATCAGGGTGTTTTCCAATGAGTCAACTCTTCATATGAGGTGGCCAAAGTATTGGAGTTTCAGCTTTTGCATCAGTCCTTCCAATGAACACCCAGGACTGATCTCCTTTACGATGGACTGTTTGGACTTCCTTGCAGTCCAAGAGACTCTCAAGAATCTTCTCCAACACCACAGTTCAAAAGCATCAATTCTTCAGCACTCAGCTTTCTTCACAGTCCAACTCTCACATCCATACATGACCACAGGAAAAACCATAGCCTTGACTAGACGGACCTTTGTTGGCAAAGTAATATCTCTGCTTTTTAATATGCTATCTAGGTTGGTCATAACTTTTCTTCCAAGTAATAAGTGTCTTTTAATTTCATGGCTGCAATCACCATCTGCAGTGATTTTGGAGCCTCCCAAAATCAAGTCTGACACTGTTTCCACTGTTTCCCCATCTATTTGCCATGAAATTATGGGACCAGATGCCATGATCTTAGTTTTCTGAATATTGAGCTTTAAGCCAACTTTTTCACTCTCCTCTTTCACTTTCTTCAAGAGGCTTTTTAGTTCCTCTTCACTTTGAGGGTCGTGTCATCTGCATATCTGAGTTATTGATATTTCTCCTGGCAATCTCGATTCCAGCTTGTGCTTCTTCCAGCCCATGTTTCTCGTGATGTACTCTGCATATAAGGTAAATAAGCAGAGTGACAATATATAGCCTTGACATACTCTTTTTCCTATTTGGAACCAGTCTGTTGTTCCATGTCCAGTTCTAACTGTTGCTTCCTGACCTGCATATAGGTTTCTTTATACTTAGTTTTAACCTAGAAAGTTTAAATAAAAAATTTCTAGCAGCCAACTGGCACCCACATCACCCTCCCTTTCTACTAATTGCCTCAGTTTAATCTTCCCTAGAGGCTCGTGTGGTAAAGAGTCTGCCTGCGATGCAGGAGACCTGGGTTCGATTCCTGGGTTGGGAAAGATACCCAGGAGAATGGAATGGCAACCCATTCAAGTATTCTATCCTGGGAAATCTCATGGACAGAGGAGTCTTGTGGACCCCAATCCATGGAGTCACAAAGAGTTGACATGACTCAGCAACTAACACACTCACCAGAATGTCAATAATAACAATAATCTTTCATTAAGATAGTGATGAATGCTTAGAATATCATGTGGATGAGAGCAGTGAGAAGTGTTAGGACCCTGGGGTAACATCTGCTCCATCTCAGTTACTTTATCTATAAAATGCCTGATTAACAGGTTGGGAGGATTAGATGACCTTTAATTTCCCTTCCTATGTGAATTTCAATGACTCCATCCTACCCCTTTCCCCTACAACTTTCCACAGCCAACTATTGCCTGGAGGACATGAGCAAACACATTTGCTGACAATTCATGACCCTCTCAGTGGGGCCCAGGTCTATTGCATAGCCCTGGGGCCTCTTCTACATGAGACCTCCTGGACAGCCAGGTCCACTGATCTACCGGCCTTTCCCCACGTTCCTTTCTCTCTTTGTTTGCTCATAAGTTCTTTCCATTTACAGTGCAATAACCATGCCTGTGGCCAGTGACTGCAGCCATGAAATTAAAAGATGCTCGCTCCTTGGAAGAAAGGCTGTGACAAAACTAGACAGCATATTAAAAAGTAGCGCTATCACTTTGCCAACAAAGGCCCATATAGTCAAAGCTATGGTTTTTCCAATAGTCATGTATGGATATGAGAGTTAGACCATAAAGAAGGCTGAGCACTGAGGAAATGATACTTTTAATTGTGGTCCTAGAAAAGATTCTTGAGAGCCCCTTGAACTGCAAGGAGATCAAACCAGTCCATCCAAAAGGAAATCAGTCCTGAATATTCATTGGAAGGACAGATGCTGAAGCTGAAGCTCCAACACTTTGGCCACCTAATGTGAAGAGCCAACTCCCTGGAAAAGACCTTGAGGTTGGGAAAGGTTGAGGACAGGAGGAGAAGCCGGCGACAGAGAATGAAATGGTTGGATGGCATCACCAACTCCATGGACATGAATTTGAACAAGCTCTGGGAGATAGTGAAGGACAGGGAAGTCTGGCATGCTGCAGTCCATGGGGTCACAAAGAGTTGGACATGACTTACTGACTGAACAACAATAATCGTGCCTGAACCTTATCTGACTTTTCAGGGTTATGTCCTCTAGGAAGTATTCTTTTTATTCAGTTGACAGAACTGTGCATTCTGTGAAATCCCATCTAACAGAGACTGAATCTTTCATTTGGCATACATACAAACACACAAACATATACATATGTGTATATATATATATATGATATGTATATCCATATCTCAACTTTATACCCATACCATTTTTATATTTAGACTGTATGACAAGAAAAACAGTTCAAGAATGGGTATTCACCATCTCTTCCTTGCTTAGAAGAATTGCTGAAAGTGTTCTGTGTTTTCCAGGTCAGCACAAAAAGTTTTGTTGTACAGAATGTGAGTGATGGGAGAGGGAAAGATCTTTATTGTATTATTTTAGAAAGTTACACAAAGAAGAGAGTACAGTTGATCAAGAAGATTGGAAGTCTTATTTCCCCACTATAAAGTGTAAGCTCCACAAGATCAGGAATTTTGCTCAACTCATTCTCCAATTTCTCCTTATCTTTGAAATGCTTGGCACATATGCTTGTTGAAAGAATGAATGATGATGGACCACAGTGGGTAGGCTTGGATGGTGGTGGCAGGAAGAGGTTCTGGAAATATGGACAGAGGTGGGAGATACTACTGTGCATAAGTGAAAATTGCTCAGTCGTGTCTGACTCTATGCAACCACTTGGACTGTAGCCTGCCAGGCTCCTCTGTCCATGGGATTCTCCGGGCAAGAATATTGGAGTGCATTGTCATTCCCTTCTCCAGGAGATCTTCCTGACCCAGGGACTGAACCTGGGTCTGTGCATGGAAGCTTTTGAAAAAGATGTGAAAATAAGATTTTAAGTTTTGCTATGAGTTGTAAACAAATCCTTCATTTTTTTTTTTAGTAGTAAAGATTAAAAAGTTCTAGATGAAATTTCTTAAAGTAGATTCTTTCCTGCAGTAGAGTGTGCTACATAGAACGTGGTTTACTTTGCATGAGGTGTCAGTTTCCATGTGGCCACAGATGGATTTATCAGTAGACTTGTTTTTGTAGTTGATTAAAAGGAGGCTGAAGGGGGAGTTGCTATGAAAGTGTGCGTCATAGTTGTGAGTGATGAAAACCCAACTTAAACTATTAATAGCTGAGGCGAAAAGGAAAATTTGTTACATGGTTGTCAAAATGTCTTATGGTACCAAAGACGAGAATCAGGCGGGTCTCAGGACTGACCCTCAGAGATTATCTTTTCCTTTTCCACCTGGATTTGCACTTTCTTCTCCCCTCTCTCTCTGGACTAGATTTTCTTCTCTTGGCTTCTTTGATGCACAGTGTGGGGAATGGGAGAGAGTGGTCCATCTTTCTCTGTTTTACATTTTCCAGGGAACATTCCAATTGGCCTGAAAGTTGACCACTGAAGGGCATCATCATAGCTCCTTCTCTAGCAGCCACAAAGGTGGGTGGGAAAAGGGAAGAGAGTCCCCAGAAAGGAGGTTCAGGTCCCCCTAGGAGCAGGGATGGGGGTTGTGTGAGATGAGTGGACAGAACAGAAGGGGCTCCCTGCTGCTCCTGCAGCAGAAACCTCTTACCGTGTAGGCTCAGCTGTAGGAAGTTGGTGGGGTCATCTTCTAGAGGAATGAGTGAATTCCCAGGTGCTGTGGCTCAATGGCTATTGTGGATGCTTCCAGTCACTGGTTCTATTGTGTTCAGGGACTGATGTTCTGTTGAAATAAGTGAGTCCCACAAGGTTCAGTCCACACCTTGTGGGGGACCCCAGGAAACAAGAGAATCTCATTTGATAAAAACTTCAGTTCAGTTCAGTTCAGTTCAGTCGCTCAGTCGTGTCCGTCTCTTTGAGACCCCATGGACTGTAGCCTACCACACTCCTCCATCCATGGGATTTTCCAGGCAAGAGTACTGGAGTGAGTTGCCATTTCCTCCTCCAGAGGATCTTCCTGACCCAGGGCTCGAACCTGGGTCTCCTGCATTGTAGGCGGACATTGTGGCTTTACTGTCTGAGCCACCACGGAAGTAAGAAGGTGCATAACAGTTGAAGGTATTTCAGTCAAGGAATCAGAATTTAAGAGGTCAAAAATATTGTGTATAATGAAGTAAGTATTTAAATGTGAACAATGGCCAGCTGTACACACAAAGGACTACTCTACAGCTGAAGGACAAATGTTATCTTTTGTCCCTTATTATTCGTTCATGCATCCATTCGTTTTGCAAAGTCTTGCCCAGTACCAGCTATGGTAGGTGATGGGGGCCCAGTGGTTAACAAGACAATTGTAGGTTCTGCCCTCCAGGAGCTCATAGTTCAGTGGGGAGCAGAGATGCTGAGACAGCGCCAGATATGATGCTCACTGCGGACGAGAAAGTAGAGGGAGCACGGAAGCCTCTAATGCGACTAGATGGAGGGCTTCTGGCCAGACGTCTTGGAGAAAATGGCCTTTAAATTGAAGGTTGCATTTGGGGTTTGGAGGCATCAGATAAAGTAGAGGAAGGTTCCAGAAAGTGGGGATGGTGTGTTCCAGCCTCAGAGGATGCATGTAGCCCCTCTGAGAATTGAAAGAATTTTAGTTGGTGGCAGTGGGTGGGGAGGGAGGGAAAGAGGATGTGTGTAGCCAAGTCTGCGTCTGATGATTTGGGCTTTATCCCAAAGACATCATGAAAGTATTGAAGAAAACTGTATTATACAAGTACTGTGAATGCTGGGATATAATTCTCTGTAGCTGCTTTAATAAATTGCCACATATTGGGTGACTTTAATCAACACAGTTCTAATTTTTTGTTTTTGTTTTAGACTGCTCCATGAGTCATGTGGGATTTTAGTTCCCCAACCAGGGATTGAACCCACGACCCCTGCACTGGGAGCATAGAGTGTTAACCGCTGAACTACCAGGGAAGTTCCTCAAGACAGTTTTAGACATTTGACTGGGTCTCACTGGACTAAAATCAAGGTGTTGGTGAGGTGCGTTCCTTTCCACAAGCTCTAGGGGAGAATTCTTCTTCTTGACTTTTTCAGCTTTTAGAGGCTGCCTGCATTCCTTGGTGGCTCAGATGGTAAAGAATCTGCCTGCAACGCGGGAGATGTGGGTTTGATCCCTGGTGGGGAAGATTTCCCTGAAGAAGGGAATGGCTACCCACTCCAGTATTCTTGCCCGAATTCCATGGACAGAGGAGTCTGGCAAGCTACAGTCCATGGGGTTGCAAAGAGTCAGACAGGACTGAGGAGCTTTCATTTTTCACTGCATTCCTTAGCTTGTGTGTCCCTCTCACCAGGATGTGGACATTTTTGGAGGTCATGATTCTTCCCACCACAGATATAAAGCCTGGAGGTGACATGATCTGATTGGTCTACACTCCATGGGAATAGGAACCACGGCTCTTTTGCTCACCACTGTATATCCTCTGCTTGATCAGCACTATGCCTGGCACATAAATACTTCTCAGATTATTTGCTGAATCAATGGGGAAAAAGATATTTAATAACTTCCAGCTGCAGAGAGAAGAACAGATTGAATTTGTGCAATAGTGGATTCAGAGAGGCCAGTTATAGAGTTATTATTGAAAGAAGTTCAGAGTTGCCTGGACAAGGTGTTATCAGCAAATGAATTTGACAGGCATTTAGAAGACAATCAACAAGACTTGGAGGTTGATCACGTGTGAGGCTGGGTGATGCTCAGATGTTTAGTTTGGGCATGGAGGAAGGTGCTAGTGCCTCTTACGCACACAGGGAGCCTGGAGGACAAGCAAATTCAGATAAGCTGATAAGCACAGATTGAAAAGGATGGATTTTGAGTACCTGAAGTTGAGATACTTAAGTGTCTATCCCTGGGCTTCCTAGGTGGGCCAATGGTAAAGAATATGCCTGCCAATGCAGGAGACATAATGAGGTGTGGGTTCGATCCCTGGGTTGGGAAGATCCCCTAGAGGAGGGCATGGAAACCCACTCCAGCATTCTTGCCTGGAGAATCCCATGAACAGAGGAGCCTGGTGGGCTGCAGTCCATAGGATGGCAAAGAGTCAGATATGACCTAAGTGACTTAGCATGCACACACGCATGCAAGTGTCCATCCCTAATGGGCAGTGGCACATGTGAGTCTGTGGCTTAAGACAGAGGTGGAGGCTGGAGTTCAAGATCCAAAAGTCATCCCAGCATCTCAGTAGTTGTTCAAGGAAGTCAGAGACTTAGATGTTGTCATGTAGCGGAAAATCATAGATGGAGAAGGGGAGAGAAGCCAGACTTGGTCCTGAAATGCTACTTCACAAGGTCTGTTTCTCATTCCAGTATCACTGCTCTATGTGCTTGAGACTAAGGTTTGGGAAAAAGTCATTGTACTAAGTGTTTTCCCCCTGGTGTTGTTTTTATGAACAGTTCGTACTAGGATGAACCCTAGGGGGTTGGCATGGAATATGGAAAACACCTATTTTTAGAAAACCCACTTAGGGATTGCTTGCACTGAAGTCCTTTGTTAAGGATTTGGAATTTGGCTTTCGTTAGGTGGGTACTTATCAAGTTTGAAGGGAGGGGATGGTGGGTGCCTCAAAACACTGTGATGTCTAAACAGGCCCTAGGGATGCAGGTGACCTCAGAGTATATCCACCTTCACTCTCTTTCCCTGCTTATCTGCTCCCCATGAATGAGTGGACTGAGCTGGACGCCAGGAGATGGGTGTTCTGGGGGCCCAGGCTCAGCGAGACTATTGATCTTCAGAGTAACAGCTTGGAAGGGTGGAAAGGGCCAGGAAATTATTGGAAGTCCAGTGACGTTACCCCAGGAAACTAGATGAAGCTCAATAGAAGACGGGCTGTTCAGGGAACTTGCACTGAAGAATATAGTTGGGAATGGACCACCTTGGAATATCCAGTCTGTAACTTTTAAAGGTTGAGAGAGGCCCAGGATACTTCAAATTTTTTGAGATCCTAAGTACAGTAAGTCCCCTACATACGAATCTTCAAGTTGCAAGCTTTCAAAGATGCGAACGTGTGTTCCATCAACATCAGGCATGGGTGAAATTGCAGCTTGCCCTCCATCTCCGATAGCTAACAACCCTTCAGCTCTACCATCTCCCACCTCCTTTCCCTCCTCTAGTCAGTTACTCTTCTTGCCTGTTTATTCCATGTCAGCCCCTGTGTGCCAGCTGTTGTACTGTTCTATTGTACTTTCCAAGGTACTGTAAGATTTAAAATGTTTTATTTTGTGTGTTTGTTTTTTTATGTATTATTGTGTGAGAAGTATCATACACCTATTAACAGCACGATACTATATAGCTGACTGTGTTAGTTAAGTACCTGGGCTAACTTTGTTGGACTTAAGGAACAAAATTGGACTTACGAATGCACTCACAGAATAGAACCTGTTTGTATGGAGGTGACTTACTGTATAAAAAGCCAAACAAAAGCAACAACAACAAAGGGAAGAAATGCCAAAACAACATTGCAAATATTCCAGAATATCTAGGCTTACATTAGACAAACAAATTCTTTGGAACCCAAATGCAAAACCCACCATCAGTAAACTCGTGTTAGGCACAAGGTTTATAAAAACTAACTCATTGCGTTCCACAGGGTGGTAGTCTGACAGCACCGCATGAGATCAAAGTTGTGTGATGAATGGCATCATCACTCAGCCTTGTGTGTCATCTCTATATGTCATATGTGTAGCTTCAAAGTCCAAATTTGAGACCCTGTGGTTGTGGGACCAAGGTCAAATGGCCCTTTGGTGATAGGCCTTTGTCCATCTTATCCATTATTTAAAAGCCAACTGAAGTGTTCTTCCCCTCTCTTCAGTGTTAATCAGGAGTCAGTAAGTGACAGGGAATGAGCTTTAACTAGGCGCTGGGGGCACAAAGATGGATGGGGTACTGCTCGATGCTGGAAGAGCTCACATGCAGCGGCTAACGTCAGTGCCAGGGATCTTCCTCACTCTTGCCATCTTTCCTGGAGTCTGAAGACTTGAAAATGGTCTTATCTCCTTTGGCTCCTCTTGCAATTAAATTCTCTTCTGCTTTTTGTCCAAACTTTATACATATTGTATCATTATTTCTTTTACTGTGAAAATTGATGGCATTTTATTTAGAAATATTCACATATTATAAATAATTAAATGTAAAGTAAGCAATTAAAAAATTGAAGTATAGTTGATTTACAGTGTTGTTAGTTTCAGGTGTACATCAAAGTGACTCCGTTACACATGCATATATTTATCTATTTTTTCAGGTTCTTTTCCCTTTTAGGTTACCACAGGACACTGAATACAGTTCCCTGTGCCATATAGTAGGTCCTCATGGTTTATCTGTTATATATAGTAGTGTGTGCATGCTAAGTCACTTCAGTCATGCTTGACTCTTTGTGACCCCATGGACTGTAGCTCTCTGGGTCCCCTGTCCATGGGATTTTCCAGGCAAGATTGCTGGAGTGAGTTGCCATGCCTTCCTCTGGGAGATCTTCCTGACCCAGGGATTACATCTGCGTCTCTTGTGTCTCCTGCATCGGCAGGTGGGTTCTTCACCACTAGCGCTACTATACTACTATATGATATCTGTTAATCCCAAACTCCTAATTTATCCACCCCCATCTGTATCCTTTCCTCTTTGGTAACCAAAGTTTGTTTTCTAAGTTTGTGAGCTCTTCTTTTCTGTTTTGTAAATATATTCACTTGTCTCATTTTTTTTTCAGATTTCACATATAAGTGATATCGCATGCTATTTGTCTTTGTCTGACTTACTTTTCTTAGTATGATAATCTGTAGATCCATCCATGTTGCTGCAAATGGCATTATTTCATTCTTTTAAATGTAATACTGCATTGTGTGTGTATATACACACACACACACACACACACACACATATATGTGACATCTTCTTTAACTGTTTATCTGTTGATGGACACTTAAGTTGCTTTCATGTCCTGGCTACTGTAGATAGTGCTGCTGTGAATATTGGGGTGCATGTTTTTTTTCTGAATTAGAGTTTTGTCTTTTCTTAATATATGCCCAGGGATGGGATTGCAGGATCATATGGCAACTCTATTCTTAATTTTTTAAGGAACCTCTGTACTGTTCTCTGTAGTGGCCGCTCCAGTTTACATTTCCACCAACAATGTAAGAGGCTTTCCTTTTCTCCACACCCTCTCCAGCATTTATTATTTGTAGACGTTTTGATGATGGCCATTCTGACTTGTGTGAGGTGGCACCCCATTGTAGTTCTGATTTGCATTTTTCTAATATTTAGCAATGTTGATTATACGCTGTCTTAATGCAAAATAACGATCATGTGTCTTATCCTTTGTTGTAGAATGCAGTGTGCAGCCCTGTGCCTTGCACACTCAACAGAAAATTTTTGCTGGCTAACACTTAATTTTTTTAAAATTAGAGGATAATCCCCTTACAATATTGTGATGGGTCTTGCTATACTTAAACATGAATAGGCATCTGGTGTACATACGTCCCCTCCCTCTTGAAGCCCCCTCCCACCTCCCTCCCCATCCCACCCCTCCAGGTTGCCGCAGAGCACTGGCTTTGGGTTCCTGCATCATACATCGAACTCCCATTGGTTATTTTATCTATGGTCACTTTTGGACTCCTTTGTGACATAGTTTAACACGATCAGTGCAAACACTGCTGACTGCCCTCCAGTAGCTGTTCTCCCTTTCTTCCTTTTAGTGATAGAAATTCCTTTGTTTCAGGGGACAAAGGCTGCACAGCTGGAGACTACATTTCCCAGCCTCCTTTGCACTTGGGTGTGGTAGCCAGAGTAAGTCCAGGACAACAGGACACAAAAGGAGCCATTCTGGCAACTTCTGGGTTGTACCCTTCAGCAGAAGCTTCTGGTTAGCAATGAGAGCTACTATATCTCTCCGTCTAGCATGCTGGGGGAAAATTTTTCACCTCTCCGTAACTCAACCTGGGTGACTGTATATATATAATCAAATCACATATCTTGCTCTTGCAAGAACCTTCTTTATCTGCCAGGCTCACTCTCGAGCTTACTGAGTCCTTAGTCATATTTGCCTCCCCAGCAGTCAGTGTTCCTGCTCCATTAGTGAGTCCCCATAAATGGTTGCCAAACAAATTGCGAAATTAAGGCATAGCTTGTACTACATCAGGTTTCCCATGTGGACGAAGGTCAACTTACAAAATGATACAAGGATCTCATTCGTTTTTGTGAGTTACTCAAAATAGTTCGTAGCAATTGATTGTATGTCAACAGTTACTCACCCCGTCTTCTCCCACCCACCCTATGGTAGTAGTAGGAGTTTAGTCATTAAGTCATGTCTGACTCTTGTGACCCCATAGATTGTAACCTGCCAGGCTGCTCTGTCCATGGGATCCTCCAGACAAGAATACTGGAGTGGGGTGCCATTTCCTGCTCCAGGGGATCTTCTCGATCCAGGAACCTGGTCTCCTGCACTGCAGGCATATTCTTTACCGACTGAGCCAAGCCCACCCTATACACATTAGCAAAAGCACCTACGCCTTCATGTTTCCATCATCCACAAAATGCCCAAATATTTAGCCAACACTGGCCACCTTTTTTTTTCCCCAGTGAATATTTTTTGGTGCTCTTCTGCTTGATTTGGCCAATGGTTGATTGCCAATTTTAGATAATTCAGTAGCTGCTTTACAGGAAAGCTGATCCTCTAAGTCCCTTTAAATGAAGCTAGTTGCCTTGTGTCTGGGGAAAGCATCTTGCCTTGTGGAGTTGTCAGGACAATGAGTTCATATTTTAGGGTATCTCTGGATAATGTGACATCACTGAGCTACACTGGACACCATCAGTGCCCATGAGGGCCATCGTCTGCTTTCTGAACTACTCTGATTTCCCCTTATATGGGAACCCCAGCCAGTTTCACCTGGGCTCTGAAAACTGTCTCCATATACCCTCCATTAATTGCTATTTGTATGGCAGGGGCATAAACAGCAAAGCAGGGTGGAAAAAAAGAACCAAGTTTATTGTACTTAAGTGCTACCAGAAGCAACAGTCACTAATCACGGTGGAAATACATTTCATTTTCCTTTCCTCGTGTACTTTTCTATAAACAGCAAAACACATTGAATCAATTTTTTTTCAAACAAACTTGTAAAATCGGAAAATACAACGACCTTTAACAGTTGGTAGCACGAATGATCGGGGGCCACAAAGAAGTTTTTTAACTCTTGAAACACATTGGCAAGGTGACAAATGAGGTTTTTTCCTCCCTCTGAACCATTAAAAATAGCTTTTACAAACTCTTAACTCCCCCTGATGGTGAGTTCACCATTAATCACCTTTATGACATCTTATATTTAGGCCATGGATAAATCCATGGGTTCTAATCAACCACTTTCCTGAGGAAATTGGCCAGATCCCGACTGGAGGGGGAGATGAATCATAACAGCCCTGCTATTCAGACAAATCTCTTTTCAAGTGCCCTTAAAGCTTTTTTTCATACACCAGCGAAGACAGCCACACAGGAAACAATAATAGTTTAATCTCTTGAAAAATTTCCTTCCTGCATTGCTGCGCTTTCAGACAGGTAGTCAGAGCCAGCCAAAGAAAATTAGCAGCCGCCCCTGCCAAGAGCAGCCTGCTACTTGAGCTCCCCCCGCCCCTTCTTCCCCCTCTTCCCCTGTTGTCTCCAGGGCTCCAGTCTGAAATCGGGTCCCCTTCTGCCCAGTGGTGGCCCTTACCCACACTGGAAGAGCCCTCAGTGACTCAGTGTGTGTCTAGGCATTTTTAAAGCCTCTCCGCCCTTCTCCTCCCAGAGTCTTCTTTAGATTCTGGGTGGGAGGACATGTGATGTCTGGAGAAGCACACTGAGTTCCTCAGGAAAATGCCGTTTCTCGCAAGATGGAGGGAGTCATGGTAAATGTGCGTCTGTCTTCTGTTTGTGGAACCTCGCCAAATCTAAGAGAATTCTGAGACTTGTGGGATGGGAAAAGACTTACTTTTAGTAAGTCACCTTGGTTCACCCTCTGCCACCAATGGGGTATGAACCTTTAATTACGTCTAATGATACATTGCAGGCTTTGCTTAGGCTGTGGTTTAGGGATTTGGTCAGAGTGCTTATGAAAGTCGTAAGCTGTGTTTCCAAGCAGCAAGTCCTCTGAACTGTGGACAAAAGGAAACCCCTTCCCCCATTGATTCCCACAGGTCGTTGACCTCTGGCTCCTGTTCTGTTGACCCGTTGGCTGCCAGGGCCATCCCCCATCCCTTGCTTCTGCCTTATCACACCATCTAGCTCTCCTGGCTCCCAGTTCTGGCCTCTCACCCAACAATCTTTGTCTTTTTCCTTTGGCTTGGAAATTTCATGAGCTACTTTCAGGGCGTAGACAAAATTAATTGCATTTCCATCTCGTATATGGTCCTCCTTCCTGTGTTTGTGACTTGTCTGAGGAAATATAATCTCTCTTCATGTAGGCTGTAACACTGACTAATCTCTCAAATTCGGAGAGAAAGGGCAAAAGGGTTCATCGGCCAAACTTATGACTGGCACAAAAGAAAGTGAACCGAATTAGTTTTAAAAATAGCCCCTCAAGGCCACCCACGGTGTCTAGGAATTCTTGGATCTGTTCTCACACATCTTCAGGACCAGCAGAAAGTACATGAAATTGGGGTTTTCATCTCTTTTTTCCCTCCATTATCAAGGATAACTGAAAATAAGCTTTGTAATATTTTCCTTGGAAAAGTGTCTTAGCCAGCCAGGAACATTTTCTCAGCGGTCCAAGTCAGAAAATCAGCAATCCATATCCACATAGTAGCTGAGAAGAGGCCCATGGCTCATGCTGTTGTGAAGGATTATCAACAACCAAGTGGTACCTTAAGATGTTCGTCACAATGTTATTTATAATAGCAATACATTATTAAGACTTATGTTTCCAGCAACAAGAGGATAGTTACGCCAATATTATTACCATCCACAGACGAGACACTTACCACAGCTATGAAAAGTCATGTTTGCAAAGTACACTAAGTCCGCTGTAATACACTTCCACTACCTTAAAGGGAAAAAAAAAAACTAGAATACATTGTTTATACTATTTAATTCCAATTTAGCTATATTTATTACAGAAAAATGATCATTTCTGGTTAATGGAATTCTGAGTGGTTTTAATTTCACTCTTAACAATTTTTCATATTTTTTAAAATGTTTTTAACACAAAGCATTATTTTATGATCATGTACAGAATTAAATACTATGTTAATGACTTTGCCTGTTTACTTTTATTTGGGAAGTTTCCTCCTTTTCGAATTTTTATTTGAAAGCTCTTAGAAGAAGAAATGGAGAAGGCAATGGCACCCCACTACAGTACTCTTGCCTGTAAAATCCCATGGACGGAGGAGCCTGATGGGCTGCCATCTATGGGGTCGCACAGAGTTGGACACAACTGAAGTGACTTAGCAGCAGCAGCAGAAGAAGAAAGGGTAGAAGATAGGAAGAAAGACACAGAAAGAGGAGGAGAAAATGATTATTTCTGTATTTGGTCTGTAAAATTTTTGTGCTATATATTTTCAGGGAACATTGTAGTGTTTCTTAAACACTGTATTTTTCCTGGAGTTTTGATATCAGCAGAGGATAAAGACATTGAGATATCAACGCGTTAGGAAAAAATTATGTTGACTCATGTTCTAAAGAGACATTGAATGTATGATGCTACATTAAAGATGTCTTTGGTTAGTGGCATTACTATATGTATGAACTCTGACACAATAAAATTTGGCAAAGTCAAGATCTTTGAGAGATATTTTAAAGGCAACATTAAGTTTTATATTCTGGGCCCATGAAAGTTATGAATGTCTAGAGCCTGGTGTTTGATAAGAAATAGCCTTACTATATATAATTCAAAAGGGATATCGAAAGAGACTGATGGATGAAATAAAGCATGCAGAATAAACAGGGCATAATTGAACAGCAAAGAGAGTGCTTGTCAACCTTGAGAAGCATCTCTGTTATTTATTATTATTTTTTTTTTTTTACCACCACTCTTCCTAAATGCTTGTGACTGTAGTCAGCTAAGCCCTGGTTTGCCTGACTTAATTTTGTGAAAGTTTTGTGACTCAACAAAGCGTGGTGGGATATCAGTGAAATCTGGTCTGGCTGAGTCTAGTCTAAGCACTCAGAAACAGACTCATCAGAAACAACGTCGTGCCCAGGTCACGGCTGTGTCAGTATGTTAGGGCTTTGCCTGTTTCAGGCCAGAGTTCAAGTGAGTCAGAGGAAGTGCCCATGCCTCTCGTCATCACTGGATACTGCTTCTTCTGCCCAGTTATTGAGGGGGACCCTGCTCAGTGGCTTAGTTGTGTCCTACTCTTTTTGACCCCATGGACTGTAGTTTGCCAGTCTCCTCTATCCATGGGATTTTCCAAGTAAGGATACTGGATTGGGTGACCATTTCCCACTCTGGGCAATCTTCTTGATCCAGGGATAGAACCTGCATTCTCTTGCATCTCCTACATTGGCAGGTGGATTCTTTACCGCTGTGCCACCTGGGAAGCTCCCACTACTACCATCACTAGTACTACTACGGCTACTACTACTGAGTTTGAGTGAACTCCGGGAGTTGGTGATGGACAGGGAGGCCTGGCGCGTTGCGATTCACGGGGTCACAAAGAGTCAGACACGACTGAGCGACTGAACTGACTGACTGACTGCTGCTACTATTACATGAAGTAAGTGATTGCTTATTTCAAGGAGGGGTACCATTATGGAAGCAATCTAAATGTCCATGAGTGGATAAAGTGGATGTGGTGTGTATGTATGTGTATCTATACATATCTTTGTATAGATAGCAATATTGTATGTGTGGAGAAGGCAGTGGCACCCCACTCCAGTACTCTTGCCTGGAGAATCCCATAGACGGAGGAGCCTGGTGGGCTGCAGTCCATGGGGTTGCTAAGAGTCAGACACGACTGAGTGACTTCACTTTCACTTTTCACTTTCATGCATTGGAGAAGGAAATGGCAACCCACTCCAGTGTTCTTGCCTGGAGAATCCCAGGGACGGGGTAGCCTGGTGGGCTGCTGTCTGTGGGGTCGCACAGAGTCAGACATGACTGAAGTGACTTAGCAGTAGCAGCAGCAGCAGCATGTGTGTTAGTCACTCAGTCATGTCTGATTCTTTGCAACCACATGGATTGTAGCCCTCCAGGCTCCTCTGTCCATGGAATTCTCCAGGCCAGAATACTGTCACGCATAGCCATTCCCTTCTCCAGTTGATCTCCCCCATCCAGGGATCAAACCTGGGTCTCCTGCCTTGCAGGCAGATTCTTTTCCATCTGAGTCACTACTCAGCCATAAGGAAGAATGAGAGAACGCCATTTGCAGCAACATGGATGAACCTAGAGACTGTCATACTGAGTGAAGTAAGTCAGAGAAAGACCAATACCGTATGATATCACTTATATGTGGGATCTAAAATATGGTACAAATGAATTCATTTATAAAACACAAATAGACTCACAGACATAGGAAACAAACAAGCTTACCAGAGGGGAAAGCAAGGGGAGAGACGAACTGAGAATTTGGGATTAACAGATACTACTCTGGACACAAACAACGAAGACCTACTCTATACAGCACAGGGAACTGGATGCAATATCTTGTAGTGACCTACAATGGAAAAGAATCTGAAAAAGAATACCTTTCTGTCTGTAATTGAATCACTTTGTTATACACCTGGAACATAAATCAACTCTCTGTCAGTAAAAAAAATAAAATAAAAAAAGAAAGGCTTACCATGGGTCACAGGCTTCCTCAGAGGGGGAAGTTGGTTTCCTTTTATTAAACAGTAATTTTTGTTTATTTGTTGGTTTTATTGATTTATTCTGGTCTTCGTTGTTGCGCTGGCTTTCTCCAGTTGCAGCGAGCGAGGGCTGCTCTTCATTGGGGTGCAGGGGCTTCTCATCGTGATGGCTTCTCTCGCTGCTGAGCGTGGGCTCCAGACACATGGGCTTCAGTAGCTGTGGTGCAGGGGTTTAGTTGCTCCTCTGCATGTGGATCATCCTGGACCAGGAATTGAACCTGTATCCTTTGCATTGGCAGGTAGATTCTTACCCACTGTACCACCAAGGAAGTCCGAAAACAGGTTTCCAGATGCAAACCCATGTGAAATACTAGCCAAACTAAGAAAACAAGCCTTAGATCAAGTCACTCAGGGATTATGCTCACGGAACTAGTACATTTCCTCTTGTTAAGGAACCAAATGCCACCTAATGAGCCACAGTGGATTTCAAGGGGAGAGATTATTTTGGGTTATAAGAAAATCGTTGACGTGTTCATGGAGAAGCAATTAGTTATTTAATCTTTCTAGCCTAACAGATGGGGAAACAATGGAAACAATGACAGAACTTATTTTCTTGGGCTCCAAAATCTCTGTAGATGGTGACTAAAGTCTGGAAATTAAAAGATGCTTGCTCCTTGGAAGAAAAGCTATGACAAGCCTAGACAGCATATTAAAAAGCAGAGACATTACTTTACCAACTAAGGTCTGTCTAGTCAAAGCTATGGTTTTTCCAGTAGTCATGTATGGATGTGAGAGTTGGACCATAAATAGAGCTGAGCGCCAAAGAATTGATGCTTTTGAACTGTGGTGTTGGAGAAGACTCTTGAGAGTCCCCTGGACAGCAAGGAGATCCAACCAGTCCATTCTGAAGGAGATCAGTCCTGAATATTCATTGGAGGGACTGATGCTGAAGGTGAAACTCCAATACTTTGGCCACCTGATGCAAAGAACTGACTCACTGGAAAAGACCCCAATGCTGGGAAAGATTGAAGGCAGGAGAAGGGGACGACAGAGGATGAGATGGTTGGATGGCATTGCCGACTGAATGGATATGTGTTTGAGTAAGCTCCATGAGTTGATGATGGATAGGGAAGCCTGGCATGCTGCAGTTTATGAGGCTGCAAAGAGTCGAATACAACTGAGCAGTTGAACTGACTGGTCTCAGCATACAATGAGTTTGGCCTTAGATTCATAATAGTGGTCATGGAATAAATTTGACTTTTCAATAGAGGTTTGTTTTATGAAACTCTGGTAATGGGATTTTAAACAAAGACAATGCAAC
Source organism: Bos javanicus (assembly GCF_032452875.1). NCBI lineage: Eukaryota > Metazoa > Chordata > Mammalia > Artiodactyla > Bovidae > Bos > Bos javanicus. The sequence goes on along the minus strand of NC_083868.1, from coordinate 147,911,562 downwards.
ATCTATAGTGACATCCTAACCAATCGATTAGGATTATTAGGATGGTTTCAGAGGGTTAGCAGGTAGACAGATGTCTGCGTCCTAGGAGGGGATTAGTTGAGAAGTCTAACATGGTCATTAAGAATGTAGGCTGTGAAGTCAGACCATACAGGTTCAAATTTGGCACTTTACCAGCTCTGTTACCCTGGGAAAGATACTTAGTCTCTCTGGGCTTTGGTTTCTTCATTTGTAAATTGGAAACAATCATAATACCTCTCCTTTAAGATTCTGAGGCATAAACGGGTCAATATATTTAGAAAGCTTAGAATAGAACTATAATAATAATTATTATTAGAAAACAGTGTTTAATATGTTTGTCTGAAATATAGCAATCTATTTCAAAGGTGTTTTAAGTTTTAAAATACTGAACTTTAATGAATTGTATTTGCCTGATTCAGGGGATGTTTCAGCATCAGGAATGAAAGGTCTCAGTGCCAAGGCGATGCTGTGCACCATTGCACCAAGATGCTCACTCTAGTGCTTCTTGTTTGTAGATATTTTGGGGCAAGCCCAATGTTTTTGAAGGCTGTTTACTGATGAGGAGAACTGGAGAGATAAGAATGAGCTGGGTGGATGGACATACAAAGGGCGTTTATGATGTCAACTTGTAACTGAGGATGGAAAGGAGCTGCCATCTTCCCATCTCACAGACAAGTATTTTCTAAGATATAAATTGTTTATGTGTGCTTTGGTCTCTTCATTCTCCAACTCTTCTTCAAAACATAATTTCAAAAATAAATAAACTTTTTGTTTGGAAGTAATTTTGAACTTACAGGAAAACTCCAACAAGAATATTTACAAAGAGCAATAAATATTCTTTACCCAGATTCACCTGTTGTGAACATTTCACTCCATTTGCTTTCCCATTTGTGCTCTCTTTCTGTACATATACATATACACATATATATACAGGTACATGTGTGTATACATAGACATGTACATGTGCATATATGCAGACATAAAATAATACTTTTCGGAATGCTTGTAGATTGCATACATTGTGACTTGTCATTTTTAAATACTTTAGTGTATTTTGTTAAGAACAAGGGTAATTATTTTCTTCCATAAACACATACCACTTATCAAATTCAGTAAATTTAACAACAATATAATACTTTAATCTGCTGTCCATATTCCAATTTTATCCCAGTAATAGATCATTACAGTTTTCCTTTAATACAACATCTAGTCCAAGGATGCATTTAGGTGTGTGCCTGTTTAGCTTTCATAAGGCATATTTTAAATAAGACTGAACACTTTTAAGTACTAAGAGGTTAGCCTTACTCCATTGCTCTTAATAACAGAAGCCAACCACAAAAGGGGACACTTGGCTGACCACCCACCTCTGCTGGAGTTCTGGAATTTTAAATGGTCCACAGGCTGGAAGGTTCCATGAAGCCTGTTCTGAATCCACCCAAGTCTACCGTGAAGGCCATCCTTCTTCTAATGTGAAGTGTAGCTATTATTTACACTTAGTGACAAAGATTCTCCTTGTTGCTTGATGGACACAAGGATGAATCTTTGTTACTGATTGCAAATAATAGTCTGGTGGTGATGGAGAGTCAGGCCAGGAAAACTTGCTCCACGCCATGCAATGGGCATATGACACCTTCTTCTGCATGAGCCCAAGGGACTGCAGGGAAACAGAGTGGGTATTATTTGGTCAAGTTCCTCCTATAAAAATACAACCTCCATCCCTTTTGCTTGCTCAGTTCTGGCACTGGAACAACCTGTCTCTTTACATTAGTTCACTTCTGTAGAGAAATGGTCATTTATTAGGAAATACTTGGAAAATCCAGGCACGAATCCATTTTTAAAGTCACAACTGAATGATTGCTTTCTTATTGTGCTCCACGGGGCTGGAAAAATCATTCCTTTCTGTACATATTTTTCTTTTTTGCTTTGTATTTTCATTCTGCTGAAAATACACATATGTGCCAGAAACGAAAACATTTTCAAAGGGCAAGTTTCAAGGACTCCTAAAAATAAGACTTGTTGCCAAATATACATTTCTCCAATATGTAAATGACAGAAAAAGAGCACAATGAAAAGCATATGCGATTCAAATTTTCTTTAGAAAAACAAGAGCTAGATGACTGGACTTCTAGCCCTGAAAGTCTTTAAACTAGTGGTTTCCATTTTGTTTTATCCTAAGTCCTCATACATCATTCTTTGCATATTTGACATCTTTTAATCAAAACTGCAAACAAATCTACTAAGAAGAATTTTATTCTCCAAATGGGCAAATGTCTGTTCATGACACCAGTCTGTGACTTGCTATGAAGATTTCAGGTAGTGATCAAGGCTAACAAAGGCAGAAAACACTCAGAACATTTGGGCCACTCGTGACTGCCTCTTGGACCCAAGGGTGAATCAGTGAGTTTGCACAGTAAATGCACATTTATCAAGGTGTGAAGCCTTTCATACATGTAGAGCATGGACTTGTGGACACCGGGGAGGAAGGAGAGGGTTGGGTAAATGGAGAGAGTACAACACACCACCCCGTGCAAGTTGTGCTTCCCTGGTGGCTCAGACGTCAAGAATCTGCAACGCAGGAGACCCCGGTTAGATCCCTGGGTGGGGAAGATCCCCTGGAGAAGGGAATGGCAACCCACTCCAGTATTCTTCCCTGGAGAATCCCATGGACAGAGGAGCCTGGCAGGCTACAGTGCAGGGGATCACAAAGAGTCGGACACAACTAAGCAACTAACACCTGTGTAAAACAGATAGCTAGTGGGAAGCAGCTGTATGTTACAGGGAGCTCAGTTCAGTGCTCTCTGATGACCTAGAGGGGTGGGTTGAGAGGGAGGCTCAAGAGGGAAGGGATATATGTCTACTTATAGCCGATTCACGTTGTTGTACAGCAGAACCTAACAACATTGTAAAACAATTACACTCCAATTAAAATAAATAAATTAAAAAAACGTAACAGGAAAAAAAAACAGGCCTTTAATTTCTTGCTTTCTGTGGTCTGTAATCATGAATAACCTCAAACTCTTTCTGGAAAAAAAAAAGGCAGAGTGTACATACATTAATTAAAATCAAAGAAGTCCATAGTGAGAACGATTTGCTTAGGATTCTGGGCCTGTTATATTTAAAACTGTGCCTTGTAATTTAGAAGAATTATTATTTGTTGTAAAAAAAAAATATCCCACTGGTGAGCTATTGTCTAAAAGGCCTTGTTTTAGTTTCTGAAAAAGATATTTTTTTATCAAGAGTGAATCAGCACTTACAATTATTTTATGTCATCTTGTCAAAGATTCACAAACCTGCATGGCCGTGTCCTCCCTGGGAAGGCTGTCATGGGGCTGGTAGCCTCTGTTTCCTGGAGCCCTCTCTCTCCTTCTTTTGGGGCTGTGGACACAGTGCTGGCCCATGAAACCCGACTGAAGGGCTAGACCTTTTACCCTTGGAATTATCTTGTGTCCCCAGCTCTGGTTAAAATTTTCCTTCCATATCTTAATATTTCCATGATAGCGCATGGAAAAAGAAACTTAGAAAAGGTTTCACCTCTGCTGTTAAAAAGTTATGACCTTTGCTCACATTTGCCAGAGAAAGTGACTTATAGCACCAATTAACATGAATTATTAACTCGCAGATTAATAATTTATTAGAAACCTAACGGCCCTCGGTCCTGCCAGATCACACTATTGAAAGAAAAACAAAGACAACAACGTAGCTCTAGTTCTAACAGTTTGTTGGCTGTGCTTGGAATAAGTAATGGCATTTAGATTTCCTAAAGAATTTTAAAAAACCACCTCTAATCCCACACAGGCTGCAAAGTCAGACAAATTAATAATCCCTATAAAGACTGGTGTAGCTGTTGATTTAAAAATATTATTTAGCAAATACATATATGGCCTCCTTTGTATCAATTTCTACTTGAAGCATTTGCATGTATTCATTCATTTAATCCTTCTAACAACATCTGCATTGGGCACTATTATCCACGTGTGTCCAGAGCTGTACCCAGAGCCACAGTGAAGCTGAATCTGGCCTCTGCACCCTGATGACAAATTAAATCTCAGAGACAGAATTTTGGGTGAAGTAGAAAAGAATAGCTTTATTGCTTTACCAGGCAAAGGGGACTACAGCAGGCTAATTCCCTCAAAACTGTGTGCCCTGACCTGAAGGGGCTTGTGGGGAGTTTTAGAGTCATAGTTCAGAGGGAGCGTGCCAGTTTGTGGATGTTCTTTGATTGATTGGTGGTGATGTAAATGGGAGTCAGTATCATCCACCTTCTGCTTCCAACAGGTCTGGGGGCTCTGTGTTTGTGGGCAGCATCTTGTTAACTTCTCCCACCTGGTGGGGAGTTCTGTATCTGCAAAACTGTTCAAAGATATTGCTGTGTGTGGCCCTTGAGGGAAACCAAGACCCCACCCTCAGTTCAGTTCAGTTCAGTTCATTTGAGTCACTCAGTCGTGTCCGACTCTTTGCGACCCCATGGAATGCAGCACACCAGGCCTCCCTGTCTGTCACCAACTCCCAGAGTTTACTCAAACTCAAGTCCATGGAGTCAGTGATGCCATCCAACCATCTCATCCTCTGTCATCCCCTTCTCCTCCCGCCTTCAATCTTTCCCAGCATCAGGGTCTTTTCAAATGAGTCAGTCCTTCACATCAGGTGGCCAAAGTATTGGAGTTTCAGCTTCAGCATCAGTCCTTCCAATGAATATTCAAGACTGATTTTCTTTAGGATGGACTGGTTGGATCTCCTTGCAGTCCAAGGGACTCTCAACAGTTTTCTCCAACACCACAGTTCAAAAGCATCAATTCTTCGGTGCTCAGCTTTCCTTATAGTCCAATTCTCACATCCATACATGACTACTGGCAAAGCCGTAACTTTGACTAGATGGTCATTTGTTGGCAAAGTAATGTCTCTGCTTTTTAATATGCTGTCTAGGTTGGGCCTAACTTTCCTTCCAAGGAGCAAGCGTCTTTTAATTTCATGGCTGCATCACCGTCTGCAGGGATTTTGGAGCCCTGCCCTAAGGGTGCTCTATTGCTTCTTGACTGCTCCTCTCTTTCTGCATTCTCTTTGTTCCCTAATTAGCAAATATTTGAATCTGCCTGTTGGAACTCAGGGTAAGTCACAGAGGCAGAATGAAGCATATTTCCTGTAATCAAGAAACAGGGTGGAGTGGGGTGGGGGGGTCGGGGGTTGGGGGGCACAGAAAGACTGTTGTGCCCTGGGGCCCCCAAGGTCCTGCTCTGTATCAACAGATATATGATAACTGGGTGTATTTGTTTGTATACATGGCTGCCATGACAAAGAACCACAAGCTGAGTGGCCTAAACAAGAGACATGGATTGTCTCATGGTTCTGAAGGCCAGAAGTTCAAGATCAAGTCATCTGCAGGATGGTTCTTGCTGAGACTGGGAGGGAGAACCTGGTGCAGACCTCTCTCTGAGCATCTGGTGGTTTGCTGGCCATCTTTGGTATTCCCGGGCTTGTAGGGTCATCACCCCGATCTCTGCCTTCATCTTCACCAGGTGTTTCCCCTTTGTGTGGCCTGTGTGTCCAGACACCAGTCATACTGCATTGAGGTCCGCTCTAGTGATCTCATTTGAACTTGATTACCCCTATAAAGACTCTGTCTCTAAATCAGGTGACATTCTGAGGTGTTGAGGGCTTAGGACTCCAACCTATGAATTTGGGGAGCCAGGGAGTGGGCACGATTCAACCTTTAACACTGGTAGATTTGAGATTCAAATCCAGGAAATCTGATGTGGGTCTGAGCACTTCATACCATGCCTCTCATTTTTTTTTTTTTTTTTGAACTGTTTGAATACAAAAAGCTCATCAAGGCAAAGTCAATTTAGAGCATCATGTTGATTGCATCCAAGAATTGTCCTTAGCATGGTGGTTCTTGGAGATGGTGTCATCTTGAGGTTGGGCTGGAATCTGGTTAATTCAGGGGATCAGACTGGTTTATAGCTCTAGTCTCTTTAAATTTTCTTCAAGTCCCACACCCACTGTGTTTTGAAATCTGGAGGCTTTTTCTGCTGGTTCTGTTTGACTCTGGAGTATATGTTTTCTTAAATCCACATTTTAAAGGCATTTTACGAGGGAGAGGCCTAATTACTTCCTTTTTTCCTTCCAAATTCTACTTCTTAGAGACATGATTAGGTCATAGAGCAACTCTCTACCTTGAAAAATCTACATGACCTCATCATATTCTGAAATCAGTTCAGTTCAGTCGCTCAGTCGTGTCCAACTCTTTGCAACCCCATGAACTGCAGCACACCAGGCCTCCCAACAATCAGAAACTAAAAGACCCATGCATGTGTTCTGATTCTTTGGCCTTTTGACTTGACAAGGAAGCACAGCTTGAAAATTCCTACTCTTTAAAGAAGAATAGAAAAGAAAAATGGGGAGATAAAAGACAGTCAGAAAACATGAAAAAGCAGAGAAAGTAATTTCACAGATGAAAGTAAAAATAGAATTTGGGATTTAGGAAATTGTGCTTTGTTTCATCAAATGCCACTTCTCAAAGGAGAAATATAAGAGCTTATTATACATGGTCATTTTCTAATGAGAACTTTCTTATCACTTGATTCCCCTCACCCTCTAGCTCACTCTGGCAGCCGTCTTGCAAGATTCATTGTCAAGATCAGATTCCCAAGAACATATAGTACGTTTGGCTCCCTACCCCAACATTTTGTGGATTTTCTCCTTTCTATTTTTTTTTTCATTTCTTGTGAGTGCAGACTTAAGATGATTTTAGTTAGTGCAATTTCTGTGTCAGACCACTTGTGTTTCTTCTCTTTAGAATCAGAAGCTGTGATAAAATCACACAGGAGGGTTTCAGGTAGGTGATAGGGTGCAATTCCTATTTTACTTATATAAATGGTCCACCTCCTTTCAGTGTGTTTACCAACTTGCTCTGTTCTGAAGGAAGAAGTCATAGAGCCATTTCTAAATTGAGTCTAAAGAGGACAAGTGGAATAGAGGTCATTTCAGAGGGTAGAGTGAGTTCAGAGAGAAGAAAAGCAAAGGTCAGGGCTTTCCTGCTGTATTTTTAAAAGTGGGTCATCAGACTTGTTTAGGAATTCCTAGTGGCCTAGAAATTTGATCAGGCTTCTGTTTCCCTCACTCTTGCAGGAGGTTCTCTTCTTTGGGAGCCCAGAAAATGTCAGTTCATACAAAACTAGCAGACTGGTAGATTGCAAAAAGGGCCATCATCTTTTGTTTTCCCTTTTACTTGTGTTCACTGTAACATGACTTTACAAGTCTCCCATCTAAGGGTAGAGTCAGAGTCAATTTCCCTTACCTTCGAATCTGGGCTGCCCTATGACTTGCTTTAACTAATAGAACTCAGCAGAAGTGAAGTGTGACATTTCTGACCCTAGCACAAGCGCTCAAAAGGGCTCATCCATGGCTCTTCTTTCTTGGATCCCTGCCCAGATACTCTGTGAATAAGACCAGGGTATTCTGTTGAAGGATGAGCAACCACATGGAACAAAGGTAGGATTTCCCAGCAGAGACCATCCAAAACCAGCCAGTCCCTGGCTATCTTGGTAGCTAAGTGCACAGGCATGATAAACAGAGGCAAAATCAGAGTAACTATCCAACTAAGCCCAGCCTAAATTGTTGATCTGAAGAATAATGGGCTAAGTAAATGTTTGTTGTTTTAAGTTGCTAAGTTTTGGTGTGGTTTGTTATGCGGCAATAGCTAACTGATACACTGCCTGGAAATTTAATCAAATCTTATGCTTTTTGTCCACGTTTGTTGCCAATAATCCTTTGAGAGTCTCAACAAATACTTATGTAAAGAGAAAGCCTAGCACTGTTTGTATCACTTCTACTACTAGTGGCAGAGTAACCTTTGTTGGTGGAGACTATCATAAAGCAGTCCTTGAAGTCGCCTTTGGGCTTTCTTCTTTGCAATGGCTGATACAAGATGCAATATTTTGTCTTTGACTTTGGATGTGCTGGACCCCTAAAAGTTTTACTGGTATAATAAGTCCTGAATCTTCATAGGGTTTATCTCTCACCCCTTAAAGGTCATGTGTCTTGCTAAGGTCTCCAATGTACTAGCTATTTCCTATTTATCTGGCCAGACTGTGAGAGGCCTGTTATGAGAGAGCCTGTTATGGATCCAGTCTGTCCTCATAGGCTTGCTCCTATGGGTCAAAGTGTTGTCTTGGAGCATAGCTTCCAGCAAAGTGAGGGGATTCCTGGCAACTCTGGACCTTTTGTGGTATAGACCTGAGGCTGGGCTGGGAAACTGTATATGTATAGGAGACAGACCAGAGATTGGTGTGGCTACTGGTCACCGTTACCAAAAACCAATTTCTTTTTCAAACCTGGTGTTACTTTTATGAGCTATATCAGAGGTTGAATTGAGTACCCTAAAACTCATATGTTAAATCCTAACATTTAGGACATTATTTGTAGATTGAGTCTTTGCATCAGTGTTAAAATGATGCCATTTGGGTGGGCCCTAGTCCAATATGACTGGGGTCTTGATTAAAAGGGGAAACTTGAACATAGAAACAGACAGTGACAGAGGGAAGATACATACACAGGAAGGCATAAGGAGAAGACGGAATCTGCAAGTCAAGAGGAGAAGCCTGGAACAGGTCCTTCTCTCCAGGCCTTCAGGGGGACCCCACCTGCTGACACGTTGATTTTTGAACTTCTCACCTGCAGCACTGTGAGATGATACATTTTGTTGTTTTAACCACTCAGGCTGTGTAGCACTTTGTAGTGGCAGCTGTAGCAAATTAATACAAGCCAGATAACCAAACATATGTGTCACTTCCAGAAACTTGTGCTCGTTCCTAGAAATGCTGTGACTCTGAATCATAAACCCTAAATGAGAAAGTGGGCACTCTTGTCCCCTTTCTGTTTGTGGATTGAAGTTAAGAATCAAAGATCCCACCTTGGTTGGTTGTGCTCATAGAGCCAGGGCCAAGAGGAAACTGTGAAAATACAGCAGCCCCACCAGGGTGGGAGGTGGAAGGTCAGGGGAGAGCGACCTATTACGGTGTCGAGTTTCTGAGAAGAGGAATTAAAGGTACATAATTTTGTTTTCTCCAAAGACAAATAATGATTATAGGGCCCCAACTTCTGGAAAATAAGATGCTCCTGTGAATGTCTACAAAGATAAACAAAGTTAGAGAACAGGTTATAAATGGGGCCTGTGCTTGAGGACCATGACTCTGACATAGGTTGTGTCTCTAACTAGATCCCCCGGCTCTGCCCTCCCCCGTTTGTCTGACTTCCTTGGATTCCCAGCATCACTCATCCTCAACAACTCCAAAAGCCAGAACCTACGAAAGGAGGAGCTTTTATCCTCTTTGTTCCTGAAACATTCTAGAAAGACACCTTACTGAAAGGATGGTCGCAAAACATATTCTTACAAGTGATGATTTTTTCTCCCCTTCTGCAACATGGTTTCGCTTAGTCTAGTCTTTTATTGATGCCTGATGCTGACCTGACCTAGGGAACTTGACCTGATAGTGACTTTCAGGGCTGCCATCACACTGTGATGCTTGCTTATGGAGAGTCACTCTGCTCAAAGTGTCAAAAGGGAAGTTCGTTTCCATTCATGAAAGCCCCCAGTTCATCTCCTTTGGTAAACGCACAGGGAACAAATGACACTGTCTTAATTAAGGCTTTAGATGGGTAACTGTGCTGAGAAATGCTAAATTATAGAGGCTAGTGTTAGCAGGCTAGGTGTGTCTTTATGGAAGGTGTCTTATGCCTCTTGGGTACAACTGGGGGATCATGGGGTGGGAATAGAAGGAAAGATGAGAGTGAGTTCACGTGTACTCAGTTGCATAGAGTGGTGGCTCTGCTAGATTTGTAGGGGACAAGGATCATAAGCAGGGTGCCCCCAGGGTTATTCAGTTCAGTTCAGTCACTCAGTCGTGTCTGACTCTTTGTGACCCCATGGACTGCAACACACCAGGCCTCCCTGTCCATCACCAACTTCCGGGGTTTACTCAAACTCATGTCCATTGAGTCGGTGATGCCATCCAACCATCTCATCCTCTGTTGTACCCTTCTCCTCCTGCCTTCAATCTTTCCCAGTGAGGGTTATAAGTTATTATAAGTAAGGCTGGTCAGAGTTTTCCCTGACAGATGGCAGGGCTAAAGACTCATAGAAAGCACTTGAGTGGGGCTCTAGAGGTCAGCCTGTTTCCCTGGGTTGTTTATTCATCACTGTAGAGCTTTGGAAAAGTCACCAGGCCTTTGTAGGTCTCACTTTGCATGCACGCTCAGTCGTGTCTGACTCTGCAACCCCACAAAGTCAGAGTGCCCACTGACCTTTGCTTTGCTACCCACAGACTGTAGCCCACCAGGCTCATTTGTCCATGGAACTTTCCAGGCGAGAATACTGGAGTGGGTTGCCATTTCCGTCACCAGGGGATCTTCCTGACCCAAGGATCGAACCTGCATCTCTTGCATCTCCTGGGTTGGCAGGTGCATTCTTCATACTGGCATCACCTGGGAAGCCCCTATGTCTCACTTTACTCATTGGCAAAAAAGGAATTGATAATATTCACTCCACTTGTCTCCCAGCATAAATATGAACATCAAACCTTGAAATAATTTAAAGATGGTTTTGAAACATTGTTTTACAGTTATAGAGGGAAGGAAGAAAGGAAGGAAGGAAAGAGAGAGATAAGGAAGAGAAAGGAAGGAAGAGGGAAGGAAAGAAGAATATTTTAGTCTACTCAGGCTGCTATAATATAAATGCTATAAGCTAGGTGGCTTATAAACCACAGAGATTTATTTATCACAGTTCTGGAGGCTTCAAAGTCTAAAATCATGGTGCCGGCAGATTCAGTGTCTGGTGAGGTCCATTTCCCAGACATCTGTCTTTTCTCTGAAACCACACACGGTGGAAAGGATGGTGGACTCCCTAGGGTCCTTTGATAAGGGCACTAACCCCATTCACTAGGGCTCCACCTTCATGACCCAATAACCTCCCAAAGACTCCAAATACCATCACTTTGGGGATTTCAATATATGAATTTGGGGAAACATAAACATTCAGATTGTAGCAAAAGGAAAGCAAACAAGGAAGGAAAAAGGGGAAGGAGGGAGAAATGTAGGAAGGAAGAGAAGGAAGAAAGGAAGAAAAAATGGAAGGCAGGCAGGGAAGGAGGGAGAGAGAAAGGAAGGGAAGAAAACAGTCACTTGAATCCCATCTTTGCATCAACATTACTGGATTAAATCAGTGAAAGTTGGGTGCTCTTGTGGAGTACAGATAGAAACTCTCAAAAATTGTTTTTTGAATACTTAAGTTAGAAAAATGTTAAGTAGCTCAGTCACCAAACTTATATCCTGTATGATAAACTTGAAATTCCAATCTGTGGAAGTATGTGTGTGAATCTCCTTTACTGTTAATTGTTGTTGGCTGCAGCCATCCTTCAATGAACAGGATTCTCTTTAAGACTTCAAAACTGTGGACATAAATCGTACCAGTGTTTTCTTATCCAATGTCCCAAGGCAATAGAATTAATGGGATCTAATCAAACATGCAAGCTTTTGTATAGCAAAAAAGTGAAAAGTGAAGTCGCTCAGTCGTGTCCAACTCTTTGTGACCCCATGGACTGTAGCCCACCAGGCTCCTCCATCCATGGAATTTTCCAGGCAAGAGTACTGGAGTGGGTTGCCATTTCCCTCTCCAGGGGATCCTCCCGACTCAGGGATCAAACCCGGGTCTCCCGCACTGCAGGCAGACGCCTTACCGTCTGAGCCAGGTAGGGTGACCCAAACATTCATTCTTAGAAGATGAAACCAAGTGGAGGTCCTTTTTGGGTTACGCTAGTGTTTTCACTGACTGTTGGCCAAGAGAATACTGGTGAATATCATTCCATATAAAGTCCTACTCACTCCACTATGCAACAGCAATCGAAGCTCCCCCTTTAAAAGGAATCTTTCCCCTTTGTCAGTAGTGTTCCCCCCGCACCCCACCCCCACCCCCTCATTGGTTAATGATAGGAAAAAGTCCTGCCAGCAAGCCATGTCCACTTCTAATTCACTGAAACCATGTTTCCTAGGAATCAGTCCTCCCTTGAGTACTAAAACCTCCAAAGCCACTAAGACTGATGCTTCACGGACCAAAAAATTCCTCTAGTGGCTTACTAGGCATAATAAGAGAATACAACACAGATGCGTACGTGAGTACACCCAAAGACATACACAACAATGTTCATAGAAGCTCTTTCTCTGTATAGCAAAGGAAACTGTAAATGAAATGAAAAGGCAACCCAGGGACTGAGAGAAGTACTTGCAAGTGATACAATTGACAAGGGCTTAATATACAAAATAGACAAACAGCTCATACAACTCAGTGACAACAACAACAACAAACCCCAAACAGTTCAACGGAGAAATGGGCAGAAGACCTAAATAGACATTTCTCCAAAGAAGACATACCGATGGCCAACAAGCACATGAGAAGACGCTCAACATTGCTGATTATTAGAGAAATGCAAATTGAAACTACAATGCGGTATCGTCTCACACAGGTCAGAATGGCCATCGTTTAAAAAATCTACAAATAGCAAATGCTGGTGAGGATGTGGAGAAAAGTGAACCCTGCTACACTGTTGGTGGGAATGTAAATTGGTACAGCCGCCATGGAAAACAGTATGGAGGTTTCTCCAAAAACTAAAAATAGAGTTGCCATATGATCTTGTAGTCCCACTCCCGGGTATATATCCAGAGAAAACTCTGATTCAAAAAGATAGATGCACCCCAGTGTTCATCGCAGCACTATTTCTACAATAGCCGAGACATGGAAGCAACCTAAGTGTCCATCAACAGATGAGTGGATAAGGAAGATGTGGTATGCATATATAATGGAATACTGCTGCTAAGTCACTTCACTTGTGTCAGACTCTGTGCAACCCCATAGACGGCAGCCCACTAGGCTCCCCCATCCCTGGGATTCTCCAGACAAGAACACTGGAGTGGGTTGCCGTTTCCTTCTCCAATGCATGAAAGTGAAAAGTGAAAGTGAAGTTGCTCAGTCGTGTCGACTCTTAGCAACCCCATGGACTGCAGCCCACCAGGCTCCTCCGTCCTTGAGATTTTCCAGGCAAGAGTACTGGAGGGGGTGCCGTTGCCTTCTCCGGAATGGAATACTACTCAGGCATAAGAAGAATGGAATAACTCCATTTGCTGCAACATGGATGGACCTAGAAACTATCAAACCAAGTGGAGTAAGTCAGAGAAAGACAAATGCCGTATGATGTCACTTACAGGTGGGATCTAAAAACGATACACATGAACTTATTTACAAAAGGGAATGAGACAAATGAACTTATCTACGACAAAGACTTCAGTTCAGTTCAGTTCAGTCGCTCAGTCGTGTCCGACTTTTTGCGACCCCATGAATCGCAACACGCCAGGCCTCCCTGTCCATCACCAACTCCCGAAGTTCGCCCAGACTCACGTCCATCGAGTCGGTGATGCCATCCAGCCATCTCATCCTCTGTCGCCCCCTTCTCCTCCTGCCCCCAATCCCTCCCAGCATCAGAGTCTTTTCCAGTGAGTCAGCTCTTCGCATGAGGTGGCCAAAGTACTGGAGTTTCAGCTTTAGCCTCATTCCTTCCAAAGAAATCCCAGGGCTGATCTCCTTCAGAATGGACTGGTTGGATCTCCAGACACAGAAAACAGACTTATGGTTGCCCAGGGGAAGGGGGTTGGAGAAGGGATGGATTGGGAGTTTTGGATTAGCAAGTGCGAACTATTATGTATAAAATGGGTAAACAACAAGGTCCTACTGTATAGCACAGAGAACCACATTCAATATCCTGTGATAAACCGTAATGGAAAACAATATGAAAAAGCATATATACATATGTGTGTGTGTGTGTGTGTAAAACTGAATCACTTTGCAGTTTAGCAGAAATTAACACAACATTTCAAATCAACTATACTTGATGCTTTTGAACTGTGGTGTTGGAGAAGACTCTTGAGAGTCCCTTGGACTGCAAGGAGATCCAACCAGTCCATTCTGAAGGAGATCAGGCCTGGGATTTCTTTGGAAGGAATGATGCTAAAGCTGAAACTCCAGTACTTTGGCCACCTGATGCGAAGAGTTGACTCATTGGAAAAGACTCTGATGCTGGGAGGGATTGGGGGCAGGAGGAGAAGGGGACGACAGAGGATGAGATGGCTGGATGGCATCACCGACTCGATAGACGTGAGTCTGAGTGAACTCCAGGAGTTGGTGATGGACAGGGAGGCCTGGCGTGTTGCGATTCATGGGGTCGCAAAGAGTCAGACACGACTGAGCGACTGAACTGAACTGATACTTGAATAAAATAAATTTGAAAAAACTGCAGAACTGTGCAATATACTTTAACCATGGAGTCCTAACCACAAAACCCATCACAAAGCATGGCCAAGCAGATCAGCAGTAAGAGGATATCTTTGAAAGACTAAGATGAACGTTAAATTAATCAACCAATGCTCTGGGGGGAAATGGTCACTAATTTCAAATTTTTCATCTCTGGAAAATCAATTATTATTATGTTTATTGATGTTGTATTTGTCACTATTTTCAGCCATTACCCCTGATGACATGGGCTAAAATAAGAACATTGTTATAAAAGAGATTAGACATGTTCGATTCTGTTACTAGATTTTCCACCTTTCAGCTACTTGGGGTTTGGGAGAGAAATCAACCACCTTAGGACAAAGGCTGAGCTTGCTTTTCTTTGTTCCTTTCTTTGGTGATCCTTTTCACCTCTGAGATTTTAAATATTTAGTTAAATGTCAGCTAATGTGTTTACTTCATAAAAAGTTATTGAAGCAATAAAAAAGAGGACAGAAGGACTTATGTGACAATACCTCTTGGTGTGTCCCCCATCACCACTGCCTGTCCTGCCCTCTCCCCTCTCTGAGAGCTTTAATTGCTTCTGTTTCTCAGTTACTTTTGATGGTCAAGCCTATATTTTTATATAATATTCCATGTCACTGGTTGATCTTCCTTTTGTCCCAATACAAAAGGTATTACTACTTTTTCTTCTCATACTGCTATGAAATCTTCCTCTTTAGATGAATGAAAATAAAACTGAATTCCAACCTTATACCATATATAAATGAGACTCCAGATAAGTTAGAAAACTAAACGCAAAAGGTAGCACAATAAAAATAATAGAAGAAAATACAGGAGAATATCTTTGTGACTTCAGGGTAGGAGTGTGCATGCATGCTCAATCTCCATCATCTGTTCAGTCATCTCCATCTCTTCACAGCCCTATGGTTGTAGCTTGCCAGGTGCCTCTGTCTCTAGGCAAGAATACTGGACGGAAGGGACCGGGTTAAAAAAAAAAAAAAAAAGAATACTGGAGTGGGTTGCCATGCCCTTCTTCAGGGGATCTTCCCAACCCAGGGATCAAACCCACGTCTCCTGCGTTGCTGGTGAATTCTTTACCCACTGAGCCACCTGGGATGCTCAAGGGCAGCAGAAGCCTTCTTAAATCAGACCTCAACATCACAACCAAATGTAAAAACTTGGTAGATTTTATTACATCAAAAATAAGAATTCAATTCTTATAGAATCTTACAGAGACATCGCTATTAGTCAGATGGCAGGTTAGAAGAAGATATTTGAGACATCTAAAGGCTTATGTAGGGTAATCGAGGAATTCCTACACACTAGCATGAAAAAGTCAAAGGAATTAAGAAAAAACGCATATAATAAATCAATCCAGAGGAGGAGAGAACTGAATAACAAGTATATGAATAAACATTCCAATCGTTAGGGAGCTGAGAAATGAAAGTTAAGAGACCAATGAGAAACTATTTTTTATGCAGCAGACCGGCAAGACGGGGCAGCTGAGTGGTGCGTTGCAGGTTGGGCTTTCCAGGAGCAGATGGTGAGACAGATCAAGGCCTGAGATGGGTGTGGGGAGGATGCAGAACTGGGCAGAGGATGCTGAGATGTGATGCAGGTAGGTCAGAGTTTTGGTCCATCAGCCAGGGGCTCCAGAGTGGAAATTACCCTTCAGAGTTGCTGACATCTGGCTGAAATAGCTGGCCAGTTATACTCCCAGCTTCCTTGAAAAAAGGTAATACCTGTGGCTAGGCATTTATCTGTATATGGCCTTGGTCAGATAATCAACCCCAAGAGGCTAGAGGCCACGTGTTCTGCAACTGAGGAGGACCCTGGAGGGGCGCTGATGGCTGAAAGTCTACTGTGGACCACACTCCCTGCATCCTTGAAGAAGGATCTGAGCAGATAGCTCTGCATCTGTTATAGGCATGCGTGTGTGTGTGTCCACGCATATGTAGTATGCTCAACCACTTTTCATAGTGAAGACTATGAAACGACTTTTAAAAGTAGTAGTCCTTAGGTTAAGTAGGTGTGTTTTGTGTATTCCAGAAATTCCACATCTGGTGATACATATCAGAGAAATTCTCCTGAGAGTATTATGCAAAAGGATATCCATCATAGCAGTGTCTGTGCTGGAGTTGAACACATCTAAAGTGTTTGTTACTTGGGGAATGTGTCAATAAATCAAGGAATATTATGCAGATGCCAACCTAGGCATAAACACATCAGAATGAATAGGTTTTAAAGACCTGGAGCTGAGTAAAGAAATTAAGAACAAGATGTCAACTCTCCTACATTACCATGTATATAAATTGAAACTGTTTCATTCTCTAGGGTACATACAAATTCAAGAATACTAGTCAAATACAGTGCGGTTAAAAAAACACACAAAAAAGCCCCCAAAACAAAAACAAATACAATAGGGTGACTGCCGGTGTGGGGAGAGTGAAAAGGTTATGGAAATGGAAATGAAATCAGTCAATCAGTCGTCAATCAGTTCATCATCAGTCCATCACAAGCTAATGATGAGAATGTGCCAATAAGTGACAGCACACCATTAACTAGGAGTGTTATTAAGTCAACTCTGCGCCTGAAGCTCAAAGGGGTAAACTAAAGAAAACAGAGGGCCTCTTTCCTGACGTGTGTGTGCATCTTGGGTGTGTGCCTGAATCTGCCACCGATGCCAGGACCATCTGGTCACAACTGTCATCATGTAGCCCCTCTTTGTCACAACTCTAGGCCGCTTCAGTTTGTTGGCCTGCTCACCACAAAGACTCATGGGAACTTCTGGACCTTTCTGTGCCTTGCCGCTCAGGCAGTGAGGTCTGGGGTGAGAACTGCTGCAGGGCCTCCAGACCCTACTCTGCCATCTTTGCTCTCCTGGGATTCCCTCCTGTTGCCTTTGGGCATCCTACCAAAAAGGATTCTGGGCATCTTTCAGCCAGGATTCCAGATAAGAATTGGGACACAGTGACCCTCTCTTCTTTGGGGTTCCCCCCAAATAACTGACATTTTATTTTATCTCTCTTAGTTCAAGACCGTTTGGGTAGGAGCTGGGCTTATTCAGAACCTGGGCAGCACTTTAACTCTGGCCTCATCTCCTGGGACTGCCTCCAAGTTCCTCATGGCAAGCCTGGAGCAAACACATTTATCTTTCACGTGATAGGAACCAACATCCTTCTTGTCTTCTGAACTCTTCGCCCTTCACTCCTCCTGGTGGCCCCCAGATAGAGGACCTTCAGGGATGAACTGTTCAGAAATATTTCAAGGGCTCTGTTTGTATTTAAAGGTAATACATGAGCACGGAGACAAATTTGAAAGCAGATGGTGCTAGTGGTAAAGAACCCACCTGCCAGTGCAGGAGATGTAAGAGACATGGGTTCAATCCCTGGGTTGGGAAGATCCACGGAGGAGGGCATGGCAGCCCACTCCAGTATTCGTGCCTGGAGAATCCCATGGACAGAGGAGCCTGGTGGGCTACAGTCTATGGGGTCACAAAGAGTCGGACAAGATTGACTTAGCATGCAGGCACACAAAGAACAAGAAAATAAACAGATACATAAAATGTCAACATCCAAAAGACCATTGTCAGAATTCGGGGGCAGTTATCTTTTAGCCTTCATTCTGTAACTTACTTATACACTTGTTGGAAATCTTGTTTATATACTTGAAAGTATAGTATATATGACTTAGTGTGTATGTACCATGACCAACCTAGACAGCATATTAAAAAGCAGAGACATTACTTCGTTGACAAAGGTCCGTATAGTCAAAGCTATGATTTTTCCAGTAGTCATGTATGAATGTGAGAGTTGGATTGTAGCTGAGTGCTGAAGAACTGATGCTTTTGAATTGTGGTGTTGGAGAAGACTCTTAAGGGTCCCTTGGACTGCTATAAGGTCAAACCAGTCATTCCTAAGGGAAATCAGTCCTGAATATTCATTGGAAAGACAGATACTAAAGCTGAAGCCCCAATACTTGGGCCACCTGATGCAAAGAACTGACTCATTGGAAAAGACCCTGATGCTGGGAAAGATTGAAGGCAGGATAAGAAGGGGACAACAGAGGATGAGATGGTTGGATGGCATCACCGACTCAATGGACATGAGTGTGAGCAAGTTGTGGGAGTTGATGATGGACAGGGAAGCCTGGTGTGCTGCAGTCCATGGAGTCGCAAAGAGTCAGACATGACTGAGTGACTGAACTGCACTGAACTGATCACATCAAAAGCATTTTTTTCTGTGGCTAAAATGTACTTTACTGCATCATGCTCCTCCTGTTAGAAAATTGGTTGGCTCCTTTGTTTTCAGCCATAAGAGCAACAGAGTAATGGACATCCTTGGTCATGGTGCCTTTTTTGCATTCCAGATTATTTCCTTAGACTGAGAAGTAAAATCATTGGGTCAAAGGGTAGAAACATTTTTAAGGCTTTTTATCTATTTTCCTAAATGACGTTTCTGAAAGGTTAAGTCAGTTCATATGAATATATATGCAGTTTCTATGCAGATCGGACCGTTTAACCCAGCATAACTAGTATTTTCCAAACAGCTTACTTGCTACCTGAAAGGATTATGAAAACACTGAACTTGAAAGGCTCCAGAATTAAGAAGTAAAAGTGTCCATGTCATCATAGATTGATCTCTCCCTAAGTTTACTATTTTGGGGACAGTGACACTGTCGGAAGATTGACAGTCTTCTCGATTCCATTTGTTCTGTGGCCGTGCCTTGGTGACCAGCCAGCTTGGCAGTAAGTTGGCAATGTTTAATAAGATTGTCTTCCATGATTGAAACAAATGACTCTCTTTTTGTCATCAGAAATGGAACCTTTATGCATTTGTTTCAGTAATACAAGATCTGACATCATTAATAACCCAGGCTTGCGACTTGCGCTTGTTGAATACAATAGATGAATGAAAAATTTAATTTTTTAGTAGATCATAAAAGATGTGCCAATAGATCAAAGATAATTTAGGCAGAGTACCTCGGATGCATGAGACAGTCTGTTGTCTCTACTTTTTGCTAGGCTGGCACGTATGTGCAGATGTCGTTCTTTGTGAGTCCTCTCAATGCCATAGTGTCATATTCAAAGACACAGCTGGTCCTATTGCTCCGACTTCCTCTTCCATCACTCTCTACCATGGTCTTGCTTCACCAACCAAGTCAGTCTGTGATGCCCCCAAGCATGAATGGCCAGTCTCACCTTCATGGTTTTTTTCTGCTGTAACTCCCCTGAGGGAAGCCTGTATGTTTCAAATTTGTTGCCATATGTGCCTAGTCGCTTAGTTGTGCCCAGCTGTTTGCGGCCCCATGGACCATAGCCCACCAGGCTCCTCTGCTCATGGAATTTTCCAAGCAAGAATACTGGGGTGGGGTGCCATTTCTTCCTCTAGGAGATCTTCCCAACTCAGGGATTGAACCCTTGTCTCTGTGTCTCCTGCATTGGCAGGCAGATTTTTTCCTTACCACTAGCACCACTTGGGATATGTGTGTGTGTGTTTCAAATTTGTTGGCTTAAAAGCTTGGCAATCAAGAAATGAAAAAAAAAAAAAAAGGTTTGTGTTATGATCCTATGATCTTGTGCATTTTTCAAGCCTCCGTTGTTATCTACCTATGAGCCATTGCTTTCTTTTTCTTAAATTTATTCTAGACATATGCTCAGGGGAGGTGAGTTTTAGGAATGGACTTTGATTAGTTCCTACAATCTTAGTAATTCCATTTCCTGTTGCTAACGAGAAACTTAAGGGTGGGTCTGTTCATTAGTTCTGCCCGAGAAAGCACAAAGGCAAGTGATTGTAGGGACAATTTTGCTCCCCATTTCTTTTTCTAAAATGCAATAAATATCCACAAATCAATCAATATGATACATCATATTAACAAATGGAGGGATAAAAATAGATGTGGAAAATTTTTTGGCAATATTCAACATCTGTTTATCACAAAAGCTCTCCAGGAAGTGGGCACAGAGGGAACATTGCTTGTGTCTGTCGCTGATGAGTGAAGCTTGTCCTGAGGCTAGGGCAAGCTTGCTGGTGGGAAGGGCCAGGGATTCTGGGTCTGGTGCTTGTCTGCTGGTGGATGGAGCTGGGACCTGGGTGGGGGTCTCATGCTGCAGGGTACTGGGCGCCCTGGGTCTCGGGCCTGGGCACTGGTATCTGAGGCCAGGTTCTGGGCTCTCTGGTAGGCAAGGTGAAGTCCAGGGGCGTCTGTGGGCTCAGCCTCTCTGCTTGTGGGTGGGCTGTATTCTTACCCAGTTAATTACTCGGCTTGAGATGTCCCAGTACTGGTCCCTACAGGCAGTTGGGTGGACATGCAGCTAGGTCCCGAGGTTAATAAGCTGGAGGGTGGATTCCACAATGGTGGCTGCCAGCACCAGGGTCCACACGGTAGAGTAAACTCCCCCAGAATGTCTGCTCCCAGTGTCTGTGTTCCCAGGGTGAGCTCCAGTTGCCTCCTGCCTCTCCAGGAGATTTTCTGAGATCGTCAGGTAGGTCTCATTGCGGCTCCTTTCAAATCTCTGCTTCTGCCCTGGAATGTAAGATTTTGTGTGCATCCTTTAGAGTGGAGTCTCTATTTCCCTCAGCCTCCTGGGACTCCTGAGAGTAAGGCCTGCTGGCTTTCAGAGCCAAATGTCTTTGGGGGCGTATCTTTTAAGCACAGGGCCCCTGGGCCGGTGAGCCTGATACAGGGCTCAGACCGCTCGCTTTTTCGGGAGAACCTCTGTGATGTGATGTATTCTTCTGTGAGTCATCGCCTGAGAGTATGGGACTTGCCTATGCTGTGACTCTCCCCTCCCGTCAGTCTTGCTGTGGTTCCTTCTTGCTATCTTTAGTTGTAGATCTTTACTAGCAGCGATGCCAAAAATTTGGCCTCTGTGCACTGTCGCCAAATAGAATCCCAGAGACAAGAGTTTTGGGTGAAATAGGAAAGAAGAGCTTTACTGCTTTGCCAGGGACACAGGACACTCCTGCCTCAAAAACCGTGTGTCCCAGCGCAGGGGATTTGCTGAGGAGTTTTATAGGAGTGGTTCAAGGGTGGAGTTGCCGACACAGATCAGGGTGTATGCAGGGCATGGAGACCATGGTGGCCAGGCTGAACAGTCTCTTTTTGCCGATCAATTTGCCGATCACAGAGTTACCTTCAGGGGCCTGTTAGAGGTGCAAATCCCCATACCCGTTGCAGATTTGGGTTCAGAGATTTTTAACCACCCCCTCTCCCCCACCCCCACTGCCACTTCCTGTAAGTTTTATAATCAAGCAAGGTTGGGAAACACTGACACACATGAGATCTTGGCAACTGGTGAGCAATTTCATCATCACCACCAACAACAGAAAGAATTGAGGACCTGAAGGACTTGAGCTCCCCGAGAAAGAGAATCTGGAGAAGTTGTAGTCTTAGAAGATGTCACGTCAATGGGAGGAGCAGAGGGGAGAAAAGGGGCTCAAGGAGTGACCACAGAGAATATACAGCTTTCAGCACACCTGCCATCCAATTTCAGTCTTTAAAAATTAAATTCCGTTTTATGCTTATTTATTTTAAATTAGTAATAATCATGACTATTATTTGGCCACTTCATTTATACTGGACAGCAGGCTAAGCATTTTCATTTTTTTTTTAATCTTCTTAACTTTCGAGGTAGTATCACCAGTCCCACACAATAGAGAAGTAAACTCAAAGAGGCTTAGTAATTTGTAGTCACCCAGCTGAAACCTGGATGAACTAGACAGAAAATAAGGAAGGAAGGAAGGGTTAGTTGCCCACTTGTGCCCAACTCTTTGCAACCCCATGGACTGCAGCCCACCAGGCTCTTCTGTCTATGAGATTTTCCAGGCAAGGATACTGGAGTGGGTTGCTGTTTCCTTTTCCAGGATATCCTCCAGATCCAGGGACTGAACCCAGATCTCCTGCACTGCAGGCAGATTCTTTGCTGACTGAGCTACAAGGAAAGCCTGTGACAGTTAGCCCGGCTAACTCTAAAGGTGATTTTAAGCATGGCCTTGGACACACTGCACAACGTGTTACTGCTACTTAGAGTGAACTTGATCTTTTCTATTGAGCTTGTTCTTGTTTCTGCAGGACCAGGGAAGGGCCAAGAATGGAAACGTTTAAGTCCTAAGAGGAATACCAGTCCAGCCCATCCCAGAAGTCCTTCAGTCTGTTTATAATATGTGCTTTTTCTGTAAAACAAGCTCAGTAAGGAGCTGGTCATTCTCTGAACCTCTACGTTTCCCATCACACTTGTTCTTATCCCTACCGCCATCATTTTCTCCTTCCCTCCTTCTCCCTCTCTTCCTTAGGGCTTAAATTTTCCCCTTCTTGACATGTTGTCTCTCCTAGATTGTGTTGATTGCAGGAATGATTGATGATGTATTTAGGGGGAAGTTGGTCCCTCCCTTAGGCCTGAAGGGTTAGGGGAGGAAGGGTGTATGTGGGGGAGAGAGGCCCCTGACAGGGTTGTGATTACAGGTAGAGAAGAGCAGCAGTTGCAATATGGCTGCACAGAAGGGTTAAATACTCTGGACAAAAACCTCCACGGTGCCCCAGCTAAGAGAAATAAGCATTTCAGCTGTATTTCGCTATACTTAAAAGAGTGTCTTGGTTGGGTCATGTCTATAGTGGCAGTCATGTGGTTTTTAAGGCATGAGTAATTTATAAATCAATTCTTGGTTTTGAAATAAACAAACAAGCAAATATCTCAGCTATTTTTTCTAGAAGCAGGTCACATTTTCCCTTTCTATAAATGGCCGCCTTGGATGACTACAAGCCAGGGAAATCCTTAGGATATGCTCACATTCTCAGGCTACCTATTTCTCTCTATCCTTTAGCACAGGCTCTCCACAAACAGAAAAAAGAAATATTGATCTCTTCCTTCAAAGTCATACATTTTAATATAGTTTAGCATACCAAGTTGTCAGGATTTGATCTCTTGGGTCATAGTTCAAACTCCTTCTAATCCTGTTGTCCATATTTCTAAATTTCTTGGGAAGTTTCAAGCACAAGCCAATCAGTGTCAATAAGAAAAAGTAACAGCGTTATACTCTGTGCAGTCTGATGGCTTTCTGGATGGTCTCTTTCCATGGCATGAAGGTGCCTGTTTTGTTATTTCACTAGGTATTCTTTCCTGACCTCCTGTGTCAGAGGTTACAAGTGAGTAAAAACTGAAGTCCTTGTTAACTTCTGAGGAAAGGAGATATCTCCTTACCCAAAAGATCACCCTCCATCTCCACATGGTGGTTTGGTCAAACCCTAGTTTACATGTTTCTGTGAAAATATTTTTAGATATAATTGACATCTACAATCAGTTGATTTTAATAAAGCATGTTACCTTCTATAATGTAGATGAAAGTGTTAGTTGCTCAGTTGGGTCTGATTCTTTGCAACCCCATGGACTTTAGCCCGCCAGGCTCCTCTGCCCATTGGATTATTCAGGCAAGAATACTGGAGTGGGTGGCCAGTCCCTTCTCGAGGGGATCTTCCTGACCCAGGGATTGAACCTGGGTCTCTCTCATTGTAGGCAGATTATTTACTGTCTGAGCCACCAGGGAAGCCCCCTAATGTGGATGGGCTTCACCCAATCATTTGAAAGCTTTAAAAACAAAGACTGAAGTTCCCCAAAGAAGCAGCAATTCTGCCTCTAGGTTGCAACATAGAAATTCAGCCCCATTTTCCTCCATCAGACTCAAGATGGCAACACAAATTCTTAACTGAATCTTCAGTTTGCCAACTTATCCTCCAGATTTTGGACTACCTAGTCATTAAATTATTTTTGTTTAAAAAATATTTTATTGGAGTGTAGTGGATTTACAATGTTGCATTAATTTCATATGTATAGCAGAGTGAATAAGTTACACACACACACACACACATCTACTCTCTCTCTCTCTTTTTTTTTTAAGATTGTTTTCCATATAGGCCCTTAGAGAGCATTAGGTAAACTTCCCTGTGCTATACAGCAGGTTCTTATTAGTTATTTATGAGGATGAGTTTACGGAATACCCTTATGCCTTCCAAGTAGGGAGGAGGCATGATAGGATTTCAATTTGTATAAAGAAAAAAAAATCTGTGTAGAAATGGGGGGAGCTTGGGTTGTTGGAAGGTAGTGGGGCAAGATTGAAGAGCCAGGCTAATAAGGTAACTGTTAAACCACATCCAGCAAGAAATGATGAAAGCCCAAACTAAAGCCATGACTGGGGTGTGGGAGGAGAGATATGTTTCTGAGATGTGGTAACAGTTTTGCCAGAAGCGTTCTGTCATCCAACTTGGTTGGCAAGATAGATGATCACCAACACAAACAATGAAAGAGGAGAACAGGCTGGTGGGTGGTACGGAGGTCAGCTTGGTGCAGCAGCCTATGGGCGTCCGAGTGGCGGGGGCTGGAGTGGGAAGGCACAAACCTGCAGGTCAGCAAGAAGAGATGGAGAGCAGTGGTTAACACCAGCAGGAGGGAGAGGCTGCCAGGCACAACTGCAGAGGATGAGAAAATAAGAATCGGGGTTGAACCTACTATTCAAACTTCTATGAATGTTCAGAATAGTTTACCGTTGAGAAAAATTTCAAATTAAGAAAAAAAGAGCAGATGAAAGAAGAAGGATCTTTCATGGATAAAGATGCACCAACCAAGGATCTGGGAATTCATGAGTTCACGCAGTGAAAATGTTGTATGAATGGTGATTCATGGCCACGGGGGATAGAGAAAAAGACAGACAGACGTGTTTTCATTGGATTTGGAAATTAACAGGGCCTTGCTGACTTCAGCCAGCGCAGTTTCAGAGGGTGCTGTTGGTGGCACCCAAGGAGGGGAGAAGAAGAGACAAGTACAAACTATTCCTTCAAGAAATTTCACTGGGAAGTCAGAGAGAGACAGAGAGAAGTAGCTAGAGAGGAACTCAGAAGTCCAGATGCAGAGAATTGTGGCTCTTTTGTTAAGGCAAGCAAAGCTAGAATATGTTGTCAGGATGAGGGCAGAGTCAGGAGAAAAGGCGAGGTTCCAGACATCTGGGATGATACCAAGGAGAAGCCCTGGAGGAGGTGCAGAGGGTGTAAACCAGGATCCCAGGTTCCCAAGTCAGAGGCAGAGCCAGTCCTGGTGATGAACGTCTCAGGTGTGTTCTGCAGAAGATGCTGGAATGCTCATGCGTGGACACCTATGACCCGAACACAGGAACCCGAGTATCCGGTGAGTGTGGGAGGTGAGTGAGGAGAAGGCAGAAAACACTGAGGAAAGTTGGAGGGCAACATGAGCTGAAGGCCTTAGACTCAAGATGCCTGAAAGCCTGAAAGCAGCAGGCAGAGGCCAAGCCAGGCCCAGCTCCTGTCTGTTCAGACAGCCCTCCGGTGGGTGTGGGAGTGGCCACCACCCCACCAACAGGCACACAAGGGATACAGACAGAACCAGGTTGTGAATGAAAGCTGTTGACTCAGTCACAGCCAGTGCCGTTTTGGTCTGTGTTTACCTGCAAGTGAGTGTTTCAGAGGGTGCGGCCAAAACGGCAGAGGGTCACATTAGCCAAAAAGATAGCAGATGAAGAAACATGATTATAGTTACCTGTGATGAGTCAGTTTTAAACTTACACTGTCTAAGATGATCATTTACATATTGCAAATAACTCTGCTTGTGTTTTGTAATTCTCCTTTCTCACTTGGGAGATAGAGGCTGTTCTTTTATTATTATGATTAATTTTTATTGGAGTACAGTTGCTTTAGAGTGTTGTGTTTGTTTCTGCTGTACAGGGAAGTGAATCAGTTGTTGTTTTAGTCGCTAAGTCATGTCTGACCCCATGGACTGTAGCCCACCAGGCTCCTCTGTCCATGGGATTTCCCAGACACGAATACTGGAGTGGGTTGCCATCTTCTTCTCCAGATTTCCCTGACCCAGGGATCAAATCTGCGTCTCCTGCATTGGCAGGCGGGTTCTTAACTGCTGAACCGTTTGTGTATATGTACATTTCCTCTGTTTTGGATTTTCTTCCATTTGAGGTCACCGAAGAGCAAAGAATTCTCTGCGGATGCTATTCTTTTGGGCCTTCCTCAAGGTGTCAGGTTTCACAAGAAGGAAAGCAGTGAAGTTTGACAAGAGAAATGTAAATGGCATCATGACTCATGATTTCACTATTCTTGGTACCTATTGCAGATATTTGCCCACTGTTCATCTGAAATATCACCATAACATTGTTCAAAATGCTGAACTTACTATTAAAATGGGCCTTTTAAAATCCCACGTGAGCTTACTTAGCAAACAATTATGACAATCTTATTTATACATATAAATGAGTGCATATGATATTTTATCATATACTATACTATACAATGTTATATTATATTGTATTTTGTTTTGAAGTTAAAGGTAGTATTCTGGTGAAGTCCATTATAGTCACAGTGGCTGATGTGAATATACATATATTTAAACCTATATCTATCGATTTCTCCATTGATAGCTTCAGTTTTTATGTTAGGAGGAAAGAAATACCCTGAAAAGTATTTTAAATTCTTCTGCGGTAACATCCTCAGACTTACCAAAGCTAAATTGTTTTGAACTCTGTAATTCTGAAATGAAAGTTCGGGTAAAAGTTCATTTGCAAATAGTTGAATGCAATCACTCAGCCAGAATTTTTACTTAAATTATAAGACTATGTTGCTTGCAGAGATCTTGAAAGACCAAGAAATGACATAAAATTTATGATATAATTTTCTAAATGACCAGCCATCGCTTCTTTAAGAAATGCTATCTTCATTTGTAACTCTCAGGATACCCTGAAATTTATAATACAAATAAGATTTCTGTGGTATTGAGTCCGCAACCCACACATAACAGCCCAGTATATCTTCATTAACAAGAAACATTTCTATTGATTTCATTTTGCGATGTTTCATATTACATATAACAAATATGTATGGTCACCTAAATGAATTATTACAATCCAATTTGAAATGATTGCATAGGGTTATTGTATTATCTCTAGGATGCTTTAGTCTCTGGGTGTCAAAACTGTTTTTATTTAATGGAATAACATGGAAAAGTTAATCAGAGTAGGTTAACCTCTGTGGAACTGAAGGTCACACGCATTTACTCTCAGTTGGAAATGGAGGAGCTTTTAGTTTTGAACTGGGGGTGGGCGAAGGGGGAAGAGGGAAAAGCCAGGAGGGATTTAATGTCTGTGTTTCCTCCAGCATTGCTAGTATCACTTGGCTGATGGGGGCATTTCAATAACTGAATTTTTGATTAAAAAATTTCCTGCAAGTAAAATAAAATTAAACAGGCAATACAAACATAATAAAAAATCAATACTGCAGTTAACATTTCTATTGTAACTTATTGAACGACTGAACTCCAGGCCCATTCAGCTTTGCATACACATGCAACTGCTCAGAGTTTCTGACCAGGGTGAGAATGAGGCGTTGCAAAGAGTTTTATTCTCAGAATTATATTTCCAAGATACATGGTGCTTCTTATCAGGTAAGTCCTTTCATGCCAAGAACACAGAGGTAGAAACTTTCCATTTGTTTCCTTAACATCGTCTATTTGGTGAGAACACAGAAGACACCCAGATTAGTGTTCACTGAACATATCAGAACTTGTTTATTCACATGGTGCTTTCTCTTTCAGAGCAGTTCCTGTGAGGTTACGCTTGTGCCTCTGTGAGTGTGAGTGATTTGTGTGTGTGTGTGTGTGTTGCTGTAAAGGTACTTGCTTGCTCTTTCAGAACTCAGATGCACAGGTGGGTGGCTATAAAGATGTCCACTTAAAGACTACGGGGAAAGCATTGCCCTTGAATTAAATCTGCTAATGTTTCAAAGATCCTTTAAATGTCTGATCAAGATGGTTGACTGAGATAATTGAGAAAGTCCCCCTTCCAATCCAAAAATAATGAAACACAATCCTCAGGTGAGACCAAAAGCTGAAAAGGGAGTTCCCCAGACGTCAGGAACAAGGAGCCAGAGCTGGAGGAGAAGGAGGCATGGGGCACTCTGGATGGAGTGTCTCCCGCGAGTGTGGGTTGTAACTCCACGGGCGCTGAGTTCAAGCATCAAGATCCTCGTGCAGGAGGTGAGACTGAACTCCCAGTACTAAGGACTGTCCGTCAATGACATAGGGATTAAGGTGCCACCCACCAGCCCCAGGTGTGGGCTTTGTGCTCTGGACCTTGGGTAGCAAGAGGTACGTGTGGGAAATCAGAAAGCACAAGCTTGTACAGTGTGAATGTGAGACTAAGTATACACAGCCAGAGCTCAAACCAGAAAAATCCCACTGAAAACGAGTCTAGCAAAAAGTGAACATGAAAACCAGCCTGGAGCTCCACAGAGTCTACAGGAGCCAAAGTTCAACTGTCTTCCTAAGGTGACCTCCAAAACCCAGGGCACCCAGTGGGAATTCTTACAAGGGCAAAAATATGCAAAGACAAGCTTGCATTTCACACACCATGCCAGCTTGTGTGGTCTCATTTCCCTCAAGTCACTAAAAAATTGAAAAATACACAATAGCATCTACCCCTCGAAAGAAGGTCAACAGATGCAACACGTGGGAGAAGTCCCTAAGAACTGCAGATAAGAGTAATGCCCAGGGAATTGGAAAGCAGGCATTACTTAGATGATCAGGGGGAAAAGTGAGGAATAGATTTGGTAATGTAAGATGAAAAGAAGGCGGGTTGAGAAAGAAACAAAGATTGCTAATGCAAGTGAAGGGGAAATCATTTTGAAGATAAAGCTGAAAACAAAACGCTCAAAATACAGCTCAAAGAGAAAAAGGAGATGGTATAAATATGAAACAGAAATTGAGACAAGGGACACAAAAGAAGCAGCTCCAAAATACAACAAATAGGAGTGCCAGAAAGAAATTAGAGAAGAATGAAGGAGAAATAATAGCTAAAGACATACTGGTGGAGTATTTTCCATAATGAAAAATTGTTAAAACAGTTTGCAATAGAATCCCAAATCTTGAAGAGGGTGAATAACACGAATCCACACCTTACACATTGCAACGAAACCACGGAATATGTAAGATGATATAAAAATATTTAAAACATGTACCTGAAAAGGAACAGCAGGTAGACTGATAGCAGACTTCTGATTGGCAACAGCAGATGTCAGAAGATGATCAAATACTATTTTCTAAGTGGTAAGAGGAAGTAATTATCAACTTCATGTCTATACTCAGTTACAAGATCATTCAAGGGGGAGGGCAGCTTTTCCCAGCAGCTCTGAGCCTGGAATGATGGTAAGGCTGCTGGTTAGAGTCCTTGTAATCATTTTTCCTCTTTTTATTCACCTCAGAATTCTCTCAATATAATCGGTTCACTCCCTGCTATAAGTAAAGGGAAAATAAAGACATTTTTCAAACACACAAGACTAAGAGACTTACTACCTGAAAGAGCAAATAAAATAATGCAATATTGAAAGAAGAAAATGCAAGCTATAAGGGATCAGTGGGCATCAAAATGCAAAAAAAAGTTATGAAGCATGGTAAAAGCATGTTGAAGATCTACTATAAGAATAGTAATAATACTATTTGAGGGGATATTTATTTGAAATGAGAAGGAATGAAAATTCTAGACATCAGTATCATGGATGATATAGAAAGGCAATATTTGGGGTGGAATTAAGGATTCTTATCTGGTGGGAGAGTAGAGATACTCTCTAATAAAAATATAGAAATGTAAATATATAATTTCAAAATAATAGAAATCAAAAGGGATTAAAAAAAAGAAACAAAAACAGAGCAGAAGGTAGGGAAGGAAAAATAGTAAGGGAGGTGATAGCTACAATAGGTCAAAATAAATGTAAATGGATCAAACATTTATTAAACCATCAGTGTC
Source organism: Bos javanicus (assembly GCF_032452875.1). Taxonomy (NCBI): domain Eukaryota; kingdom Metazoa; phylum Chordata; class Mammalia; order Artiodactyla; family Bovidae; genus Bos; species Bos javanicus. Next base: position 147,881,406 of record NC_083868.1, on the reverse strand, counting down.
TCAGACAGGAATAAAGTTCCCTCATTCACTGGATTCTCTGACAGTACCCTGGTTATGCAATTCTCCAGTGTTGGCATGGAAGGAAGTAATTTTTCACGACAAGAACCCTTCATTTCACTCTTATCGTCATAAGAAATGAAGTCTTATCCATCATGTCTTTCTGCTGATATGATCAGATTCCAGATCAACAGTCTCCTCCAATGTCACGATGATGCATCTCCAGGGGGAAGGGGTGGGACAGCTGATTTTTTGACAGTTCTACCCATATCTAGAGAACACAGGAAGGCTGAAAAGCATTGAGACTCTTCCTGTGTGGAGCAGATGGAGAGATGGCAACATGCAGGCCAAATCATTAGATGAGTCACAGAACGGCTGAATGGCCTGACTCAACGAGCGCTGGTAACTGGATCAAGGACCACACACAGAGACTCTTCCGTGGAAGAGACTTTGGGGTTTTAATTGAATTTTGGCTCAGTAGGATGCGGCTCCTAGATCAGCTAATGGGATTTTAGAAGGCAATAATGGAGGTGGAGTATCGAGAAAAGGATGTGATGGTGTGTCCCTGCTTGTTCTTATCTGACCACACCTGGGAGGCTGAATTCAGAGGCATGTCTGGAGGGCACCACCTAGATGTTCAGTTCAGTTCAGTTCAGTTCATTGCTCAGTCGTGTCCGACTCTTTGCAACCCCATGAATCGCAGCACGCCAGGCCTCCCTGTCCATCACCAACTCCCGGAGTTCACTCAGACTCACGTCCATCGAGTCAGTGATGCCATCCAGCCATCTCATCCTCTGTCGTCCCCTTCTCCTCCTGCCCCCAATCCCTCTGTTAATAGTTATCAATCCCTATTGCATGGATTCTTAAAGGAATAAAGGGGTTACTTATGGTAGAGATGCCATCTGTCCCTAAATATTCCATGAGCTATCGTGGTGCAGGCAGATATGTCCTCATCTTTGTGGTCTCAGTAAACAGAACTAGAATCACTAAGAGCCGTGTAGCCGAATTGTTCAGCAATGAGTGGACAGTTTCAGGAGGCAGAGAACTTCCTATTACAGAAAATGTTCAAATACGAACTTCCCTGGTGATCAGTGGAAGGATCCCCCTGCCTTCCAGTGCTGGGGATTCAGGTTCCATCCCTGGTTGAGGAGCGAAGATCCCACATAGCTCATAGCCAAGAAACCAAAACATTTTAAAAAACCCAGAAGCAACAGTGTAACAAATTCAGTAAAGACTTTAAAAAAAAGAAACTGTTTAAGCAAAGTGTAACAGCTTTCTTTCTGCAGCAATTAATGGAATTGATGCACCGGGTTGGGGTTGAGTATTCTGGCCTACCCAGAAAAGTCTACCCGCTAAGGCTTTGGTTCTGTGTTTTCCCGGACACGTTCAGTGAGTACTCAGCGTGGGAGTGATATGCATATCCCACTAGTGACTTCCTCTTGACGCTTTATGTGTTATGTGTGATGCTGACCCAATAAGGTGAATCCTGACAATAAACAAAAAGAGAGAAGAGAAGGTCTCTGTGAAGGGGATCCTTCCATCTGTTCAGAGCATCACAACCTTTGTGATGGCTTTAGAACTATCTGAGGATATTACATGATCCCTGGGTTCTTATTAAATTAAATCAGTGTTTCTTACCAGCTTCCTGGATGGTTTCTATTCTCACTTAGGCATGAGAACCACCACTGGATTTTAACCCAGCCACTGGTTACTGTTTGAAACTTGTTTTTTCTCAGACTTTTTCTTCTCTGACAACTCTAACGGATAACATTCTCACATGAACCCTTTCAGATGTTGTTGGTCTTGGGACACAAAATAGGCAATAGGTTATATGCAAATCATATGTAATAAGTTGTAACTCCGCCCTTGTCCTTACTCAGGGTCAGTACACACAGAAATTCATGGAGGACCGATAATGGTTATACACTTACCCATCCACCCATCTGTCCATCTACACATCCATCCATCCATCCACCATGAATTTATTAAACATCTACTGTTATTTCTGGCTTCCCTGGTGACTCAGTGGTAAAGAACCTGCCTGCCAATGCAGGAGGCAAGGGTTTGATCCCTGGGTTGGGAAGATACTCTAGAGGAGGAAATGGCAACGGACTCCAGTATTCTTGCTTGGGAAATCCCACGGACAGAGGAGCCTGGTGGGCTACAGTCTATGGGGGTCTCAAAGAGGTGGACACAATTTAGCGACTAAACAACAGCAACTATTGTTCGCGGGGTATGCCAGTAGGTGGTGGGGGATGGGTAAGGACAGATTCATGCTAAGGTTAGAGTAACGTTGTTTCCGCCTTCATATCAATTTTGCTTTCACCAAGAGACATGGGGACTATCAATGAGCCCTTTGAAGGTGTGTGCTTGGTTTTCCCTTCCACTGAGGCAGCATTGCCACCGAGGCATGCTGAAGGTATTGGAAGCACCTCAGAGTGGCTGGTTTTGAGTACACTCTGTGACTCTGGGGATCTGTTAGCTGGGATCTGTGGGATCTCTGAGACTCAGTTTTCTCATTTCTAAAGTGGAATGATAAGAACCGTAATCAAATTGGTGTGAAGATCAAATAAGATAATGTAACCAAAGAGTGTTGTACAGTTTAAACCTTCTATGAATAGTTGTGTGTGTGTGTGTGTGTGTGTCTGTGTAATATATATCCAAACTTGACTTTCCCTAGAAGCAGATTCTGAGATGAAGATTCAAGTTCAGCAAGTTACTTTCACGGGAAATTAGAGATTAATGCTCCTGGGGGACTTTGGGAAATGATGTTGAACTACAGAATTTTCCTACCTTGGGGTGTATGTAGCCACTAGCTTCCATCATTCACTGGCTGCTCCCAGTAGCATTAGTCAATTCCAACCTGCAGTGTCTATGAGCAGATCAGGTTCCGGGAGCCCTAGAAAGCCTTCAGGCAGAGAAGTGCACGTGTTGGAGGTTGGACATTGGGTCAGAGTGCACTGGAAAGGGAAGGGCCACGGGGATACGGATGGGGCATCCGTAGCGTCTGCTTGTGTGTGTGTGTGTGTGTGGTTCCATATGTGAGTTTTAGATGCGGGCTTCACTAGATGCCCTTTAATCACGCAGAGTCGGCTTCAGTGAAGAACATCTGGTCAACACACGGGATGCAGGTAAACCACCAAATGCTTGAGAGTTGGACACACATTCCCTGTTGCTGTTTTGGAACCTGGCATTGAGCCTGCCCTTTCTTGCTGGGGTTTCTGGGGCCCCACGAGGAACAGTTCCCACTTTCCAACTCTGTCTTTGCAGCTGGGCTTTTTTTCCTGAACCACTAGGCTTCCGTAGCTTCTATCAGAAGCATCTCCTCTCCTCTCTCTCTTCTTGCGAGCTTTGTCTTGTGTGAGTTTAGTGGGCACTTCCAGATAGCACTGATGTTGAGACATGTTCATGGACATTCAGATAATCTTCTGATATTAACAATCCGGTGCACAGAGCTTCAAACCGGACATACAGAAAGATCTAACCCTCTCTTCGTGTGTACACACTTGGTATACATCCTAAAATGAACTTTACTCCCAGGCCGTGGGGTTGAGAGCCACTGGGGCCAGTACACGACATTGTTGCTACAACCACCTACAGTAAGTGGCCTGTACATTGTAAACCCTTGATTCTGCTGGTGAGCTTTTGGTCTCCACAGTCACGTTGTGTGGGGTTAGAAATGAAATGGAATTCTGCCCCATGGATAAAACTCCCTCCAAGCCTCTGGAATTAAATGAAGAAAAGAGTGGGCCTGAGTTATTGTCATAGCTTAAAGGATTTCCATTGACCCAAAGGCTTGATGGAATTTCAATCCTGGGCTCTGAGTCTGCCTTCCCTAGGGACAGGTTCTGTGTCCATGGTCAGCAGAACAAAGGCCAGCCAGGGCTATTAATATTTCACAAAGGTAAAGGTGGAAAAGGCTTCGTGAGTGATGCATTGCTCCCCTAGGCGACTCTTGTGAGACTGGGTGTTCCTACATTCAGGAGGTTCCTGTAGCAACTCGGTATCCATCTGGTGCTACATTCTTACATCCTGTTACAGAAATTGGCCTGGTTTGTCTTAGCTCCTCCTCTTCCCTGAATAACTGGGGTCCTCTCCCAGTGCTGGTCTTGGCTCACTATGCTCCTCCATCCTCTTCCCACACAGTGAATTCAGGAGCTGCAGCTTTCTCCCACCCCCCACTGCCCACCTCCTCTCAGCTAAATCAAGAGATGACAGCAGACCATGAGCCACATGTGGGCAAGGCTCCGACTTGTGATGGTATTTACTGAGCCTACTGTGTGCTCCAGCAGGGAGATGCTGATAGAGGAAGACACAGTCTCTCACACTGGAGGGTAATCGAGTGCCTGGGGAGGTGGGACAATTCATATAAAACACAGACACCAACTCAGAGCACCGTGATGGCCACGTCAGTCTCAGGGTTAAAATATGTGTCTTAGTAAGAGTGATGGCTGTTGGCACCAAGACTCAGGAAAGTTTCAAGAGAGCAAATGGAATTGCTTCTTGAAGGACTGAGTTGAGGGACTCTTTTAGTGATGTCACAGAGCCTGGAGGGTGCTGGGTCCAGCATGAGCTGAGCTTTCCAGGAAGTGCAGTAGGTACTTGATTGTCCTGCACATGCTGAAGAACTTGGAAGTGGCACCACTGGGTCAGACTCTGGACTTGCCAGGTACCAGCAGTGGGCTCTGGGCCTCAGTTTGCCCAGCTGTAGAATGGGGATAGTGAGAGTGGAAACTATATATTCCTGGTGTGGGAACTATATCCACAGGACTGAAGGAGTTGGTAATTCTAAAGCACTCATGCCTGGACTGTGATAGAGGTGAGGTCGCTGTTACTGGGGCTGTTATTAATCATATAATCTCACAGGAAGAACTTTTCTGTCCAGATAGGAGAACTTCTGTATGGGAAAAAGCGATTTTTAAAAAAAGGATCCCTTAGAATGGATACATGCATATGTATGGCTGTCATTTAAGCCATCCAGTGTATGTCATTCTGGTATGGAACTCCAAAGTGTTAGTTGCTAAATTTTGTCTGACTCTTTGCAACCCCATGGACTGCAGCCTGTGAGGCTCCTCTGTCCATGGAATTTTTCAGGCAAGAATACTGGAGTGGGTAGCCATTCCCTTTTCCAAGTGATCTTCCCCACCCAGGGATCAAACCTGGGTCTCCTGCATTGCAGGCAGATTCTTTGCCAGCTGAGCCACCAGGGAAGTGAAGTGAACTGAAGTTGCTCAGCCATGTCTGACTCTTTGTGACCCTATGGACTGTAGCCCACCAGGCTCCTCCATCCATGGAGTTTTCTAGGCAAGAGTACTGGAGTGGGTTTCCATTTCCTTCTCCAGGGGATCTTACCGACCCAGGGATCGAACCCGGGTCTCCCACATTGCAGGCAGATGCTTTACCGTCTGAGCCACCAGGGAATCCCTGCATATATATGACTGCATCCCTTCGCTGTTCACCTAAAACGAACTGTTAATCCGCTATGCTGCTGCTGCTGCTGCTAAGTCACTTCAGCCGTGTCCAACTCTGTGCAACCCCAGAGACGGCAGCCCACCAGGCCCCCCATCCCTGGGATGCTCCAGGCAAGAACACTGGAGTGGGTTGCCATTTCCTTCTCCAATGCATGAAAGTGAAAAGTTAAAGTGAAGTCGCTCAGTTGTGTCTGACTCTTAGCAACCCCATGGACTGCAGCCTACCAGGCTCCTCCATCCATGGGATTTTCCAGGCAAGAGTACTGGAGTGGGGTGCCATTGCTTTCTCCACTATACCCCAATACAAAATAAAAAGTTTAAAAAATATGTATATATATATATATATATATACACACACACACACACACATATATATATATATAATAAAATAATCACATGATTGAGCAGTCAAAAATAAATACATAAAAAAGAATAACTTAGTAGGTGGCAGAAATGGGAGGAGAGTTGGGGCATCCTGACTCTCAACTGAAGGTTCCTCTGTGTCAAGGCTGGGAGGCTGTGATTCTTCATCTTTCTAGGAGAAAACAAAATTTGGTCTAAAAGTATCCGCTGTGTAACCATATTGTTCCCAGAAACCAAGATCAATAATTCTCAACTGTATCAAAATGCCACAAGAAAGTAAATTATTCCACAGCTTCAACCACAGCCCTGGAAGTAACCAGCTTCTGCTGAGCACCATGCTGAGGGCTTGGGGAGAGAGAACAGCTGGTATTTTTTCCCCTGTATTTTGGAAACTTAGAGTGTAGAGAGAAAAGACCAGGCAGACAAGGCCTCCTAAGAAATTACAACAGCAGAACTAGGTAATGATGGCTGTGTTTCAGATTCTGTTCTGTGAGCTTTACACGCATTAACTCATTCAATCTCATTATAACACTTTGAGGTAGGTTACAACATTAAACCCATTTTCCAGATGAAAATACAGAGGCTTACAGAGGCAGTTATTTCGCCAGGTTAACCCAGACACAAAAAGAGCTGGAACAGAACCCAGGCTTCTGCTCAGAGTCTGTGCTCATGTCTAATAATTAAAAAGGAAGAATCACATTTTAACATTTATTAAAATATGCCATTGTAAGAAACTATCTAATTGAAGTGAAATCAAACCTCAATAACATTTCCAGAGGCCATCAAAAATTACTAAATGCAATTTTGTTTTTAATCTTGAAGATGATACATTTATTTATTTAGAATAATTAACTTTAAAAGTTAGTGGTACATATAAGGAAGTATTTGTCACAATTTTTTTTTTGGGGGGGGGAGGATATAAACTAAGTTTTAAACATTCTTTTAATTAGAAAAATGAATGAGTAGAGTTCTCCTGGGTTACATTTTCATTCTTCAAGATACTCCCTTTGGCTTGATGTATGAAGTTGGATGTTTCAAAGTTTATACTGTTGTAATATAAACAGTCTTTTCTAGTGGTGGTGATATAGAGAATCCCTACTTTCTGGAAGGGTAGATTTAGAAGTTAATTTTGGGGATTAGGGTGTTTTTCCTCATACAGAGAATGGCAGGATCCCAAGTGGGGTGAGAAGAAACACCCCTGGTATGTTCACTCCCAGTGAAAGTGTATCAGGAGTATTAATAAGTGCTGGGCAAACACCTCCTTCCAGGGGCAGGATGTAGCTTCTCCCCTTCCTGGTGAGGGGCTGGCTGTGGGGGCTGGGGGTGGCTGGCATGGTCACTTATGGGACAGTGGTTGGAGGGAGGGGAGGGAAGGGAAGGGGATTGGGGGCTGGGGAGTAAGGAGCTGGTCATCCCTGGGTCCAGGGTAGTTTGGACGTCTTTTTAGCCAGCAATCTTCATGATGTATTATTGTCTATCTTCCCTCCACCTTTTGTTCCTTTTTTTTTTTTTTGGTAGATCTCACTGATGGGCCTGAGTTAATCCTGTACCACCACCACCACCACCATCATCATCATTTCTCTCCCTTGAAGCCCTCTGTGGAACAAGACACATCTCAAAGCTTCTGTCTGTTTCTTCTGCATCTCAGGTAAATGACCTAGAAGTTTTCTGTAACAAGATTGTGTGTGTATGTGCGCGTGCTCAGTTGCTCCGTCATGTCTTCCTGTTTGACTCTTTGCGACCCCATGGACTGTAGCCCACCAGGCTCCTCTGTCCATGGGATTTTCTGAGCAAGAATGCTAGAGTGAATCTTCCCCACCCAGAGCATCAAACCCAAGTCTGTTGAATCTCCTACATTGGCAAGTAGATTCTTTACCACTGTGTCACCAGGGAAGCTCCGTAACAAGAGTGTACTGGGTTGAATAGTGTTTTGCAAAAATTCATGACCACCTGGAACATTCAAGTGTGACCTTATTTGGAAATGGGGCCTTTGCAGATATAATTAGTCAAGAAGAGGTGATACTGGTGTAGGGTGGTCCCTAAATTCAGTTACTGGGGTCCTTATAAGAAGAGAAGGGCTTCCCTGATGGCTGCTGGTAAAGAATCCACCTGCAATGTGGGAGACCTGGGTTTGATTCCTGGGTTGGGAGGATCCCCTGGAGAAGGGAATGACTACCCACTCCAGTATTCTGGCCTGGAGAACTCCATGAACTATTCCATGGGGTTGCAAAGAGTTGGACATGACTGAGCGACTTTCACTTTCACTATAAGAAGAGAAGTGGCCTCAACAGAGCCTGAGGGAAAAAAGCTGTGTGAAGACAGAGGCAGAGAATGGAGTGATGCTGCCACAAGCCAAGGAATGTCTGAAGCCACCAGAAGCTGCCAGAAGTGAAAGATCCTTTCCCAGAGCTTTCACAGGGCTGTGGCTGTCCTAGCATCTCAGTTTTGGACTTCCAGCATCCAGAACTACAAGAGAACACATTTCTGTTGTTTAAGCCCCTCCCATTTTTGGTTATCTGCTACAGAAGCCCTGGAGACAAACACCAAGAGGTTCAGTAGGGGCTTTTCTGTTGGCCTCCCAGCCCATCACCAGCCACCACCCAGCACCTCTGCTCAGTGTTTCTAATTAACCTGGGGAGGGAAGAAGGAAGACATAAGAGTACGAGATAGAACCTCTCGCCGTGAAGACAAGTGAGACGACCCAGGGAAATACTAAAAGATTGGAAATGCCCCAAACAAAGGGAGACTTGCTTTCCCTGGCTGGACGTTGGCTTAAGAATTGAACTTACTGATTTGCCTCTGAGAGACATGGGAGGGGAGGCAGAGGTTGGATGTGGAGCAGCCTGAGTTTCTTTTTTTTAAATATAATTTTTATTTTCTTTAATGCCAAAAACATTTTGCATTGGGGTATAGCTGATTAACAATGTTGGATAGTTTCAGGTGAACAGTGAAGGGACTTAGCCGTACAGATGCATGGATCCATTCTCCACCAAACCCCGCTCCCATCCAGGCTCAGCTTCAGTTTCTTGTGGGTCAATAGACATCCTAGAAAGGAAGCTGAGCTTGAGCCATCTTGTTGGTACCTGTTAAGTGGGGACTCCATCAGGTACAGGAATTCTAGCAGTAAGAGGTTTTGAGATTTTCCTCTGGTATAAGGAACATGAAGAAGGGGTGAAAAAGGGTCAACCCAGGACCAGGTTCAAAATATCAGGGCAATGCAATAGGAAGGGGTGGAGAAGGGAGTTTACAAAGCCCTCAAAGCTCAGACATGTGCCCCACAAGAAAGCCAGCCCCCGGATACTGCCACTCAGAAGAATCATAAGCCAGGTATCCAATAGAGCTACAAGAACCACCCAAGATAGGATGTCATCAGTGGCCATGCAGGTGAGTCGACATGTCAACTTGAGTCTACTCACTTAGGTGAGTCGACATGTCAACTGAGTCAGCTGATGTGTCCACTGAGTCAGCTGAGTGAGTAGTCAACTGACAGCTCTGGCAGGAGTGAGTGGGCCTTGTGGCTGCAGATCCCCCCACCCTTTGGGATTTAGAGTCCCAGCTCAAGTCTGCATAGAGGTAAAGAAGGCAGGGGTTTACATCAAGATTGAGACTGAAGCTCTGGAGCACACCAGGGACTGGAAAGATATGGAGTCTGCCAAGGGTACCGTGAAGGTGTGCTAAAAGGAAGATTCAACAGGGAAAAGTGAAAGGGGCAATGACTGGAAGAGATGAAACCATTTTGTGTTTGTAACCCCATGTTCCGAGACTCCTTAATAAACTGGTGACAGTATTGAGAGCTTTCACTCTATTTATACATTTACTTGCAGCTTCCCTGGTGGCTCAGATGGCAAAGAAGTTATGAGCCATGCTCTACAGGGCCATCCAAGATGGATGGGCCATGGTGGAGAGTTCTGACAAAACCTGGTCCACTGGAGAAGGGAATGGCAAAAAACTCCAGTATTCTTGCCTTGAGAACTCCATGAACAGTATGAAAAGGTAAAAAGATATGACACTGGAAGTTGAGCTCCCCAGGCCAGTAGGTGTCCAATATACTACTGTAGAAGAGTGGAGAAATAATTCCAGAGGGAAAGAAGAGGATAGGCCAAAGTAGAAATGATGCTCAGTTGTGGATGTGTTTGGTCATGAAAGTAAAGTCTAATGTTGTAAAGAACAATATTGCATAGGAACCTAGAATGTTAGGTCTGCGCATCAAGGTAAATTGGATGTGGTCAAGCAAGAGATGGCAAGAGCGAACACTGACATTTTAGGAAACAGTGAACTAAAGTGGATGGGAATGGGCAAATTTAATTCAGATAACCACAATATCCACTACTGTAGGCAAGAATCCCTTAGAAGGAAGGGAGTAGCCCTCAAAGTCAACAGAAGAATCTGAAATGCAGTACTTGGGTGCAATCTTAATAAAAGCAGAATGATATCAGTTTATTTCCAAGGCAAACCATTCAACATCACAGTAATTCAGGTCTATACCCCAACCACTAATGCCAAAGAAGCTGAAGTTGAATAGTTCTATGAAGAACTTTAAGACATTCTGGAACTAACACCAAAAAAACATGTCCTTTTCATCATAGGGGACTGGAATGCAAAAGTAGGAAGTCAAGAGATATTTGGAGTAACAGGCAAGCTTGGCCTTGGAGTACAAAATGAAGCAGAGCAAAGACTAACAGAATTTTGCCAAGAGAACATCCTGGTCATAGCAAACACTCTCTTCCAAGAATGCAAGAGACAACTGTACACGTGGATATCACCAGATGATCCATACTAAAATCAGGTTGATTATATTATTTGCAGTTGAAGATGGAGAAACTCTATACAGTAAAACAAACAAACAAAAACAAAAAACAAGACCTGGAGCTGACTATGACTCAGATCATGAGGTCCTTATTGCAAAATTCAGAATTAATGGAAGAAAGTTGGGAATTGAAGAAAGTAGATCATTCAGGTATGACCTAAATCAAATCCCTTATGATTACACAGAGGAGGTGACAAATAGATTCAGTGGATTAAAGATAGTAGACAGAAGGCCTGAAGAACTAAGGATGGAGGTTTGTCCCATTGTACAGGAGGTGGTGATCAAAACTATCCTCAAGAAAAAGAAATGAAAAGAGGCAAAGGGGTTGTCTAATAAAGTGTTAAAAATAGCTGAGAAAAGAAGAGAAGTAAAAGGCAAAAGAGAAAGGGAAAGATAGACCCAACTGATAGCAGGGAAAGAAAGTGAACAATGAAAGAAATAGATGAAAACAATACAATGGGGAAGACTAGAGATCTCTTCAAGAAACTTGGGGATACCAAAGGAACATTTCATGCAAAGATGGACACAATAAAGGACAGAAGCAGCAAGGTCCTAGTAGAAGCAGAAAATATTAAGAAGAGATGCCAAGAGTACCAAGAAGAACTATACAAAAAAGATCTAATGACCTGGATAACCATGATGGTGTGGTCACTGACCTAGAGCCAGATATCCTGGAGTATGAAGTTAAGTGGGCCTTAGGAAGCATTACTAATACAAAGCTAATTACTTTGTATTAATTACTTTTACAAAGCTAATGTAGGTGATGGAATTCCAGCTGAGCAGTTTCAAATCCTAAAAGATGATGCTGTTCAAGTGCTGCACTCAACATGCCTGCATATATGGAAAACTGAGCAGTGGCAGTGGCCACAGGACTGGAAACGGTCAGTATTCATTCCAATTCCGAAGAAGGGAAATGCCAAAGAATTTTCAAACTACCATAATAGCACTCGTTTCACATGCTAGCGAAGTAATGCTGAAATAAACTTGGACTTGTTTCTCTATCTGCCTTGCAGATGTCAGACTAGATCAGTGAGTGCCAGTTGAGGAATGCAGGAATGGGTCCAAGAATCAATTGAGAATAATGACATAAAACAGTTCCCTGACAGTTCAAAAGGGACCCTCCAACCCTCTATGGACATTTTGTGTTGGAAGTCAGTTTCACAGTTCTAGTGTGAAGGCAGGGAAGGCAGGAGACTGACCCTACCATTCCATGGGGATGTGGGGTTTGGTGGGCTGAGGTTCCTTTAAGTCAGGTGAATGTCAGTTAGAGATGAGAAGTGAGGGTCAGAGTTGAGGTAGGAGCTCCAAGAGGGGAAAGGGAAGGGGTTCTAAGCAGTGACTGCCAACGGGGCAAGAATGGGGAGATTCTGTGTTTTGCTGTCCATGTAGAATACACCAGGGCAAATGTGTTTTAAGTCTAATAAAGTAAAAGTGAAGTTGCTCAGTTGTGTCCAACTCTTTGCGACCCCTTGGATTGTAGCCCACCAGGCTCCTCCATCCATGGGATTTTCCCGGCAAGAATACTGGAGTTGGTTGCCATTTCCTTCTCCAGGAGATCTTCCCGACCCAGGGATTGAACCTGGGTCTCCTGCACTGTAGGCACATGCTTTACCATCTGACCTATTATATAGTATAGGGCTTATGTAGGGCTTCCCTGGTAGCTCAGCTGATAAAGAATCCACCTGCAATGCAAGAGACCCCGGTTTGATTCCTGGGTCAGGAAGATCCACTGGAGAAGGGAAAGGTTACCCACTCCTGTATGCTGGCCTGGAGAATTCCGTGGACCCTATAGTCCAAGGGGTCACAAAGAGTTGGACATGACTGAGCAACTTTCACATTATGTAAAAATGTATATTTTAAGGAATGTTTTTAGCTTGTTTATATACTTCCTTTACAATGTTTAATATGGAAGCAACCTGTATGTCCACTGATGAACGAATGGACGGAGACATGGTCCATATACATGATGGAACACTGCTCAGTCATAAAATAGAATGAAACAGTCACTTACAGTCACATTAATGGACCTAGCGATGATCATACTAAGTGAAGTAAGTCAGACAAAGAAAGATGAATATATGATATCACTGATATGTGGAATCTAAAAAAATGATACAAATGGACTTATAAAATAGAAAGAGCCTCGCACACAGAGATCAAACTTATGGTTACCAAAGGAGAAGCAGGAGAGGGATAAATTAGGAGTTTCAAATTAAGAGACATATCACTCTATATAAAATAAATTAATAGCAAGGGCTTACTGTATAGCACAAGCAATTATATTCAAAGCCTTGTAATAATCTATAATGGAAAATAATCTGAAAAATAATATGTATGTGTAACTATATATATAACTATATATATAACTATATCTATATATAGCTGAATCACTTTGCTGTACACCTGAAACAAACACAGCATTGTAAATCAACTGTACTTCAATAAAAATGTTGCTACTGAAGTTGTTTTCAAGGAAAAAAAATGTTTAATAATTGTGTTTTGGAGAGGAGTATATATTTTTGGATGCTTAAGAGAAATGTAGTAGTAGTCATATATGGATGTGAGAGTTGGACCATAAAGAAAGCTGAGCACCAAAGAATTAATGCTTTTGAACTGTGGTGTTGGAGAACACTCTTGAGAGTCCCTTGGACTGCAAGGAGATCCAACCAGTCCATCCTAAAGGAAATCAGTCCTGAATATTCATTGGAAGGACTGATGTTGAAGCTGAAACTCCAATACTTTGGCCATTTGATGCGAAGAACTGACTCATTTGAAAAGACCCTGATGCTGGGAAAGATTGAGGGCAGGAGGAGAAGGGGAGACAGAGGATGAGATGGTTGGATGGCATCACTGACTCAATGGGCATGAGTTTGAGTAGACTCCGGGAGTTGGTGATGGACAGGGAGGCCTGGTGTGCTGTGGTTCATGGGGTTGCAAAGAGTTGGACGTGACTGAGCGACTGAACTAATTACCTAAGAGAAATGCAGCTCTGAGTTAGAAATTGAGAAATAAGTATCCAATTGGATGCATATCTTGAGGTCTTTGCATCTTTAGATGAACCTGGGTTTTATCTCTTTAATTAAAAAATTAGTTATTTTTTACTGTGCTGGGTCTTTGTTGTGCTGCAGGCTTTTCTCTAGCTGCTGTGAGTGGGGGCTACTCTCTGGTTGCAGCGCATGGGCTTTCCTTGAGGTGGTGTCTCTTGTTACGGAGCATGTGCTATGGAGCACAGGATTGATAGCTGTGGTGCACAGGCTTAGGTGCTTCAAAGCAAATGGGAACTTCCCACATCAGGGATGGAACCATCTCCTGCATTGGCAGGTGGATTCTTTACCACTGAGCCAACTGGGAAGCCCAAACTTGAGTTTTAGACAGCACATTGTCAACCCCAAGACTTGAGTCATCCTGAGAAACTTTATTTCAGCAGTGTGGCTCTCTATTTTCTGAGAGAATTTAAGAAGAAAGAACTTCAGTAGTAGCCAGGTATTGGGATGAGCTTTAAGCTTACGAGAGTCTTGGGGAACAGTGGGATACCTTCAATGACACATCAAGCTAATGATAAACTGCTGATTTGAAAAAAACAATTCTACTGGATTTTTCTCAGATTTACATATAGCCAGTGAGGTTTTTGTTGTTGTTTCGAAGATGTGAAAGAATCGTAATGTGTAGTTAATGGAAACAACGTGTGTTTGCACACTAGCATACTTATTAGTAAGAAACATGCATACTTCATTTGGAAGAGTAAGTTAATTGGTTAGTCAACATAAGGCATTTAGCAATTCTGGGGTGGTAAAAATAAGAAAGCTGATTTGAAGGACTCCATCTACCAAAAAAAAAAAAAAAGAAAGAAAGAAAGAAAGAATGTTGTGAAGCTGCAATTACTTTGTGACCAGAAGAATAAAATCATGCCTTTTCAAAATATGCCGAGTATCCAATCTGCAACTGATCCTGAATTTCGAATCTATAAGGTTTAATATCTCACCGCAATCATAGGTTAGAATCAATGCTGTCATGGCTCATCAGGAGAATAAAAGCTTATGAAACAAGGAATTGAAGGCAATCATCCAAGTATAAAATTAAAAAAAAAAAACAAAACATTTTGTAAGGTTTTTTTGAAAGGAGAAGATATGGAGACTCGACTTATCCCCCAGTGGTCTTTTTCTTCCAGTTTCAAAGTACGGTGCTGGTAGCTCAGGAAAATGGTCCCCAAAGACTTAGTGAGAGAAGGAAAAAAGACATCACCAGCCCGCTGGGTGTTTGAGAATGAGTCAGGTTGAGACATCATTCGTAGACGTTCTTGCCTCATTATACTTTCACACTGGGAACTCTGATGTTTATTTTGATAAACTATGGAGCCTAGATCAGTTAGCTCTTACTATAACAAAGCACTCCAAATTTTGTTATTGTTCAGTCACTAAGTCGTGTCTGACTCTTTGAAGCCCATGGACTACAGCATGCAGGTTTCCCTGTCCTTCACTGTCTCCCAGAGTTTGCTTACACTCATGTGCATTGAGTCAGTGATGTCACCCAACCATCTCATCCCCTTCTCCTCCTGCCCTCAATCTTTCCCAGCATCAGGGTCTTTTCAAATGAGTCAGTTCTTCACATCAGGTGGCCAAAGTATTGGAGTTTCAGCTTCAGCATCAGTTCTTCCAATGAATATTCAAGACTGATCTCCTTTAGGATGGACTGGTTGGATCTCCTTGCAGTCCAAGGGACTCTCAAGAGTCTTCTCCAACACCATAGCTCAAAAGCATCAATTCTTTGGTGCTCAGCCTTCTTTGTGATCCAACTCTCACATCCATACATGACTACTGGAAAAACCATAGTTTTGACTATACGGACCTTTGTCAGCAAAGTGATGTGAAATATGCTCTCTAGGTTTGTCATAGCTTGTCTTCCATGGAGCAAAGGTAGGCAAAAACAATAGCCGTCTGCTTTGCTCACATGTGTGTGGGTTGGCAGTATGCACTGGGCCCCGTTGGGCAGTTTTTCTTGTCTTGTTCAGGTTCGTCACCCATCAGTTTCTGGGTTGGCTGGGGCCTGGCTAGTCTAAAAAGACAACAGAAGGGATGGCAAGTCTCTGTGCCACGTGGTCTCATTCTCCAGCCGTCTAGCCTGGGCTTAGTCTTTGCAGGAGTCCAAGGGGTTGAAGTACCCGAGGCATTTTGGTGCCAGGGCCCCTGACTGACAGGCTGTCTTTTCTACTTCATTCTTTTGGTTGAAGTAAGTTCTAACAAAGACCCAGAATCAAGGTCTGGAGAGGAGATCTTTCTTGATGGGAAAAGCCACAAAGTCACATTGCAAAGGTGTGAGTATATGGAGAACTGAGGATTATGGCCATTGGCAGCCTATCACAGAGCTACTCTCAGGGTTACTCAGTACTCCAAAGGGCACCAGATTTATGGCATTTACTCACTGATGGAAACACCACTTCCCCCAAGAGGCACCAGGTTCGGAGAGAGGAAATACCTGGGATTAGCAGTATGTCCTGATTATCTTCTATGCAGTTTTCAGACCACTTTACAGCAGGAGAAAATAACAAAATCCACAATCTTCCCTTGACATCTCCAGGGGCAGGTCTTAAGGAGAGGGAAATAAATAGAACAAGGATCTTCACTGTGGAAAGAAACATCAGGGTGATTAATTTTTAAATGGTCGGTTCTCAGGGGAGGGGGCACCTTGCATTATGAGGGAGAGGCTCCAGTGAGCTCGGAGTACAACGTGGAGTTCAAACCGCTGGAAATAAAAGGTTCTGTCTAAGCAGCTGGTAATGTCCAGGAATTCCCATGTGTAAACACGTGGCTGGGGGGATAACGTTACTTAACCGCAGGCTGGGGGCCCATGTGAGGGCCAAGACCTGTAAATCCCAGCAGAATCAGTCACCACCGCTGGGTGGATTAATGCCCGCAGGGGTGCGAGGTTTCCAGAACTGTCAAGACAGGAACTCCAGCCTGGGGCTGCCTGGCCTTACCCTGCTGTGCTAGGCACTTGCTCATGCATAAAAGTAGTCACCATCTTTTAGTTAGTTAGTGATCACTAAACAGTCCTTAGAGGTGACTGTTGCTGTTCAATTGCTTAGTCGTGTCCAACTCTTTGCAACCCATGGGCTGTAGCCCACCAGGCTTCTCTGTCCATGGGATTCTCCAGGGGAGCATACTGGAGTGGGTAGCCATGCCCTCCTCGAGGGGCTCTTCCTGACCCAGGGATTGAACCCGTGTCTCCTGCATTGGCAGGCGGATTCTTCATCACTGAGCCACCTGGGAAGCTTCAGAGGTGACTACGTCGTGCCTAAATTGTCCCTTTGCTACATTCATATGACAGAAAGCCATAGGTCTGTGCAAGAGCAGAGAGGAAAACAAGGGCACTTATAAAGGCTGCCCCCGGGGCCAACCCGGCGCCTTCCTAACTTCCCCTGCCCACTGCCCTGCAATGAACTGTCAGTCTTTGTCCCATCATTCCTCTCCTGGCTCCAGGTGTCTAAAATGACTCTTGTGCGGTCAGCATGACAGACAGACCTTGGTATGGCCTGGTGTTCATGCCTGGTTTAATCCCTTCTCCCTGAGTGTGGGTGGGACCTCTAACTTGCTTCTGAACCACAGAGCATGGCAGAGGTGATGAAGTGATACCCTGTGCCCGGGCGCCGTCTGATGTGAAAGTGAGCGGGGCTGGGGCACAGAAGGGTGGAGGCGAGTCCCTCATGGCCGTGAGGGTGACAGGGAAGCAGAGAAGCCAAGGAGTTCAGAAGCTGCCAAGTGGCCAGGTGTGGGCAGAGAACAAAACCCAGGTAAAGTAACAGCATAGATGGGCATGTTCATGCCCAGTTGTGCGAGTCGTGAGAGAAGTCGCACCGGCCTTTTTGTCCCCAGGATCCTCCAGGAAAGAATACTGGAGTGGGTGACAGCATGGACAAGAAGCTTCAAAAGGCAAAACCTGGAGGCAGATGCAGACACTTAGGGGTGTCGGTAGAGCTGCAGTGGAGCTGCCTGCAGTTGGGGCTGGAATTGCAGCTCTCACAGAAGTCAAATGCTACCTGTCCCTGCAGCTGTCTCTGATGGTCCAAACCCAGCTTAAAGTTACATGTGATCTTCTCCTTATTCTTCAGTTCAGTTCAGTTCAGTTGCTCAGTCGTGTCCGACTCTTTGCCACCCCATGGACTGCAGCACACCAAGCTCCCCTGTGTATCGCCAACTCCTGGAACTTGCTCAAACTCATATCCATCGAGTTGGTGATGCCATCCAACCATCTCATCCTCTGTCATCCCCTTCTCCTCCCACCTTCAGTCTTTCCCAGCAGCAGGGTCTTTTCCAAATGAGTCAGTTCTTCCAACGCATCAGGTGTCAAAGTATTGGAGTTTCCAATACTTTGTATTTTCAAAGTATTGGAGTTTCCAATATTCCTTCCAATGAATATTCTTCCTTCCAGTGAATCAGTCTTTCCAATGAATATCCTTCAGCTCCTTTGTTTTTTCTCCTGAGCCTCGATTGCAATCTCTTTCATTTTGTCTTTTATTTAAAGCCAATTACATAGACACTTCAGAGAAGGCGATGGCACCCCACTCCAGTACTCTTGCCTGGAAAATCCCATGGACGGAGGGGCCTGGTGGGCTGCCATCCATGGGGTCACTAGGAGTTGGACACGACTGAGTGACTTCACTTTATTTTTTCACTTTCATGCATTGGAGAAGGAAATGGCAACCCACTCCAGTGTTCTTGCCTGGAGAATCCCAGGGATGGCGGAGCCTGGTGGGCTGCCATCTATGGGGTCCCACAGAGTCGGACACGACTGAAGCGACTTAGCAGCAACAGCAGCACATACACACTTATATGTCTTTAGATTCCACATTCCTTCAGGGAAAGCAGGGTGTCATGATAATTTTTAGTTTTCCATCATATTTTCCCTATGTATACAAAGTACCTTGAAGTAATACTTGGCTAGTACTTGTGTGTTAGATTTAATCAACAGGCTTTATGGTAATTCTCCTGTCCACATATCTACATACATCAAACATCTGTTTTGTAGAATCACGCAGGGCAATTCTCACTTCAGAAAAAAATAGTCCCCTCAAAAGCCCAGCATATAAACTCAATACTGGAAACTCAGAGTTGAGAACTCAGTCCCTCACGGGGCAACATCTGTGTTTAGGTTGTCCTGAAACTCTGTCTCTCTCTGGTCGTCTGTAATTCCCTCCACTTTTAGGGAGCAGTGAAAATTGTGTTTTCTCATTCTTCCTCTGCTGTTGCTGCTGCTGCTAAGTCGCTTCAGTTGTCTCCGACTCTGTGTGACCCCATAGATGGCAGCCCACCAGGCTCCCCAGCCCCTGGGATTCTCCAGGCAAGAACACTGGAGTGGGTTGCCATTTCCTTCTCCAATGCATGAAAGTGAAAAGTGAAAGTGAAGTCACTCAGTCGTGTCCGACTCTTAGCGACACCATGGACCGCAGCCCACCAGGCTCCTCCATCCATGGGATTTTCCAGGCAAGAGTACTGGAGTGGGGTGCCATTGCCTTCTCCGCTGTTAGCGACCCAGATATTAGCAGGTTGCCATCTTGCTTCTCCTTGGGTAGATATCACCAGCCTCGTCTGCCATCCCTCGCCTAGTATGGTAGCCACAGCTCTCACTCGAATTGTTCTTCTTCTATGGATTTTCTCTTGGAAAAAGAAAGTGAAGTTGCTCAGCCATGTCCGACTCTTTGAGACCCCATGGACTGTAGCCCACCAGGCTCCTCTGTCCATGGGATTTTCCAGGCAAGAATACTGGAGTCGGTTGCCATTTCCTTCTCCAGGAGATCTTCCTGACCTGGGGACTGAACCCAGTGTCCTGCATTGCAGGCAGACGCTTTACTGTCTGAGCCACCAGGGAAGTCAATTTTCTCTTACTTGGCCTTTAAATATAGTGCCTGATTGAACCTGGTTCTCCACCAGCCCACCAGCTAGCAAGATCACGGCTACTTTTAGAGGGGGCCCTGGAAATCTGTGATGATATCCAAGACCCCTTAGATTTTGCTATTGACTACCACAGTTACAGGAGTATATTGGGCCTGGAACTCTGTCTTCTCTCCTTGAACTGCTCCTAAGCCAACATTCTCTATTGTGCTATTATTGATTTGGGAATTAATTAAAGGATGGTGCACTCATTTCTATTACTTTTCCTCTTTAAGGTGTTGGGCGCCATTGGACTAGCAGGAGGAGAACGTTTTGGATCACGATTCTTTTGTTTAATGTTACTGACCCCGTATTTATGTCCTTCCGTGTTCTAACAAGCCTGCCTCCTACAACACCACTCAAGACACTGATAAGCTGGTTAAACAGAACAGAGCAAAACGCAGAGCCCCAGGGCACAGAGCTCCCTCCTCCCAGGCTGACATCACTCTATTAATCAACGCTTTGGACACGCTTGTTCAACCAGTTACAAATTCACTTAACCGTCCCCTGGTCCCATCCCCATTTCTCCTTCTTGTCCACAAGAATATCCTGAGCGACTCTGTCAAGTGCCTTGCTGAAATCCAGATCCGCTGATCAACCAGCCTAATAACCCTATCAGGAGAGGAAACGAGATTAGATTGGGATGGCTTGTCTAGGAGTCGGCAGCCTCTTGGCAGTCCCTGTTTTCTCGTCCCCAGGCGCACAGATCAACCCGTCACGATTCGTCCTTGTGCTCTGCCAAGGATCAATATCAAGCCCACTGGTCTGTATTTCACAGAATAACCCTGCCTCTCCCCCCACTTCCTCCCTGTCTCCAAGTCCTCCCTCCACCCCTTCTGAAAATCGAACCCTTTGCCGCCTCAACTCTTCAGAACCTTTCCATTCCTTCCTGTTTTCTCGAACAATCCTGGAGTCTTCTGTCACTTTCATGGCTCCTGGTAATTCCTGGGGATGTCTCTGACCGTCCCCCAGCCTCGGTTAGCATGTGTGCTGGGTCCTTACACAAGACCCAACCTATATTGGAAAACCGATAATTGAATAAACTACAAAAAAAAGCACATAAATAACAATTTTTACTATAGTTACATGTAAGACTCCCACAGATATACACGGAGCACTTTTCTCTCAAGCCAAAAAAAAAAAAAAAAACAAATTTTTTTTTTTTGAATTTTACTGTGTGCTGTCATAATTTTGGAAAGGTGTTCTTCAGAGAATCTAAAAGACTTTGGCTGAATTACTATTCTAAATCAGTTTGCTCTATAATCAGATTTAATAAGAACCTAAAGTTTTGCTACACTCCAGTTGCTTAGATCTGTTTAAGGAAATTTACGATCTTTGACATAGCTTTCACAAGCACTTTTTTCTGGCTGAGGTGGGTAAATTGAATGATTGTGTTTTGGATCAAATTGTATGGTATTTGAAACTTAAAAAAAAATCAACTGAGAGAGAGGGTGAAGGAGATCTATTGGAAAAAACTTCTTAATGGAAGGAGAATTTGTATGATGTGTTAATTATGATGTTTCTAATGTTAATTGGCAAATAGCCCAGAAGTAGTAATGATGTTTCTTATCTTAATCAACTGACAATATTCCTCGTTCTTGCTACTCAGAGTATGAGCTTTACTCTTCTAGAAGTAAAATAAGTTTTAGGTTGACAGGGACCTTAACATTCAGCCTAGGTGAACAGGGTTATTTATAGAAGGGGAAACTAAGGCACCTAGAGCCTAGATGACTTGCTCAAGGGGACCTCTGAAGACTGGCTGGGCTGGATCTCTCAGCCAGAGTCTCCTGACTCCAGGCCTGTGTCATCGGTAATGATCTGTAACTGCATTGACAGATTGGGGATCTTTGGGGGTGACTTGTCCTTTGGGGGTAGGTCCTTTGCTTCTAATTTCATTGAATGTATGTGCATGCTAAGTCTTTGTGACCCCCCACCCCGCCGTGGGCTGTAGCCTGTCAGACTCCTCTGTCCATGGGTTTCTCCAGGCAAGAATCCTGGAGTGGGTTGCCGTGCTCTCCTCCAGGGAAGCTTCACAACCTAGGGATCAAACTTGCATCTCTTACATCTCCTGCATTGGCAGACAGGTTCTTTACCACTGGGGCCACCTGGAAAGCCCCAATTCCATTGCATGGTGACCTGGAAAAACAATTCTGTGGATGGTTGTCAACCAGGCTCTTTCTTGCTGTTTAACTTAGTCCTGGGAACCATGAAGGATTCATCTGTGTGCGGTCTGGTACAGGGCAAGGCGGATGCTGAGATGACAACCTGCCTCTCTGTGATGCTCAAATATTAGAGCTGATTGATGGAAGGCCACCCATAAAATGTCACATCTTATGGATGTGGATGGGCCACGGGGCCAGTGATAAAGTGAGACCAGTGGGCTCTGACATCCATGCAGTCTGGCCATAGTATTGACAGTGGGAGATAGTATTGATCGAGCTGCCAAGATGATCCTATTATGCAATTAGAATATTAGATTTGCATTTTTAATTCCTTTAAAAGAAATTGGCCTGAGGCAATTACGGCGGGAAAATATTAAGATGGATCCAGCTGCTTTGAAAAGAACTCGGGAGAAGCTTTTAGGGAGATGCAGTCATCATTAGAGAAAAGTTTTACTTATAAAAACGGACAACAAGGAAGTAACGCAAACATAAAGATAGGCAAGTTGGAAGGGCTTATGGAAACGAGGTTTTCCCCAGTGGAGAAGAATGAAATCGCCCAACCCTAGAACACAGTTCAGACCAGCCAGGTTGGTTACATGCAGTGTGAATACACACGTGTGCTCACGCACACACACACAAAACACACCACACTTTGGGTGGATTTCACTTTGTCTGCACAGTGTTGGGTTCCCTTCCTCATGCTGCAGACACGTTTCCTACACAGCAAATCCAAGCCCCCAACCCCCACCAGCCATGGTCTTGCATTTTGCAGCTTCCATTACCTGTGGTCACCCAGGGTTCAAAAATATTAAATGGAAAATTCTAGATATAAGGATTTCCCTCATGGCTTAGCTGCTAAAGAATCCACCTGCCATGCGAGAGACCTGGGTTTGATCCCTGGGTTGGGAAGATCCCCTGGCAAAGGGAAAGGCTACCCACTCCAGTATTCTGGCCTGGAGAATTCCATGGACTGTATAGTCTGTGGGGTCGCAAAGAGTGGGACACGACTGAGCGACTTTTTCACTTCCAGAAATAAACAGCTCATTAAGGTTTAAGTTGTTCTGAGTAACATGAAGAGATCTCACGCCATCTGCACCATCCCATGCTCAGATTCATGTCTTCTGGGACGTGAATCATCCCTCTGTCCAGAGCACCCTGCTCCTTAGTCACTTAGTAGCCATCTTGGTTATCAGATCACTGTTGTGGTAGCACAGGGTTTGTGTTCAAGGGACCCTTATTTTGCTCAATAATGGCCTCAAAGTTCAAAGAGAGTGATGCTCTCAAGTCAGCTGCACCGAAGATAAGCCTTAAAGTACTTTGTTTAAGTGAAAAGGTGAATGCTCTCAACTTAAGGAAAGAAAAGAAATCACATGCTGGTGTTGCTCAGATCTATGGTAAGCAGGACTCTTTTATCTGTGAAATGGTGAAGAAGGAAAAAGAACTTGTTTTGATTTTGCTGTAACACTTCAAAGTGCAAAAACTATGGCCACAGTGCACAGTTAACACTTAGGATGTAAAAGGCATTAAGTTTGTACAATAAGATGTTTTGAGAGAAAGAGAGAGACGGCATTCACGTAACTTTTATTATAGTTTATTGTTGCAATTGTTCTATTTATTATCAGTTACTTTGCCAACAAAGGTCCATCTGATCAAAATCATGGTTTTTCCAGTAGTCATGTATGGGTGTGAGAGTTGGACCATAAAGAAAGCTGAGTGCCGAAGAATTGATGCTTTTGAACTGTGGTGTGGAGAAGACTCTTGAGAGTCCCTTGGACTGCAAGGAGATCCAACCAGTACATCTTAAAGGAAATCAGTCTTGAATATTCATTGGTAGGACTGATGCTGAAGCTGGAACTCCAATACTTTGGCCTCCTGATGTGAAGAACTGACTCACTGGAAAAGACCCCGATACTGGGAAAGATTGAAGGAGAGAGGAGAAGGGGACGACAGAAAATGAGACGGTTGGATGGCATCACCAACTCAATGGACGTGAGTTTGAGTAAGCCTGGGAGTTGGTGATGGACAGGAAGGCCTGGAATGCTGCAGTCCATGGGGTCGTAGAGTAGGACACAACTGAGCAACTGAACGGAACTGATGTTAATTTCTTACCAAGCCTAATTTATAAATTAAACTTATTGATATCTATGTATGTAGAGAGGAAAAGAGTATAAATAGGGTTCAGTCCGTATCCATGGTTTCAGGCATCCACTGGGGGTCTTGGAACGTATACTCTGTGGATAAGGAAGAGCTACTTGTATCAGCTCAGCCCAGTTACTGGTTTCTCTTTGAGAAACTTAACTTCCCACCAGGGGTCTTATAGCAGCTTGGCTGCACAGGCAAGGGAAGTGAGTCTGCCTTCCTCTGAAGTGATAATGCTTTTGAAATTGTAGACTCCATTTACAATGGCTTAGGGAGAAACTTTAAAATCTGAGGTACTGACAGATACTTTGAAAACATGAAAGTGCCTCCTTTTGGAGGGTGGTTGGCATTTTCTCCATCCAGGCTGTCTGGGTTGGATCTGTTCCCGAGTCTTTGGGAGAATTTCTGGGTAAGCTGAAAGGAGGTCATCAGATAAGAAACTGCAACCACAGCGAAATTATTATACAAGCCAGACCATGTTTGTGTGCTTAGGGTAGAGGTCAGTAAACCTTTTCTGTAAAGGACCAGAGAGTAAATACAGTAGGCTTTGTGAGGCCATCTATCGTCAGTCTCCAATCCATTCACTCACTATACAGAATCTGGCCATGAGTTGGGTTTGGCATGTGCGTCATAGTTAGCTGACCCCTGGTTCAATGGAGAGCACAAGAAAAACCAAACTTTTCTCTAGGGGTTACTGGTTGAATGCCTTCTGCATGGCAGGTGGATATTGCAGATTTCAAGGGGAAAAGACTTGTCTTCTGTCCTCTGGAGCTTCTTAACATAGTGGGCAGACAAGCAAGAAATTACAATAAAACTGGATACTTGGAATGATGAAGGGAAGGACATGATTGAGGGGCTCAATAATATCAATATCATCACCTCCTCCATCACCAGCATAAAGAACACAGCTAGGCTTCAAAGCTAGTCAGTCAGTCAGTTCAGTCGCTCAGTCGTGTCTGACTCTTTGCGACTCCATGGACTGCAGCATGCCAGGCTTCCCTGTCCATCACTAACTCCTGGACCTTACTCAAACTCATGTCCATCTAGTCGGTGATGCCATCCAATCATCTCATTCTCTATTGTCCCCTTCTCCTCCAGCCTTCAATCTTTCCCAGCATCAGGGTCTTTTCCAATGACTCAGTTCTTTGCATCAGGTGGCCAAAGTATTGAAGTTTCAGCTTCAGCACCAATCCTTCCAATGAGTATTCAGGACTGATTTCCTCTAGGACTGACTGGTTAGATCTCCTTGCAGTCCAAGGGACTCTCAAGAGTCTTCTCCAACACCACAATTCAAAAGCATCAATTCTTCGGCGCTCAGCTTTCTTTATGGCCCAAATCTCATATCCATACATGACTACTGGAAAAACCATAGCTTTGACTAGATGGACCTTTCTTAGCAAAGTAATGTCTCTATTTTTTAATATGCTGTCTATGTTGGTCATAGCTTTTCTTCCAAGGAGCAAGCGTCTTTTAATTTCATGGCTGCAGTCACCATCTGCAGTGATTTTGGAGCCTCCCCAAAATAGTCTTTTACTACTGTTTCCCCATCTATTTGCCATGAAGTGATGGGACTGGATGCCATGATCTTAGTTTTCTGAACATTGAGCTTTAAGCCAACTTTTTCACTCTCTTCTTTTGCCTTCATCAAGAGGCTCTTCACTTTCTGCCATAAGGGTGGTGTCATCTGCATCTCTGAGGTTATTGATATTTCTTCTGTTATTCTTGATTCCAGCTTGTGCTTCATCCAGTCCAGCATTTCATATGATGTACTGTGGATATAAGTTAAATAAGCAGGGTGACAATATACAGCCTTGATGTACTGTTTTCCCAATTAGGAACCAGTCTGTTGTTCCATTTCAGTTCTAACTTCCTGACCAGCTTCCTGTATGCTTCCTGACCAGCATACAGATTTCTCAGAAGGCAGATCAGGTGGTCTGATATTCTCATCTCTTGAAGAATTTTCCACAGTTTGTTGTGATCCACACAGTCAAAGGCTTCAAAGCTAAGGGTTTCCATAATGCAGTAGAGGATGAAGGTCAAAGCTGCTTTAGGAAATTCAGAAAGGGTTCCTAGAAGTCACTGCATTTGAGCTGAGATTTGAAGGGGTAGGATTTTAAACAAAGAAAGGATAGCCCTGATTGTGAAAATGCAAGAGGAGAGCATGGTGTGCTTCACAGCCTCCACTTGGCAGCTAAGGGCTCTATGTGATGAAGCCTGATCAGGTCAGGGAGTGGGCCTGACACCATGTTGGCTCCGAAAAGGCCCACTTGGAGGAGGTATTTAGGGAAAGAGCTGGAAAGGAGACACAGGAGTTATTGTGAAATGCATGTATGCTCCAAGGAGGACTCTTGATCACAGATTGATTCCATTGGTCCACTTGGCAGCTGTTTATTAAGCTCCTGTATGTGGTGGACGTGGCCCTGGATGCTGAGCCCATAAGGACCATAAGAGCATTATTCTTTCTATCCAGAGGCTCACAGGGGAGCCCAAGGGTGGATACCTTTGCAGGAGGAGGTGAACTCCTTAAAGGCATATGGGTGCAGCCAGGAAGAGCAGTTATGAATAAATCTGAACAACATAGATCTGAGAAGCTTTAGTCTCACAGAGAACACACACTGCTGAGCAGGACCTCCGCTCTTCATAGACTTGGCCAAGACAAGCTTACTCCCAGCCTTTCTGAACAAACTGTCAGATTCATTTGTTCTCTGGGTTCTGCTGAGCCTTGTCACCTGATGTATTCATTTCCTGGGGCTGCGGGGACAAATTGTCACAACTGGAGTGGCTTAAAAGAACTGAAGCCACAGAGGGTCGAGGATGTGACATGCTAGTGATACAAGATCCTTCTCTCTTGCTTACTCTGTCCCAATTTCTATCTCCCTCTCATTGATAGATAGATGGATAGAAATTGAAAGATAATGACAGATGACAGGTTAGACAGACGGGTGTGGGATCAGGCACTCAGTCACATCGAACTCTTTGCGACCCCATGGACTGTAGCCTGCCAGGCTCCTCTGTCCATGAAATTTTTTCAGGCAAGGATCCTGGGGTGGGTTGCCATTTCCTTCCCTAGGGGATTTTCCCGACCCCAGGATTATAACCCACATGTCCTGCATTGGCAGGTTGATTCTTTACTGCTGAGCCACCTAGAAAGTTCATATTACATTTGAGTTTTGCATGTTAAACCAGCCTTGAATCCTTGGAATAAATCCCACTTGGTTGTGGAGTATAACTCTTTTATGTATATTATATATATTAAAACTTTCCATTTGATTGTAAAAGAAAAATATGACTGGGATATTAATGACCATGCTGGTTGCATCTAGGTTGACTTACTATGTGAAAGGGAGGAAGCTTGGGTCTCATTGCTGTGACTCACTGGGGAGATTGAGAACTCTTCTGTGCAGAGCAGTTTCAGTGTGACTTCAAGGCAAATGCAAGGGCTCGTGAGAGTCCCTTAAACCAGTTTCTTCAAGCAAGGCTGCTCATTTAGCTCAAAGTGGAACTGTCAGCAATGTTGTCCTGGAATCCAAAAGACAAAGACGAATGGAGTAAAAATGTAGTAGTCTCGATTTATCAAAGGATTTTACCTAATGAATCCATCACATTCAATAGAAACCACATTAGCAATTCCTGTTATTGGTCTTATCCACCCCAAAAGCCCCTGAGGTCTCCCCGATGCCCACATGATCCATTCAAAGGAAAAAGAATGTGAAGTTTAAATAGATTTTTTTTGTAAGTGTAAAAAGATTGAACAAAAATAATGCAAACCAGTACACATTGAGATAGCAAAGAGACCAGGCTTCTTTTTCTTATTAAAAAACTATCAAGATGGTTATTACAGAACTGGCAGAAAAATCAAGATCCTCCTCAGTTAAGCTCCTTGCCTGAATCAGGGAAACCAAGAGCAGTGCCATGTAGGGCCGCCCAGGATGAGCGAGTCACGGTGGAGAGTTCTGAAAAAAAATGTGGTCCACTGGAGAAGGGAACGGCAAACCACTTCAACATTCTTGCCTTGAGAATCCACGAACAGTATGAAAAGGCAGAAAGATATGACACTGAGAGATGAACTCCCCAGATTGGAAGGTGTCCAACATGCTACTGGAGAAGAGTGGAGAAATAATTCCAGAAAGATTGAAGCTGCTGCTGCTACTGCTGTTGCTAAGTTGCTTCAGTCATGTCCGATTCTGTGAGACCTTATAGATGGCAGCCTACCAGGGGCCTCTGTCCCTGGGATTCTCCAGGCAAGAACACTGGAGTGGGTTGCCATTTCCTTCTCCAATGCATGAAAGTGAAAAGTGAAAATGAGGTCGCTCAGTCATGTCCAACTCTTTGCAACCCCACGGACTGCAGCCTACCAGACTCCTCCATGCATGGTATTTTCCAGGCAAGAGTACTGGAGAGACTGGGCCAAAGTGGACTCAACACCCAGTTGTGGATATGTCTGGTGGTGAAAGTAAAATCCAATGCTGTACAGAACAATATTGCATAGGAATCTGGAATGTTAGTTCCATGAATCAAGGTAAATTGGAAGTGGTCAAAGAGGAGATGGCAGGAGTAAACATCGACAATTTTAGGAATCAGTGATCTAAAATGGACAGGAAAGCATGAATTTAACTCAGATGACCATTATATCTACTATTGTGGGCAAGAATTCCTTAGAAGAAATGGAGTAGCCATCATAATCAACAAAAGAGTCAGTACTTGGGTGCAATCTCAAAAACAACAGAATGATCTTTGTTCATTTCCAAGGCAAACTATTCAATGTCACAATAATCCATGTCTATGACCCAACCACTGAAACTGAAGAAGCTGAAGTCGAATGGTTCTATGAAGATCTATACGACCTTCTAGAACTAACACCAAAAGGAGATGTCCTTTTCACAGGGGACTGGAATGCAAAAGTAGGAAGTCAAGAGATACCTGGAGTAACAGGCAAACTTGACCTTGGAGTACAAAATGAAACAGGACAAAGGCTAACAGAGTTTTTCCAAGAGAACGCACTGGTCATAGCAAACACCCTCTTCCAACACCACAAGAGATGACTCTACACATGGACATCATCAGATGATCAATACCAAAATCAGATTGATTATATTCTTTGCAGTTGAAGATGGAGAAGCTCTATACAGTCAGCAAAAACAAGACTGGGAGCAGACTGTGGCTCAGATGATGAACTCATTATTGCCAAATTCAGAATTAAATTGAAGAATATAGGGAAAGCCACTAGACCATTCACTGAAATCAAATCCTTTATGATTTTTCAGTGGAAGTGACAAATCGATTCAAGGATTTATATCTGATAGACAGAGTGCCTGAAGAACTATGGACTGAGGTTTCTAACGTTGTACAGGCTGTAGTGATCAAGACCACTCCCAAGAAAAAGAAATGCGAAAAAGCAAAGTGGTTGTCAGAAGAGGCCTTACAAATAGATGAAAAGAAGAGAAGCAAAAGGTAAAGGAGAAAAGGAAAGATATACTCGTCTGAATGCAGAGTTCCAGAGAATCACAAGGAGATATAAGAAAGCCTTTTTAAGTGAACAATGTAAAGAAATAGAAGAAAACAATAGAATGGGAAAGACTAGAGATGTCTTCAAGAAAATGAGACATTCCAAGGGAACTCTTCTTGAGAAGATAGGCACAATGAAGGACAGAAATGGTATGGACCTAACGGAAACAGAAGATATTAAGAAGAGGTGGCAAGAATACACAGAACTATATAAAAAAGATCTTCATGACCTGGATAACCATGATGGTGTGATCACTCACCTAGAACCAGACATCCTGGAATGCGAAGTCACGTGGACCTTAGGAAGCATCACCATGAACAAAGCTAGTAGAGGTGATGGAATTCCAGCTGAGTTATTTAAAACCCTAAAAGATGATGTTGTTGAAGTGCTGCATTCAATATGCCAGCAAATTTGGAAAATTCAGCAGTGGCCATAGGACTGGAAAAGGTCAGTTTTCATTCCAATCCCCAAAAAGGGCAATGCCAAAGATTGTTCAAACTACTGCACAATTGCACTCATCTCACACGCTAGCAAAGTGATGTTCAAAATTCTCCAAGCAAGTCTTCAACAGTACATGAACTGAGAACTTCCAGATAAACAAGCTGGAATTAAAAAGGCAGAGGAACCAGAGATCAAATTGCCAATACCTGTTGTATCATAGAAAAAGCTAGAGAATTGCAAAAAAAGTCTACTTCTGCTTCCTGACTATGCTAAAGCCTTTGACTGTGTAGATCACAACAAACTGTGGAAAATCCTTAAAGAGATGGGAATACCAGACCACCTTACCTGTCTCCTGTGAAACCTGTATGCAGGTCAAGAAGCAACAGTTAGAACTGGACATGGAACAATGGACTGGTTCCAAACTGGGAAAGGAGTATATCAAGGCTGTATATTGTCACCCTGCTTATTTAACTTTTATGTAGAGTACATCATGCGAAATGCTGGGCTGGATGAAGCACAGGCTGGAATTAATTTGCCAGGAGAAATATCAATAACCTCAGGTATGCAGATCACACCACCCTTGTGGCAGAAAGTGAAGAGGAATTAAAGAGCCTCTTGATGAAGGTGAAAGAAGAGAGTGAAAAAACTGGCTTAAAATTCAACGTTCAAAAAGCAAAGATCATGGCATCTGGTCCCATCACTTCATGGCAAATAGATGGGGAAACAATGGAAACAGTGACAGACTTTATTTTCTTGAGCTCCAAAACCACTGTGGACAGTGACTGCAGCCATGATATTAAAAGACGCTTGCTCCTTGGAAAAAAACTATGACCAACCTAGACAGTGTATTATAAAGCAGACATATTACTTTACTGACAAAGATCCATATAGTCAAGGCTATGATTTTTCTAGTAGTCATGCATGAATGTGAGAGTTGGACAATAAAAAAGGCTGAGTGCTGAAGAATTAATGCCTTGGAGCGGTAATGCTTGAGAAGACTGTTGAGAGTCCCTTGCACTCCAAGGAGATCCAACAAGTCCATCCGAAAGAGAATCAGTCCTGAATATTCATTGGAAGGACTGATGCTGAAGCTGAAGCTCCAGTCCTTTGGCCACCTGATCAGAAGAACTGACTCACTGAAGAAGTCTCCGATGCTGGGAAAGAATAAAGGCAGGAAGAGAAGGGGATGACAGAGGACGAGATGGTTGGATAGCATTACTCAGGGAGATAGTGAAGGACAGGGAAGCCTGGTGTGCTGCAGTCCATGGGGTTGCAAAGAGTAGGACACAACTGAGTGATTGAACAACAATGGCATTCTGAAAAAGCTGGGTTTAGTTTTTCATCCTTTTAATGACTGTGATCTGTTCTTGATAATTTCTTTAACTATGATTCTGATTTTCTAGAACTGCATCTTTGTTTCCTTATCTTAAGCAGCATGTGAGTGAGTGAAGTTGCTCAGTCATGTCCGACCCTTTGCGATCCCATGGACTGTAGCCTACCAGTCTCCTCCATCTGTGGGCTTTTCCAGGCAAGAGTACTGGAGTGGGTTGCCATTTCCTTCTCCAGAGGATCTTCCTGACCCTGGGATTGAACCCAGGTCTCCCGCATTGCAGGCAGACGCTTTACCATCTGAGCCACAAGGGAAGTGGATCCAAATTTCAATAACTGCCATGTTTGAGTTGTTCCTTTGGTGCATTCAGCAAATATCATTAAGCACCCACTGTGTACCAGGTTTCATGCTATGTGCAAGGACTGAGATGATGAATACAATTATTTAGATGTAAGATGCAATGTGTACGCAATCTCTTCCCACTGAATGTCTTAAAGCTAAGTGCTTGTGTGCATGCTAAGTTGCTTCAGGCTTGTCCGACATTGTGCGACCCCATGGACTGTAGCACGCCAGGCTCCTCTGTCCATGGGGATTCTCCAGGCAAGAATACTGGAATGGATTACCATGCCCTTCTTCAGGGGATCTTCTTGACCCAGGGGTCAAATCCATGTCTCTTATATGTCTCCTGCATTGGCAGGTGGGTTCTTTACTGCTAGTGCCACCTGGGAAGGAAGCCCAGAGCTTTAAAGTCTCTTGTATATTTGTAAGATTTATTTTTGACGTGTACTTTTGAATGATACTGAAATGGGAGACAATATGGGAAGTCAAACCTTGGAAACTTTAACTCCAAGGTCCTTACTTTCTTCAGGTTTCAATCAGTAAGAGAAATCGCCTCAGGCCCTTCTCTCTTGGACTTTGGAAGAACGCACAAGCTGTTAACACAAAGATGCTGTTTTCAGTGTACAGCACCATTAATTGGGTCTTTGCTATTTTCTGTATAGACTGAAGCTTGATTTGGGTGTCAGCAGGTTGAAACTCCAACCATCCATCTTTCCTGTAAATTTGGCCAGTCTCCATCCCTGCCCCCATCAATTGTGGTCAATACTGCTGCCTCTCATCAAGGTTCTTCTGTAAAAAAACACAGTAGAAATATCTTTTTGTTTACTTTAACTTCTAGAATCAGTGCTGCCCAGTAGAAATATGATGTGATGTATTTTAGTATTTTCTAATTAAAAGCAGCACATGTTGAGCTGTAACAATGTATCCAAAATATTACAATTTCAACATGCAATCAACATAAAAATATTCATGAGATATATTATGTTTATTTTTCTCCTGTGCTCAGTTGTGTCCAACTCTTTGCAGCCCCATGGACCAGGCTCCTCTGTTCATAGAATTTTCCAGGCAAGAATACTGGAGTTGGTTGCCATTTCCTACTCCAGGGCATCTTCTTGACCCAGGAATTGAACTCCAGTCTCTTGTGTCTCCTGCATCAGCAGGCAGGTTCTTTACCAAGAGCGCCACCTGGCAAGTCCTATTTTTCTCATACTGAGGATTTAAAATCTGGTGTGTGTTTGTATTTATGCTGCAAATTGATTTGAATCAGCCATATCTCAAGTGCTTAATAACCACATGTGTTTAGTGGCTACCCTATTGGACACTGCAGTTACAGATTAATATTAATATTTCAGTACTGGCTTCTGATAAAAAAGCTTATTATCAGCCTTTTTATGAAGTACTGACTGAGGAGTTAAAAGAAAATAGATTACTGTGAGTGAAGTTTAGGACTATCTATTTGCCCGAGAAGATAACTTTTATGAGAGTTTTCACTGTAGTAGTATCTTCAGGGGTGAATTTTGCGAATGTGAGGGTGTGTGTTTGTGTGTGTGTTGTATGTAAACATACCTGCATGCATATAAGCTTATATTTAAATATCTTATCAGTAAAGGGCATAAACTGATAACTGACTTAAAAATGTATTTGATTGCAACTGTAGCCTAAAACCAGTTAAAAGCTTACTCTATAAGTGTTGTTTCGGAGAAGGCAATGGCAACCCACTCTGGTACTCCTGCCTGGAAAATCCCATGGATGGAGGAGCCTGGTAGGCTACAGTCCATGGGGTTGCTAAAGTCAGACACGTCTGAGTGACTTCACTTTCACTTTTCAATTTCATGCACTGGAGAAGGCAATGGCAACCCACTCCAGTGTTCTTGCCTGAGAATCCCAGGGATGGGGGAGCCTGGTGGGCTGCCGTCTATGGGATCGCTCAGAGTCGGACACAACTGAAGCGACTTAGCAGCAGAAGCATATACCAGCTATATACCCAACTATGGCCCATAACTGATCACACTGTTGTGTGAAAAAAAAATGATTGAGAACTCATAGTTCAGAGGAGAGAAAGAAAATAGAATCTACTTGTTAAGACATCAAATATGTCATGTATTCATGCTTGTGACTTAGTATCTTTATACTAATTTGGCTAGGGTGTTAATTTATACAGTATCATCCTTACCAGTCTCCATCTTGCAATGCTAATGTGCTAAGCTATCATTTTAAATCTAAGAGATAAAAGTGGGAATCGTGAATCGAGAGAGAATACTGCGCCAACGAAGGTTTCTTAGGGAATCCCGAGCACATACAAGCATATGTGTGACCACCCCTCCACACATGCAGACCATCCACCGCCACCCTCCTCAATTCCTTCCATCACCTACAACACGGCCAAGACCACCTTGCTCTGTCTCAGCTGCTAATGTAAAGTGGCGCACTTGGGAATGTTCTCCAGCCAACTCAGGGAGTAAGTCAATGCCACTGAGCCCCACATGGTGACACTGGTCAGAATGTCTAGTCCCAGAACTCTATGGCTGAAAGTGATCTGAGAAGTCCCCTAGCCCAGTCATCTTATTTATTAGGAAACCGAGGCACAGAGAAGAATGCCCTCGGGAATATTGTCAGTTATTTGTAGAACTGGGACCAGAACTCAGGGCTCCTGATTCCTGCTGCTGCTGCTAAGTCGCTTCAGTCGTGTCCGACTCTGTGCGACCCCACAGACGGCAGCCCACCAGGCTCCGCCGTCCCTGGGATTCTCCAGGCAAGAACACTGGAGTGGGTTGCCATTTCCTTTTCCAATGCATGAAAGTGAAAGTGAAGTCCCTCAGTTGTGTCAGACTCTTTGCGACCCCATGGACTGCAGCCCACCAGGCTCCTCTGCCCATGGGATTTTCCAGGCAAGAGTACTGGAGTGGGGTGCCATCGCCTTCTCCAAGTCCAATGCTTTTCTCACTGAGATATTGGAGGGGGGGCAGAAATAATACAGATGAAGCAATGGTTTATCAGTCAGGGTTTCTTCAGGAAATAAAATCCAGCATAGGTATTTCAAACAGAGGGCATTTGATGAAGGGAATTGTTTACGTATGTGATGTAGGAGCTAAGAAACAACTAGAGAGCCATTAGGCCATCAGAGATTAGCAATAAGAACATTCCACTTCCACCTCTTGGGCTGGAGAAGGGCGTTGCAAGGATGTGGTATTGCACTGGAGTCCCAGAGTGGGGATGTCCTGACTGGACCTGGGAGCTCACTGTGCGGGGCTCTCTGAGAGGAGATGCAGGCACTGTTGGAAGCTCTGCTACAGGTAGGATAAGAGCCTCTGGTCTTACCACTGTCTCCAGATGGACTAAACTAATTGACAAGGGGCATGGGGAAAGAAGTTCCCAACTACTAAGTGCTGAGTAGGGCAAGGGGTGGGCAAGCATCTGAGAACAAAGAACTCCTGCTGCCCCCAAATGTGTAACCTTAAAAAGGCTCTTTGGTTTTACAACAGATTTACCATCTGCTTATGTTTTAGAACTAATTTCAGAAATCACTGGTGCACCAAGTTCACCAAATCTCTGGGGAGAGGAGACGCCAACCTGAGGAGCAACGTTGGTTGTAAAGGTAGATAATCGAGAACTTGGCCACACCCACCATCCCTGTGGTCTCACTTTGGTTCATCCTCATTCATTCTGTCTCGAGATGCAATTTCTTGTCCAAATCCATTGCCTTGCTCTTTTGGGGGTGATAACTTCTGTTCAGGCCTTCTCAGACATTGCTTCTATTTATTTCACAATCTGGAGCAACTGAGGGTGGTCCCTTGGGTGGAAGATAAATCAGAATTCACTCAGAACCAAAGAGGCAGGGTGATATAAGAGAGGGTTCTTTTTATCTGAGCTTGTGTTTGCTTTGGTGGTACATATACTTAAAATGATTTTAAGCATTAAATCATGCATGCAAGGCAGGAAAGAGTTAATCTGTCCCAGCCCCATGGAGGAAAAGCATGGGGAAACATTAGCCATCTCTGGGGATATTTTGTGTTCTAGGAGCTCTAGTAAACACTTTGCATCTAGTAACTCACTTAAGCCTCATGCTCACCACACTATGTGTTAGAAACAACTCTTTTCCTTCAGTTTTCAGATGAGGACACTGACACTAAAAACTTTTAGCAACTTGGCCAAGTTGGCAAGTTGATAAGTGGTGAGGCTGTGTTTGGAACCTAAGCTGCTTGGCTGTAGAGTGCACACTTTTAACCACTAATTTGTGCCTCACTCTAGCTGGTGCCTGGGTCCTCCCCACGGTCCTAGACCTGCAGCGCTGGGCTCTGATACCCAGCAGGCTGGTGGGATTGGCCAGGGAAGCTGCTGATGCTGTGATGAGGTGGTAACTGCCATGTTATTGCAGGGCACTTAGCTGCTAATTGCCATTTAATCACAAGATGAATATAGTTATTTCTTTTCTCCCTCTACCCGAGGGCCAGCAAGATGGTAATTACTTCTGAACTAAGTGCTGAAGATGTGGCTTTGCACAGAGCTGGAACTAAATGCCACGATTCTCCTCTGAGCCACCGCATTCCTGGCAGCTCTTGTTTACCCACGTGGCTAATTAAACACATCACTTTGATATTAGATGCTCTTTCCAAGCTTCCATTTCTCTGGAATGATGATACTTTTCCTCCTGGGAAAAGTATGTGATTTCAAAACCCCTAAAATTTGGACTTTATATTTGGGAACTTAAACAGCCCAAATTTTTTGTAGAGATGGCATTCCATTTTGGCCAACAGTTGAAACAGAAAACTTAGCATTAGGAAAGTTCTAAATTGAAAATGAGCTAGCCTAGACTATTTGCATCTGCACAGTCCCTTGTTTGCAGCTGGTATATGGAGCTGAAGTGGCTGCTTTTCGTTTCCTAAAATTTGATGGGTATAAAAACAGTCATATAGAATTTCTCTAAACATTGGACATGCAATCTACTAGCTCATCCTTCTCTGAGGATTTCCTCCAAGTGACTAGTACATGGGTGGGGGGTTGATCTGCTTTTTTTGCAGAGGCAATAAAACGATCAGGTTACCCAGCTTGTCCAAAATAACTCAATGTAATGAACGCAGTCCTGGTTCCCGGTCAAATGTCATAGATGATATCTGAGGTTAGTAAGTAAGTCTTCAACTGTATGAAGACCTAATCAGCTTGGTCCAGGCTTGGAATTAATGAGTCGTGACAGAGGTCCCTGGTGAGACAGTGGTCAAATTTTAACTGGTTACTGGGGACTCAGTTTGTGATTTTTATGTTGTGACTTCCTGTGGACTTAACAAAACCCTCCAAATCTTAGTGTCCTTATACAATAAGGCAGATGTTCTCAAACTTTAGAGTGTCCAAATCTCCTTATTAAAATACACGCTTGCATGCTTAGTTGCTCAGTCATGTCCGACTCTTTGCAACCCTGTAGACTGTAGATGGCAAGGCTCCTCTGTCCATGGAATTTTCCAGGCAAGGATACTGGAGTGGGTTGCCATTTCTTTCTCCAGGGGATACTCCTAACCGAGGATCCTGGGTCTCCAGCCTTGTAGGTGGATTCTTTATCAGCTGAGCCATAGAGGAAGCTCTCTTAAAATGCAGGGCTTATAGAAACTCTCTCCCGGGGTTTCCAATGTGTATGTGCAGGCTGAGGCCTGAGAACTTGCATTTTTAGCATTCAGATGCTGCTGCTCTGGACACCAGTTCACTAAGGGCTTATTCCCTCCTCTCATCACAGTCCAAGGTGGAGATGCCTGGCTGGGCAACTCTCCAGGGATGCTCTCCTCCAAAGGATGACTCAGGGCCTTAATCTCCTTCCCTAGAAGCTCTCTTCTGCAGGCAGCTAGTGGGTTATGGCTAAGAGGGGACACAGGGGCCGGGGCTGTTCTAGGGGCCAGGCCTGCAAGTGGGATATATTACTTTTGCTTACATCCCACTGGCTAGAATCAGCCTAACTGTAAAAGGAAACTGGAAACAGAGTATATCAGGAAAATGAAACTGACTTTGGTGAAAATATAGCCATTCTGGGCCACATCTAAGTTATCTAAGTTTATCAAAGTCCTCCTCTTTACCTTTCTTCTCCTCCTGAGACAGTGTGAAAACATTGATCGACTGTTGATTTGGAAAGTTTATTTATGTTCTTTGACCCACCTGGATATATTGTTGAATACTGGGAAATGGGGGCTTCCTTTGTGACTCAGCTGGTAAAGAATCCGCCTGCAATGCAGGAGATCCCGGTTCAATTCCTGGGTTGAGAAAATCCCTTGGAGAAGTATTCTTGGGCTTTGCTTGTAGCTCAGCTGGTAAAGAATCTGCCTGCAATGTGGGAGACCTGGGTTTGATCCCTGAGTTGGGAAGATCCCCTGGAGAAGGGAAAGGCTACCCACTCCAGTGTTCTGGCCTGGAGAATTCCATGGACTGTATAGCTCATGGGGTCGCAAAGAGCTGGACATGACTTAACGACTTTCACTCACTCACTCACTGGGAAATGGAGTTGGTGAAGGATGTTGTCTGTGCTCCCAATGGGGATGGAGACTCTATGGTAGCAGTTCACTGAAGGGAACTGAGGTGAAGGGATGAGATTAGACCTAGAATGAGGGTCCCCAGGAGGTGAGGCCACACTTAGAATGGGGTCCCCCGGAGGTGAGGCCACACCGAGAATGGGGTCCCCCAGAGATGAGACTGGGTCTAGAATGGGGATCCCATGGAGGTGAGGCCAGACCTATAACAGGGAACCCCTGAAAGTGAGCCTAGATCTAGAACAGGGTGCCTGTCAATCTAGTTTCAATGTATTATACCTCACGTGCAGATCCACTCTTCTTTGTCCTGATTTTTGATACTAGTGCTGGAACCTGTCCACACTTCACTGGCCAAACTTGGCCTTCATCACTGGAGGGTTCTAGAAGGGCAGTGCAAGGCGAAGACTCTTTGCTTCTGAGTTCTGAGCCTTCGGTGGTTACCATTCTCTGTAGCGGCCCAGTGACTGATGCAACCAAGCTCCGCTGTCCCTCCGGCCATGTTATCCCCACAATGGTCACTTCCCAGAGCTCTTCCCACTCATACCCTGACGATGACTTGCTTCTCCAGGCTGTCTCTGGACTTTGCCTTCCAGAAAGTTTCTTGACCACCAGCACTTTGCAAATTCTTGTGGTAGCTAAGCCCCCTTCTGAGAAGCTCTGAGTCTCAGCCTTGGGGATGGGAAGAGGGGGCTTCTCTCCTAGTTCTTGCTCTTTTTATCTCTCTCCCCGAGGTGATGCTACTTCTTGAGGGTTCCTTTCAGCCTTTTAAAAAAATAAAATAGTTAAGCATCTCTTATCGTTAACATTTCTTTGTATCCCATCTTCCTTGTTCAAGTAACTAGAGTGATCTCTGCCTTTTGACTGCACCCTGATAGATAGGACCTCCTTCTGATGAGCTTTGTCATAGAAAGGCAATTTTGAGTGTACATTCACTCAAATCAAAATGCAAGACAGCAAAGCATTATGTATTCAAAGCTCATTCCCAGCTAGTTCCCCCTTCTTTTTATCCTTTCCTCTCCTGTTTAAAGGAGAGGAAAGGATTTCCTGCCCCAGGAAAGGCTGGCATTCTTATCAAAGCTCCAATGGGAATCGAACGAGCGGGTCTGCAAGTCTCAGACTTCTCGACTCTAGAGGCTGGAATCTCAGCAACCCAGAGTTGGGTTCCCTTGGGTAAGGCTCTGGGTAGGCTTCCCAGGTGAGCCCGGGGCATGAGCAAGAAAGAGAGAACCTGTGTGTCATCAGTAACCAGAAACCCGTGTCGCTACCTCCTCCTGTGTCTACGGGTGAAACCATGAAGTGAGCTGTGTGTAACCTCCAGGTCTCGCCTTGGCCTGGTTCTGCTGCAGCAGCAGTAGAGAATCAATAGAACCTAAAAAAGAATCCCAGGCAAAAGTTGAATAAACAGCACACAATCTGATTTTAGGCCATGGAAAAGAAAAGGTCAGCATAGCATAAGGATAATAATAATAATAATTCCAGTCAACATTAGCTACTTATGTTTTCTTTTTCTCCGCAGAGGATGGATCCCTGCCAGTGGAAGGCCGAAGCCAGCCCTTCTGCCTTTCTTGAAGCTAACCTTGGCTTCTCAGACAAGCCACTGCTAGGATGTTTTATCTGAGGCAAGTGCAGTCCTGAGCAAAGGCAAACTCATTCCTGGGATTTAGGGGAGGAACCTGAGAAATTTCCTTAATAGGAACCTCTACCCTATTTCCACTATGTCTGAAAAAATTCTCATCATAAGAGCCTCCTGGCTGACTATCTACAAATCTCCCTCCTCTTTAAAAATTGTGGTAAAATTCACAAAACACAAAATTAGCTGTTTTATTAAAGTGAAGACTTCAGTGGCATTAGATACACCCACAACACACCCATCTCTAGTTCCAAAATATTTTCATCACCCCAAAAGGATATCTGTACCCACTAAGCAGTCCTTTCTCATACTCCTTATCTCCAGCCCCTGGAAACCACAAATCCACTTTCTGTGTCTATGGGTTCACGTGTTCTGGTCATTTCATATATAAAATCATACAACATGTGGTCTTTTGTGTCTGGCTTCTTTCACTTAGCATAATGTTTCAAGGTTCATCCACATTGTAGTGTGTGTCAGTACTTCATATATTTTTTTTTTTTAAGTGACTGAACCCAAATTTCATCTGTGGATGGTTGGATAACACCTGCATGCATGCTAAGTCACTTTAGTCATGTCCAACTCTTTGTGACTCTATGAACTGTAGCCCACCAGGCTCCTCTGTCCATGGAATTCTCCAGGCAAGAATACTGCAGTCGGTTGTCATGCCCTCCTCCAGGGGATCTTCTAGACCCAGGGACTGAACCTGTGTCTCTTACATCTCCTGCATTAACAGGTAGGTTCTTTACCACTAGCTCCACATGGGAAGCCCGGATAACACATGGTGGTGTGTATATGCCAACTCTCTTTTAAATGACTTTTCAAGCAATTCGGTCACTCAGTCGTGTCTTTGCAACCCCATGAACTGCAGCACACCAGGCCTCCCTGTCCATCACCAACTCCCAGAGTTTACTCAAACTCATGTCCATCTAGTTGGTGATGCCATTCAACCATCTCATCCTCTGTCGTCCCCTTCTCCTCCTGCCCTCGATCTTTTCCAGCATCAGGGTCTTTTCAAATGAGTCAGCTTTTCACATGAGGTGGCCAAAGTATTGGAATTTCAGCTTTAGCATCATTCCTTCCAAAGAAATCCCAGGGCTGATCCCCTTCAGAATGGACTGGTTGGATCTCCTTGCAGTCCAAGGGACTCTCAAGAGTCTTCTCCAACACCACAGTTCAAAAGTATCAATTCTTTGGCGCTCAGCCTTCTTCACAGTCCAACTCTCACATCCATACATGACCACAGGAAAAACCATAGCCTTGACTAGACAGGCCTTTGTTGGCAAAGTAATGTCTCTGCTTTTTAATATGCTGTGTCAGATCAGTCACTATGCTGTGTAGGTTGGTCATAACTTTCCTTCCAAGGAGCAAGCGTCTTTTAATTTCATGGCTGGAATCACCATCTGCAGTGATTTTGGAGCCCAGAAAAATAAAGTCTGACACTGTTTCCACTGTTTCCCCATCTATTTGCCATGAAATGATGGGACTGGATGCCATGATCTTCGTTTTCCGAATGTTGAGCTTTAAGTCAACTTTTTCAGTCTCCGTTTTCACTTTTATCAAGGGGCTCTTTAGTTCTTCTTTGCTTTCTACCATAAGGGTGGTGTCATCTGCATATCTGAGGTTATTGATATTTCTCTTGGCAATCTTCATTCCAGCTTGTGCTTCTTCCAGCCCAGCATTTCCCATGATGTACTCTGCATATAAGTTAAATAAGCAGGGTGACAATATACAGCCTTGACGAACTCCTTTTCCTATTTGGAACCAGTCTGTTGTTCCATGTCCAATTCTAACTGTTGCTTCTTGACCTGCATACAGGAGTTTTAAATGATCTCAAATGGAGGACACAACACATGGGACCATAGCCACAATATCTTACTTTGAATATGAATATCTGATAAAATGACTTTGGACTAAAAGGACCAGGGGAAATTGTAGAGTGGAGGAGGCAGAGGAATGAAGGTGGAAGAGCCAACTATGTTGTAGAGGAGGTCTAGCTGTGGTTTGAGTTCTAGGAAGTTATTCCGACAGGGTCTCTCTGACTAAATGCAATGTTGCTTTGCTGAATGTAGAATCAAGACTCATGCAGCGCTTGTTCTCACAGATCAGTGGGCTCCAGAAGTTCTGGGTGAAATAAAACCTACCCTTTCTTTATGCAGCACATCTCTGGACCAAGTCTTCACTGGAGGAGTACCATAGTTGAAGAGCACATGACCTCATCAGCTCCAGGTGTGTACAAGGGATGCTGTTGATGGAAGCTTCTCCCATGTGACTCCTGGTGACACTTACCTCAGAAGCATGATCTTTACAGAGTTGAGTTGTTTGCCTTCCTAATGTGAAACAATCAAATACTTTTGGAAGGAAATAGTCCAAGAGTCAAGAAGACCGATTTCCCTCTTCATCTTTATTGGAACTTAATTTGCTGGCAATTATCATGTCTTTATCATACACTTAGAGTTTCATTCATTTACACTCCAGGAAGAATGATGAATCTTTATAACATTTTCATTTAAATTACTGATGCTTCAAACCATGAGCCATTCATTTCCTGCTCTCTTGACATTAGTAATTGGCTATGTCAGGTAGGTGTGGGTTTGAGAAAGCCGTTTAGCTGGCAGGAGGAGTGATCACTGTGGGGATCATGCTGCTATTTTTTCCCACAGGTAATTATCAGCCATGTAACACAATAATATCTGCATTGGAGCACACATTTCAGTTCAGTTCAGTCGCTCAGTCGTGTCCAACTCTCTGTGACCCCATGGACTGCAGCATGCCAGGCTTCCCTGTCCATCACCAACTCCTGGAGCTTACTCAAGCTCATGTCCATCAAGTCGGTGATGCCATCCCCTTCTCCTCCTGCCTTCAATCTTTCCCAGCATCAGGGTTTTTCCAATGAGTCAGTTCTTTGCATCAGGTGGCCAAAATATTGGAGTTTCAGCTTCAGCATCAGTCCTTTCAATGAATATTCAGGACTGATCTCCTTTAGGGTAGACTGGTTGGATCTCTTTGCAGGCCAAGAGACTCTCAAGAGTCTTCTCCACCATAGTTCAAAAGCATCAGTTCTTCAACATTCAGCTTTCTTTATAGTCCAAGCCTCACATCCATACATGACTACTGGAAAAACCATAGCTTTGAATAGATGGACCTTTGTTGGCCAAGTAATGGAGCATACAACTGGGTCCCTAAGTACAGCTGTTTTCTCTAGAAGTCAATGTCAGAGTTAGGGTGTGGGTTGTCTCTATAGGGGTGTGTATATATATAGGGTTTTTCTAAAGTAGGTGCTGAAATACACATAGGTATTTTACTCTACTTACTCTTTCCTTTGTGCTTCCTGTAAGCATCCAGCTAGTGGCAAAATATTTTACCAAATGCTGCTTGTCAGAGGTTTGCTCTTAAAAAGGCCAAAGAGAAACAGCTACAAGGAGAGGATGGACAAAGGGAATTTAAGTGATATAAGATGTGCAGTCATCAAAATCTAAAAAGCTTACATTGGAAATGATCAGATACCTCACTTCATTGGCAAGAAAACCAATCTGAGTTTGGCAAATATTTGAGAGGGTGTACCATGTCTTGGGAGATGTGCTGTACTCCCCCAGAGACTCCGAGAAGAATAAAACATGGATCTGAACCTCAAGGAATATTCAGATTTACTGGGGAAGAATGAGCGTTAAACATTAAATCGTAGTCAAAACGGGCTAAGTGTTCTAATAAGAAAGGAAAAAATGATATAGGAATTTAGAGGAGGAAACCATTCATTCTTGGAGAAGAAGGTGGGAAATGCTGAGGGTGCAAGGAAGGGACCTTTGGGGTACGTTGAAAGGGGAAGGGGGTTGTCAGGTGGAGAAGGAAATGGCAACCCACTCCAGTATTCTTGCCTGGAAAATTCCATGGACAGAGGAAGGTGGTGGGGTACAGTCCATGGGGTTGCAAAGAGTTGGCCACGACTGAACACATCAGCAAGTGGAGAAAGAAGGCAGGGTGGTGAATTTCTGGAGTGGTCATACTAGCAGATAGCAGCTGGCTGTTAGACTGTTAGAGCCATTGAAAAGGCTACTGAAATATTTTGGGAGATTGATGATAAGGCAGTGATGGTGGGGAGTGTTGAGCAGGACTGACTGAGGCAGACGTGTTGGAAATAAGTGATGGCCATTGGGAAACCCAAGATGCAAGAGTTTAGGGAGAGAGGCAGGAGACCTCGTTTCCAGTTTAGGTAAACAGGTGAATATTAATACTCTTAATGGAGGTAGAGTTTTGGAGAGGAATCAATTTGGCTGTGGTCATTCTGAGCTGCTCGGAATTATATGTTGGGATTGTGCATCAGTGTTTAGGATAATACCTATAGACCAACTCTGATGGTCTATGGACAAACTGATGGTCTATAGGTATTAAACACATCTTATTCTAATTTTAAACAATTAGCATTTTGGAAAAGGCCTTAGACTTTCTGGCATGTAAGTTGGAAACCTTCATTAATGCATTCTTCATCATATTTTTGGTTCAAAGAAATGATATCCCCTCATTAATATTTTAGTATTTTATCTGGTGATGTACTTTGTTTCTATTTTACCATCCCAGTTAAATTATAGCCTACTACTAACATATTGCAAACCCCTGGAATGGAGCTTATGTTTGTAGGGCCAGTATAAAGTGTTACTTAAAAATTCAAAGTATATTAAAGGGAAACAAATAGTTACTTGCCAATCTCTCTCTCTTTTTTTTCCTATGAAAGACAAAGTAGTCACTAGGTAAAATAACCAGTGGCCTGATGACATTATTCAGTGTTTGTGTGGTGGTAGGGGAGGGGGCTGGGCTTCCCTGGTGGTGCAGGGGTAAATTCCATGAACAGGGAAGCCTGCTGGGCTACAGTCCATGGAGTCACACAGAGTCAGTCACAACTGAATGAGCATGCGCACACACACGTAGGGGAGGGGGTTG
Source organism: Bos javanicus (assembly GCF_032452875.1). Lineage (NCBI taxonomy): Eukaryota > Metazoa > Chordata > Mammalia > Artiodactyla > Bovidae > Bos > Bos javanicus. The sequence goes on along the minus strand of NC_083868.1, from coordinate 147,836,862 downwards.
GTGTTAACAATTGGACATTGCTTCCATCTGCCTTTTCTGCTCATGACATGCCATGGCTCCCCGTGGATGCAGGGATAAAGTCAAAAAGTCCCAGGCTGATTTTCAAGTCTCCAGTAGTCTGGACCCCCTTCACGTCTATGACCCATTTTGTATAAATATCACTAACAACTCCTTTTTGAGTCTGCTTGGTCTTCTACCATCACTCAAATAGGACACAGGCATTTCTGCTTTGGTGTCTGCTCAGGCTTGTCTGCATCATCTTTGTGTCCAGAGCCTTCTCAGCCCACGATGCTGATGACTCGGCATATTAACTGATGGGTGATGTGAAGCCAAGGACAGTTTCCAATATGATCTGATGCTTTGTTTTATTCAGGAGGGTGTCTCTGGGACAAGAGATCCTGGTAGGTGGGGTGGGAGGCTTTTCAGGGGTCCACTGAGTGGGGAGGAAGCAGTGACAAGCTGAATTCTAGAGGAGAGGAGTCAAGTTAGACAGATATTTCCGAAACCGTGTCAACATTAACCAATGGTCCTTGATTGCTTTTCAGATTTCTCTTTTAGATGTCAAAGATGAGTCCTTTCATGGAAAGAGGGAAAACAGGAAGAGAGACAATGAGAAGCAAAGAGAAACGTCCAATCCTGTTTGGGGCAAATCAGTTCATACTGTCTGGAATATCCAGGTGGATTTGGTCAATTAGAAGCTGAGAATGCCACTCTCAAGAGAAGCCAGAAAAAAGGGCTATAAAATAACTATAAAAAGCACCACAAATATTTGCATGCTAATTGTGGCTTCTAAAGTCTTTGAGGGGGGCTTGAAAACTGTTTGTTTTTCACATAGTTTCAGCATTATTCTTGCCATCTTATTTTCAAAATACTGTTTGCAGTATCTACAATGAAAATGCTTGCTTAGCAGTCTAACCCATATTAATCACAAATTCCAAATTCATGGCATCAGAATTACAAGAAGTTTCATATTATATAATTAGAAGAAGATTCCAGTCTTTGGTTCATTGACTCTGGAGCCATATTACAGTCTTGTTATATTCGATAATGACATAGCAGACATTCTATCAGAACTTGGATATCTGGAGAGAGATTCCAAAATGCTTTAATCTTGTCGCAAATCAGAGGCAGCTGCTTCTTATAAAAAGGAAAGCTCGTGTTTGGATGGTGCACAGAAAGCCAGTGTGACTTATAGTCTTAAATAGCAGATTTTGGGGTTTTTGGTTGGCAGGTGTTCTCCATCAAGCAGCCCTGTCCCCTTGCTGATTCCTCTTGGTTTTATTTCTTTAGACTTCTCCCAAACTGCAAATTGCATTTGTGTAACGAACTTGATCACAAGCACTTAGGCATTTTATGGTGAAGTCTGAGCATTATCTGGAGACTTTTACACACTGGAGAAAACGGATACATGGAAAATGTAATCCGAATACAACTTGTCCTCTCTGAGCGCAGGATAACTAAAGAGAGGAATGTTGTTATCTTCAGTCAGTCAAGGGCTGCAAGCTTCGAGTGCTGAGCCTACAAACCTTCTGATGGTTCTATGATGACATGAAACTGCTGTCGTAGAAACTCTAAAACTAACAAGGGTATTAGCTTCATTGATTTTCTGAAAATGGGAAAGGGAAAAAAAAAAGTGCTCGGCTAAGTCCAGGAAAGAGATTTAATACAACTGTCTTTTAATAATATTAAGTTTCCTAGAATCAATATTTTCACCCCCTCATATTATACCATGGCTTGCTACCCACCAGTTGCTATGTAGGAGAATGGGAATCAATAGAAGGCTTACCTTCTTTGGAGACTGTCTCAAAGGCTTGCATAATGGAGCACAGATGAGGAAGAATGAAATTGAATTTTAAGTACACTGACATTATGCTATCATCTTCAACCAGGGGAATACAGATTGTTCTGGGGCCCATGGGACCCATGAGGCTCAGGGCAAAGAGGTACCAGGTACAGATTGGTTCACAAACTCCAGTGTCTGTGGCTTCCTCCAGGGCTGCTTTACAAAATGATAAATCCAGGACTTAGGGGGGAGCACTCCTAAAAATATCTTCAAACACTTCCAAGCAGTACTTGATGAGTACTGTTTATGATGTGTTAAGTTTAACTTGAGTGGCTTTAAAATTATACCAGATCCAGTCTGTGTTAACTCAGACTCTGATGCTGAAACCCGTTTCTACTTAGCTTTATTTTATTTTTCTTTTTTTCAGAAATTCAAATGGGTATTTCTTAGCTGATAAAAAATAACTCTTGATAGAATCACAAAAAATTATTTACAGTGTGAGAGTTGGACTGTGAAGAAACCTGTGTGCCAAAGAATTGATGCTTTTGAACTATGGTGTTGGAGAAGACTCTTTTTTTTAAAATTTTATTTTATTTTTAAACTTTACATAATTGTATTAGTTTTGCCAAATATCAAAATGAATCCGCCACAGGTATACATGTGTTCCCCAACCTGAACCCTCCTCCCTCCTCCCTCCCCATAGGAGAAGACTCTTGAGAATCCCTTGGACCGCAAGGAGATCCAACCAGTCCATTCTGAAGGAGATCAGCCCTGGGATTTCTTTGGAAGGAATGATGCTAAAGCTGAAACTCCAGTACTTTGGCCACCTCATGAGAAGAGTTGACTCATTGGAAAAGACTCTGATGCTGGAAGGGATTGGGGGCAGGAGGAGAAGGGGACGACAGAGGATGAGATGGCTGGATGGCATCACTGACTCTATGGACGTGAGTCTGAGTGAACTCCGGGAGTTGGTGATGGACAGGGAGGCCTGACCTGCTGTGATTCATGGGGTTGCAAAGAGTCGGACACGACTGAGCGACTGAAATGAACTGAAGATGACATTTAAAATTTTATCTACAGAAAATACTCAAAAACAGTACAAAATACCCAAACCTCAAATTTTGAGAGAGGGTAGAGCACATTAGTTTTTGAGTGTTGATTAATAGTGCTTTTTGTCTCTTAAGGGGCTTCCCTAGTGGCTCAGATTGTAAAAGTGTCTGTCTGCAATGAAGGAGACCCAGGTTTGATCCTTGGGTTGGGAAGATCCCCTGGAGAAGGAAATGGCAGCCCACTCCAGTATTCTTGCCTGGAAAATCCCATGGACTGCGGAGCCTGGTAGGTTACCGTCCACGGGGTCGCAAAGAGTTGGACACGACTGAGCGACTTCACTTTCACTTGTCTCTTAGGAGGTTGACTTGAAAAAAAGCTATGGAAATGTTAATATGATACTGATATCACATTATTTTACATTGAGGATTTAGTGCCCACAGAAACCTAGGAGGCCAGGGAAGCAGATGGAACGCAGGGAGAGAGTAGACCCTCCCCACATTTTAAAGGGACAGCCGTGGAAAGCAAAGCGGGTTCTTCTGGACCACATGTGCTCACAGCTCATGCAGCGGGCACTCTGACTTTAGCCTAGGGACGGTCTGCACCAGCCAGGAAACACAGCTGCCCTGGAGGTGGACAGCAGCCCCATTTTCTAGGAGAGAGTCACTGTTCTGAGCACTTATATTTGAGCTGGAACCCCAGAAGACTGGGAACTTCCCAGGTGGCTCAGTGGTAAAGAACCTGCCTGCCAATGCAGGAGACGCAGACTCAGTCCCTGGGTCAGGAAGATCCCCTGGGGAAGGAAATGGTCACCCACTCCAGTATTCTTGCCTGGAGAATCCCATGGACAGAGCAGGCTGACAGTCTGTAGGGTTGATAAGAGTCAGACACGATTGGGTGCCTGAGCACACACGCCAGCACCCAGGAGACTGAAAGGTGGACTTTTCTTTACTTCTTTTCCATCCTTACAATTCCAGAGCTGTGTTCTTCTAATCTCCTACCCGCAACCTGTGTGAGGAAGGCCCTAGAAGTTCTGCAGGATGCCTGGGACTAAGCGAGGGTTCTGTTCATGGTGCAGAGGAAGTCTGCTTCCACTCTGAAGAGTGGGTAACAGACCTGAGAGCAAGAGAGCAAAACAAACAACAAACCAAATCCGGAAACAAGGTACTTCCTTTCTTCTTGAGATGGTAGCCTGCAACCCCCAAGGTTCTAATGTTTGGAAAGGATTGTGAAACATCCACAGCTGAGTGAGTGGATAGGAGTGTCACCCTGCACCCTGGCTGGTGTCAGGGGTCAGGGGCCTTGATTGGCCTCCGGGTCCTCCAAGCCCTGGGTGTATGAGTCAGGCTCATCGATCAGCATGGCTGCCCACAGCTCTTTTATGATCACAGAGTGCCCTTTTGTGCAGTTCATATCACTGGGGCAGATAAGATGTGTGACTCTTCCTAGGAGCACTGTGCATGCTCTAAGTCTTCGGCCATGCCAACTTCTTGTCATGATGCATTGGCATGTTAGCCAACAAGGAAACAAACCCAGCTTAAACGGAGCTGAGAGGTGGCCCATGCTTGGGTCTGGGAGCAAATAAGAAGCCAGCTGGTGTCCCCTGATTCTTTCCTCATATCCTCCCATCTGTGTTGGACTCTCCCATTGCTCCATCAAGATGGGAGAAATTTTGAAGGGATAAAGTGACTCTCCTTTTGGGGGTCTTTGTTTTTCATCTCTGTCCTTCCCCATCTCATTCTGTCACTTTATCTTGCCGCCCACCCCATTTATCCATTTGTTTCTCTTCCTCTGTGTCCTTCTCTGAAAATCTGCTTTTTTTTTGGTTTGTTTTTTTGATTCTCTGATCTTCTTTATCTGCTTTTTAAATGTATCCCTGTCTTCTGCTGTAGACGGTGATTTGTGTTTCCAGCCCCTGGTGTGCAGTAAGGCTTTTCTGAAAAAGATTCCTCCAAAAGCTCATCCTGTAACGTGTTTCAATTTGGGAAAGGAATCTCAGAATCATTGATAAGTTTCATGTATATCAGCATTTTTTTTTTAAGCCTAGTGATCCAGATGAAACTTTTCCAGCCTTTTTTTTTCAAGTTTCACCTCCCTCCAAGTTGCTGCCACTATTGATGAGACATTTGTAATTTGATTCAGGCAGCCTGGTCCGTGCAGTTATTACTGTCTGTTAGTCTACAAACTCCAAAATGATGACCTTCTACACATTGACACAAGATTAATTATTACAGCGCTACATGCCAACTTTAACTCAAAAATTATATGTTTGTTTGCTGACTCGAATCTGAGCCAGAAAGCACAAGTTTGGGCTTTTTCCTTACAGAACTCTGGGTACAGCTTCAGCTGGGCATTCTGGCCTCAGCTCATTACCTGTCCTTGATAACAAAGCTTTCCTCCCAAACAAAGGGCTTTCCTAATTCAGACGCTTCCCTCTCAGACTTTAGTGCCGTTCTGCTCACTGGTTCTGGCAAGATGACCAGCTCTACTGACGGGAGTGTGTGTGCTCAGTCACTCAGTTGCATCCAACTCTTTGTGACCCCATAGACTGTAGCCCGCCAGGCTCCTCTGTGGGATTTTCCAGGCAAGAATACTGGAGTGGGTTGCCATTTCCTTCTCCAGTGAGGGAAGAGCTGTTCACAATGGTCCACCTTCTACTCAGATTGGCATCCTTTAACTCCCTTCTCCAGAAAGCATCCTTCAGTCTCTGTCTTCCAAATGAAGAATGTAACAGCTTTTCCTGTTCATGGGAAAAATATTACTTCATTGGAGTAATAAGTTTCTCTATGCATTGAAATGTAGGAAAAGAAAGAAAATTGATTTCAGTATAGGTATTATTTCACCATATGTGATTTATTTATAGTTGGTGTTCAATATCCTAGTGTTCCTGGGATGGACTTTTGCTGAAATGAATTACAATGGGGAATTATCAAAAACACTCTTTTTGTTATTGTTTAAATAGAGTGTGTGTGGACAGATTGTATGATCTCAGATAACCTCTCCTATCTTTAAACGTTGTTGCTGCCCCCGTCTGTGTTCATCACTTTTAATGTGATGCATCCGTACTGTGTAGAGTCACTTCGGTGGCTCAGTGGTAAAGAATCCTCCTGCCAATGCAGGAGTCTCGGGTTTGATCCCTGGGTTGGGAAGATCCCCTGCAGAAGGAAATGGCAACCCACTCCAGTATTCCTTCCTGGGAAATCCCGTGGACAGAAGAACCTGGAGGGCTACAGGCTATGGGCTCACGAAAGAGTTGGACACGACTTAGCGACTAAACAACAACATATAAGCGATATCATATGATATTTGTCTTTCTCTTTCTGATTTGCTTCACTTAGTGTGGTAATCTCTAGTTTACAATATGGTCTTTTGCATCTGGCTTCTTTGACTTGGCATAGTATTTCCAATGTTCACATATGCTGCATGTAGTAGGCAGACATCAGGACTCCCTCTTTTTGGCTGAATGATATTCTTAAATTAACTTTTTTTCCTTGAATGAATATTATTATTTTGCGTCAGTGTTCAGAAGATGGAAGACTCCTACATGAGGACATTTTCTCATCACTCACATAACCAAGTACAGGAACTGGGCAATATTTGATTTTACTTGATATTTGAGCTACCTTCATCGGTTCATGCCTGGCTTTCTCCCATTTTGCTGCTTCTGCTGCTAAGTTGCTTCAGTCGTGTCTGACTCTGTGCGACCCCATAGACGGCAGCCCACCAGGCTCCCCCATCCCTGGGATTCTCCAGGCAAGAACATTGAAGTGGGTTGCCGTTTCCTTCTCCAATGCATGAAAGTGAAAAGTGAAAGTGAAGTTGTTCAGGCATGTCCGACTCTTAGCGACCCCATGGACTGCAGCCTTCCAGGCTCCTCTGTCCATGGGATTTTCCAGGCAAGAGTACTAGAGTGGGGTGCCATTGCCTTCTCCTTCTCCCATTTTACTTATTCATTTATTAATATTATTAACATATCAGACATAAAGTCTCAGCACAATCCAACAACTACACTATTGACAATAATGTTAATTGACATTTGTGTACTGCCTTCCTCCGGAGAAGTCTAACTTGTGCTGGGACTTCATAATGCTGCTTTCCTTATTTCATTAGTACAGTCAGCCCTCCATATCCGTGAGTTCCATTTCTGCAGATTCAACCAACCAAGGATAGAAAATATTCTTAAATTAATCTTTTAATTGAAGTTCATTCTATTGCTGACTCAAGACTCATGAGCCCTGTGTTCTCTACAGATGTCTACCTTTCTAGTTCATTTCTTTCCAAAGTATAGTTTGGGAATTTATCCCTGGGAGATTTCATTTTGTTAATGAGATGATGGAAATGATGATGATGGTGGTGATAATAATACACACCTTCTTTTGAATATCTACCATGTAACCATGTAACCATAAAAAAGTGCTGGAAAATTGCTTCCCTGGTAGCTCAGATGGTAAGGCATCTGCCTGCAATGCGGGAGACCTGGGTTCCATCTCTGGGTCGGGAAGATCCCCTGGAGTAGGAAATGGCAATCCACTCCAGTACTCTTGCCTGGAAAATTCCGTGGATGGAGGAGACTGGTAGGCTACAGTCCATGGGATCGCAAAGAGTCGGACATGACTGAGCAACTTCACTGGTTCACTGGTCAAACTAATTCTCAGAGAAATTGTGCTAATCAGAATCTCACACTCACTTGACAAAAGGGGGAACTGAGGGGCAGATGAGTTAAATTCTCATCTGTGAGTGAGAAGCAGAGTTTGATTTGTGGCCAGGACCCTCTGCTTCACTGCTCACTCTTTCCCAGGCCCCTTACTTTCCCTGGTTCTTTCAAGTTGTTCCAGGTCATAGAATAAGAGACAAGAAAACCTAGTTTTCCTGATCTGAAGACAGGAGCTGGACTGAATCAGGTTCTTCATGGGATCATGATGGCTTTGGAACTAACTTTGATAATTTGATGCTTTATGAAAACACTTCCCAGGGTCCAGCTTGTCCAGCTTCTTCCTTATACCAGATCCTCCCCTGAGCATTCTTACCTCTACGTATTCTGAACATTCTTCCTTACAGTACACATCTTTCTTCCTTTCAAAGACAAATTGAACCCAGTTCCCTCTCTAAAGCTATCTCCTTCTACTTCGACCAAGCCTCATCTCCTTTCTCCTGACTCTGATAATGTGCTTTTCTATGCTTTACCTGTAGGTCCTTATCATCCATGATCATACCACTAATTACAGTTTTGTGTATCCATCTTGCCTCCTCAGGGAGATGAAATGTTACTTCAGATCTCCATCTTTGCTAGTAAGTCTTCAGTAGATCCCCCACTTCCACATCCAGTTTTTAGTTCAACTTCACACATAGAATTATACTTTGGCATATTTATGTGAAATACGGGCTTCCCTCATGGCTCAGAATCTATCTGCCTGCAATGTGGAAACCTGGGTTTGATATCTGGGTGGGAAGATCCCCTGGAGGAGGGCATGGCAACCTGCTCCAGTATTCTTGCCTGGAGAACCCCCCTGGACAGAGGAGCCTGGTGAGCTGCAGTCCATGAGGTCCCTAAAAGTCAGACACAACTGAGCAGCTAAGCACAGCACACATGTGAAATAACTGGTAGAACAGTTATTCACATCGAACAGTTGAACAGTTATTCAACTCCATACTATCTCCCCTGCATTGATTTTGACCAAAGTCAGGAATGTAAATACACAAAGTCACAAACAGAAAGTGGGTTTGGAGAGGAACTAGACTAGAAAAAATCTTACAGAAAGTAGTTTTGGAGGCTCAGGAGGGGACTGTTTGACTGTTAGTGTTGAGACTGATTGGCGATGTTTGAAATGACCCCTTAGCAGGCAGCTGGGGCCCCTGGGTCAGGTATGTGCTATCATGGCTTTAGTAGGAACCTCTAATCTCCTCATAAAAAGTTGGCCATATATATTGTGTTCTTCTAAACACAGGTGGCTAAATGTTGGTTTAAAGTTGCATAACTTGGTTACTTTTGAAGCATGAATTTAGTACTGGAGCTACACTCGCTGAAAGTAAAAGTCTTTCCTGTTTTGGTTAATTTGATATTTATGGAGGAAGCTCATCAACTCTTTGAGGTATTAAGGAGACATTCTATTTGGGTTGGGCATGGATGTTGCCACCAAACTTCAGTGGCTTAACACAGTAAGAGTTTATTATTATTCTACATGGTTTTGTGGAAGGGCAGTGGGGCTCTGCTCCAAACAGGTATTCTGCACCCTAAATGGTAACTTTAAAAAGTTCCCTCCCCACCGACTCTAGCCAAGCACACACATTTTTTGATATTCCTCTGATAAAGAAATGGTATCTGTGTCTCCGATCCTTGAATCTGAGTCAGCTTATTGATACTTCAACTAGTAGCATGATTGATGTAATATGTATGGCTTCCAAACTGGCTCCACAAGACTAGGTAGTTTCTGCTTTCTTAGCTGGATCCCTGGGCTGCCATTTATGAAATCTGACTGCTTTGATGTGACTATTTGTGAGCAAGTCCTCACGTTTTGGAGAGGCTACCATGGGAAATCCAGGTGGTGGTCTTAGCTTTTGGGCCATCTTGCCCTGAACATCAGATATATGAGTAAACAAACCTTCAGATGATTCTAGACCTTAGCCATTGACTTCCCAGCCTCAGATATTATGAAGCATTGACAAGTCATCCTCTTTCTACCCTGTTCAAATTCTTAACCCACAGCATCTATGAGCATCAGTCAGTTTTGTTTTAAGCATTGATTTTTCTGCAGAAATGATAACGAGAATACCACCTATAACACCATCACAAGAAGCTCAGGGCTTCGCTTGATAGGGTAAGAGATGACAGGAGAGCTGAGAAACAGCATGGTCATGCTTTGGCCTGGAAGTGACATGCTTTATATTTCATTAGCCATGACTAATCACATGTCCAAGCTTAATTTCAAAGATGTGGGGGATTGTAATGAAGACATCACTAGAAATTGAGAAGAATTAGAAACTGGTGAACGCTAGGTCACCCTTGGACTGCAAGGAGATACACCCAATCCATCCTAAAGGAAATCAGTCCTGAGTATTCACCGGAAGGACTGATGCTGAGGCTGAAACTCCAATACTTTGGCCACCTGATGCTAAGAACTGACTCATTGGAAAAGACCCTGATGCTGGGAAAGGTTGAAGGCGGGAGGAGAAGGGGATGACAGAGGATGAGATGGTTGGATGGCATCATGGACTCAATGGACATGAGTTTAAGTAAACTCCAGGAGTTGGTGATGGACAGGGAAGCCTGGCATGCCGCAGTCCATGGGGTTGCAAAGAGTTGGATACAATTGAGCGATTGAACTGAACTGAACGTCAGTAACATCTGCCTCTGAAAGCTGACAATCTCATGCCTCCTGCTATGGACTGATTCAGTGCCCCTCACATTCATATGTTGAAGACCTGACCTCCAACATGATGGTATTTGGAGGTGGGACCTTTGGGAGGTCATCAAATTTAGATGAGGTCATGAGGATGGGGCCTTCATGATGGGATTTGTTCTCCTATAAAGAGATTCTAGAGAGCTTTCTCTCTCTCTCTCCCTGCTGTGTGAGGACACAGCAAGAAGGTAGCTTCTTACAAGCAAGGAAGAGAGCTCCCACTGGACCATGCTGGCTCCTTGATCTTAGACTTACAGACTCAAGAGTTGTGAGAAAATAAATTGTTGTTGTTCAAGCTACTGACTCTGGGTATTTTGTTATGGCTCTGAAGCTAAGAAACCTCCCACACTGAAGATATATTTGAAGACTTACTTCCTATGTACCCAACCTTCACAGTGAGTTTGCTGGAATTTTCCACAGCAAAGCAAATAGACACCCATATGTTTTATGCTTCCTTCTCAGATCAGATCAGATCAGTCGCTCAGTCGTGTCCAACTCTTTGCAACCCCATGAATCGCAGCACGCCAGGCCTCCCTGTCCATCACCAACTCCGGGAGTTCACTGAGACTCACGTCCATCAAGTCAGTGATGCCATCCAGCCATCTCATCCTCTGATGTCCCCTTCTCCTCTTGCCCCCAATCCCTCCCAGCATCAGAGTCTTTTCCAATGAGTCAACTCTTCGCATGAGGTGGGCAAAGTACTGGAGTTTCAGCTTTAGCATCATTCCTTCCAAAGAAATCCCAGGGCTGATCTCCTTCAGAATGGACTGGTTGGATCTCCTTGCAGTCCAAGGGACTCTCAAGAGTCTTCTCCAACACCACAGTTCAAAAGCATCAATTCTTAGGCGCTCAGCCTTCTTCACAATCCAACTCTCACATCCATACATGACCACAGGAAAAACCATAGCCTTGACTAGACTGACCTTTGTTGGCAAAGTAATGTCTCTGCTTTTGAATATGCTATCTAGGTTGGTCATAACTTTCCTTCCAAGGAGTGTCTTTTAATTTCATGGTTGCAGTCACCATCTGCAGTGATTTTGGAGCCCCCCAAAATAAAATCTGACACTGTTTCCACTGTTTCCCCATCTATTTCCCATGAAGTGGTGGGACCGGATGTCATGATCTTCGTTTTCTGAATGTTGAGCTTTAAGCCAACTTTTTCACTCTCCACTTTCACTATCATCAAGAAGCTTTTGAGTTCCTCTTCACTTTCTGCCATAAGGGTGGTGTCATCTGCATATCTGAGGTTATTGATATTTCTCCCAGCAATCTTGATTCCAGCTTGTGTTTCTTCCAGTCCAACGTTTCTCATGATGTACTCTGCATATAAGTTAAATAAACAGGGTGACAATATACAGCCTTGACGAACTCCTTTTCCTATTTGGAACCAGTCTGTTGTTCCATGTCCAGTTCTAACTGTTGCTTCCTGACCTGCATACAAATTTCTCAAGAGGCAGATCAGGTGGTCTGGTATTCCCATCTCTTTCAGAATTTTCCACAGTTTATTGTGATCCACACAGTCAAAGGCTTTGGCATAGTCAATAAAGCAGAAATAGATGTTTTTCTGGAACTCTCTTGCCTTTTCCATGATCCAGCGGATGTTGGCAATTTGATCTCTGGTTCCTCTGCCTTTTCTAAAACCAGCTTGAACATCAGGAAGTTCACGGTTCACATATTGCTGAAGCCTGGCTTGGAGAATTTTGAGCATTACTTTACTAGCGTGTAAGATGAGTGCAATTGTGCGGTAGTTTGAACATTCTTTGGCATTGCCTTTCTTTGGGATTGGAATGAAAACTGACCTTTTCCAGTCCTGTGGCCACTGCTGAGTTTTCCAAATTTGCTGGCATATTGAGTGCAGCAGTTTCACAGCATCATCTTTCAGGATTTGGAATAGCTCAACTAGAATTCCATCACCTCCACTAGCTTTGTTTGTAGTGCTGCTTTCTAAGGCCCGCTTGACTTCACATTCCAGGATGTCTAGCCCTGGGTCAGTGATTACACCATCGTGATTATCTGGGTCGTGAAGATCTTTTTTGTACAGTTCTTCTGTGTATTCTTGCCATCTCTTCTTAATATCTTCTGCTTCTGTTAGGTCCATACCATTTCTGTCCTTTATCAAGCCCATCTTTGCATGAAATGTTCCTTTAGTATCTCTGATTTTCTTGAAGAGATCCCTAGTCTTTCCCATTCTGTTGTTTTCCTCTATTTCTTTGCATTGATCACTGAAGAAGGCTTTCTTATCTCTTCTTGCTATTCTTTGGAACTCCGCATTCAGATGTTTATATCTTTCCTTTTCTCCTTTGCTTTTCGCTTCTCTTCTTTTCACAGCTATTTGTAAGGCCTCCCCAGACAGCCATTTTTGCTTTTTTGCATTTCTTTTCTATGGGAATGGTCTTGATCCCTGTCTCCTGTACAATGTCACGAACCTCATTCCATAGTTCATCAGGCACTCTATCTATCAGATCCAGGCCCTTAAATCTATTTCTCACTTCCACTGTATAATCAGGGGGATTTGATTTAGGTCATACCTGAATGGTCTAGTGGTTTTCCCTACTTTCTTCAATTTAAGTCTGAATTTGGCAATAAGGAGTTCATGGTCTGAGCCACAGTCAGCTCCTGGTCTTGTTTTTGTTGACTGTATAGAGCTTTTCCATCTTTGGCTGCAAAGTATATAATCAATCTGATTTTGGTGTTGACCATCTGGTGATGTCCATGTATAGAGTCTTCTCTTGTGTTGTTGGAAGAGGGTGTTTGTTATGACCAGTGCATTTTCTTGGCAAAACCCTATTAGTCTTTGCCCTGCTTCATTCCATATTCCAAGGCCAGATTTGCCTGTTACTCCAGGTGTTTCTTGACTTCCTACTTTTGCATTCCAGTCCCCTATAATGAAAAGGACATCTTTTTTGGGTGTTAGTTCTAAAAGGTCTTGTAGGTCTTCATAGAACCGTTCAACTTCAGCTTCTTCAGCGTTACTGGTTGGGGCATAGACTTGGATTACTGTGATATTGAATGGTTTGCCTTGGAAATGAACAGAGATCATTTTTTCATTTTTGAGATTGCATCCAAGTACTGCATTTCGGACTCTTTTGTTGACCATGATGGCTACTCCATTTCTTCTGAGGGATTCCTGCCCGCAGTAGTAGATACAATGGTCATCTGAGTTAAATTCACCCATTCCAGTCCATTTGAGTTCGCTGATTCCTAGAATGTCAACATTCACTCTTGCCATCTCTTGTTTGACCACTTCCAATTTGCCTTGATTTATGGACCTGACATTCCAGGTTCCTATGCAATATTGCTCTTTATAGCATCGGACCTTGCTTCTATCACCAGTCACATCCACAGCTGGGTATTGTTTTTGCTTTGGCTCCATGCCTTCATTCTTTCTGGAGTTATTTCTCCACTGATCTCCAGTAGCATATTGGGCACCTACTGACCTGGGGAGTTTCTCTTTCAGTATCCAATCATTTTGCCTTTTCATACTGTTCATGGGGTTCTCAAGGCAAGAATACTGAAGTGGTTTGCCATTCCCTTCTCCAGTGGACCACATTCTGTCAAATCTTTCCACCATGACCCGCCCATTGTGGGTTGCCCCACGGGCATGGCTTAGTTTCATTGAGTTACACTATTAAAAAGCAAACATTACTTTGCCAACAAAGGTCTGTCTAGTCAAAGCTATGGTTTTTCCAGTAGTCATGTACAGATGTGAGAGTTGGACTATAAAGAAAGCTGAGCACCAAAGAATTGATGCTTTTGAACTGTGGTGTTGGAGAAGACTCTTGAGAGTCCCTTGGACTGTAAGGAGATCCAATCAGTCCATCCTAAAGGAAATCAGTCCTGAATATTCATTGGAAGGACTGATGCTGAAGCTGAAATGCCATTACTTTGGCTACCTGATGCAAAGAACTAACTCATTGGAAAAGACCCTGATGCTGGGAAAGATTGAAGGTGGAAGGAGAAGGGGATGACAGAGGATGAAATGGTTGGATGGCATCATGGACTTGAGGGACATGAGTTTGAGTAAACTCCAAGAGTTGGTGATGGACAGGGAAGCCTGGTGTGCTGTGGTCCATGGGATCGCAATGAGTCAGACATGACTGAGCAACTGAAATTAACTGAACTCGTTACACTCTTTAATCTGACTGATATGCATTCCTTTCCATGGTATGTGTGTTTATAAGTAGAACTCAAAAATACATGTCACGTGTCTCTGATTTCTTATGTACATTGCTGTGCTTGGTGAGTTTAGAGAGCCCTAACATTTTGGCAAGTGACATAATTTCAGTAGATCGATAAATTATGATACACAAGCAGCAATAGCCAGCACACCAGCACACCATGATATTCTTCTGTGAGAAGCAGAGTCATGCTCAGCTCCTTCTGGAGGCAGGAATGTTCCTATGTATATTCCATTCCCATCTTGTTTTATTTGTCACCTCTCTCCAGGCAAAAGAAACATTTCTTGTGTGATCAGATAAACCAGGTGAATTTGGGTGTCTCAGAATAGTCACTATCAGCACTGATTGGCCTCAGAAGTCATAGTTCAGGTATGATACTTCAAAGGAAAAAAAATTCACATTAAAAATGACCCAGCATCCATTGATAGAGACTATTCCGAGAGTCCCGTATTAACGCATATATGTGGAATCTAGAAAAAATGGTACGGATGAACCTATTTGCAGGGCAGAAATAGAGAGGCAGACATAGAGACTGGACCTGTGGATGTGGTAGGGGGCAGGTGCTATGAGTTGGGAGGTTGGGATTAACATATATGCACCATCATGTGTAAAATAGGTAGCTAATAGAAACCTACTGTATAGCAGAGGGAGCCCAGCTCAGTACCTAGAGGGGTGTGATGAAGGTGGGGTCAGAGGGAAGTCCAAGAGGGAGGAAATATATGTATACACTTGGCTGACTTGCTTCATTGTAGAGCAGAAATTAGCACAACATTGTAAGGCAGCTGTGTGTGTGTTAGTCGCTCAGTCGTGTCCGACTCTTTGTGACCCCATGGACTGTCACCCGCCAGGTTCCTCTGTCCATGAAATTCTCCAGGCAAGAATCCTGGAGTAGGTTGCCAGTTCCTGCTCCAGAGGATCTTCCCAACCCTGGGATCGAACCTGGGTCTTCTGCATTGCAGGCAGATGCTTTACCATCTGAGCCATACAGGGAAGTGTAAGGCAACTATACCTCAGTTTAAAAAAAAAAAAAAGATCCAGCAAATGGTGAGTTGTACCAAGCTGTAGAGATACTTGTGATTCGCCAGTGATCTCCTGTGTTTGGAACAACGTTATAAATTTCCCCAAGTTTAATGGGTGATTAGGAACGGATTTGCTGGTGCTTTGTTTTCTTATAGATAACAGGCCACATAAATATGATTGTAGTGGATACTAATGGACTGAGTCCCTTCAAAGAATTAAAAGATTGCTGGATTTTGGATGGTCTTTAGACAACTGAGATTCCGAGTGCCATTGTTAAAGGATGGACTCTTTGCTTACAAGGACATGTTATTTTGATGACCAGGTGGATCCTGGGGAGGTCTGTCTGGAGCATCACACAGCGCACACAAGCTGGCATTCTCGCCCCGTTCTGCCTACAAATGCACTGTTACCAGAATCAACGATTAATGGTTGAACGAGTCTGAAAAATGGCTATCCCTTTGACCTTTCTAAGGTTTGTCATTTAGTTGACATACCCATTACCTCAAAAATCAAATGTGTTTGTCTAAACATTATTCTGATGTTTACTTTGGGCACTAAAGGGCAGACAGCTGACCACGGACCCGCTGACAGTGATCAATTCAGCCTCGAATCTTGTCACTTTCCCTGTTTATTCTGCTATCAATCTCCCCTTTGCCTGCCACCACAGCCACTTTCTGCTGCTCAGGCGCTTTTAAAACTAACAATAATCCAATTTAGAATTGATCAATGAAAATGTGTGGTCAGTAAGCAAAATGACAAAGTCTGCATGTAACCGCTGACCACAGTCAGGGGTTTATTTTATATGGATGGAGGTGAAGGTAAATTTTAATTAATTAATTAAATGTTAATAGCATTCAAACCTCTTTTTTTTTTTTTTTAAGTCAGATCTAAGTTATACTATCTTAGAGATGGGGGAAGTAGGTCCATTGACTCCCTAATAGAACCAGTATATTCTGGAACTGCATTGCCCTGTGGGCCTTTCTGTGACGATGGGAATGGTTTAAACCTGTGTTGTCCAAGGTGGGAGCCACCAGCCACCTGTGGCTGACCTTGAACTATGGTTTGTGCAACAGAGAAATCATTTTTGCAAATGCATTTAATTTTAATAAAGTTAAATGGTTGTATGTGGCTCATGGCTATAATACAGGATGGTGCAATTCTAGAATGTTGACATTTTTGGTGATGAGACGAGGCCTGTTGATGTGGTTTGGAATGTCATACTGTCTAGACACTGGGTATCAGGAGGTCACAGTCTCTGATCTGATCCAACACGGCTACAAACCAGGCAAGAGAAGTTCAGGGAGATATTCAAGCCTTCCTCATGTCCTAAAGGCAATGTCGTGTTTGACCAGGGTTCTCTTCCTGGTCCACGGGAGCAGGGCTCCTTAACAGGCCGGAAGGACCTGGCTGCTGGTCGGCAGGGCTGACTTCTGCTCAGCGGACGAGAGGACTCCAGCAAGAGAGGGTTCAGGACTGGTGCAGGAAGGCTCCTTTTCCTAAAAGTCCCCCAAGCAAGCCCCGTTCTTGGCTGCATCCTCGCTCTGGTTTCCAAGACAGAAGGCTGCCTAGGTCCCTAGTGCCAAGTGGCTCCTGGGTTCTGGACATGACCAGGCATCTTGCTGGGCCCCTGGTTTCTGGCTCCCAAATTGTCTGGGTTCTTGAACCTACATCCCTTCCTTCTCTCAGCCTCAAACTCCATTTTTGCCAAATCCAACAACTGGGAGTCATTTGATGAATTTCCTAAAATAGTTTGAAAAATCATTTCTTAAAATGATTTGCACATGTTACTTTCAATAGGCAGAGAGTTGAAAACTAATTGCTAATAAGATTATAAGCACATATGATATTTGAGTTTTTTTTTAAACATGAAATCTACTTAGCTCTTACCTCTGGATAGATGTATGTCAAAAGCTAGGTTAGAATTTTTTAGAAAACTGCGTCACTTATTTGAATTTCAGAGTTTATGGGGGAAATTATGAGCAAGTAGAAACACTTTATGAGGGTTATGGTATAATCGATGGAGATTTAAAATGCTGTACCAGATAACTATTGTCTTAGAAGGAAAGTGGTCTGGGTATTCTCTTGAGGGAAATTCTCAATCTATAATTCTTGTTTCTTGTGTTATTTACATACCGACAACAAAAAAACTAAAAACAAAAGCCAGTTTTTATTTTTTAAAAAATGGAAAAAATTTACTTCTTGAAAATCTTCAGTAGGAAAAAAAGTTTTATTTGAGACACTTAAAAATTAGTTTTTAATAAAGATTTATGTGACAAACTGTAAGAATTTGACAACAACAAAAGGATTTCTTATAATAAGATCTTTGAATTAAAACAGGTTATCTATATTTCTATTTCATCCATGGTTTCAGTATCCAAAAACAGGCACTGTTAATACTTTTTGTATTTATAACTAATCTTTATTCTATTCTTTTTAATGGAAAGATCATGTATTTACTATTTCTATCCTACTTTCTTTTCATTTAACATTATAATTCTTATGTTTTCCATATATCACATATTCCTTAGGAATATATTTTTAAAACTTATAATTCATGAGGTGACTATACATAATTTATGTAACAATTATATTTGCATCTGTATTTTGATTATTTCTGATATTTTCCTTTTGCTTTTATAAATAGTGCTTCTCAATATTCTGAATTATTTCCTTAGGCTCCATTCTCAAAAGTGGACTTACTGAGTCAGAGAGTAGAAACATTATGAGGCTCTTTGCCAAATTGCTTTCCTAAAGGATTATACTAAAATATCAGCAATATTCAAGAGTACCTTTTTCACAGTCCCCTTATCAGCAGTGGAAATTATTATTTTAAAAAAATCTTTGCTAATTTGATAGGGGTCAAAGGTTACTTCATTGTTATTTTAATGTACCATTCCTTGATTACTAGTGAAGGAAAGCATTTTCCACACATTTGTTGATTAGTTATATTTCATTTTTGGAAATTGCCTATTCACATCCTCTGTCAGTTTATCCACTGAAGCTTCAGTATTTTAAAATTCAAGTTTATTAACCTTTCTATATATAAAGATATCAGTACGCTTTCCATATAGTATTTCCAGTGACTATTTTTTCTCAAATATGATGTTTGCCTTCTAATTTTTGTCTACTTATTTATTTTGATTGAAGAGAGACTTAATATTTAAACGTAATAACGTATAATAATGTTTTCATCCTATTTTAATAAATCATACCTTTACCAATGATGGTAAGTTAAAAAAAATTCTGACTTCTTATGTACTGATATTTTATATTTAATTTTAAAATTCCTTTGGAATTTACTTTGATGAATGATTTTAGGTGAGAATCTAAATAGACTTTTTTCATCAAATAATCAGTTGTTCCAGGGGAATTTATTTATGAGATGACTTACTCCGTTTTCATTTACTTAAAATATTTCTTTTACCATATATTACATATATATATATATATATATATATATGAAATAAGGTATTTCTTTTACTATATATATATATATATATATATATATATATGATAGCCAGTTCCGTGACTGTTATGTTTCAGTTTAACCTCATTCTAGAATTTCAATATTTTATGTAATATCAATTTATACCATGGTTACAACTGATACCATTGGTATCAATTTATACCATTGGCTGACAGGTCCAGAATACTCCCAATATCATTCTTTTCTGAAAAGATGTTTTGGATTATTTTACTGAGTGTGTGTAAGTGTATGTGCGCACCACAAGAAGAGTGAGTGTTGATTACTGACCTTTTTATGACATATTTAGTGTTTTTGTCTTTCCAGAGTCTTCCCATCTTTCTCGACCAGATCAGATTCTTCAGCCCACAGAGCCTCTCCTGACCTTCCTTAATGGAGAGAGTTTATCCCCTCTCTCACTCCTGCACAGCTTCACCTGCACTACTCTCAGAGTGTCATTACCTGCTGCCTCAAGTTATAATTATTTGTGGACAGATCTCACTTTCATCTAGTTCTGTATCTGTACAGGCTGAATAATGGACCCCAAAGATGTCCACGTCCTCATCACCAGAACCGGTGAACATCACCTTCCTTGGCAAGATGGACTTGGCAGATATGGTTAAGCTTAGGATCTGGAGGTGCAAGAGGTTATCCTGGCTCACCCAGGTGGCCCCAAATATAAACCTAAAGGGAGGCAGAGGGAGAGGAAGACTTGGCTGAAGTGGAGGAGGGCCTGATGAGACCAGAGGCAGGGATGGGAGTAATGCAGAGAGGAGCCATCAGAAGCTGCAAGAGGCGAGGATCAGCTTACCTCCTGGAGCCTCCAGAAGGAACAGGCCCTGCTGACACCTTGGTTTCAGCTCCTCAAGACTCATCTGGACGTCCGGCCTCCAGAACTGTTAGATAATAAATCTGTGGAGTGTTTTTACTTCTGGTTGTCAAGCCTCTAAGTTTGTGGTAATTTGTCAAGAACCCAGTTGGAAACAATCACTGCTATTCCCCACATCCTAAAGGCTATAACAGACTCACTCAGAGCCCCAGCCAAGTACCAAGAATTACCCCTTTAGCGGGGAACAGAGTTGGGGCTGTCCAAGTCTTGCTTGAGGAATAAGACTTCGAGAATGGATTCTGGCCTCGTTCTGCTTTTTTGAATTGACCCAACTCCGAGTCCACACTTACCGCACACGCGATCCTTCCCCTGGGCCGCAGCTTCACACTCCAGTCTTGTTCACAAGTGAGATGTCGCTGACCTCAGCATCTTGTGGTCTCTGTGAGCTGAGTTCAAAGTCACTGCCACCATGAATTCTGCATTATAGAAGTTATTTCCAGGATGACTACTGAAAGTCGCAAATTAAAAAGAAATAAGTTCAAAAGGTAAGTCTGAATGACTAAGTTGATCAGTTTTCATGAAACATTCCTAGCTTCAGCTTTCTTTTTGTGTGAACTTCATACAAACTTCAACTTTGTATATGTAAACATGTATCATTTATATATGTAAACATATATCATTGGAATTTAGCAATGCTATTGCTTTATACAGTACATATTTATTTAAACATGTGCCTTTTAAAAAATCTGATTTACTTTTCCAATATCTTTTTGAGTAGAAGTATTATACACATTCTCCAGAAAAAGAAAAGAGGACTAGCAAGTCCTCTTTAATCCAACATTTTACTTGTTTATTTATTAGCATTTTGTGAATTGGCAAAATGCTTGACTGTGTTTAGTTTCTAGTGGCTTGAGGATGAGTAAAGCACAGTGCTGGCCTTGAAGGATGTCTCCCCTTAGCAAACAATTACAAGACATTTGGAAAGGGACTCCATTAACTGGAGGGATCTTGGAGGGATGTGAAGGGTTTTGATTCTGTTTGCACATCACAGTAATCCCTAGAAGTTTAAAAAGTATTGGACTGCAGATCCCACCTAGGGTGGATGATGTGAATCACAACCTCTGTGTCAGAAAGTGGAATCTGTTGGGGAGAAAGACAAGGAGAAGGCTGTAATACGGAGGAAACTTCCTGTATACATAGGACTTTGGAGGTTGGGATTAACATATGCATGCTACTATATATAAAATAGATAATTAACAGGTTCCTACTGTATAGCACAGGGAACTCCACTCAATATTCTGTAATAACTCATATGGGCAAAGAATCTGAAGAAGAATAGATATATGTATATGTATAACTGAATTGCTTTGCTGTACATTTGAAACTAATACAACATTGCAAATCAACCATATTCCAATATAAAATAAAATTTAAAAAAAAGAATTAGTATCCCCCCCCCGCCAAAAAAAAAATTAAGACACAAAACAGAAGCAGATTCACAGACATAGAAAACAAATTTATGGTTACCCGAAGGGGAGAAGTGTAAGGGAGTGATAAATGAGGAGACTGGGATTAGTAGATACCACTATTATAGTTAAAATAGATTATCAACAGGGATCTACTGTATAGCACAGGGAATTCTACTCAGTATTCTATAAGAACCTATATGGGAAAAGAATCTGAAAAAGAATATATATATATATAACTGAATCATTTTGCTGTCCACTTGAAACTAACACAACATTGTAAATTAACTATACTCCAATACAAAATAAAAAAAAATTTTAAAGAGTAAAACATTTAAAAAATACTCAACTGCAGATGCCACCCCCGGTGAGGTGAATCACAATCTCTATGTCGGAAGCTGGGATCAGCCAGGGAGACAAAAGAAGAGGAGAAGGCTGTAACAGGAGAAGCTTCATATATACACAGGGCTTCAAGCAGCAGCAAGCAGGGCACTGACTGGCGTCCTGGGGGCGCCACTGTCGGGGCTGCAGGGTTATTGGCGGGAACCCTGGAGCAGGACGGGATTTCTGGAGGCATGGGGAAGGGGCACCATTTACTGAGTGCCTCTGTGTGTGTGCACGTGCCTGCAATGCAGGACACCTCAGCTCGATTCCTGGGTCAAGCAGCTCCGCTGGAGAAGGGATGGGCTACCCACTCCAGTATTCTTGGTTTTCCCTTGCGGCTCAGCTGGTAAAGAATCCACCTGCAACGTGGGAGACCTGGGTTCAATCCCTGGGTTGGGAAGATCCCCTGGAGAAGGGAAAGGTTACTCACTCCAGTATCCTGGCCTGGAGAATTCCATGGATTGTACGGTCCATGGGGTCGCAAACAGTCGGACACGACTGAGCGACTTTCACTCACTCTGTGTGCCACACATTGTGCTGGGCTTTTCACAACTTCTGTCTTTGCTGTTGTAAGACTTTTTGGTTATGTGTCATTATTCCAATTTTATGCATAAGGAGCCCAGTGATTGGGTGGTTGGGAACTTTCCTTGGGATCACAAAGCCGTCAAGGGGCAGAATAGGGAGCCGACTCCTGATCCAGTGTTGTTTCCATTTACTGGGCTTTGTTGTTGCTCATTTGCTAAGTTGTGTCTGACTCTTCGTGACCCCATGGACTGCAGCACACCAGGCCTCTCAGTCTTTCACTATCTCCCAGAGTTTGCTCAAACTCATGTCTATCGAGTTGCCATCCAAACATCTCATCCTCTGTCACCTCCTTCTCCTCCTGCCCTCCATCTTTCCCAACATCAGGGTCTTTTCCAGTGAGTTGGTTCATTTGCATCACATGGTCAAAGTATTGGAGTGCCAGCTTCAGCATTTACTGGGCTGCCTTGCATAACTGAGGCAACCATAAATATTGGGAGAAATCCCCAGCTGTGAAGGTTTTACTGTGATCTTTGAGTTGAGTCTGTTTTTCAGGTGGAGATAGGAGAGAAGGGTTCAGTTCAGTTCAGTCGCTCAATCATGTCTGACTCTTTGCAGCCCCATAGACTGCAGCACGCCAGGCCTCCCTGTCCATCACCATCTCCTGGAGTTTACCCAAACTCATGTCCATTGAGTCAGTGATGCCATCCAACCATCTCACCCTCTGTCATCCCTTCTCCTCCCACCTTCAGTCTTTCCCAGCATCAGGGCCTGTTCAAATGAGTCAGCTCTTCATATCAGGTGGCCAAAGTATTGGAGCTTCAGCTTCAACATCCGTCCTTCCAAGGGACACTCAAGACTGATCTCCTTTAGGATGGACTGCTTGGATCTCCTTGCAGTCCAAGGGACTCTCAAGAGTCTTCTCCAACACCACAGTTCAGAAGCATCAATTCTTCAGCACTCAGCTTTCTTTATAGTCCAACTCTCACATCCATACATGACCACTGGAAAAACCATAGCCTAACATTCAGGAAACGGATAACCAGTGCACAAGCTCAGATGAACGAAGCAGGAATGACCTTTGTAAAGGAATTGTGCCATCTGTTAGTTTCAAGCATGGATTGATGTGGAGGAGAGAAAGGAGAAAAATCTGTTTTATAAATTACTAATCCATGTGTTAATGTGTGCGTGCTGCACTTCAGTCCTTTCTGACTCTTTGCAACTCTATGGGCTGTAGCCAATCAGGTTCATCTGTCCATGGGATTCTCCAGGCAAAAATTTTAGAGTGGATTGCCATTTCCTTCTCCAGGGCATCTTCCCGACCCAAGGCCTGAACCTGCCTCTCTTATGTCTCCTGCATTGGCAGACGGGTTTTTTTTTTTTTTTTTTTACCACTACCACCATCTGGGAAGCCCCCATGTGTTGATAATAGTGTGTTGAGACTCTAATTGACCTCACTTTCATGAAATCTCTATGTAGGAAACTGTTGAATGCTATCACTCGTAACAAATCTTTTGGGTAGAAATAATACATTTTAACATTCTAGCTAGTCAGTGGAGTGTTTCCATACTATTTATTAGGTAGAGTTTTCCTAGCTGGTGTTGACACATGACTGGGTGATATCAGAATGACTCCTTCAGCTTTCCATGCACTCAGAGACTTGTTCCTTTTAACTGCTTTAAGATAGATTAGGGGAAATTAAAGTATCACTGCTTTGAGGGATGTTCTATTTAGTTGCCATTTTTATTGCCCAATTTCAATAGTCTGATGGGATGAAAGTTCTTACAAGGGGAAAGTTTGTATATATCAATATATAAGTGGATACTATATTTATATGGATATATATTTTATTTTCTCCTAGAAAAATAAAGGCAAATCTGTTCCAACTAGCATTGCTATTCAGATACTCTACAGTTCAGTAATCTTATTTTTAATTTAAATTCCTTGGTTTTTTCAACAGACTTCCCTATATATATATATGAATTTTATTTGTGTATTTTTGGCTGTGCTAGGTCTTTTGTGCTGCGTGGTTTTTCTCTAGTTGTGCTGCATGGGCTTCTTGGTGCTGTGGCTTCTCTTGTTGCAGAGCACAGGCACTAAAGCAACGGGCTCAGCAGCTGTGCACACAGGCTTAGTTGCTCTGAGACACGAGGGATCTTCCTAGATCAGAGATTGATCCTGTGTCCCCTGCATTGGCAGGTGGACTCCCAACCACTGGACTACCAGGGAAGTCCTCCCTGTATTTTGAACTCTTGAATCTTTACTTTTCACTCTAAATTGTCAGTCTGGATGATATTTGATTTGTGGACTCTGGGTAGTAAACCAAACCTTAATTAATCTCAATACAGTTCCCCTAAATGCAATTTTATTTTTATTGTTGCTTCAGATGAAATCCTGCTATATTTATTTCTTTTTTAAACTGAAGTATAGTTGATTTACAATATTGTGTTAGTTTCAGGTACTAAAAAAAGTGATTTGGTTATACCTATATTAATATTCTTTTTTATATTCTTTTCCATTACAGATTGTTACAGGATCCTGAATATAGTTCCCTGAGCTATACAGTAGGAACTTGCTGTTTACCTACTATATACATAGTAGTTTGTACCTGCTAACCCCAAATCTACAGTCATTTAAAATCCACACATATATACAGACTTCCACATGCACACTTATATCATGCTCAGTGGATGTCAGTTTGTTCTTAAGATAATAACCTCTCAGTGGGACTATCCCCTCCCATGACCTGGTCAATACATTTATAGAATGTAATTAAACCATATCACTTCCGTGACAGGAAATTGATGACCTTTTAATTATTTCAGGATAACTGAATATGTAATCACTTTCTCCTTTAACTGAGAGAGAACGGTATATTTTGAATAAATTGAAAGTAGAATACAAATACTTGCTTCTTGTGCGTGCTATAGTTTTGTGCTGTCTTTCCACAAGAAATCATCTTGGAGTGCTTTTCCCAGGATTTAGGAAAACAATTTACAAAAATTGTCGTTACACATAGGAGATAAAGGAACTCTGCTCAGTGTTATGTGGCAGCCAGAATGGGAGGGGAGTCTGGGGGAGAATGGATCCATGTATACATATGGCTGAGCCCTTTTGCTTCCCACCTGAAACTATCACCACACTGTCAATTGGCTATACCACAACATCAAATAAAAAGTTAAAAACAGAAGATTGATAGCTTGGTAAACAGTATTTAAAACAGTGTTGATGATTACTGGGGTTAGGAAAGATCTATCAGTATTACCCTGAAACTTCACATGGTGTAGAAACTTACAATACATTTTAAGATCATCTGGTGGGAAGTAGGTGGCTCTTCCAAAAAGCACTGGGTCCTGCTTATAAAATCAGAGTTGGAGAAAGGGCTAATTCCCATGGGAAATATTGAGTTACCGCACACATTTATTGTGTGATATTCTGGGGCACAGAGTGTGATGGACCATTACAGGGTCCATAGTATTCAATTAAAAACCCAAATGCAACCTGTGGTGCGTGTGCATCCTCTTATGGGATAATGAACCCTAATATTTCAAATTACAAAGATCCCACACACTGGGATGACACAACTTTTATATCTCTAGAATAGCAGGTTTTCCCCATTTAAAAAATCTACATAATTCTCTTGAAAGAAAAATTCTCAAACTTCTACACTATGTGTATAAGTGACTTAAAAAACCAGCCTATGTAAACGGGAGCATTGTCTTTGCAATCCAGTAAAATAAAACTGCTCTGTCCCTACTCACAGGCCAGACATGTGGCAAACACCCTTTTTCGCCATATTCCATTAAAAGAAAAGAGAATTTGTGTTACTACTTGAAAAATGAACTGCTTAATCTTCAACTGAAATTCCAGTCAGCAAAATTAATGAGGAGGGGGACAATTTCACTAGAAACACCCTATAGTGAGTGCTTTTGATTAATCACTGGACATATTAAATGTATAAGTTATGCCTAGAAGCAGCTCTTTACTGGATATATTTTATAAATAAATTGGTATAGTGACTTGCACATGTTATATTTAAAATTTTCCCTTCTTTAAAAAAATTGGCAAGCATGGTCTGAAACACTTCTTCCATTGGGGCGTTTCTTTAAAAAAAAGTTTGCAATGTTATGGATCTTTTACCCTAATTTTGAAGAGAACATTAAAAATAGTGTTAAGATGATGGGACGCAATTCCCTGATTTTTTATTATGATGGTTATATTTGGAATATAAGCTCTTTGTGTCAGAAAAAAATAATACAGGCAGGTTGCTATTAAGATCCTTAAGCTCCTGAAAAACCAGGTGGATGAAGACAGATTGGAAACTAGTAAACAAACCCACTGCCTCTTCAAACCTCACAATCAGAACATATTACTTGAGGGCAGATCAAAAATTTTTTTTTTTTAAAAGTTACTACTAGGAACTTCCCTGGTGGTCCAGTTGTTAAGAAACTGCCTTGCAATGTAGGGGACACAGTTTTGATTCCTGCTCTGGGAACTAACAGAGAAGGCAATGGCACCCCCACTCCAGTACTCTTGCCTGGAAAATCCCATGGATGGAGGAGCCTGGTAGGCTGTAGTCCACGGGGTCGATAAGAGTCGGACACGACTGAGCGACTTCACTTTCACTTTTCACTTTCATGCATTGGAGAAGGAAATGGCAACCCACTCTAGTGTTCTTGCCTGGAGAATCCCAGGGACAGGGGAGCCTGGTGGGCTGCCGTCTATGGGGTTGCACAGAGTCGGACACGACTGAAGTGACTTAGCAGTAGCTGGGAACTAAGATCCCACATACTAAAGGGCAAACGAGCCCATAAGTCACAGCTGCTGAGCCACAGCGCTGTAACTAAGACCCAACGCAGCCAAATAAATATAAATAAATATTAAAAATTACTATTAAAGTGATAATGACCAGCACTTGGTATGTATACAGGAAGTCCTTGATTAAAATACTCTTTTATTCTGTTAAAATATCTTTCTTGAAAGCTTGACACTGTGTCAGGGCCTGGGGTTTCAAAATTGACAAAGAGGACTTATATTTTTATGAAGCCAAAAGTTGAGTGGAGGAGACATCTATTATCTATGGAAATTGTGTAAAAATAGAGATTCATACACTGGAGAACAGAAGAGGTAATGGTAAGTAAGCAACGAAGTGATTTTTGAGCTAGATCTTGAATACTTGCATAGATATTTATAATATATTTATTTATAAGATATTTATAATATTTATAATAGCAAAACAGTTGAGGTTTATCTATACTATTCTGGCTTCTTCCCTTGACCATATTTGTTTCATGAACCAAGGAAATTTGATGCTAATGAATCCTTCCTGTGTTATTCCAGTGCCCACATTTTAATGGCAGACTCCATTTTTTTTTTTGTCATGAAGATAGATGCTTTCAATAGTTTAAATTTTACTAGCATTAAAATGTTAGTGAGATAAGCACAGAAGTCTTCTTTGAACTTTTCATTGTTTGTAGCATTGCAATGGTCAGTGTAGGGTAAGAACTATTAAGAAACAAGAATGAGTCGAAATCCTGGTTAAAAATGGATTGAAACATTATTTTATTCTGAGCTGTAAATTTCTTGATTAAAAAAATTATTTTAACTGACCTAATTTCCTATGTATATATATCAAATGACACCTGAATCATGTTAAGGCCTTAACCTTTCCCCATTTCCTGTTGTAAAACTGCCTGAATTTGACATCTTTTTAAGTGGAGTTGAAATTGTTTTCCCTTGTGATGTCAGAATTCAGACAATGCCCAAATTGATGCTTAGTGATCTGTGTCTTTGCATTGATCACTGAGGAAGGCTTTCTTATCTCTCCTTGCTATTCTTTGGAACTCTGCATTCAGATGCTTATATCTTTCCTTTTCTCCTTTGCTTTTTGCTTCTCTTCTTTTCACAGCTATTTGTAAGGCCTCCCCAGACAGCCATTTTGCTTTTTTGCATTTCTTTTCCGTGGGGATAGTCTTGATTCCTGTCTTCTGTACAATGTCATGAACCTCCGTCCATAGTTCATCAGGCACTCTGTCTATCAGATCTAGTCCCTTAAATTTATTTCTCACTTCCACTGTATAATCATAAAGGATTTGATTTAGGTTATACCTGAATGGTCTAGTGGTTTTCCCCACTTTCTTCAATTTAAGTCTGAATTTGGCAATAAGGAGTTCATGGTCTGAGCCACAGTCAACTCCCGGTCTTGTTTTTGCTAACTGTATAGAGCTTCTCCATCTTTGGCTGCAGACTATAATCAATCTGATTTTGGTGTTGATCATCTGGTGATGTCCATGTGTAGAGTCTTCTCTTGTGTTGTTGGAAGAGGGTGTTTGTTATGATGAGTGCATTTTCTTGGCAAAACTCTATTAGCTTTTGCCCTGCTTCATTTCGTATTCCAAGGCCAAATTTGCCTGTTACCCCAGGTGTTTCTTTACTTCCTACTTTTGCATTCCAGTCCCCTATAATGAAAAGGACATCTTTTTTGGATGTTAGTTCTAAAAGGTCTTGTAGGTCTTCATAGAACCGTTCAACTTCAGCTTCTTCAGCGTTTCTGGTTCCAGGTAGGAGAAGTTAATTTATTTAGTGATAAGTGGCTGGCAATCATGTAGACCCCAGACCAGTTGGACCTGAAGCTTAATGATGCTGAGTCCTACTTAACTCACTACAACACATCAGCAGAATGTCCACAATGTCCATGCCTCTTTGGACAATTGCCATAAAACTTCTCACTCTTTTCCCCAAGTTGGGACACATGGTTTTGAGGGTATTAGCCTGCTGTGACCCCCTTTGTCTGGCAAAGCAATAAAGCTGTCCTTTTCTACTTCCCCCAAAACTCTCTCTCCGAGATTCGATTCGTCACTTGTGCACAGAGAGGCGGAGTTTTCAGCCTCAGTAAAGAGGAGCATGGATTTCATTCTGGGGGTGATGGGTGACACTTGGAGGTTGTAAACAGCAGAGGAATGGGACCTGGTCCAGCATTCTGGCTTCTCTGTGGAGAATGAGTTGAGGTAGAAGGAGGAGAAGCAGGGAAACCAGTTGGGAGGTGTGGCGGGAGTCCCGGTGAGGAAGGGTGCAGGTGTAAGCTGAGAAGAGGGGAAGGAAATTGATCTGGCAAGATTAGGGTTGACGGGGCTTGTAGGAGAAGGCAATGGCACCCGACTCCAGTACTCTTGCCTGGAAAATCCCATGAATGGAGGAGCCTGGAAGGCTGCAGTCCATGGGGTCGCTGAGGGTCTGACACGACTGACGTGACTTAGCAGTAGGTGGTTAGTTGTGAGAATGGAGGGAAGGAGGAACCAGTGAGACCTCCACATTTCTGACAACTGGGTGATTGGAAATAAGGAGTCTGAGGGAAAGCGTGCCGTGAGTAGAAATTATGATTGTTGCTTGGAATTCAGTAGGATGTTCTATTTACAGCTTTACATCTTAGGATACATAATTGAAATTATTAACATAGAAGAGGTGTTAAAAATCAAAGTATTAGATGAAGCTTCATAGGGCAACAGGGTAGACGAAATAATTATGGAAATAAGCAAATATTTAGGAAAAACAATGGTAGAGGAAAATTTTTTAAGAAACCAAAACATTAGAAAAACAAAGTATTTAGAAAATAAGAGTATGCCATAATAAAGCCTGGGGAATGCAGCTAAGGCAGAACACTACTGAAATGATATTACTTAATATTGACTCAAGGAGAAATAGAAAACCTGATTAATTTAAATATTAAAGAAGTTATTGCTAAAAATCTTTCCACGAAGAGAATATTCAGTCTGTTTGTAGAGCTTACTAGCAAGTTTTACAAATAATTCTAATTTCATATGTTTCAAAACATGGGTTTTTTTAATCACTTAGTTATTGCAAAGTCAGTCGATCAGGAGATAATTGCCATTAAAAAGACAGTTTGTTGTGTTCATGGATTGCAAACAGAAGAGACAAAGCATATACCCGAGGAAGCACCAGAGGTGGTCAGCAGGCAGAGGAGAGGGAAAAACCATGGCAAGAACCTTTACTATGGCTTCTTGCCACAGTGGACCAGATTGGGTGAGGTAGGGTAAACAGGTTTAAGATTGATTAGTGTGAGTAATTTCAGGAGGCTCTGGGGCATAGGAGTGTCCTTGAATGAAAGTGAAAGTTGTTCAGTCTTGTCTGACTCTTTGCGACCCCATGGACTGTAAGTCCATGGAATTCTCCAGGCCAGAATACTGGAGTGAGCAGCCTTTCCCGTCTCTAGGGGATCATCCCAACCCAGGAATCTAACCAGGGTCTCCAACATTGCAGGCAGATTCTTTACCAGATGAGCTATGAGGGAAGGCCAGGAGTGTCCTTAGGTGTGTGGTATCTGACCCTGAAGTCATTGAGGCAGGTGAATAGTGGCCTGGAGTGTGAAAGCCTGATAAAGAAGGTACGCTAAAGCCTTTGGCTGTGTGGATCAGAACAAATTGTGGGAAATTCTTCAAGAGGTGGGAATACCAGACCACCTGACCTGCCTCCTGAGAAATCTGTATGCAGGTCAAGAGGCAACAGTTAGAACTGGACATTGAACAACAGACTGGGTCCAAATTGAGAAAGCAGTACGTCAAGGCTGTATATTGTCACCCTGCTTGTTTAACTTATATGCAGAGTATATCATGAGAAATGCTGGACTGGAGGAAGCACAAGCTGGAATCAAGATTGCTGGGAGAAATATCAATAACGTCAGATATGCAGATGACACCACCCTTATGGCAGAAGGCAAAGAGGGATTAAAGAGCCTTTTGATGAAAGTGAAAGAGGAGAGTGAAAAAGTTATCTTAAAACTCAACATTCAGAAAACTAAGATCATGGCATCCAGTCCCATTACTTCACAGCAAATGGATGGAGAAAGAATGGAAACAGTGACAGACTTTATCTTTTTGGGCTCCAAAATCACTGCAGATGGTGACTGTAGCCATGAAATTAAAAGATGCTTGGCTTCTTGACAGAGAAGTTATGACCAACCTAGACAGCATAATAAAAAGCAGAGACATTACTGTACTGTTAAAGGTCCGTATAGTCAAAGCTATGATTTCTCCAGTAGTCACGTATGGATGTGAGAGTTGGACTATAAAGAAAGCCGAGCACGGAAGAATTGATGCTTTTGAACTGTGGTGTAGAGAAGACTCTTGAGAGTCCTTTGGACTGCAAGGAGATCCAACCAGTCAATCCTAAAGGAGATCAGCCCTGAATATTCATTGGAGAGACTGATGCTGAAGCTGATACTCCAATACTTTGGCCACATGATGTGAAGAACTGACTCATTGAAAAAGACCCTGATGCTGGGAAAGATTGAAGGCGGGAGGAGAAGGGAATGACAGAGGTTGAGATGGTTGGATGTCATCACCAACTGGATGGACATGAATTTGAGCAAGCTTCAGGAGTTGGTGATGGACAGGGAAGCCTGGCATGCTGCAGTCCATGAGGTTGCACAGAGTTGGACACGACTGAGAGACTGAACTGAGGCTTGTGAGCTCTGGATTGGTTTACATGTGATAGAAACCCTCAGGGTTGAGTTGTTTACTCTCTATGGGAATTAACTAACCTTGAGAGGTCCATCCCTGTCCCTCTAGAGGCAGCAAGACTCCCTAATGTTGAAGCATCAGAAGATAAGTGACATGGCTAATATATGCAAAAAGTATACTAGAATATTGAAAAAGTTTATGAAACTAGCGTAAGCTTGACTGAAAGTCACAGGAATGAGAAAGAAAAACGACAGTGCAAATGTACTCATGGACACTGATACTAAAATCCTAAAATACCACTTTTGAATTATGAAAGTTTTGTTTCTTTCAAAATGATCTCTATGCATTAGTCTGTTTCCTTACACTTGCTAGAATTTTCAATGAAATGACAATAGAAATTATAACATGCATCTGAGTCTTGTTCCTGACTTCCAAAGAGAGATTTCAACATTTCATCATAAAGTATGTGTGCATGTGTGCTCAGTCACTTCAGTCATGTCTGACTCTTTGCAACCTCTGGGACTGTCGCCCACCAAGTTTCTCTGTCCATAAGATTATCCTGGCAAGAATACTTGAGTAGGTTGCCTTTTTCTCCTTCAGGGGATCTTCTGGACCCAGGATTGAACCTGCATGTCCTGCAGCTCCTGCATTGGCAGACAGATTCTTTACTACTGAGTCACTTGGGAAGCCCATAAAGTGTGATATTTGCTATAAATACCCTTCTTAGATTATAAAAATCTCTTCATAGTCCTAGTTTACTAAAAGTTCTTTTCACATAAATGAACACTGAAATTTGTCTAATCATTTTTTCTGCACCTATTAGAAGGATCATATGATGATTTCACATGTAATCTGTTATTGCAGTTAATTATATGAATTGATTTTCTAACATTAATCCAACTTTGCCTTCCTAGGATAAACCACAATTTATCATAATGTACTTTCCTTTTCTACACGTTACCAGATTTAGTTTGTAAATAGTTTGTTCAGAATTTTGTACCTGATAAGAGAGTTTGGTCTATAAGTTCCTTATTTTATAATCCCTTGCAGATTTTTATACCATGGTTAAGCTGGACTTTTTTCTATTCTCTGAAGGATTTTGTGTATGATGGGTGTTATTTCTTCTTTACATGTTTAAAATCTCACAGGTGAAGCCATCTGGACCTAGATCTTTCTTTGTAGAAAAATTTTTATTCACAGATTCAATGTCTATGATAAATATAGAACTATTTATATTTTCTCTTTCTTCTCATGTTAGTTTTGGTAATATGTGATTGTCAAGGACTATGTCCATTTCATATAAATTGTTAAGTTTACTATCATAAAGTTTCTCATAGACTCTTTTTACATATTTTTAATGTCTTTTTCTTGAAGGATGAGATGAATGTTCCAAATAAACCACATACAAACTCCTAATAGTAGAAGAAGCAAAGCATTTGTGGAAAGCAAATCTATTGTATACCCACTCCAGTATTCTTGGGCTTCCCTGGTGGCTCAACTGGTAAAGAATCTGCCTGCAATGTGGGAGACCTGGGTTGGATTCCTGGGTTGGGAAGATCTCCTGGATAAGGGCATGGCAACCTACTCCAGTATTCTGGCCTGGAGAATTCCATGGATTGCATAGTCCATGGGGTTGCAAAGAGTTGCGACATGACTGAGTGACTTGCATTTTCACTTTCAAACACAATACCAAAGTGAGTATTTTGTGATATTTTTAATAATTAGGAAAGAATAACAATAGAAACCATGATCCTTACCTGCAAAGAATTTATAGGCAATTTCCACTGAGACAAAGCTTATATATATGCACATTTCAACAGGGCAAATATGACTGTATGTATGTACGTCAAGTGCTTTACAGTGGATTTCAGGTTGCATACAAGTGTGCCAAATGAAACACCAATTAAGGGGGAAATGAATTAATATTTTCAGTTTGTTAGATCATCTATGTTCTATGCATGTTTATTTCAAATACACCCTATGTAACATGTAAGTGATGTCTGCCTCTCTGGAGAAAATTTGGTTTAAATTTGCACCCAGAAACCTGTATGTGTTTGCTTCTCCTTGGCATGTTTTCTTTTTGCCAATAGGTCCATGTATCTCTTTTTATTTTTTCAAAACATTTTTTCTTTCTCTCTAAAACACTAATAGTCTTGTAGTAAAATGCAAAACAATTTTTACCTGCATCTGTGGCATAAATCAATTAAATTAGCCACCAATATTGGTGTTTTAGAGATGAAGACGAATTACCCAATAGTTCTCATGTGAGAGCACTGGTAATCTAATGAATAACATATGTTTCTCTAAGCTTACCAGCTGAAAGGAAGTAATTTACATTGCAGAAATAAGTTAGTCTTAGTATCCAGAGCTTCCCAGGTGGCACAAGTGGTAAAGAATCTGCGTGCCAATGCAGGAGACACAGGAAACATGGGTTGAAAAGATTCCCTGGAGGAGGAAATGGCAACCCACTCCAGTATTCTACCTGGAAAATTCCATGGACAGAGGAGCCTGGTGGGCTACAGTCCATGGGGTTGCAAAGAGTCAGACATGACTGAGCTTGCACACACATACACAGACACACCACTGTATCTAGAGCATTGAGTTTCATGTCTGGACATCACATGCAGGATTAAAATAGAAAGCTTAACATGTTTATTTAACACACATATATATATAATATACTATAGTCACATTATATATGTAATATATATATATGTATGTATATAATATAATATATATATAATGTGACTCTGGAAGCTCTGGATACTAAGGCTAACTTATTTCTGCAATGTAAATTACTTCCTTTTTTCTGGGTTTCCCTTGTGGCTCAGCTGGTAAAGAATCTGCCTGTAATGTGGGAGACATGGATTCGATCCCTGGGTTGGGATGATCCCCTGAAGAAGGGAAAGGCTACTCACTCCAGTATTCTGGCCTGGAGAATTCCATGGACTGTATAGTCCATGGGGTCTCAAAGAGTCAAACATGACTGAGCGACTTTCACTTAGAAAGCTAGGCATCATAGCCTTTAAAGTATGGCAAAGTGCAAGAATATTTCTGAACTTATCTTACAGAAATAGACAGAAGGGTGTTCCTCTTGCTGGGTTTTTTGTTTGTTTTTGCTTGTTTATTTTGAAGAACTTCAGGTAGTCAGAGATAAGCAAAGCAAAGATGTCTGTTCGAGTTTATGGTGATCTCCTTGTGAAGTATATTCTGTCTTATAAGTAAGGCTGGTCAGATAGAAGTTAGAAGGAAGGCAAGTCATTTTTTTTGTGTGTGTGAACTCCACACCATTGGTCTGTATCTTATGTCCTGGGTGCTATCATTAGAGGCTTTCTTTGGCTCTCAAAGTGCTGAAGAATAATAACTGTAAACATGGAATAAATAATAATTTAAGGATGAAAGCAAATAAAAACAATTCCATACAAACGCTAGATGAATTAACTTCTCATAGATCATCATTAAAAAAACTCTTAAAGAGTATACCTGGGGAGAAGAAAATCAAACTCAATAGGAAGGTGTGGAATCCTAGAGAGACCTTTGGATGAGGTTGGGAGAGGTATAGACAGATCTTTAAGGGACATTGCATTTGGGATTTCAACTTGATCTTTATAACAATGGCTATTGGAAGCATTTAAGCGTGGAGAGACAGCTCCACTATCTGCTGAATAGAAGTTGAAAGGCAATAACATAGGAAGCAAAAGGATGGGTGAAGAGGATGTAGAGGCTGTTCAGGCAGGAAATGATGAGCACATCCCAAGGCAGTGGATATGGACTCTAGAGCTGTGGGAACAGAAATGAAGGACCCACGGGTACATTAGGGTGACTGGATATGAGTGGTGAAGCTATGACAATGATTAGGGGTGACTCAAGTCTTTCCCTTAGGCTGATGTTGGTGTCATTGACTGGGTTGGAAAGCAGGGTTTGCAGGAAGCAGTCTGGGTTTGAATACATTGAATTGAGAGGCTTACAAGGCATCTAAATGGAGATGTGTTGTGTGCTTAGTCACTCAGTTGTGTCCAACTCTTTAAGACCCCACGCACTGTAGCCTGCCAGGCTCCTCAGGCCATGGGGACTCTCCAGGCAAGAATATTGGAGTGGGTTGCCATGCCGGGGATCTTCCCAACCCAGGAATTGAACCCAAGCTTCCCACATTGCAGGTGGATTCTTTATGGTCTGAGCCACCAGGGAAGCCTGAGAATACTAGAGTGGTAGCCTATCCCTTCTTCAGGGGATCTTCCCGACCCAGAACCAAACCAGGGTCTCCTGCATTGTTGATGGGCCTCTTCAAAGCCCAATAAGGTTAATACATGTTTTAGAATTTTTTCAAATCTGATGATATTGTCTCTCTTTCTCTCCCTATGATTAAATTGTACTGCTGTGAT
Organism: Bos javanicus; assembly: GCF_032452875.1. NCBI lineage: Eukaryota > Metazoa > Chordata > Mammalia > Artiodactyla > Bovidae > Bos > Bos javanicus. Next base: position 147,800,915 of record NC_083868.1, on the reverse strand, counting down.
TACTAGTGAAGCCCAGAACTTTTCATTGGTTTGTTAATGCTTCTGGCTTACTCTTCTGTTAATTGCTTGTTTGTGAACTGTCTTTGACAGATGCCATAGGTTGCTTACCCACCCAATATTTCCCTCATTTCTTTCTTGTTAAAACTGTCCTGATTTGGTTGAGATGTGAGGTACCAAGGTCCCAAGAAAGGAGGACAGGGCTTCCTTACACTCCTACAGATAAGCAAGGACTGGGCATCTGATGTGTTTTTGACCAATAAGATCTAAAGGAAAATGTTGTTTGCAGGTGTTTGTACTGTTTTTTCCAGTATTTTACTTATACATTTCACTCTGTTTATGGTCTCATGCAGAGATTTTAAATTTTAATGTAGCAAAAAATGTATCATCCTTTCCTTTCTCATCATTTTTTGCCGTGGTTTAAAATGATTCTCTATCTTGAGATTCTAAAAGTATTCTTTATTTTTTCTTTCATAAATGTTAGGTAAAAAAAAACCTTTAGATTTTAAATCCATCTGGAATTTATTTTTGTATCTGACATGAAGCAAAGATGTTTTTACAAATGGATAATCAGTCAGCCTGGAACATTTTTTGAATAGTTTTTTCTTTCTTTCTGGTTTATATTAACACCTCTCTCATATATGAAGTACACAGGGATATGTTGGTCTGTTGTAAATTCCCCTAATCTGTTCATTTGGTCTATTTTTCTACGACTATATGTTTTTCTAACAAGTTATAGGTTCTCTTGATTTGTTTATGCAAATAATCTTTAGTCTACAAATAATGACTTTTATTCTACTTTTCAGTTGCTTTCATCAATTATTTCTTTTTCATGCCTTATTGTGCTGGCTAGGATCATTGGTACAATTTTAAATAAAAGGAGTATCAGTAGATATGTTTCTTGTTTCTGATTAGTTTCGTTCCTTTTAAGGGACTGCCATTAATTCTTTACGATTATGTATGATTTAGGTTGATTCCATTAATCAGGTTGACGGAGTTCCTTCCATCCAAAACTTGTTTAGGGTATTTGTTGTGCTATCCAGAAAGGTATTGAATTTTACTTTAGTGTCTTTCTGGACATTGAAATAGTCACATAGCTTCTATCCTGTTAATAAATTGTACATTATATTTATAATTTTCTAATGTTAATCTAATCTATATTCCAGTGATAAGCCATACATGGCCAGGGTGTATTTATTTAATAACTGCATGGATTTGCATTACCAATATTTGATTTAGGTTTCTTGCACTTGTCATCATAAGATGGACAGGGCCTGTGGCCCTTTTTCTCTTTTAGTATCCCGTCCGGTTTTGGTGCCGGTTTTAGGTTATACCAGCCTCATAAATTTAAGTGGGAGCCTTCCTGGAATCATTTGTATAAAAGAGTTTGTAGAATATACCTGCAAAATCATCTAGCTCTTCACAGTCTGTTTTTAGCATTAAGGACCCTCCAGGCTAAAGGGTCCACTTCATTGTTAGCTGAGCCTTTGTCCTCAATCTGTAGACGGCTTTCTGTCTTCAAGCTCTGGACTGGGCTATGTGGAGTCCAAATCCTTCCTTTTACCTTATCTGGAGGCACTCTTGGCTTTGACCTTCATTTTCTTCACACAGGACTAAAAAAGTAGCAGGAATTTCAAGAAATAAAGCAACTAAATTAGGGGGAGAGACCCCAAAGAGAAGTATGAGCAAGTAAAAACTTTTCATATCTTTGCTGGTCCTTGCTAGTGGGGAAAACAGAGGCTCCTACCATAATTAGAATGTGCAGATAACACACCAGATAAAACCTAGTCTTAATTTCTCCCTGGGTTCCCATTTTGTAGGGAATTTGGATAAATTCCAATTTGAAGGCCCTTTAGAAAAAAACTAAGTCACATGTTTATTTTTTATCTTAAAAAAAAAATCTGTACCTGAATTTGAGCTTTTCAAAGGCATTTTTCTTCTTTGAATCCACCCATGAGCACAAAGCTGGTGTGTCACAGGTGCTGAGTAAGGAACTGTATGTTTGAAGATGTTTGTTCTTGACCAAATAACTTATGAAATCAGTGTCAACATCAAGCCAGACAACGAGTATTGTATTTTCAGGAAAGAGGCCTCATTTAATTTTTCTTGAACTTAAAATCTCTCAAACTAAAAAGATGATGGGAAATAAGTTTTTTAGGATATTGTTAATTCCTACTCTTTTATCACTTACATGGTTACTTTGGCTTCCAATACTAAAATTCTTCCTAAAATAAGGATTTTGCTGGTATTCACTGCCTGCATTTCTTATCTTGGCCTTTTGGTGTCATTCTTAGATTAATCTGAAAGGCATATTAAGGAAGGGTGAAATTATTTCCTTGGCTTTGGATCTTTTTGATCTCTGATTTGAACGGAAGATTATCATGCTTATAGTACAGTTTACTAATATAATCTTTTCAATGTTGTCTTAACTGTGTTTTATAGCTGATACATGCTGTAGAAGTTTAAATACAGTACAGAGAACCAATAATAGTAAAGTAAGTCTTTATTTTTATGTGTAGTCTAGAAAGAACTTTTTCTGAAATCACTATACTGAAGTTAACTTCATATGTTATTAATATATGTGAAAGTGAAGTGAAAGTGTTAGTTACTCAGCTGTGTCCAACTCTTTGAGGATCCATGGACTGCAGCCTGCCAGGCCCCTCTGTCCATGGGATTTCCTAGGCAAGAATACTAAAGTGGGTAACCATTCCCTTCTCCAAGAGATCTTCCCAATCCAGGGATCAAACCCATGTCTCCTGCATTGCAAGCAGGTCCTTTACTGTCTGAATCACTCTAACATAATGCTAATGTTTATCATCATACAAGAATGTAACAATAAATGCTATTATATATATATAATAATACAACATGTATGTATTTAGTTAAAGCAAACCAGGCTTCTTAAGCCATGACAGGGCCTGATTCATTTTCAATGATCTGTAAAATAAAGCTACTGCTCTCCATGGAGCTGCAGAGAATTGATGAGTTTTGTAACAGTTCCTTTTGTACATGGGGACACTCATACCCTTTGTCCACCTATGAGTGAACATGAAAAACCTTTGGACTTAGAACTTTTTGCTAATCCCAGTGTTAGCCAAATGCTTTTCTTTCCCTCTCAACTTGCGAATGTCTCAATGTTTTCTTTTTTTCACCATTATACTTTTTTCTCCATTGTCTTTTTAATGCATACACTCAATGAGTTTGACTTTTGTATGGTGTAACAAATAAGTAAACAAACAAAAACAAAATATATTTTGACCCAGAAGTGATGAATTCATTGTGTTTGGTTGTTACATTTGGAATTCCCAATATCCTGTCCTTTAAGCTGCCTTCAGTCTCAGGACAAGGAGCCGTACTTGTCTCCTGGATCCTTGAACAATTTAACCATTTGAGAGAATGAGTGTACCAAGTCTAGCCCCTAGTATATCTGTCAATAGCTAGGAGCTAGGGTGACTAGACCTTCACGTTTTGTGGCTAGAGAAACTCTGGAGATCTATTTTATTCCATTTTTATTAGGCTCCTATCTGAACAATATAGCAAATTTTTTAAAAAATTACATTTTATCAGAAAATGATTAGTCTAATTTAGGCCAAATTCAAATTCAGCCCGGCAGTTGGTCATGTTCTGTGACATGAGAATGGGGCTTGAGTTCTCAACCATATTTTCAAGCTAGCATTTCATCCTGACACAGGTTCATGGATGCTTGCAGAAGTATGAGAGCCTTGCATCAGAGACAAAGGATTTCACTACATATGGCACGGCAGCGTGAGCACCACTGTGTTGGTTCTTCTTGTCCCCTTGCCCCACTGGTATGGTGCAGATGGGCCTAGATTTTGCCTATGCAATCAGTGAGTTGAAACCTTGTACTTGGGGAACCCAAGTCTTACATAATGAGCAGTAAGTATTCTTGCCCTTTGCCCCAGAAGGAGATATTACTTGTATCTTCCAAGACTCTTTGCTCTACAAACATTTGTGACAAGGCAGAACATCCAAAATAAAGAGTGGTCAGTGCCTGTTTGCAAAATTTGTCTTTGGGAGACAGACTAGAATAATGTGCTTTCAGAGCTGTCCCACCCTATAGGGCAGAAAGTTGACTGTTTTACCCTCTAATTCCCATTTGTTATGGGCTGAAAGCTGAGCTGGGGTATGTTAACTCTAATACTTCTGGTCTCCCTTACACTGCTAGAGAGGCATCCACGGTGGAGGGGTGAGTTGCAGGTATGGACTAGGTCAGAAACAGAGACTGCCTGGGGACTCCGGTGTGATATCGATAGCATCTGTTACACTCCCCAGGTTTAGTCCTGCCTCCTCCAAGTATTACTCATATACATTATTTTCTCTTTCAAACCATGGCTGAGCTTGGGTCTCAGTTTCTTGGTCTACCAGAAACACTCATTGGCCTTAAGTGACCGATGGTGATATTTTAAGTTAGACTTTTCCCAAGCCACTCCTCTTAACCAGCTTACTACTCAACAGCATACCTCTTAAAGAGTAGGCTGGGGAAAGGGACAGAGGCTGAATTCAAAGAGGTCAGTTTAGCTACTTATTAACGTCTTTGGAAATATTGAGAGGAAAGGTGGGAACTAATTGCTCAAATTTGTGTTTTAAAATAACTATGTCTTTTGTTTCTGATCTCTGTGACCCCAGCCTTGGAAAAGCAAGAGTTGGTCCTCAATCAAAGAGTGTGTCAAGGATTATTTTAAGAACAAATTGAGGAAATGTAAGCACAAGTCTTTCATCACCTTTTCACCACGATTAGATTTATTTGCTCCCCTGTTGACGGCCCCCTTCTCTTTCAAGCTCTCCAACCGCTTTAGAATCAAGGGTGAAAAATGAAACCTACTTCCTGCTTTTAAGAAAATGAGAGAACGCACATGCCATGTTGACAGGTGTGTTTCCTGGGAGCTTAAAAGTATTGAGGATTTTTGAAAAAGAACTGGATGACCCTGGCCAATGAGAAATATACTAACTCAGAATCTGGGATAAATTTAAAATGCTGGTGAAAAGCATTGATATATTAGGGCTGGAAGTGGAGGAAGTCTGCCAAGTAAATTAAAGTATAAACAAGGGAAATGTATAGTCTTCATAAGGTTGAGGGCCAACAAATGAAGTTTATAAACACTTGTAAACCTTCTTTGTATTTAAATGCCTCTGTGAATCAATGAATGTTCTAATCCCTGATACGTCTTTAAAAAATCTATTATTAAGACTTAAACATTCTCTAAAATATTCTGCTCTTGTCTTTCCTTGGGGTCTTGTCATCTTAGTTGCCATATGAATGTGAAATTAAGCTGAGTTGTGTGAAAATGCTTCTCTACTTCAGACTTTTTCAAAACTTTCCATCCAATTAGGGAGAATTAATGAGGTTTATTGCACTTTGTGTTGATATTTAGTCACCAGCAGACAGGCAGGGCTTTGTTCCTCCCAAGCTAGTGTTTGAAAGCAGAGAGTTATTTTCTAAACTTTCACAAAGATCAAGAAAACACTATTCTAGAAAGATGGCTTCTTATTAGTCTAAGCATCCACCACCTTCCAATTTCAGCCTCCTTTTTTCATACTTTCCTGATGGGTTCCAAGTCTTCCACTCCATCACTTATTCTCTCCCAGTACAACTGAACTTCCCTCCAGACCCATGGATTCCGCACCCATGGATTTATCAACCACAGGTCAAAAATATTACCAAAAAATTGCAGGCAATTCCCCAAAGCAAAATCTGAATTTTCTGCCTGTTGGTAGCTATTTAATTATTATTATAATTAGCAATCATACGGTATTTACATTGACATAGCATTTACCTTGTATTAGGTATTATAGGAATCTAGAAATGATTTAAGGAGAAGGCCATGGCACCCCACTCCAGTGCTCTTGCCTGGAAACTCCCATGGATGGAGGAGCCTGGTAGGCTGCAGTCCATGGGGTCGTGAAGAGTCAGACACGACTGAGCGACTTCACTTTCACTTTTCACTTTCACGCATTGGAGAAGGAAATGGCAACCCACTCCAGTGTTCTTGCCTGGAGAATCCCAGGGACGGAGGAGCCTGGTGGGCTGCCGTCTGTGGGGTCACACAGAGTCGGACGTGACTGAAGCGACTTAGCAGCAGCAGAAATGATTTAAAGAGTGTGGGTAGGATATGCGTAGGTTATATGCAAGCACTACACCAATTCATGTAAAGGAATTAAACATCTGTGAATTTGGTATCCTTGGGGGTCCCGGAACCAATTCCCTGTGAATACTGAGGGATGATTGTATTTATACAGTCATTACAGGTCATAGCAAATGTTGATAAGTGGCACTTGACATTTGAGTACAAACTCTTGATGGTCAAGATGGAGAAATAGAGGTCTGTAGTGGTAAAGAGAGTCATCCAAGGTTTTCTACTTTTTTCAGGCAGATCCAGACAAGAATCCTTAAATTCCTTACCCCTTGTCTAGTGCTTTTCCCCTGCTGGGTCCATTCCCTGCAAAAAAGAGGATGGGATAGGGGGACAGAGGGAGAGGCCAAGAGAGAGAGAGAGAATGAGGGGCTGGGTGAAGGTCATATCAGTACTTACTGTACTATTCTTGAAACTTTTATCTATGTCTGAAAATTTCTTCAAAATGAAGAAGTTTAAAAATGTAAAAGTCTTAGTCACATTTTAAAAGTCTGACATAGTGCAGAAACAGTAAGTCCATGGCCCTGTCAGCTGCTGGGTGTTTCTGTTGTCACTAGAAGGCATATTTGTCAAATAAAGCAGATGCTAACTTTTAATTAAGGTTCAGAGAGGAGCAAGATTTTTCTCTTGTGATATTTTTTCTTTCTAAAAAATATTCTTAAAATCATTTTTAAGTCACAGATAATTATTCATGAATATTCCGTGCATGCTTCTTTTCTCTAATCATGGAATTCTGAGGCAGCAAGATTGACATTATACATTTCATTCTGACTAGATACTAAAAATTTCTAAATTGACAGTGAAAGATTCATGGGCTAAACAGAGTTAAATAATAAAGAATTCAATACAGTCGTTAATAGATATTTTACTTAATGCTATGAAGGCTAGCATACCAAACAATTGTACTCAGTTTATAATTGCAATAAATCTAATTTTTATATTTGAATTCATATTATGAATTGAATTTCTAGAAATGTTTCTTGGTTTTTAAGTGTTATCTAACATATTCTCTTGTTAGTTGTAGCATGAAACCTTGCCTTCTTCACATTAATTAACTATTGTTTTGCTTTGCTTAGTCACTCAGTTGTTTCCAACTCTTTGTGACCCCATGGACTGTAGCCTGTCAGGCTCCTCCATCCCTGGGGATTCTTCAGGCAAGAATACTGAAGTGGGTTGCCATGCCCTCCTCCAGGGGATCTTCCCAACCCAGGGATTGAACCCATGTCTCCCACATTGCAGGTGGATTCTTTACTATCTGAACCACCAGGGAAACCCAATTAACTATTAATATATTCTTAATAATTATTTTAACACAGTATGCATTTTTAATATCATAACTAATCTCTATAGTAGTTACTCTTGCAAAAATAAATATTAATTTACCCTTAAACTGGTTGATGGAATTTTTCTAACTTATGAAGCTATTAGGCAAATTTTTTTTCTCTCTTATCTATGTTTTAAGTAAATAGCCAGATACTGATTCCAAAACCAAATGGCATGTTGTATGAGTCAGGGTTCTGAGAAACAGAACAAATAATATACGTATATAAATATTCTGGAGAATCTGCCTGCAATGCAGGAGACCCGGGTTTGATCCCTAGATCAGGAAGATCTCCTAGAGAAGGGAATGGCTACCCACTCCGGTATTCTTATCTGGAAAATTCCACTGACAGAGGAGCCCTCCATGGGGTCTCAAAGAGTTGGACACAATTTCACTTTCATTTATATATGTGTGTATGTATATATCTATATATACACACATATACACACACGTATACACACACACACACATATACATATATAGATATATACAAAGACTTTTGTTGTGAAAGATTCAGTCAAATGGTCATAGAGGCTGGGAAGTCCCACTATCTGCTGTCTGTAAGCTGGAGGCCCAGGAAAGCTGGTCGTGTGGTTCCAAACTTAAAGCAGTTCTTTCCTGAGAACCAGGAAATCCAATGGTATAAGTCTCGGGGACTGGGGGCCTGAGAACCAGAAGTTCTGCCCAGGGAAAGAGAAGATAAATGTCTCAGTTCAAGCAGAGAAAAAATCCACCCTTCTTCTGCTTCTCGTTCTGTTCAAGCCCTTAGTGGATTGGCTGATGCCCATCAGAAGACAACCAGTGATCTTTACTCAGGCTACTGGTTCAAGTGCTAAAGTCTTCCAGAAACACCCTTGCAGATACACCCAGAAATAATGTTTTGTCAACTATGTGGAGATCCTATAGCCCAGTCAAGTTGACACATAAAATTAAGACAGAAGGGAACCTTTCTACACTGTTTGTGGGAATGTAAATTGATACAACCACTATGGAGAACAGTATGGAGGTTCCTTATAAAATGAAAAACAGAATTACCATATGACCCTGCCATCCCACTCCTGGGCATATATCCAGAGAAAAACATGATCTGAAAAAATACATGCACTCCAAAGTACATTGCAGCACTGTTTGCAATAGCCGAGATATGGAAGCAACCTAAATATCCATCAACAGAGGACTAGATAAAGAAGATATGGTACTTATATATAGTGGAATATTACTCGGTCATTAGAAAGAATGAAATAATGCTATCTGCAGTAACATGGATGGGCCTAGAGATTATTTTACTAAGTGAAATAAGCCAAACAGAGAAAAACAAAAACCATATGATATCACTTATATGTGAAGTCTAAAATATGATACAAATGAACCTCTTTACAAAATAGAAACACAAAGACACAGAGAACAAATTTATGGTTACCAAAGGGGAAAGAGGGAAGGGGAGAATAAATTAAGAGTTTGGGATTAGCAGATACATACTAGTATATATAAAACAGATATACAACAGGGTTCTCCGTATAGCACAGGGAACTATATTCAGTATCCTGTGACAAATATAATGGGAAAGAATATAAAAAAGAATAAATCTCTTTGCTACACACCAGAAACTAACACAACATTGTAAATCAACTGTATTTTGATTAAAAAATAGAAAGTTAAAAAAATAGTTATTTCTTTTGTAACCCAGTATGTGTGCTCCTTAAAAAACTTCATGTTCGGAAAAAACCCACAAAACTTTGTGTTCTTCAAAGTTAGTAATTACAGAGTATATAGGTTCAGAGCAGATCACTCTAAACTTACATAATTTTGCATCCAGGGCACCAGCAAATAAATGATTAGAACTTCAGGGGTCACTTGAACAGGTGACTGAACATGGCAGGAATTAGCCTTGGGGATGTTTGAAATGAGTAAAGACAAATAAATGAAAATGCTGGCTTTAGGCTGAAAGTGAAAGTCGCTCAGTCTTGTCCGAGTCTTTGCGACTCCATGAACTATCCAATCCATGGAATTCTCCAGGTCAGAATACTGGAGTGGGTAGCCTTTCCCTTCTCCAGGGGATCATTCCCAACCCAGGGATTGAACCCAGGTCTCCCTCATTGCAGGTGGATTCTTTACCAGCTGAGCTACCAGGGAAGTCCTGGCTTTGGGCTGAGAAAATGCAAATAGAATCGCCAAACCTGGAAGGAGGAGCAAACTATTCTGTGCACAACTTTGCAAGGGTGGGGCGCATCTCTTCTTGAGCCCAGGGTAGGCAATCCTTTAATTTTCTTGAGGTAGAGCTGAGAAGCATTGTATTATGGAGTCAAGATTTTTCTTTTCCTCCTCCTTTTGCTCAGAAAAGACTATAAGAATCAAGACAATTGTGTTACAGTGACATCATCCTCTGACTCCCAATCCTACGTGAGCTATTTTGAAGCCTTAAAAAGATGCCTCCTGACAGAACAGACTGTACTTGGAGTGAAGGGCCTATAGAATTGCAGGAGAGCTGGAGGAGGGCACTCTAGGAGGGGTCATCTGGAGGACTCTAAGGGCAAACTGGGGCACTGGCCCTCTGGGGGAGCCAGTACCTGGGACTGGAGGGGACTAGGAGGCTACCAGCTGAACTGCTGAGTTAAAATATGCACTGTCAGGGCATCAGAAAAATACGGAGTAATGCCTGTGTGTATGGTGGACGTGTGATAAACCAAAAGTAACATGTTAGCAATGGGAAGATCGGGTGGTGTCTATATGGATATTCACTCTACAATACTTTCAAATCTTATGCATCCTTGAAAAGGATTAAATTAATTAAACAAAATAAATAATTAAATAAATTAAACAAAATAAAATTTATAGATAATTTATAAATTTATAAACTATAAATTAAATTTATCATTTGATTTAATTCATAATTAAACAAAATGAAACAAATGAACAAAAAAAGCCTCAGACTTGTAGCATCTATCTATAGCTGTTACGACTCTAACTGGCCCTTTAGACGGCTAAGGCTGGTGACTAGACACTGGAGGGGTGAGTCTGACACCCGCACAGACACACCTGCCCCGGCCGTGGAGCTGGAGCTGGAGCTGTGGGAGATCACCTTTCTTACCTGTCATCACCGCGTCTGCCATCAGCAACGTCCCAAGTAGCAGGAAGATGGCCCCCGCCTCACCCTTGCGTGCCCTCTTTTCTGCAAATCTTGCAAGTGTGCTTTTAATTTGAAGAAGATTAGTTTGAGTCCTTAATTCAAGGAAATCTGAGAATCACGGTTATTAGCTTCCTTAGCAACTGCAGTTTAGGGATGCATGGAAGGAAATCATACTGAGTGAAGTTAAGTGGGACAGAGAAAGACAATTATATGACATCGCTTATATGTGGAATGTGAAAAAAACGGCACAAATGAACTCATCTACAAAATGGAAATAGAGTCACAGATGTAGACAAACTTATGATTACCTGAGGGGAAGGGGGGGCAGGGATACACTGGGAGAGTGGCCCTGACCTAGACACACTACTATATATATCATAGGTAACTGATAAGGACCTGCTGTACAGCACAGGGAACTCTGCTTGATACTTTGTAATGGCCTATATGAGGCTTCCCAGGCGGCTCAGTTGGAAAAGTGTCTGCCTGCAATGTGGGAGACCTTGGTTTGATCCCTGGGTCGGAAAGATCCCCTGGAGAAAGAAATGGCAACCCACTCCAGTACTCTGGCCTGGAAAAGTACATGGACAGAGGAGCCTGGTAGGCTACAGTCCATGTGGTCGCAAAGAGTTGGGCGTGACTTAGCGACTTCGCTGTTCACTTTCATTTTCTAATGACCTATATGGGAAAAGAATCCAACTATGCGTCAATAAAAATTTAAAAAGATAAAATAAAATATATACTTTAGAAGATATGTATCTATATGTGCATATTAAGTACTTGCTTATAAAATATATTACAAAGCATAAAAAAGAAAGTGGCTGTAAAGAATGCTGATGTAATGTATTCTCTCTATTCATTGCAATTTCATACTATATTGGATTCTCTTTCTTATGACTTTTATAAATGATGTATAATTTATATACATTAAAGTAAATGTATATAGTTGCATAGTTATCATACCAGTCATAATACAGAATGTATCCATAACTTCGGAAAGTTTCTTTGTGCCACCCCTGAGTACTGATCTGATTTCCACACCAGTAAATTAATCTTGCTTGTTCTCTAAAATAAGCTGTCCAAGAATGCTGTTAGCAAACTGGGTTAACAACCCAAACTAGAAGCATTCTAAATGTCCATCAACAGGAAAATAAATAATCAAACTATGGTATATTTGTACAATGAAATACCATTCATTAATAAAAATGAAAGAACCATTGCTGCATATAACATGGATGAAGCTCAAACATCAATGAATTTTCTAATTACTGAAAGAAGTTTCAGTACATTTTAAGGCTGGGATAAGTTTCACTTTTGCTTTCTGCATTTCTATAGTGAATTTTATAGTTCCAGATTAATGTTAAAAATTTAAATATAAAATGCAGCAAGCCTTGGGATTGAAGTTAGTAGCTTTGTTGTAATGTTATAAAATTAAACATTTTAACTATTTTATATTTATAAATTTATATGTAAAATATAAGTTATTTATATATATTCATATTTATATATTTAAACATGAAATATAAGTATAAATAATAATAATAGACATATTATTTATTTAAGTAGAGGGGATCAAAACACGGCACCCAAAAATATGTTGCATTGGCATATTGATTTTTTTGAGCTGTAAGCAACTGAGAAACTGCTCTCCACCCTCACCTTTTCTGCCTAAAAGCAGGACAGACATTTCCCAGAGAAAGGTACCCTCCTGGTACCAGGAAGAAGAAAATGTTCTTATCATGGGAGATAGGACATTGAGGCCAAGACGAGTTGGCTCATCATAAATACAAACTGTACTCAACCCTCCTCTTCCATTAGTTTCCCTCATATATTTCCTGATCATGTTCCCACGGTGTATCACTCATAAAAACCCACTTCCTTTCCTTTGCCTTGCACTTCCCGAATTTACCATCTTTGGTTAGGTTGTTCACAAGCTCCTGAGTCTAATCAGGTCTTTAGAGTTTTTTCTTCTTGGCTATGATGACCTCGTGTCACATAGAAAGAGGTTAATATCATATACTCTTTGTATGCTTTGCTTTTGTGAATCTGCTGTTAGTTTAATGTGCGTGTCCAGTCAGAAAACTTAAGCGGGTAGAGGAAAAGTTTTTCCTCCCCTACAGAAGCAAAGAAAGAATTTCAAGTTACTAATTGTTCCTCTAGGTACTTTGAGAATTGGGGCCGTATATAAAATAGGCCACTCATTTGGTCCCTGAACATGTGCACCTTTCATTTTCAGAATAAATACAAATTACGTCTTGATTTGACTTCATAACAGTATTAGTTGGGATGCATTTGAAGCAATAGGAAATTTACTAACAGAATTTCTCATAAGAACACATTACAAAAACTCCAGGAGTAGGAGGTCTCAGGGTAGGTTTTCTGGCAAAATGACAACTCCAAATTCTAAACTTTTTTCTTTTTCATTCTGACACCATTAGAGTGTGAGCAAAGCCCCCACCTTTCACTCTTGCTCACAAGAGGGCTGCCCCTGCTCCAACCATTGGGTCCTCACACATCAACAGTGTTCAGCCAGCAGGAGGAGCTGGCGCAAAAGGGCTTTCTCCTTTGCATGTCTTATTTGTCAGGGAGGAAAGAAAAATCTTTTCTGGAAATCCTGATATCTCTTTGGTCAAAACAAAGTCAAGTGGCAACCACCAGTCACCAGTTAAATCGATTGGAATTGTCACCATTCAGTTACACCAACTAAATCAACCAGAGTGACATACAGCTGCCTGAACAAAATCAGGGTCTGTAGGCTAGGAAGTGGCTCCCTGGGGCATTTCCAGTGTCTGGGTAGATCAATTATAGGTTCTTTCAATAAAACCCTGCCCCATCAATGCTTAAAGTACAGACCTTTTCTTCTGAGAAATGGTAGATCAGAGAAAAAGGCAAGTTCTGGCTTAAATCACTCACACTCTGTGTCTTTGAGCAAGGGCCTACTTTCCTGAGACTCAGTTTTCTTATCTGTAAAATGGGAATAATAATGATCCCTGACATATAGGAGTTGGTGAGGAATACCAGAAAATGATATGTGGAAAGCACTTGGCATGGTATCTGGCACACATGATCTTTGCTTAATAAATAATAGGTATCATGACTCTCAGAAAGAGAAGATTTGACTGAAGCCATGGCTCATATCAGTAAGTCAGTTTGCACATTTCTGTAGTCATTCCCTGTAGAGACCTAGAGAATGTGCATTTGAAGTCCTCATAGGGTTGCTGTGAGCCATAAATGGCGTTCGGGCAAGTCCATATTTGGTATTTGATGAATTCTACGTAGAGCCCTGTTGGGCATCAGGTTCGTTCCCTGACACTTATGTGAAGTTGGTGGAGGTCATGTGGGGAAAGGGCACTCTTCCCTTCCCCTCCCTGATGAACCCGGATGGGTCCACCCTTATCTGCCGGCTCTGTGCTGCTCTCTGAATGTTTCCATAAAAGTGGTGATGGTCTGGCCTTGAAAGCTGGGATCTCTGAAGGGAAGAGTAAACCACAGGAGTAAACCGCAGGCAAGGGATTAACGCTGGAATCTTCCCAAGCCCTAGGATGCTGTCTTCACAAGCTTTTGAGCCTTAATTCTGGATAATCTTGTGCCTTATAAATTGGGAGCCTGGGTAGTGCTGTAATGGAGGTGGAGTTCGTTTTCATTCTCTGGTTCTACGTAATAGAGAAAAATTATGAGTTTATAGAAACATGAAAGAAAAATAAAGACGTCCCTGGTTCATAATAATTAAGCCACTGTCTCCTGAGGATATTAGGGGCCCACAGGTCAGATTTCTAATTCAAACTCAAAGTACTAAATAGACATCGTTTTGTTGTTTTAGTTGCTGAGTTGTGCCCCACTCTTTTGCAACCCCATGGACTGTAGCCTGCCAGGCTTCTCTGTCCATGGGATTTCCCAGGCAAGAACACTGGAGTAGGTTGCTGTTTCCTTCTCCAGGGAATTTTCCTGATCCAGGGACTGAACCTGAGTCTCCAGCATTGGCAGGTGGAGTCTTTACCACTGAGCCACCAGGGAAGCCCACTAAATAGGTGCTGTGCTGTGCTGGGTCGCTCAGTTGTGTCTGACTCTTTGTGACCCCATAGATTGTAGCCCACTAGGCTCCTCCGGAGAAGGCAATGGCACCCCACTCCAGTACTCTTGCCTGGAAAATCCCATGGACGGAGGAGCCTGGTAGGCTGCAGTCCATGGGGTCACGAAGAGTCAGACACGACTGAGCGACTTCCCTTTCACTTTTCACTTTCATGCATTGGAGAAGGAAATGGCAACCCACTCCAGTGTTCTTGCCTGGAGAATCCCAGGGACGGAGGAGCCTGGTGGGCTTCCATCTATGGGGTCTCACAGAGTCGGACATGACTGAAGCGACTTAACAGCAGCAGCAGCAGCAGGTTCCTCTGTTCATGGGGATTCTCCAGGCAAGAATACTGGAGTGGATTGCCATGCCCTCCTCCAGGGGATCTTCCCAACCCAAGGATCAAACCCAGATCTCCCGCATTGTAGGAGACTTCTTTACCGTCTGAGTCACCAGGGAAGCCCAAGATTACTGGAGTGGGTAGCCTATCCCTTCTCTAGCAGAACTTTCTGACCCAGGAATCAAACCAGGGTCTTTTGCATTGCAGGTGGATTCTTTACTAGCTTAGCTATCCAGGAAGCCCACTAAATAGTTAAATTTGGCTAAATCACTTAACCTCTGTGAGGCTGCATTTTGCTCATTTACAGAAAGGGAGGAACAAGACCCATTCTTTTTGTATGGGCTCCCAATTTATAGGGCAAAAGATTACCCTCAAGACTTTCAACTTGAGGATAAGCACCATTGGGATGATCTTCCCAATGTAGGAAACTTCTGCAGCCTGAAAGTTAAAAACCAAAGTTTAATTTACACCATCTTTGTGAATCAAGTGAATGTTTATTTTTACAATTAATAAATGGAAGAGGAACTAAGCCCTGGTTTTTGTTTTGCATTGCCTTCCTCTAAAATCTTCTAAGTATAATTTTAGGGCAGGCTGTTGGGAACCTGGGTGAACACACATCTCCTGCTTCTCAAGAGTCCAATTAGAGAAGGCTTCTGACACTCAGGTCTAAACACACTTCTTCCATCATCCAAGGCCTGTCCTCTACGAATATGATCACTCTTTTTTTTTTTTTAATTGACCGTGCTGCAAGGCATGCTAGGTCTTAGTTCCCTGACCAGGGATCGAACCAACCCTCCCTGCAGTGGAAGCACAGAGTCTTAACCACTGGACCACCAGGGAAGTCCTGAGATCACTCTTTTTTTACAAAAAATATTTATTTATTGGCTGCACTGGGTCTTTGTGGGTGTGTGCCGGCTTTCTCTGGTTGCTGGGAGTGGGGGCTACTCTTTAGTTGCTGTGTGCGGGCTTCTCATTGCAGTGGGTTTGCTTGTTGCTGAGCACCGGCTCTAGAGTGCAGGCTCAGTAGCTGTGGCACAGAGGCTTAGTAGCCCCAAGGCATGTGGAATCTTCCCCGACTGGATCGAACCTGTATCTGCTGCATCAACAGGTGGATTCTTAGCCACTGGCCCACCAGGGAAGTCCACCTCAGTCAATCTTTTTAAGTGGTGTTGGTAGACGGCATACAATGCCCACTGCCCTCTCAAACGGTTTAGAGGGTCCCACTCTACCAAGAAGTGGCTTGCCCTACAGTCATACTCCTGTGACAGCCTCCTTCCCATCCCGCTCAGATCCTGGGTCCTCACCCAGCACCTCTCTTAGCCATCTGCCTCCAGCATCCTAGACCTGCAACATCTGAGCTAAGGCCAACTATGGTCGCTTCTTTGTGGCCTGCATGGGCTCTTGCATGTTGATGGCGCTGTCCCCACAGCTGTTTGCTGTGAGTCCTTGAGCAGCTCTCTGGCACAGCTGAATATGCACCCCGGAGGGCGGGATGTGTGTTCTGTTCACTGGATTCTCAGTGCCCTGGCTCAGGGGTTGACACCCCGCAGGCTCTCAACACTCACCGAACAGATGGAGATGCCACTGTGGAGTGAGGTCCACAACTCACTGCATGGCTGATGTCTCACCCAACAGGCAAACCCCAGGTGAGTCATTTTGGATTGCCCTTCTCCCCTTCTCCTCTCCAGACTTGAATGAATAGAATTTGAAAGAAATTCAGCACTGTAGTAAGAGTCTGAATGTTAGTCACTCGGTCATGTCCGAATCTCTGCAACACCATGGGCTATAGATGGCCAGGTTCCTCTGTCCACGGAATTCTCCAGGCAAGAATTCCGTGGGTTGTGGGTTGCCATGCCCTTCTCCAGGGGATCTTCCTGAACCATGGATTGACCCTTCTTGACCCTTGGGTCTCCTGCATTACAGGCAGATTCTTTACCATCTGAGCCACCAGGAAAGCCCAGTAAGAGTCTAGATTCTTGTTTCCCTCTCTGTTTTGAAGACACCTGGCCACAAGGTGGCTCACACCTGGATCCTGGGAACCAGGCAGTCAGAGCTTCCCCCTGGAGGGCCCCGTCCAGGGGCCTTTCTAGGCAGGGTCAGGGTTTACCACAGGTTGCGTCTGTCTCTTAGTCCATGAGGCAGTGCTGAAAAGAGACAAGAACATGCCACGGCAGAGCCCTGACACAGTACCTACACCCAACAGAGCACCTGATCCTCCGAATAAACAGAGATGAGCCGTCCTGAGTGACTGGAAATACAGATCTGATGAGTTCCACCCGTTACTTAAAGACTGAGAAGTTTCCCTCCTGGAGGACACAGTGCTTGCTGAGAGAGAGGATGCCCTTTAATTCTGGTGTGGACAACCTCAGGCCAGGGAAGCTGGTGTAGGGCGGATGCTCAGGCAGAGTTTCTGCCTACACTGTCGCATGGGTGCAGCCTCTGGATAATGCGCTGCTACCTAGACAGGACTCTGGAGCCCTCATCTAATCTCCCTGACTCCCACCCCCGACCCTTAGAGCCTTCCGCAGCATCCTCTACTCTCCCTGACCGTGCTGCTACTGAAAATGTCTGTCTGTGCGCCTGTTTCCCAAAATGTTAGAGCATTTGGGCCATAGATCAGCTGTGTCAGGCATTATTTGAGCTGGGTCACACCTATTAGCTCACTTAATCCTCATAATGGGCTTCCCTGTGGCTCAGTGGTAAAAAACCCACCTGCCAAGCAGGAGATGCAGGATGATCTCTGGGTCGAGAAGATCCCCTGGAGAAAGTAATGGCAAAGTGCTCTAGTATTCTTGCCTGGGAAATCCCATGGACAGAGGAGCCCGGCAGGCTGCAGTCCGTGGGGTCGCAGAGTTGGACACGACTGGGGGGCTAAAGAGCAACAACAAACAGTCTTCACGGTAGATAACCCCGTGAGATAGGGATCACTGTAGTCCCCATTAAACAGCTGGAGGCAAGGGCTCCATGATTCACTCTTTTGTCTCCTTGTCCTGGACAAGGTTGCATAGAGAGGCTCTCAGGAGGCCAAGCTGAGAGATTGAGTGGATGAAGGAGGGAGCTGGGTTTACTGGCAGTTTAGAGCGAAGAAATACATCACGTCTACTCAGCACCTTCTACTTTCTTCCTTCTCATCATCACTTCTTGGTCTTACCCCTCTATTTTCCCAATCCTTCCTCCATCACCTCAAAGATGTAAGCCAGCTGAAGCGAAGCATCCATTAAAAACAAAGTCTCTTAATTGGCTAAAATTACATTCTTCTGTTTGTTCCCTGCGGTTTGTGGAAGAATGAGGTTGGCGTTATGGTCTGTTTGGAAAATGCCCTTTGAGAACAGGGACAGTTAATGACTGTTTCCCACTGAGTCCAACAGACCGGTGCCAAGTACCCTGTGGGCACAGAGAAAATATTAATTGATGTTGATTTCCTTGCTTATTATTTAAATATGCTAAATGGCCCCTGAGAAGCTTCCAAAGAGTTAACATGTTACCCAAAATACATGACTTATCCAGGGAGCACCTCACTTTTTATTCACTGAGAATTCAATGTCTCTGCAAAGCCTATTCATTTTGTAAATTTGATGAGTTCGCAACCGAAGAAGTGGAATAAGAATTGGTGATAAAATATTCAAAAATACGCCTGACTTCAGCTCAAAGTCAACTTGAATCCTAAGTTGCCTGTTCATGAGAGGCACATGTGGATCCATGTGGGTTGGAAAATTTAATTACATCTTTGTGCTGATGTTGTATGTCATAAAAAATTGTTAACAGTTAAAAATATGACAAGCTTAATTGTTTTTCCTCTCCCCACTTCTAGAGCACCTAAGCTTTAGCCTAAAAAATTAGGCTGTTTGACATTTTTGGTGCTCAAGCTGTTGGGAAATACTTTTATTTCCAACCAGAATCAAAGAAAACTTTTTATTTTAAAGTAGGAAACATTTATGAGTTATTAGTGTCATGTACTGTTGGGAGATCCCAGAATATATTAGGCAGATGAGTATTTAAAGTGGTATAAATAAGATTTCTCTTGTCATCACTTACGTTGATTAAGGTTTGGAGTTTCTCTGTGGATTTCTGACAAACCATCAACAACCATGAACGATGATTTTCCTTTGCTGGTTTTGCTAATAAGTTGTCAACTGATTAACACTGAGAGCTGGTCAGACTTGGGCAGTGTGTGGTTTGTGATCACACAGTATGGGACTGGGAAGGGGTTTTGATTTTGTCATTAGAATGCCTTTGCATTAGATAGTAAAATAAGACAGAACACAGCTTCACTATCAATCTCTTGAGCCCTTGAGTCAGATGTGTCTTGAAACTTGGAAAGTTTCAGAATTTGGACCGTAATATAACAGGCATGTCACATATCATATGAGAGCCCTAGCGAGGTTTGTAGCATAATTCCATAATCTAAACTGTTAATAATATGTCTTTAATCAAATATACTCATATTCTCATCAATGGGAGAAGGACTATTTGTAGAGACCCATCACTTAAGGACAGGTTTTGCACCAAATGAGTTAGCACAAAATTTCAGTTTCCAGGAATTTTTGGACCTTGAAATTGTCATGAGGGATTGTGGATGAGCTAATTAAGGTCCAAAATGTTCATGTCGCCAACAGAAACTCTAAAAGAGCATCAGATCAAATAACCACAGCATCTTTGATAAAATGCCACACAATTTTGTCCTGGGAAGAACTGTATTCTTAGATGCCATTGACTTCCCTGGTGGTTCAAATGGTAAAGCGTCTGCCTACAATGTGGGAGACCTGGGTTTGATCCCTGGGTCAGGAAGATCCTCTGGAGAAGGAAATGGCAACCCACTCCAGGACTCTTGCCTGGAAAATCCCATGGATGGAGGAGCGTGGTAGGCTACAGTCCATGGGGTCGCAAAGAGTCAGACGTGACTGAGTGACTTCACTTTCACTTCACTGAAATATTTGGAATCTCCATCCGGAAGAAACGATCAACCTTCATTTGCTGTTTTAGAAGGTGTACTTAATGATGTTAAATTTTAATTTTTATTTGAATAAGTAATATACTGGCAGGAATTTTAAAAAATCTATACTCTGAGCAAATCTGGTCATGTTTTTCTCCAGACCTTACATGTGCATGTAATTTACTCAATGTGGACACTAGTCTTTGTCTTTTTTTATTTAAAATTATAACATGTGCTTTTCTATTTATTTTACTTTCTTTACAGCTGTCATTTTGAAGAATAGTTTCTGAAGCAAAATTGAACACAGTATTCCTCTGCTATCCTGGGATAATACAATTATCCCCAAAATACAGGGAACATGATAGAATCTAGTTACCCTGCCACGTGGGTTAAGCACTGTTGTAGTAGGTGAAACAATTGTCAAGATCTTGATCAAGTGCTTTTCTGCCATGACAAGTACACTTGTGTAAAATAAAATAATAACATTAAAAGAAATACCCTTTAGGTAATATGTTTGTTTTAGCAAATGACTGTGGAACCTAAACTAAGTCACCTAATCCCACAAGAGCTTGATTTCCACCTCTATTAAATCAGACATTTTATTAAGTTTCGAAGCCACCGGTCACCATTAAACAATGAAGAAAATTTTTTGCTATATACATAGTGTTCTGGTGACAACATTGTCAGCTTGAAGAAATGTAGTCTCATTAGGCTTTTTTTTATTGTGTTATTATTTGTAACTTAAAAAAATAATCCCCAGCTATTGAATTTCTATTAGAGCTAAGCTGGTAAATTTGTATTTTGGAGTTTTGAGCCCATGTTAATTTGTCCGAATATTTTCTGAGCATTTTGCTATTGTCAGCTACTGAACTGATAGAGACAGAAGAGATACAACAAAATTATAGGTAAACTGAGATTATTCAACAAGGGAAGTAATATCACACTCTCAAAATGTCAGTCTCTCCCCCTCTCTCTTTTTTTTTTGGTCAACAAATGAAACATCTTTGGACTTACGTAGAAATTAAAAAAATTCAACCAAGGAGTTTTACAGAGTGACATGTAAAATTCACCCTGTAGGAATATATAAGTGACTTATATATATAAGTGACATCTTTCGTAAGCAGGCAAGGAGGATTCTACAAACTGGAATGTATTAACTAAATTCATGTGAAATGACTAGAGTGATGGTTCTGATAAATGCCTGAATTTCAAACAGAACTTGGGAAAGTATTGCGTATTTACTTTTTTCTCTTTGATTTTATTTCTTCTTCAGAGCTGTGGTTTAGTTGTCTTCTCTGAGTTGTCCCTGGAGGAAAACCATCGGCTCCATCTAGAAGTGGCGTTGCTTTGCTCTAGTGTGAGATGCTTTGCAACTTAATCCACTTGGACTTGAGAGGAAGGTCTGCTCTGGAGCCTGTTGTCACCACTCACCCTCACGGTTTTCCATATTGATGGTGGCCACCCTCCTAGTGACGGAGGCCCTCCTCCTTCCCCCTAACATTTTGGACACAGTGAAATTAAAGACTCCAATGTTGAAATAAAAGAACAGTGTTTATAATGCCAAGGGCAAGCAGAGAGCCAGCTGGGAGGTTTTTCTGGAACTTTCTGTTGGAGCTCAGCGTTGTCTGTTGAAGTCATTAGAAAGCCCACTATTTCTGTTCATAGTTTCATCTTGCTCTTCAGTTTGAAATGCTCTGCAAGTGCTGTCCATCACACGCTCACCTCGTTTCAGATGTTTCTCTCCCCTAGTGTCATTTGCAATGACATTAGACCTTTTATTTTCATACGAGAGATCTGAAATCCTCCTAGATTTGAAATTTCAACTGGGAAGCCCAGAGGATAAGCAATAGAAATTGCTTTCATGCAATGAAAAATGATTCAAGAAGCTACAAAGTTTTCATTTTATAGAGAACAGCAGACTTTGTAACATATAGAATGAATGAAGACTGATAATGGGAACAGTTGAACAAGTTTTGATCTTATCTGCAAAATTAGGATTTCTTTTGAAAACTCAAGAGCAACAGCTTCATCTTTGAAGCTGAACAATATTCCCCAAAAGCCTTTGTTTGCCCTAATATTCCATAATGTTATGCTTTTACAGTCAATAAGCCATTAGTAATCAAGAGATGTATAATTTATTAATTACACTACACATTAATATTTAATCTTTTTGGTCGCTGAGCCTATTTCTAAATCTACTTTTTAATTACATTTTAGGAATATAAATCTTTTAGGCAACCATTAGAAAAGTAATTTTTCTGCACATTATGATGCCAATTACTTTAAAGCAGCTGGTTGTGAATTCTTGCGATGATACTTGGTAAAGTGGTGCATGGGTTCTCTTCACTCATTTGAAAGCTAATTGAATAGTAGTGAGAAGAGAGTGTTAGAAAGAATTTACAAAGATGCAGAATAGCCAAGGGGAGAAAGGGAAAGAAGCAACATATATCAGACAGTCTTTCACAGCCACAGAAGCCCCCTTAACCAGGCAACACCAGTCAATGGTGAACATTCCTGAATTCTAAGATCTTGGGCTTTAGGTTTGATACTTACAGTTCACTGGAATAAGCAGTGTTTTCCTGTTAATGCTCTTGTCCAAATAATGGCATTTTAAAGGCCACAAATAGAACTTTCTTGCTTTTTTCCTCCCAATAGTCATGTGAGATGTCAATGATGATGATTTTGTCTTTCTGTTTTCTTGAATTCCTGATGAGCTACTTTGCTTTGGCTGACATTTAAAAAACTCAGTTCCCCATGCTTTTGAAAACTTTAGTGCCAGTTCCCTTAGGTTTCTTTGGCTTGTGTGGCATTTTATGCATTCTTTTTGAATTCCTCTATACTGGGAAAGATTTTGAAAGTAAGTCCTAAATTTTTTCATATACTCAAGCTTTGGTGGTGATGATGGTGGTTCTAGCAGGAGGTAGATTGAGGCATTGGATTATTATATTGGGGAAAATATCTGCTTATTTACAAAACAGCATCAGTTCTGAAAACTCTGCCTTTCAAAAACAATGTCCCCTGTGGTTTTGCCACTGTTCCTCTTCTGGGTGTGAGATTTCTATCATAAAATCACTCCTTAGGTTAGACAAAATAGGAGAGCTGTTGTTATGAAAAGACTACTGTTAAAATGCCTATAGTCTAGCAGTCATGTACGGGTGTGAGAACTGGACCATAAAGAAGGCTGAGCACTGAAGAACTTTTGCTTTTGAATTGTGGTGTGGGAGAAGACTCTTGAGAGTCTCTTGGACTGCAAGGAGATCAAACCAGTCTGTCCTAAAGGCAACCAGCCCTGATTATGCATTGGAAGGACTGATGCTGCAACTGAAGGTCCAATACTTTGGCCACCTGTTGCAAAGAGCCTACATGTTGGAAAAGACCCCGATGGTTGGAAAGATTGAGGGCAGGAGTAAAAAGGGACCACAGAGGATGAGATGGGTGGATGGCATCATGGACTCAATGGACTTGAGTTTGAGCAGACTTCAGGAGATGGTGAAGAAGCAACTGAGCAACCAGAAAAGATGTCTACACGGGTCACCTGGGAGAAGCAGGTGCGTGCCCATACTGTTCTCTGAGCTTATTTGTCTGGCCTAATTACGTAGTGTAGCTCCTGTAGTCTTCTTTCTCTCTTTCCTTCTTTTTGATATTTATTTATTTATTTGGCTGCACGGGGTCTTAGTTGCAACATGTGAGATCTATTAGATTGGTGCAAATGTAATTGCCATTTTGGATTGTGAATTTTAAATCATTATAACTAGGCTCAAAGCCATCTTTATTAATCAAAATAGGAGCCATTACAATCAACACATTTTTTTCTTGCCAATGAGAAATAAGCTTGTTTATTTCGGAAGTGTAAAAATACATGCCTTGGGATTTTGTAAACTCTTGGAAAGCACTTTCTGCCTCCTGCTGGTGGTGGAAGCATTTCCCCTGCCAAAAGTCACTGAGTTACTTGAAGAAGTGGTAGTCGGTGAAAGGAGAATATGGCAGATGAGGCAAAACTTCGCAGTCTAATTCATTCAACTTTTGAAGTGTTGGTTGTGTGAAGGGTTGGGCATCGATGTGGAGAAGAATTCGGCCCTTTCTGTTGACGAAAGCCAGCTGTAGGTGTTGCAGTTTTCGATGCGTCTCATCGATTTGCTGAGCATACTTCTCAGATACAATGGCCTTCCCGGAATTCAGAAAGCTGTAGTGGATCAAACTGGCAGCAGCCTGCCAAACAGTGAGCATGACCTTTTTGCTGGTGCAAGGTTGGCTTTGGGAAGTGCCTTGGAGCTTCTTCTCGGTCCAACCACTGGTCTAGTTGTCACTGGCTGTGGTACAAAACCCACTTTTCATCACACATCTGATCGAAAAATGGTTTGTTGTTGCTTTATAGAATGAGAGAAGACAACACTTCAAAACGATGACTGTTTGGATTTTTCCATCAGCTCATGAGGCACCCACTTACGAGCTCTTTTACCTTCCCAATTTGCTTCAGTTGACAAATGACTGTAGAATGGTCCAAAGTTGAGTCTTCGGCAACTTCTCGTGTAGTTGTAAGAGGATCAGTTTTGAGGATGGCGCTCAGTTGGTCGTTGACAACTTCTGATGGCTGGCCACTGAGCTCCCCATCTTCAAGGCTCTCATGTTTGCAAAACTTCCTGAGGCACCATGCACTGTACGTGCCGTGGCAGTTCCTGGGCAAAATGCGTGTGGATGTTGCGAGTTGTCTCCTCTGCTTTTTGACCAGCTTTAAACTCAAATTAAAAAAGTGCTCGAGTTTGCTTTTTGTCTGACATGGACAATATTTTGTCCGTAGTCTAAAATAAACATTAAATGCACAGCAAGTCATAAGTCCTTAGCAAAAAAAGTAAAAAAAAAAAAAAAAGAATA
Source organism: Bos javanicus (assembly GCF_032452875.1). NCBI lineage: Eukaryota > Metazoa > Chordata > Mammalia > Artiodactyla > Bovidae > Bos > Bos javanicus. The sequence goes on along the minus strand of NC_083868.1, from coordinate 147,776,107 downwards.
AATAAAGTGAGAAAGGTGCATTAAAATGATATATAATAACTACATTTATTTAAAAACACATTCAATATCAAAAGGTAACATTCAATAAAGCAAAACTGCAATTACTTTTACATCAATAGTTCCTTGACTAGGGATGGAACCTAGGCCCTCTGCATTGGGAGCATGGAGTCTAAGACACTGGACCACCAGGGAAATCCCTCCTGTAGCCTTCTGAATTTCTGTTCTCACTATGGCAATTTTTAGAAAACTCTTTATTTACTTGGTGGCTTACTTATTTTCTTCATTTAAAAATAAGACTACATCACACATACAAGAATGCGTAAAACTTAAATATATGGCAAATAATTTTTAAACTGTTCTTCCTTCCTTATTAGTTTGTAAATTTCATGAGATCAGGGATTGTCTCATGTTTCCTGCTGGATCTTTGGGGCTTGACTCAGTGTCTGGTCCATAGAAGGACTTCCAAAAATATCTGTTGAATAAGCCACAGAATAAATGGAAATGTACTTTTTACTCACAGAATGAAAAGTCTTTGAAAATTTTCTTTTAATGAAAAATCTAGAGGGAAGATAAGACCCAGCTACCTCTCAAAGAAATCTAAATGTGAGGATCACATTTCTTTATCTTCCTATGAAGTTTAACAACTGATGGGTTTTTGGTTTTGGTCTTGTTTTATCATTGAGTGAGGAAAATGATCTGAGTTATGACATAAACTTCTTTACTTTTTTTCTCCAGCTTACTATTTAGGTAAGAAAATTTTTGTTGAAAGTGGAAATTACATTTTTTTCCCCTGTGTCTAGAATGCCTGATATTCCAAGTACCCTAGAGAACTTTTCCCTTCTGCACAAGTCCATTTTTATTTTTAATAACCCCAAAAATGATAGTCTAAAAATACCCTTAATAAGCCAAGTATATTGTATATATTTTCCAACTTCTTCCTTTTAATATGTGGAGGTAATTCATGGACAACATGTTTTACCTAACAGTCTACTGGCCAACTGGTCAATAAAACTAGACCCAGACACTCTGAAACATCTCTGGGGATTGATGTTTGAGATGATACATGAGTGATTGTGTTTAAAATGAATGTTCCTCTTAATTGCTGCGGTGGTCCATATGAGGTGGTCTTTTTGGCTTTAGAACGTTCCCTCACAGAGCCTGTGTGCTCAGTGGCTTAGTCATGTCTGACTGTTTGTGACTTCACGGATTGTAGCCCACCAGGCTCCTCTGTCTATGGAATTTTCCAGGCAAGAGTACTGGAGTGGGCTGCCATTTCCTTCTCCAGGGGATCTTCCCAATCCAGGGATCGAATCCTGAGTCTCTGAGTGTCTACTGAGTCTCCTCATTGGCAGGCAGATTCTTTACCACTAATGCTACCTGCGAAGCCCTTTATGGCACATAGGTTACTAGTTATTTACATAAATCTCGTTTCCACGACACTTTTTCTCATTCAGGCCATTGGGTCATTGTGGGGGTGCAAGGTGTATGGTGGTGTGGGGTGGGAGGGAGCTGTGGGAAGTCTAGACTGAAGACTGGGGTTTTGATCTGCTCTCAGTTCAGTTCAGTCGCTCAGTCGTGTCTGACTCTTTGCAACCTCATGGACGGCAGCACGCCAGGCCTCCCTGTCCATCACCAACTCCCAGAGTTTACCCAAACTTATGTCCATTGAGTCAGTGATGCCATCCAACCATCTCATCCTCTGTCATCCCCTTCTCTTCCCGCCTTCAATCTTTCCCAGCATCAGGGTCTTTTCAAATGAGTCAGCTCTTCACATCAGGTGGCCAAAGTATTGGAGTTTCAGCTTCAACATCAGTCCTTCCAATGAATATTCAGGACTGATTTCCTTTAGAATGGACTGGTTGGATCTCCTTGAAGTCCAAGGGACTCTCCAGAGTCTTATCCAACACCACAGTTCAAAAGCATCAATTCTTCGGGGCTCAGCTTTCTTTATACTCTAGCTCTCACATCCTTACATGATGTGATCTGCTCTCAGGGAAGAATTAAAACTAGGAAAGAAAGATGAAAGAAAATCGGTAGCAGATGTTAAAAAAGTGGCCATGATTCTTATGACACAAAAGGGCCCAAAGAAAAAGATGGTAAATATAAATTAAAAAATTAAGCAGCATTTAAAAAAATGCTCTAAGCAGGACATTTCTCACCTCATGCATCCATCTGAAGAGATAGAGGCAATTTTAAAAATCATATCTTAGAGAATAGTATCTCAGGTGGCAAAATGGTTATATTTCCACCCACTTCTGGGTGGAAGTCAGGGGGAGAAACTTTTACCCTTGTCTTAGGGCAAGTAAGTTACAAACTTGAACAGCCCTTGGCATGTGATGTGCTATTTCATAATAACAATAACAACAGTATAATAAGGCTACCGTGATGCTTCAGCTCTGCAGAATTGCCCTTTTGCATTTGGAGGGATTCAGTGTTTGTGGCACAACACTTTGCTATTCATGCTACTTTCTATAGTTAGATGCACAAAACAATAAACAAGCCTGACTCAATTTGCATCCCATTTCTACCACAGTTATTCCCTGCAGAAATGTGTACTGTTGATTTACTTTGTCACTGGAAGAAACATTCCCTCTGACTCTTTTTCCTTCATTTCTTCTCTCTCTTGGTTTCCATCTGTCTTATCTACTGAAATCATATGAATTCTTCTCTCTTTGCTTTTTCTCCTATTTGTTCTTCTCTCAAGCCCTTATCTTGCTGGGAAAGGACTAGGAATTTACAAACAAGGAATATGAATGGTCACACATTTACCAATTGAGCCATAGAGATGAAGCCAAGACATCTTCCCAGAAAGGATTTTCCCTGAGTGGAGATGTGTTCCTATAAGACATCACAGGTTCTCTCTGAAGTCTCAGTGACTCTTATATGGTTTTCTCAATGGCTGTTGAAGTTATGAATGCATGTGAATTTAACAGAGTGAGTTTCAGTATAAATTTGAATGGCATGAAAAAGGGGGGAGGGATGATTAAAGAGCTTAAGTGAAAGTCGCTCAGTTGTGTCCGACTCTTTGAGACCCCATGGACAGCAGCCCGCCAGGCTCCTCTGTCCATGGGATTCTCCAGGCAAGAATTCTGGAGTGGGTTGCCATTTCCTTCTCCAGGGAATATTCCTGAGCAAGGGATCAGACTGTGTCTCCAGCATTGGTAGGTGGATTCTTTACCACTGAGCCACCTGGGAAGCCCCAGTTTTACAATTTTACGGGTTACTGAGAGAATAAAGTCAGTTATTATATATAAAATTCTCGGACAGTCATTTGCATAGAAAGAACAGTGTTAGCTATTATCATTTTAGGTTATCTCCTTTGTTGTTGTTCATTCACTAAGTTGTGTCCAACTCTTGATGCCATGGACTGCAGCTTGCCAGGCTTCCCTATCCATCACTATTTCCTGGAGTTTGCTCAAAATCATGTCATTGAGTTGGAGATGCCATCCAAGCATCTCATCCTCTGTTCTCCCCTTCTCCTCCTTTACTTGCATCAATTGACATTTAAATATATATTATATAACAGTAGGATAAAATCATAGTTGGTGAATTCAATATGAGAAAAATCAAACCGTATTAACTTTCATGATGATTCAAAAAGATACTGTTTTTTATGCATCAGATACAGCTGATCAAATTAAAATGAAACCATATAAATAAATTTACAGTGCAGAAAAGATGTTGTGGAATCTGTTATTTAAGTCCCCAGGTTGGAGCTTTGCAAAGTGATGTGCAGAATGACCTAAAATGCAGCAAAATGAAAGATTTCAGAAACCATCAGCCCCCAAACTTGTAGAGGCCAGATCCAATGCAAATTCCAAGGGAGAGCAATTGTGTCCTATTGTTAACTCCTCTGTGGACTGCTTTGAGCTAATTCAGTGTTAATGCCTGGCAAATCCCAAACAGGGAAAAACATAGGTACTTATCTTTCATATTATATATGACTAAAATTAAAGTTGATTTGTCCATTAAGCCGTGCAGTAACAGGTCTTCTGACTTTTCATAAGGCATTAAAAGAGTGATGCATATCAAGAAGATAGTCTATTTCAAAAGAACACTAATCAATGCTGAGAACATTTGCTATAAATTATTCATGTTTGTTATAAACTACTCCATCCTTTTAAAAATTAACAGTACGCAACCTCTAATCTAAGAACAAAAGTGGGGCTACCTCACCTTGAAAAGTTTGAATGTGAGGGACTGATTACAATAAGACAGCAAAGAGGATACTAAGCCTTGAGTTCAGGGTATTGCAAGGAATAAATCACCGAACAGCCTTACATCTGATAGAACATGATCCCTGCTCCTTGTTGTGTGTTCTTTTACCACACATTAATATTTCATGCCACCATTTCAAAATAAAGTCATAATGTGAGTCATAAATCACAAAACAGTGGTAAGAAGCCACTTTGGTTTATATTAGCTGTATACAGATGATGCTTAAGTATTTCCACCATTAGCCTGGACTATGTGAGCTTTCTCTGGACCACATTTACTATATTTCTTCCATTTTAAGTGGTGGGAATATGGGAAACAATGCTAAATTCATTCATTAGTAATAAAACAGTGCTATTTGTTCTCATAATTGATTTCATTTCAACTTGGATCTGTGAAAAGGATAGCACAGTTGAAAATGATACCTTTATTGACCTTGTTTTTTCTAAAAGCATGCCTTCCCAATGAAACCTACTGAGGGGTCAAAGGGCATCATATAGAAAAAATATTGAAGGAAAAAGTAGAACAATGAGTTGGAGATGGGAATGATTGAATGCATAAATAAAGAGTATTATTATGCTCATTAATAGATGGCTTATTTTTTATATAAGCTCATCAGATGAAGCTCTGATAATGTATCATTTTGGTCTTACGATTGCTTTTATTAATTTTTTTTGTTTGTTTCATTCTAGAGGAATCTGTTCCACCCTATTGCCTGAGTATTTTTGAAATCATTAGTACTAACAGCTGAAGAGGCTGGATAACGTTATATCTGGAAATATATAATACCTATATTCTAGATATGAATAAAAAGCCTATGAGTTGAAGTGTCTTGAGCTCATAAAAATGGAACCTCTACTTATTATACATATTAGACATGTTGACCAAGACATAAAACATTATGTGTTTTATGTTACAGACTTGTAAATAACGGAAGGTGATTATCCTGCTGGTTTCTTGTGCTTGCCCTCACTGCAGAATCTTCAGGATGAGGACACCGTTTATGGATCAACAGTTGGTTTGGTTCACAAGCCTACGGCCCATGACTCATAAGTGAGAGGTTAATATTTAATGCCCCGGATGGATGCTCATCAGATCCCAGGTATCTTTCAGATGCCAGGTACGCAAAGGAACCAACCCTGTTTCATCACTAGGAAAAGTAAAGAGGTATAGTCACTGGATGTGGATAGGGATGTGATTGGAATAAAGACATGAAGAGGATTCACAAAAGCGTGTTGAAAAACTGAAACACCATGACTAAAAATTGATTGATTTCTTATCAAAATTTTCCTGACTTTCAAAAAGTTTATCGATTGAAGGTGGACCATTCAAATCTCCTTGGGTGTTGCACAGGTTTTATGTTTGAGAGAAGCAGGCTGGGGTCCTCAAGTCTTGGGAAAATGTATGTTGTTTGGAAAGAGTTATCCTGACTCACCAGCTGCTCCACAAGCAACCGCAACATCATCTCTGTTGGCAGGTCATCAGATTTTTATGTATTGGATCCAGATCAGTTTAAAATACAAACTAGCTTATGTGGGCAAAAATACTTTCCAGTCTGATTTGCTCTGCCCATTATCAGTTTGAGACATCTATGTCTCAAACAACCAGGCAGGAACTTGAATGTAAATGTCCACGATGGCATTCATAAGAAGAATGTATAGTGTGTCTCAGGTTTTCTGGAATTAATCCTTGAAAATACCCAGATGCATTTCCTCACCTGTCATCCCTAGAAGGTCCTAAATTTTTACTATATGGTTTTTCTTAAGGGAGAATTAGGTAGCTGATGATACTGACATTGTTCATCTAGATTTTCAGAAAATGAAAACTTGAAAAGTGCATATACTTGGCACCCAGTGAAGGCTAAGATAAGACCAGATGAGTTGAAGGTAAATCCTTATTGAGCATCTCTTCAGCTTGGGAGCAGCATAGGGTTATTACCTTGAAGTACACTTTAGTGCATGCAGGATGTTTTATGGATGACAGAAGATTGCTGAACTGCAGGTGACTGTGGGCAAGAGAAAAGCTGAGCTTTGACCTCAGAAAGAATTGGGTCTTGATTTCAAGAAGGCATTTAAGACAATAATCCAACCCTTTGGAGTACCTAAATGGATGGTGGAAGCTACGGGAAAACCACAGGTAGTGTTAGGTCAAAAACAAAGTGATGGGAGGTGTGGGGAGGTGAGGAAACAAGAGAGGCATTCTGAAGCCGGTGGAAGGGTATACAAGAACTGCAATATTTATAATCATATGAGACCCGGAAGAGGAGGAGGGTGACAGCGGTGGAAGGTTGTGGCGATGACAGAGCACTTTGAAAGATACATGCTGGCAGAGACATTGGAGGATGGCCATCCACAGCGTTGTCAAGGTAACCACCTCCGTTCTTCGGAAGCCAGGTTTCAGAGGCTCAGCTGACTTCAGAAAATGGAAATCTGTTTCCTGTATTACCCATTTTCTAACTACTTAATAGCTGCTACCCATTCCATCACCCTACTGAAGCCCTTTTACTCTTTGGGCTTCGCAGGAGAAACTAGAAAATACCCAGACAAGTCCATTGGTCTCCGGCTGCTGGGATGTAGACAAATTATTGAAGTTGGGGGTGGGTACCATCTGTACCTAGGGAAGGGCTATCCCTTGCCCATGTTCCCGATACCCCATGGTGGGCAGAGGACAGGGTGAATTAAGGTAGCTTGTGAGTGTTCCCTATTTTAGACTCTTATCACTAATGTCTTCCTGTCATTCCCGGGTCCTAGCCATGCAGGACATGGATAATTGCTCATTGGTCCACTTCAGGGATCCACCCATTTCTGGTCCTGCCTGTCAATCATTTTCTTACTGTTTCCTTCTAAAATAAATTAATTCCATGTTGTCACAGGTGCATGGAGAGTTGCCCACTTCTTTGAAACAGAACAGTAACCACCAATCAGTTACTAGCAAAGTTTTTAACTGCAAATTTGATTTATTTTGGTTGCTTCCCATTGGAAGCTTGATTTATAGTGGTTTAGTTTCTAGGAATTGTGTCTTTCTCTATTGTGAGAAATAGAACTAATCTCAGAAATAATGAACACTCCTTAAAGTATTTTCCATAATCATCTCCTCAGTAAACAACTGCTCTTGTTTTTTTAATTTAAATACTACTGAAACGAAGGATTCCTCTTCCAGAGAGCATTTTTTTTAATAAGTCTCATTTAATGGACAATAGCATGCAATCTATATGGTGTGGGTTTAACTGATGAAGAATTGCAATGCTGTCAATACATTTTCACCTGCCGAAATGAACATGCCATGCCTGTTGCATTTAACTATAGAAAAGCAGTTTTTAAAAAATGCATGTAAATCCTGGAGGGTCTGGAGTCACATACCACTTTTCTTTCCTTATTTATTATAATGTCTCTATCTCTATATTTTTCTTTCGTGTGTGTGTGTTAGTCGGTCGGTCGTGTCTGACTCTTTGAGACCCTGTGGACTGTAGCCTGCCAGGCTCTTCTGACCATGGAATTCTCCAGGCAAGAATACTGGAGTGGGTAGCCATTTCCTTCTCCAAGGGATCTTCCTGACTCAGGATTGAACCCCAGTCTCCTGCATTGCAGGCAGATTCTTTACCATCTGAGCCACCAGGGAAGCCCTTCTTTAGTATGTGTGTGCCCATAATAGTGTTATTGACATCCTTTAATTTAAAACCTGGATGCAAGTCCTTTCTGCAGATTAATATAATGAAAGGTCAAAGTCAAATCCAGAATATTTGTCTCCATTTCAAGGATGGAAAGACTAAGGTCATTTTTGAATTAATTCATATCTCACAAAATTACAACCTCCATTGCAATTATTTATTTCTTAGATTAGGCCCTGGAACCATTAACCAACTTCTTTAAAAATGTAAATAGGGAGGTATTGATTAAATCAGCCACGAGCCGCATGTTGACTCCACAAAAACTCCAGAAGCTTCTCCTAACTTGGATCAGCACAGTCTGATTCCTTTTATCCTCCCCTCCTTTTAAAATTGTTTAAGCAACGTTACCACTTAATTGCTAACTCATCTGTAGCAGGAAACAATTATTCTGAATAAGCCCAAGTACGGCTCTGGTTTTCCAGCAGATTATTTAAAAACAATATTTCCTTAAGATAACAATTTTGATAATGATGCAGGAAGGAAATATATTTGCAATTAAACCAACAGGCTTTAGCACAACAAGCAATAAAAAGCTTAACACTGAGCCTTTGTGAATTAAATGCCGGAACAGCATTGGACAAAAGTCATGATTCTGCTGACACATTTATTTCTCAGTAAATGAAGACTGTTTAGGTTTAATGCATTTGTGGTTAGCAATAGTTTAAAAGATCAATGTAAATTCGTTCGGAACTAGTAAATAAGGCTTTAATGAAACTTCTAACAGCGTGCTTTCACACCTTAGATCTCTTTATCATTCTGAGGCGACACAGCAGGATTCTCCTTGAGTTTGATGACATGCCCAGAACATTATGAAGTGTTTGACAGATTTTATTTGACATTTATTTGATTTATGGGGTTGATATTGGATTTCAACAGCTCCCTATCACCCTTCTGTTTAGGCTGTAGTGCAGAGTGATTCTGAAGATAGTTTCTTCTGTGTGTGCTTATTAATATTATATTATATTATATATATGCTTATTAATATTATATTATATATATGTGTGCTTATTAATATTATACATATGCTATTAATGAAATGCAGTTTAAGACTTGGATCATTAAACATTTCCACTCTACTAAATGAGGTAATGTATGAGAAAGCACTTTACAAACTGTAAAGCCATATACAGATGTTAGTTATCATAATTATTGTTGTTACAGGAAACCCGGGTTTTATACATTATTATTCTGTTTTCCTTTAACACTTAATTCAAAGAGTAAATACAGACAACCAATTTCCTTAAAAACCTACTGCAGCTTTTTAAACAGTTCTGAGCGTTTCATTAAGGTTTTATTGTAAATCATGCATGATGCTATGGATTTAGCTTAGCTTTAAAAAAATCTGCTGACATAATAAACATGACTTGTTACATGAAACTTTACCAATATGGAACTTTATTAAGAAGATGGTAGAGAATTTTCACCTGGGCCTGGGAGCTGCTAAATGAAGCACATTACAAAGTCAGTCTGTGAGATGTTCTCTCTGTGAATCTGCCTTTTCTGTCTTTCATAGATAATGAACTTCATAAGCTATTTCTGGTTAGGAGAAGGCAAAGAAATGAATTTTTATTTTCTCTCTCTTCCTTTTTGGTTTGGTCTTGGAGAGACTTAGGAATTGAAAGACATTCACATGCTTATTAATTAAAGTCAAGGCAAAATTACTGAGGTAAAACCAAGCTACTTGGGGGGAATTAGAATTTGAACCTTATCCTAATGCTGTGAGGAAAGCTTGGCAAATTTTATGAGCAGTTAAAGAGCTTAACCATGGAGATAGATGGTAAAACTCTTTTTGGACAATCTACCTCAGTGATAAATTTAAAGTCCAGTTTATTCTCTACTATATAAACATCAGAATATGATCATATTTTTTTTTCTTTTTGGTTAAATAATCACTAGGTGGCTCAGTAATAAAGAATCTGCCTGCAATCCAGGAGACGCAGGTTCAATCCCTGGGTCTGGAAGATCCCCTGGAGAAGTGAATGGCAACCCACTCCAGTATTCTTGCCTGGAAAATTCCATGGACAGGGAAGCCTGGCGGGCTCCAGTCAAGAGGATTGCAAAGAGTCAGACTTGACTGAGTGACTAAGCACGCACACACATGTATAACAAGCAGTGAGAAATTGCTATTGGTTTGTTGGGTATTTAAACGAATGAAGCCAAACTTAAGCAAATATTTTAAATAAACACAGGAATTCTTACCCAGTTCCAGGGCTTGGGACAACTCAAATGTTCTTGCTTGATAGGTAGTTAAGAAGGAAAGATAAATGTTAAAAGGCAAATGAGCAGAAAGTACTTCTTCCCATTGGTAAATAAAGCCTTGAAAGGGTTCAACATGGAGGACTTGTTAGTAGATACTGCCGTTTTGTGTACCCATTGCAGGGAATAAAATAAACATAGCTATAAATTAAAGATGCTTACTCCTTGGAGGAAAAGTTATGACCAATCTAGATAGCATATTGAAAAGCAGAGACATTACTTTGCCAACAAAGGTCCGTCTAGTCAAGGCTATGGTTTTTCCCGTGGTCATGTATGGATGTGAGAGTTGGACTGTGGTGTTGGAGAAGACTCTTGAGAGTCCCTTGGACTGCAAAGAGGTCCAACCAGTCCATTCTGAAGGAGATCAGCCCTGGGATTTCTTTGGAAGGAATGATGCTAAAGCTGAAACTCCAGTATTTTGGCCACCTCATGCGAAGAGTTGATTCATTGGAAAAGACTCTGATGCTGGGAGGGATTGGGGGCAGGAGGAGAAGGGGACGACAGAGGATGAGATGTCTGGATGGCATCACTGACTCGATGGACGTAAGTCTGAGTGAACTCTGGGAGTTGGTGATGGACAGGGAGGCCTGGCGTGCTGCAATTCATGGGGTCGCAAAGAGTCGGACACGACTGAGCGACTGAACTGAACTGAACTGAACTGATATAGGCTTGACAAGTAAGAAAGCACGAATAAGTCTGAGAAAAAATACTACAGAAAAATAAGGGAAGTGTTAAATGATTAAATGATGCAGTGAGGAATTCTAAGACAAAGTTGATCACAACCAAAGTACCTCCTCTCTGGATTACACATTCCTAGTTTATCCGGACATTGCAGGCCCACGAGTTCTGGTTACTTGCCTCTTAGTACAGCTCAGGTGCATCCTTATTAGAGGGTGGCTGAAAAGGATGCTCTGGTGGTACCTGAGCCAGGTACCTCATTCCAGACATGTTATTTCTCTTAATCCAGCTTTTGGCAATGTTTGCTTTCGTGTCATTTTATGATGCTTCATGTATGTTAGGCACTCAGTGAAAGGTTTAGAATGGCCAAATGGATACATGAATAAAAATCACACTGCTCACTCAGTTCCCTTGTCCATCTGAAAAAGGTCAAAATGGAAATTGTAAAGTCAAGAAGTGAATCAAAATCAGAATGCTTTGAGTACGGTTGCTTGGCACATTAACACTCTGTTATCTTTTGAGTGGTAAGGGGGAATCTGCTTTTAGTCCCTGTAGCTGGTTGATAATAAATTAAGTGTCAATAAAATGTAATGTAATAAAAAAGAAAACTGATGTTACCAGTTTTGGGTATCAGTGAGATCAGATTTGGTTCAGAATCAGAGCACCTGTATCTTTGAGTAGAAAGTAAAATTAAGGTGAGGGGTTTTGTTTGTCTTTTTTTGAGTTGTGCTTACTTTTCTGGCTTTACAAATAACAGTATAACAAACATTGAAACTGTATTTTAGTTTTGTTTTTGTTTTTGTTACTCAAGGAATAGTGTCAGTGAATTAATTCAATGTTGCATTTTGTTTGTTTGCCACATAATAAATTATAAATACTGGAGATCGATTTTCTTGTCCTCAAAATAATGTTTGAGGTAAAGAATCCCTCTGGCTTTAAAATAATCAAATTATTAGAAGTATAATCATACAAGTGTGATTTTCCTATTAAAATCTATAGGATATTCAAACTGATTTACATTTGTTTAACATTATCTGAAAGAAAGATGAAAAATTCTAACTAGGATATGAGTAATCCAGCTCCTGAGTAGGCGATAATCAATCCTGAAACTGTGATACATTGATGTGTACTGAGTTTTCTGAAGAAACTATGCAAACTCTCAATTTTTAATATATGTTTCAACTCTCTTCAAACAAGCAAAATGTTAACAGTAGGGTATTGAGACTAAAAAATTGGGAATATTGGCAGTGCATATACCATAAAATGAAAAACAAAGAGGAAGTACTGCTTATAAAGAGAAAAAGCAATTTAATTAAAGCGAATACAACTATTTTATATTTATTAGACATCAAAGCAATCTTTTAATACTTAAAATACATTGAGAAGTGAATTTATATAGCAATTTAAAGCACTGATTATATAAAGACAATTAAAGCTGATAAGATTGTCATTTTGATTTTAATGGCTTATCTATGAGGGCTTGGAAATAGCAATCTTATTTTGCAAAATACTTTTGTTTCATGAGATAAAGAAAGGTAAGTTAACACCTATTGTGGAATCTCTCTATTTTTGAGCAATAGGAAGTATTCCTATACTATACTGGTTTTAAAAATATTCTTGAAAGATCCAAGTGAGCAACTGATTTGAAGTGTACCAATTGTAATACTGAATTATGTGTTTAAATTTATAATTGAAGATAATTATGACATTTCTCAAAGATAAATAGATTTTTAGGAGTTGGACTTTGAACTATAGATAATATTACAAAGAATGTCCAAAATAATAGTTTTTTAATTCAAAAATACTGACCTTAAGGCATTAAATTTCACCCTGACAATGTCAGCCAATACATGAAAAAAGCAAGTTGTCAACTTTATTAATTTGTGTGTAAGTACAGAGCTGCTGGTATAAATATCAAGTTAATAAAGCTAGGAAAATGATTGGGTTTTCCTTACACTGTTTTGCAAATACTGTTTACATTTTCCCAAGAAAGTACTAAAACTAAATAGGATGAAGAAAGAGAAATAAGTGGCCAATTTTTGTCTAAGAAGCTTTGTGTGCGCATGCGTGCTCAGTCACTTCAGTCATAGGCGACCCCATGGACTGTAGCCTACCAGGCTCCTCTGTCCATGGGATTCTCCAGGCAAGAATATTGGAGTGGGTTGCCAGGCCCTTCTCCAGGGGATCTCCCCAACCCAGGGATCGAACCAATGTCTCCTGCATTGCAGGCAAACTCTGTACCACTGAGCCACAGAAGCTTTAGGCAAAGCCAAATAGAATCAATCTCAAGTATCAGGTTTTGTAGCTGATGGAGAAGCAGAAAGATAGAGGACAGCAGTTGAGTCCAATCTGGAATTTAATAAGTCAGCAGATCTTTGAAGAAACTTAATAATGTGATAACTAAAGTCAATTAATAATGACTTCTGTTTTTAAAACTCAGATGACTTATCTGCTGGCCTCAGAAGTCACATCTGTCTAAAAAAGAACTTAAAACTTCTCCCCAAATTGAGAAAAAAGTCATTTAGAAAGGAAAAAATGAATTAACCTTTGTAGTATATATTCTGATAGTTTGTATGGTCTTTTCCCTTTTGCCAGTAAAGCCTGAATAATTGCTTTGCTCATGTTTCCCCATGTCAGTGGACAGTGGAAAGAAAAGAGGAAACTTGTTAAGGGAAGTTTCTCTTTACTGCATCGCACACACCCACTTATTCTCCCCACTGAAATGTGTGCTGAGCACCAGGAAAGCCACAGTATCTCTTTAAGTAGGTTCTTAAAGCCTGGAGCTCTAAGGAGTGTTGAGGGTACCTTATTAACTTGCTATTGCCTGCTGAGAAAACATTGTTTATATATATAGAATTGGCTTATTGCTAAGGAGATAATCTATTAAGGCATAACCCTGGCAAGGCATAATATAGACTCTCTTTTTCTAAATATTTTCTTTTAGATCCCTCTCATTCCAGTTGATGATATTAAAGGGCCAGACGTGTAATCACTCAATCTTCTACTTACTGGAAAAGGCAAACGGATTTTATTAAGATTAGAAAATTTCCCCCACCCCATTTGTCTCTTCCCCACCACTGTCTCAGCAATAGCCCCAGCCAACCGTGAGATGCTAAATAGTTCCAATGTTTTCCTCTTCCTGTAATAATCATGCATATGCCCAGCTGTGTGTCTCCCCTGTCTCATGAATTTGCAGAATGGCCCCAGTTAGGCTCCCTCTTATCTTGGGGGGCAATTGCCAAGGCTGATCCAAGGAGAAATGAATGGTAGAAGGAAAGCTTCATGGTATTTAGCCGGGCTCTGATCCCTTCAATGCCTGTAGCTTTTGGATACAGCCCTGCACCCCTCTCCCCTGACCTCTGTCCCCTAGTTTACACTGCACTCCCCTGTCCACTGACTGCTGCAAAGTCTGATAAAAGGGCTGAAATTAGACCTTGTCTCCCAGCACAGCCAGCAGGGCCCGGCTCTGCCAAAATGGCAGTGGTTGATAGCAGGCAAAAGGCAGAAAACTGATTTCCCATCTCTCTTCTCCATTTTCTAGGATCCAAGTGAGTCCTAGTTCAGAGAAGAATGACTGTCTCCCGGCTGGGAGCAGCAGGTATGAGCTCCTGCCTACGCTGTGTCACATGGGCTGTGAGACCTCCATTCCTTCTCGACTCCTGCCTGCCCACTGAGGTGAGCTCTTCGGGGTTTCTCTGACTGGTGGGCACCGGCCTAGAGTCATTTCTTCGGGAAGGAGGCTCTCCCTGGAAAAGCTGATCTGCAATTCGGTTGGGATCGATGCCGTGGAGACTGCATAAATTGGTAAGTCATAAGCAGCTAGTTTTGTCTCAGCTGACAATCATGGATTAGGGTGCCCGGAGCAAGAATGAGCAAATGGTCTGGAGAAAAATCAGCACTGAAACTCGACATTTTTTCCTTTTTTTTTTGGAAACATCTAAATCTGCAAAGAAAAAATGCTATAAAAGAAAGGCATATAGGAGAATATGGGGAAGTCTCCAGGCAGTTTAATGTATAGATATTCCCTCTACTTCTTTCATTCCACGCCTGAACTTCTAGGAGGCCACACCGGATGTTCTCTGTCCCTGCTTCTCCTTGCCCTGTGCTCACTGCTTCTTGATTCTACTGATGTTTCCAGGCCCATTCCTGCTTTTCCCCTACTCCTCAACGATCTCTACTCTGCATTTCAGAAGTCCTTTGTCAAGGCATATTAAGAATGGCCAAAACCTAGTTTTCTTCAGAATATTAATCACGTCAGGTTTTGTTATCACTGAAGATCCATGATTAGCAATCTTTCAGAATTTTGATTCTTCCCATGGGCTAAGTAAAAATACAAAACTAAAAAGACTCTGGGAGTTACCGTAACTCTGATCTCTTAGTTTTCCTGGGTTTGCCCTCTCTTATATGGACCGCTCCACCATTCCTTTCTGTAATTCTGTCTCATTACCCTCCCAGATTTTTTTCATGCACTAGTCAGTATTAAAAATGGAAACCAAAATAAGCAAGAACACAAAGAAATATTATCCCAGAAGCCTTGAGCAATGCCAGATGCATCATAAGCATTGACTCAATGAATCAGTAATAATTGTTTATTTCCCACTGCCATACTGTGCTACATCTTGCATTAGCAACTTAACCAAAAATAACATTTGCTTTATAATAAAAAACATATTTGAGACACTTTTTCTGAGGCTGGTAGCATTTCACCTCAATGTTTTGTTGTGTTTCAGATTGATTTCGGTAGATTATTGATAGAACACTGTGAAATCCCTGTCATTCAGGGTTTGAATTCAATATCATACATGACTGGGAAATGACCTCTTTGAAAATCCATATCCATGCTTTTTGATTGCTTGACTTTTTTTTTAATGGCCTTATCCAGCCAAACCATTCTCCAGGCTACACTACTGTTACCCCAGGGGGATAAGTCTGTTCACACAAAAGCCCTCTGTGACATGGTCCTTTTACTGTTCATCATCTTTAACAAGGGCAGTGTTGTTGAGCTTTGTGGCATGAGTTATCTCAGAAGTGGCACCATCCCATTGCCAAATAGCACAATGATGGATCATTTAAGAGTGGTTAGCACTGGGTGAGTTTAGCAGTCTTCATCCAGTTGGTGTGAGCACACATAACAAGTCAAAATTGTAGGTCTGATGACTTTTGGGGCCAGTGAGATCTGTTTTGTTCCATAGAGTTGCAAACTGTGGGCATCAGAGCATCTGATGTGAATATGGTTGAAGTTGAATCAGCACAAATGAATCATGCTTACTTAAAAGCTAAGACAAAGAACAAAAAAATGGGTCTTTGTGAACTTGTAGGCAAAAATCTCAATTTTTCTCTCTTTGTCCCTCTTCCCTGTATGTAATCATTATTTTATGAACTGAATGACAATTGGATATATTGTTTCCATCCTGTAAGGTGACTCTAAGAAGATACTACTTAGGAAGAACCTACTGTGTGTCCTAAAGGAAGGCCAGCATCTTCTCTCTGTGGTCCTTCCTTCTAGGCTGACCCTCAATATAAACATCTCAAGGACTTGGCACTGAACCCCATGTTTACCTGGCTGAACTCCATGGTTAAATGATGCTGTTTTCCATCTAATATATTTGCCCTGCAGGCACAGGAAAAGGGTTGGTTCCACCATTTTCAGAAGCCAGGCAACCGATAAATTTAACAGGATTTTGTTGACATTAATTGAGTTTGCATTGGTGTGACATTCTCACTCCTAGCTTATTTGTCTTCTGGATCATTTGAATCACCCAGGTTCTGGGCCAGCTAGTCATTCAACCATGTGATTCCAGGCTTAACAATATCTCCGAGTCACTGGTGACTCAATCACACTTTCGTTTATTGCTCAATAAAATAATAATAACAATTTGTTCAAACATTTAACCAGGCTGCATTTCTCCAGGGACAAAATAAAGCTTTCCAAAGAAATAAGTCAAATGCATTTGGTGTTAACAAAAGACTCTTTCCAGAGGTGTGGCTACCAACACCTGAGCAAATTCTAAGAACTGGTTTTAGAATTGAAGACAGAATTGAGAAGCGTAGGGACAACTATTGTTTCTATCTTTCAAATACATGAATACAAATTGTTATATCTTATATATTTGTAATATATATGTAATATATATGTAAATGTAATATATAAATTTGTAATATTTAAGTTCTTATAAAACTGTACTTTGCAAATTTGTCCACTGATAATAATCAATATCAGTTATAATAGTCTTGCTCTGTTGCCAAGTGGCAAGACTATGTTAATAATTAAGTTTTGGTTTTTACTACAAGTGAGCATAGGTGCTCACTTCTGTACCTCTGTGCTCAAGAAGTTTTTATGTTGGCTGTGTGTGAGTTAAGGCATATATAAAGCTGAGTGATAATTTGCAAATGGGCCTTTATATGCACAAATTGGTTACTAGACCAATTGCTATCTGGGATAAAGGGCCATTTAAAAAAAAATGTCAAGTCTCTTCAGAACTGGTGCTTTTATATCAATTTGTTGTTTGTTGTTCAGTCACTAAGTTATGTCCGACTCTTTGTGACCCCATAGACTGCAGCATGCCAGGCTTCCCTGTTCTTCACTATCTCCCGGAGTTTGCCCAAACTCACGTCCATTGAGTCAGTGATGCCATCTAGTGATTTCATCCTCTTCTGCCCCCTTCTCCTTTTGCCTTTAATCTTTCCCAGTATTGGAGTCTTTGTATCAATAATTTATAATAAAAATTAGTTATTAGAAAGTGGAACATGCCTTTGGATCTCACAACAATGTCATGTTGTCATGAATGTCTTTAAGTACTTGACTCCCAGTCTCTGTGCTTATCTAGGCACAGAGCAATTACGAATAAATCCCAGACCACACTGATCACAGAACTCACTCTCAGGAGCTCCAACCTGGACAGTTCGGAAAGCTCTACTCCAGGCTTAAAATAAATGAGATGCCATGTGCTTATCTAGGCACAGAGCAATTACAAATAATTCCCAGACCACACTGATCACAGAACTCACTCTTAGGAGCTCCAACCTGGACAGTTCGGAAAGCTCTCAGTTCAGTTCAGTCACTCAGTCGTGTCTGACTCTTTGCGACCCCATGAATCGCAGCACACCGGGCCTCCCTGTCCATCACCAACTCCTGGAGTTCACTCACAGAACTCACTCTCAGGAGCTCCAACCTGGACAGTTCGGAAAGCTCTACTCCATGCTTAAAATAGATGAGATACCATGAAACACACACAAACACACACTAAGATAAAAAGCAAGCAGTCCCAAATTATTAAGATTCCTAAATTATCAACTTAATGTTTCTTAGTTGCTAAGTTGTGTCTGACTCTTTTGTGACCCTATGGACTAGGGTTTACCAGGTTCCTCTGTCCATTGGATTCTCCAGGCAAAAATACTGGAGTGGGTAGACATTTCCTTCTCCAGGGGATCTTCCCCACACAGGAATCCTGCATTGGCAGGCAGATTCTTTACCGCTGAGCCACCAGGGAAGCCCAATCAGCTTAATAAAGTCTTTTTAAAGACAGTTTCTTTTAATAGCTCATTGTTCAGGAGTACAGGTAAAGTGCTTTTAAGCTGACTATATTATTTATCCATCCTAATCTCACACCTTTTGAATTGTCAGTGGTCAGTGTACAGATGTGTGGGACGTTGGCAGATGGTCTGCTTTCTGTCAACTTGCTTCAGCATCTACTACTGAAGCGTGATTGAATTCCTTCAGCCCCCTGGAAAACCACATGTTCCTTTATAATATTTCATTGCTGAATGATATTTTTTAGGATACATGTAATCAAATATTGCTTTTTATGACCAAGGTGTATCTTTGTGCAGAGGCTGGTGAGCCTCAGAGCAGACAGTGGATTCTCCTCACATGGAGGAGAAGAAGGCAAATTTTGTCTCTGCTTTGCCTAAGGGACCAAACCAATACGAATTTCAAAAGTGAGTTACCCAAGTATTTAGACATGGAGTCAAGTTAGACCTTGATGTATTTTTTCCAAGCCTTTTTTTTTTTTTTTTTTTTTTTGAAGTCTTGCAAGGTAGTATTAGTAGTAGAGAATCCATCTTCCAGTGCAGGAGATGTTTGATCCCTGGGTTGGGAAGATTCCCTGGAGGAGGAAGTGGCATTCGACTCAAGTATTCTTGCCTGGAATATTCCATAGACAGATGAATCTGGTGGGCTACAGTCCATGGGGTTGCAAAGAGCTGGACATGACTGAGCACACACGCTCATGCATGCATATAGTTGAGTTACAATGTTGTGTTAGTTTCAGATATATAGCAAAATGAGTCAATTATATATGTGTCTCTGTTCATATATGAAAGAGAAAGTGTTCGTCACTCAGTCGTGTCCACTCTTTGCAACCTCATGGACTATAGCCTCCGAGTGTTCTCAGTAAATCAGCCTGCAATGTGGAGACCTGGGTTCTATCCCTGGGTCGGGAAGATCCCCTGGAGAAGAGCATGGCAACCCACCCCAGTATTCTTGCCTGGAGAATTCCATGGACTGAGAACACTGCCAGGCTACACAGTCCATGAGGTTGCAAAGAGTCATCCAGCCACTTGATCTAAGTGTTGAAAGAAGATTTATTCAAGATCTGAAATGTTTAAGGTATGCTGATGAAGCACAACAGAAAGCTGAAATTTCTTAAACCAAGTGCTTCAAGGTAGAGTGGAGAAAACGTGTCATTGTGTAGCCTGGGCAGAACGCACAGGGAATATACAAACAGAAAATATGGGGAACACACGGGTCAAGGGCAAATGTGTACAGCTTTGTTTTATTGCAATAATTACTCAAAAGTAAAAACATTGAGTAGAGACTGGCTTTTTGGAAAGAAAAGTCTAGGTGTTCCTTGAACAAAAACTCATAAGCTTGCGATTGAGCTATTGACTCTTCACCAGTTGAAATACCCTGAGGATGGGAGTATGGCCTTCCTGTGCTTCCTGCAGTCCCCACAGCTCTTTCTGGGGTTTGAGACCTTCTCTCATCCCCAGCCCACATTTGACACTGCCATCAGAAACCTATGGTTTCAGCGCTCTGAAACCCTCTACCATTTCTCCTCCATTTTCTTCCCCTCTGTCTCTTCTTTGCTTAAGAAAATCTGGGCCATTATTGTTTGGGGGTTCTTTTTCTGTTTGTTTTGTTTTTGGCCATGGTTGTTGGGAGGCTAGACCTTCAACCAGAAACACTGTGCTCACTTCTCGATTGAATTGTTTGCCTGTGACTGAATAATAGTTGGCATTTTCTCAGCTTGTTGGGATAGAGCTGAGGGTGATGTCACAAGGGAGTTTGAACCTGGTTCTCTGTCTAGATAAACTCTGGAAGTTTATCTGAGGGATATAACTAGGTAGAAGGATGGATTGAGGGAAGTGGGAAACAGCTATGGCTGTTTCTGGGAAGGATGATACTATGCTAAAGGAAGAGTCATGGCCTTCCAGAAGTAATTTGATAGAATTCATGATGAGACTTCTTTTTTTTTTAATTTTATTTTATTTTTAAACTTTACAATATTGTATTGGTTTTGCCAAATATCGAAATGAATCTGCCACAGGTATACATGTGTTTCCCATCCTGAACCCTCCTCCCTCCTCCCTCCCTATACCATCCCTCTGGGTCGTCCCAGTGCACCAGCCCCAAGCATCCAGTATCGTGCATTGAACCTGGACTGGCGACTCGTTTCATACATGATATTATACGTATTTCAATGCCATTCTCCCAAATCATCCCACCCTCTCCCTCTCCTACAGAGTCCAAAAGACTGTTCTATACATCAGTGTCTCTTTTGCTGTCTCATATACAGGGTTATTGTTACCATCTTTCTAAATTCCATATATATGCGTTAGTATACTGTATTGGTGTTTTTCTTTCTGGCTTATTTCTCTCTGTATAATAGGCTCCAGTTTCATCCACCTCATTAGAACTGATTCAAATGTATTCTTTTTAATGGCTGAGTAATACTCCATTGTGTATATGTACCACAGCTTTCTTATCCATTCATCTGCTGATGGGCATCTAGGTTGCTTCCATGTCCTGGCTATTATAAACAGTGCTGCGATGAACATTGGGGTACACGTGTCTCTTTCAATTCTGGTTTCCTCAGTGTGTATGCCCAGCAGTGGGATTGCTGGATCATAAGGCAGTTCTATTTCCAGTTTTTTAAGGAATGAGACTTCTGTAGGAGAGATCTACGTTGGCCTTGTGCAATAAAGTCTTCATTATTTATTTATTTAAAAGTTTTAAACCTGACATCTGACTGTCAGGAAGAGATCTATCTTTTAAAAGCTTTCTTAAATTGAAGTATGCTTTATTTACAACGTGTTAATTTTAGGTGTTCAGCAAAATTATTCAGTTTATACATAAATATATATACACATGTGTATACATTATATATATATTTATGTATATACATATATGATCTTCCTTGGTGGCTCAGACAGTAAAGAATCTGCCTGCAAAGCAGGAGACCCAGGTTCAACCCCTGGGTCGGTAAGATTCCCCTGGAGAAAGAAATGGTTACCCACCCTAGTATTCTTCCCTAGAGAATTCCACAGATGGAGAAGCCTGTTGGGCTACAGTCCTGGGGTTGCAAAGAGTCAGTCATGACTGAGTGACTAACACTTTCATACATATATATGAACACATATATATACATGTATCTGTATTCTTCTGAAAGTGAAAGAGGAGAGTGAAAAAGTTGGCTTAAAGCTTAACATTCAGAAAACTAAGATCATGACATCTGGTCCCATCACTTCATGGCAAATAGATGGGGAAACAATGGAAACAGTGGCTGACTTTATCTTTTTGGGCTCCAAAATCACTGCAGATGGTGGCTGCAGCCATGAAATTAAAAGACACTTACTCCTTGTAAGGAAAGTTATGACCAACCTAGACAGCATATTAAAAGGGAGAGACATTACTTTGTCAACAAAGGCCTGTCTAGTCAGGGCTATGGATTTTCCAGTAGTCATGTATGGATGTGAGAGTTGGACTATAAAGAAAGCTGAGCACCAAAGAATTGATGCTTTTGAACTGTGGTGTTGGAAAAGACTCTTGAGAGTCCCTGGGACTGCAGGGACATCCAACTAGTCCATCCTAAAGGAAGTAAGTCCTGGGTGTTCATTGGAGGAACTGATATTGAAGCTGAAGCTCCAATATTTTGGCCACCTGATGCGAAGAGCTGACTCTTTTGAAATGACCCTGATGCTGGGAAAGATTGAAGGTGGGAGGAGAAGGGGACGACAAAGGATGAGATGGTTAGATGGCATTACCGACTCAGTGGACATGAGTTTGGGTAAACTCTGGGAGTTGGTGATGGACAGGGAGGCCTGGCCTGCTGCAGTTCATGGGGTAGCAAAGAGCTGGACATGACTGAGTGACTGAACTGAACTGAACTGATACGTATTCGTCAGATTCTTTTCCATTAGAGGTCATTACAAGATATTGAGTATAGTTCCCTATGCTATACAGTAGATCCTTGTTATTTACCTATTTTATATATAGTAATTTGTATCTGCTGTTCTCAAACTCCTAATTTATCCCTTCCCCTTTGGTAACCACAAGTTTGTTTTCTGTATTTGCAAGTCTGTTTATGTTTTTTAAATAAGTTAATTTGTATCTGTTTTTTAGATTCCACAAATAAGTGATGTCATATGATGTTTGTCTTTGTCTTCCTGACTTAATTCACTTAGAATGATAATCTCTAATTCCATCCATGTTGCTGCAAATGACACTATTTCATTCTTTTTTATGGCTGAGTGATATTCCATTGTAATGCCACATCTTTATCCATTCCTCTGTTGATGGACACAGGTTGCTTCTATGTCTTGGCTATTACAAATAGTGGTGCTTTATTTTTACTTAAAAAGTTACCCTACTGTGTTATCTGGATTTAAGAGATGGAATTAAAAGGGACTGGCTGCAGGCAAGAACACCAAAGATCTGCCGAAGAATGAATACATGTATATGTATGACTAAGTTCTGTTGCTGTCCATCTGAAACTATGACAAGGTTGTTAATTGGCTATACTCTAATATAAAACAGAATGTTTAAGAAAAAGACATTGACAGTTTGAGAGATAAAGAGAAGGTAAGAGGAGTGGGATGATTACCCATGGTGAACTAATTGAGGAAGTTAAGCAGAGGTGTGTCTTAACCTTGTAATCTATGAAAAACCATTCAGTCATACTTCAAACAGGTGAAGTACGGTATATAAATTTAGTTCAGTTCAGTCGTTCAGTCGTGCCTGATTCTTTGTGATCCCATGGACTGCAGCATGCCAGGCCTCCCTAGCGTGTCCATCACCAACTCCAGGGCTTGCTCAAACTCATGTCCATAGAGTCGGTGATGTCATCCAACCATCTCATCCTGTGCTGTCCCCTTATCCTCCTCAATCATTCCCTGCATCAGGGTCTTTTCAAATGAGTCAGTTCTTTGCATCAGGTGGCCAAAGTATTGGAGTGTCAGCTTCAGCATCAGTCCTTCCAGTGAATACTCAGGACTGATTTCCTTTAGGATGGACTGGTTGGATCTCCTTGCTGTCCAAGGGACTCTCAAGAATCTTCTCCAACACCACAGTTCAAAATCATCAATTGTTTGGTGCTCAGCTTTCTTTATAGTTCAACTCTCACATCCATACATGACTACTAGAACAACCAAAGCTTTGACTAGATGGACCTTTGTTGGCAAAGCAATGTCCCTGCTTTTTAATATGCTATCTAGGTTGGTCATAGCTTTTCCTCCAAGGAGCAGATATCTTTTAATTTCATGGCTGCAGTCACCATCTGCAATGATTTTGGAGCTGAAAAAATAAAATCTGTCATGGTTTCCATTGTTTCCCCATCTATTTGCCATGAAGTGATGGGACCAGATGCCATGATCTTTGTTTTCTGAATGTTGAGCTTAAGCCAACTTTTTCACTCTCCTCTTTCACTTTCATCAAGAGGCTCTTTAGTTCTTTGCTGTCTGCCATAAGGGTGGTGTCATCTGCATATCTGAGGTTACTGATATTTCTCCTTACAATCTTGATTCCAGCTCGTGCTTCATCTAACCCAGCATTTCACATGATGTACTCTTCATATAAGTTAAATAAGCAGGATGACAATATACAGCCTTGATGTACTTCTTCCCTGATATGGATCCAGTCTGTTGTTTCATGTCCATTTCTAACTGTTGCTTCTTGCCCTGCATACAGATTTCTCAGGAGGCAGGTCAGGTGGTCTGGTATTCCCATCTCTTGAAGAACTTTCTGCATTTTGTTGTGATCCACACAGTCAAAGACTTTGGAGTAGTCAATAAAGCAGAAGCAGATGGTTTCCTGGAATTCACTTGGTTTTGCGATGATCCAATAGGTGTTGGCAATTTGATATCTTCCTCTGCCCTTTCTAAATCCAACTTGAACATCTAGATATTCTTGGTTCACATACTGGTGAAGCCTGGCTTGGAGAATTTTGAGCATTATCTTGCTAGCATGTGAGAATGAGTGCAATTGTGCAATTCTTTGGTAATTCTTTGGCATTGCCTTTCTTTGGGATTGGAATGAAAACTGACCTTTTCCAGTCCTATGCCCACTGCTGAGTTTTCCAAATTTGCTGGCATATTGAGTGCAGCACTTTCACAGCATCATCTTTCAGGATTTGAAATAGCTCAACTGGAATTCCATCACCTCCACTAGCTTTGTTCGTAGTGATGCTTTCTAAGGCCCACTTGACTTCACATTCCAGGATGTCTGGCTCTAGGTGAGTGATCACACCATCATGGTTATCTGGGTCATGAAGATCTTTTTTGTATAGTTCCTCTGTGTATTCTTGTCACCTCTTCTTAATATCTTCTGCTTCTGTTACGTCAAACAGGTTAATTTTATGGTATGCAAATTACATCTCAATAAAGTTTTGAGAAAAGAAAGCAAAGGTGTGTCTAGTGCTCAATGTTGAGTTGTTTGCAACTACATTGCTGCAGTGTAAGCTCCAAATTCCTCCCCAGGATTTAGCAAAGCCTATGAAAAACAAACAGACTGTGTGAAAGATTTCTTTGGTTTGTTTGTTTATTTGTTCGGTTTTCCTGGAAATCTAGGAGAGGACTGGCATTCCATATTTGGGTTAATTCGAGCTGGAAGGAGACACTGTGCACTGGAGCAGAGATGATCCATAGATTCTTAGCTCAGTAGAACCAGGGCTGAGGACCAGAAGCATTCAGGAGAATAATTTTCAGAGATAATGGCAGTGGCATTAGATTCTGCCTACAATATATACTAGACATTTATCTGGAAATTATGAAGCCTCTAATGTCAGTGAATTTCTCTTATATATAAAGTAATCTTTGATTATGTATTTTGGTGTGTAGTTTTATGGAATGCTCACTATCTTGGCTAAAGTTACATTCTGCTAATTCACTTCCTTAAAAAGTATGTTCCTGGGATGGATAACTCTAGGAGATTGGCAATGAGAAGAAAGATTAGATGGTCAAATAAATTTTAGGAAACTCTGCCAACTCTATCCTCCTTTCATAGAGTCACAAGAGACAATAACATATTAAAGGCTCTGAGAAGGTCTGCAGTAGGACCCATGTTTCTGTTTAAACCAGTGTTTCCTACACTTAGTTGACTACTGACTTCTTTTCATATAGCATGAATCATCAGAGAAATCCCTGAAAATGTTATTCCACTTGAAGGAAATTGCATATGAACAAACCGCCTGGAGTCAAGGTAGACCTCTATAACAGCATGTGCTTGGTATTTTTCATCCATCCCTTCATCCTTTCATGCAGAGTTTTCTCTTAAAGTCTCTGAAGGAATTTTTGGTTTAGTTTCAATGATCTCTGTGCAATTGGCCCTGTCAAGGCTGGGGAGCTTGAGTTGCTTTGTAATTGTCAAAAGCAGCAAATTGTTGAATGATAATCATTCAGCGACCACAAAATGCATCTGGGGAATTGGTGCTGTCGGATTTAGATATTAGTCTTTGGTGGCCTGACTGTAGTAATTAATACATAGCGATAATGCAAATGCTAATGAAATTAGCAATGCAATTGCTATTAATATGGTTTTAGGCATATCATTACTGGCTTACTGCCCTCAGTGAAAAAGGATTTGCTAAAATCAGGCTCCTTTCATGATACTAGGTAATGCAGTGAATTAACTTTTCTACTGGATTCCCTGCTTTGAATTTAGTAATGTCTAATCATACATAATGGCTACTTGCTGCTATATAATTATATTTTATAACTTCTGAATAATTATTGCAAATACAGCAAATGTTCCCAATGGACTGAATGCATGCCAAATATTGGACAGGAGGAAATAAAATAAAAATAGTGGTTTAGAACTCAAATATAGCATATACTGTGGGATAAGAGCAAATGGAAATCCATGCAATGTTAATATGTTAGTCACTATAATAGACAATTTACTGATAAGACTCCAATGTAAGGAAGTACAGTTCTTCCTAATTGTGTTCTCATAAATATCTTTCCATTTATTTAATTTCTGCCTTTACCTAGGACCCAGTAGGATTTTTGCAACATATTAGGGGAACATTGCTTTACATTGTGAACTTTTCTGATTCAAAAGTTGGTAGAGGTATGATCCATGCTGACCCTGGTAGCTACACAGTGCATGTTGGAAAGGCCGATGACATGATGTGGAATTCTTCAGTCTCTTCCCACATTTCCCCATTTTTTCGCTTGTTTTCTGCATTCCCCTGACTTACCTGGAATGCCGTTTCTTTACGTCCTTCTTTTCGTTCCTTTCCAATTTTCCTTCTCTGGTGACCCAATCTAGGTACTTCTCTAAGTGGGGTACACATGCTTTTGATGGAGTTTTGGTTGTCTATGTCTTCTACTTAAGTGTTAGTGAAAATCGTTTGTCAAACAAGAATTTCTGTGAAAATCTTAAATAACATGAGAAACTCATGTATTTATGCATGTTTACCTAATTGTGAAAAGAAAGAGAAATCTTGGAGTGGGCTCATTAGATTATTAACAGAAAGCAGCTATCACATAATGGGTATGTAATGGAACCATTTAATAAAAATAGGTACAAACTTCTAGTGTAATTAGATGAAAAGGTCATAGATATTATCAATTTAGAGCGAGGTGATATGAGAAATAGGACTTCAGATTTCCAGGAAACTATCTCCTGGAGATTATTTGAACCACAAAAAAGTGGTTTGCATTTCCAGCTTAATAGCCAGAAGCATAATATGCCATCTGCGGCATGGTGGAGAGAACTCTGCAGTGCATTCTGAACTGGAAGGGTTGAGGAGTAGGTCTTGTGCAGAAATATATTGCTGCCTGAACACTCCGTGAAAGGGACTAACCTGCTCCCTGGCTGGTATCTGTGAGTTTCTTTACAGGACAATTATGGCCAATTTCTGCAAAGGAAAAATGACCAACTTTTCTATTATTCAAGAGAAAAAAAATAGTAACTTCCATTAGGATTTATCTCTAAGTTTTACCTCTAAGATATATGAAATTTGCCTCCTGTCCCTGTTTCCTAGCATGTCTTCACATGGGACATTCAACCTCCTTTGTTTTCTTCTTGACTATTAAACCCACCTACATCTAAGGTGATTTATTTTTTAATTTTTTAATATACAT
Organism: Bos javanicus; assembly: GCF_032452875.1. Lineage (NCBI taxonomy): Eukaryota > Metazoa > Chordata > Mammalia > Artiodactyla > Bovidae > Bos > Bos javanicus. Next base: position 147,748,707 of record NC_083868.1, on the reverse strand, counting down.
TTATTTATTTTAATTGGAGGCTAATTACTTTACAATATTGTATTGGTTTTGCCATACATCAACATGAATCCACCAAGGGTATACACGTGTTTTCCATCCTGAACCCGCATCCCCATCTAAGGTGATTTAAAGGCTGCTTTGTAATATAATTTTATGTGTTCATTTACTTTTGGCTGTGCTGAGTCTTTGTTGCTGTGCGCGAGCTTTCTCTGCTTAAGCCAAGAGAAGGCTGCTCCCTCGTTAAGGTGCACCGGCTTCTCATTACAATGACTTCTCTTGCTGTGGACGCGGGCTCTAGAGTAGTTGTAGTGCAGGGGCTTGGTTGCTCCACAGCATGTGGGATCTTCCTGGACCAGGAATCGGACCTGTGTCTCTTGCATTGGCAGGTGGATTCTTTACCATGGAGCCACCAGGGAAGCCCTAGGCTGATTCTTTTTGAAATGCCTCATGACTTCCACAGGTAGCATCTTTCGCTCATGCTCTGGCTGTTAGCGGAATATGCCTTGTCTCTCCTGATGGACTACAGGCAACCAAGTGAGAAGCTCCTTTCTTATTCATTTTTTATAGTGTTTTGTCCTCTTCTTCCTCACCACTCTTGCACCTGGAGGCAGTCTTGGCCCCTGGTGTGCACACAATAGATATTTATGAAGGAAATGATAAATGAAAGAAGAACAGTGTTGTCTTGCTAAGAGTTGGCAAGAAGTGTGTACATGATGGTGTTCCCTGTGGTGGCAGAAGGAGGACTGCCTTAAAGACCAGATCAGTGACCCAGTCTTCAACAGCTGTGTCTTCATTGATGAATAAGTTCTTTGATTTATTCATTCTCCAGGGGTGTCTCCAAAGCTGTATCCATCTCCAACATAACTTAACATAAATCACAGAGTACTGGGGAGTATTAACCTAACAGAAGCAGAAGGTATTAAGAAGAGGTGGCAAGAATACACAGAACTGTACAAAAAAGATCTTCATGACCAAGATAATGACAATGGTGTGATCACTCACCTAGAGCCAGACATCCTGGAATGTGAAGTCAAGTGGGCCTTAGGAAGCATCACTATGAACACAGCTAGTGGAGGTGATGGAATTCCAGTTGAGCTATTTCAAATCCTGAAAGATGATGCTGTGAAAGTGCTGCACTCAATATGCCAGCAAATTTGGAAAACTCAGCAGTGGCCATAGGACTGGAAAAGGTCAGTTTTCATTCCAATCCCAAAGAAAGGCAATGCCAAAGAATGCTCAAACTGCTGCACTCATATTGCTGCACTCAATATGCCAGCAATTTTGAGAATGCTCAAACTGCACTCATCTCACACACTAGTGAAGTAATGCTCAAAATTCTCCAAGCCAGGCTTCAGCAATATGTGAACTGTGAACTTCCAGATGTTCAAGCTGGTTTTAGAAAAGGCAGAGGAACCAGAGATCAAATTGCCAACATCCACTGGATCATCGAAAAAGCAAGAGAGTTCCAGAAAAACATATTTCTGCTTTCTTGACTATGCCAAAGCCTTGACTGTGTGGATCACAATAAACTATGGAAAATTCTGAAAGAGATGGGAATACCAGACCATCTGATCTGCTTCTTGAGAAACCTATATACAGGTCAGGATGCAACAGTTAGAACTGGACATGGGAAAAAAAAAAAAAGAACTGGACATGGAATAACAGACTGGTTCCAAATAGGAAAAGGAGTTCGTCAAGGCTGTATATTGTCACCCTGCTTATTTAACTTCTATGCAGAGTACATCATGAGAAATGCTGAGCTGGAAGAAGCATAAGCTGGAATCAAGATTGCTGGGAGAAATATCAATAACCTCAGATATGCAGATGACACCACCCTTATGGCAGAAAGTAAAGAGGAACTAAAAAGCCTCTTGATGAAGGTGAAAGAGGAGAGTGAAAAAGTTGGCTTAAAGCTCAACATTCAGAAAACGAAGATCATGGCATCTGGTCCTATCACTTCATGGGAAATAGATGGGGAAACAGTAGAAACAGTGTCAGACTTTATTTTTTGGGCTCCAGAATCACTACAGATGGTGATTGCAGCCATGAAATTAAAAGACGCTTACTCCTTGGAAGGAAAGTTATGTCCAACCTAGATAGCATATTCAAAAGCAGAGATATAACTTTGCCAACAAAGGTCCATCTAGTCAAGGCTATGGTTTTTCCATTGGTCATGTATGGATGTGAGAGTTGGACTGTGAAGAAAGCTGAGCGTGAAGAATTGATGCTTTTGAACTGTAGTGTTGGAGAAGACCCTTGAGAGTCCCTTTGACTGCAAGGAGATCCAACCAGTCCATTCTAAAGGAGATCAGTCCTGGGTGTTCTTTGGAAGGAATGATGCTAAAGCTGAAACTCCAGTACTTTGGCCACCTCATGCGAAGAGTTGACTCATTGGAAAAGACTCTGATGCTGGGAGGGATTGGGGGCAGGAGGAGAAGGGGACGCCAGAGGATGAGATGGCTGGATGGCATCACTGACTCGATGGATGTGCATTTGAGTGAACTCTGGGAGTTGGTGATAGACAGTGAGCCCTGGCGTGCTGCGATTCATGGGGTTGCAAAGAGTCAGACACGACTGAGTGACTGAACTGAACTGAACGAACACTAACAAATATTTTTTGCTTACCTGAAATTCAAATGTAACCGGGTGCCCTATATTTTTGTTTGCCAACAATAGACCCATGCTTCTTCATTGCAGTTGGGCACAGTTATTGCACAAAAAGATGAGAGGTGGCAAAGCACTTTCCTGGGACCTAAAGAGTGACTAGAGCAGAGGTTCTAAGGTCATGAGGCGCCCTTGTCTGTCCTTCTGTTTCCCTTGGATAAATACCAGGAACGCTGTGCTGGATCCTAGGATAGTTTTATTTATTTATTTTTTAGGAATCTCCATACTGTTTTCCTTTTTGGCTACACCAATTTACATTCCCACCAAATGAGGTACAAGCTTTCCCTTCTCTCCACATCTTTGACCACATTTGTTACTTGTTGTCTCTTTAATGATAGCCGTTCTTACAGCTCATTGTGGTTTTGATTTGCCTTTCCCTGATAATTCATGATATTTTTTTCATGAGCATCTCTCCATGTGCCTGTTCACAATCTGTATGTCTTCTTTGGGAAAATGTCTATTTAGATTCTTTGCATATTAAAAAAAATTTTTTTGATGTTGAGTTATATGAGTTCTTTGTATATTTTAGATATTCTTTCTCCAGACCAACCTGGTGCTTTCCAGTGTGGCCCTACATGGCATGGCAGGCTCTCCCCTCTTAGGAACTATGAGTAACAAACTATCTTTTCCATAGCAGTCATCTCCTGATTTGCTCCCTTATGATATCTGAATAATAACAAAACCTAAACTTTGAAATAGTATTGCCATCTGCACTGAATAGAAAATAAGCTTGTGTTAGGGCACAAGGGAGGACTTTTCTTGTTCTTTGTTAAAGAAAATATATTTAGAACTTGGGTGAGAATTCTTTGCTGTGATTTCCAGTGGAAACGTACATAAACACAAGAGCAGAAGGTTTCATGAAGTGTTGCCCATTCAAACAGGAATAGCTGAAACAACAATAAACCTTCCATATCCTGGAATACTACACACTGTTGGAGACTGAATCAAAATGATAGGGATTGACTTGGAGGAATTTCCCAGATTTTTTATTGAGAGAAAAGCAAAATGCCGAAGTGTTTTTTTTTGCAGTAGAATCTTCTTTTTTTGTAGATATCAAACTGTGACAGAAATGATCTATCTATATGCATATGTGTCTGTATGTTAGTGTACAATTATGTAAGCATAAGGAAGAAACTGAAATGATGCAAGATATGTTGTTAATATAGACTAATTTGGGAAGATGGGATGGGAAGGAAGAGGGAGAAGAGAGAGGCCAAGGACAGAATTGGGCTGGGGGAAAAGATGGCACTTAAAATCCCATGTCTACGTAATTATGTTTATACAGTGATATCAAGTTATATGTATGTTGCTGTTCAGTTTCTACGTCATGTCTGACTCTTTGAAACCCCATGGACTGCAGTATGCCAGGCTTCCCTGTCCTTCACAATGTCCCAGAGTTTGCTCAAATTCATGTCCAGCTGTAAGCCATGCCATGCAGGGCCACCCAAAATGGACGGGTCACAGTGGAGAGTTCTGACAAAACCTGCTGCACTGGAGAAGGGAATGGTAAACCACTCTAGCCTTCTTGCTGCAAGAACGCCATGAACAGTATATGTGTGTATATATAAGTAAACATTTTAACATTCTATAATTTTGTGACTCAGCTTTTTAACAAATTTGTTCTACAGCTCAAGACATTTTAATATTCTTTTTCTGTGATTCAAGTTTCAATGGGGGAGATGAGACATTTGCCTGACATTTAGCTGCTGAGCTCAGGTGAGCAGAATTGCTGGGTTGCTATGCTTCCCTGGCAGGCAGATGTTTGTAGCCTTGAATCACCACCTCCCCATTCACGTCTCTGAATCGATGAGAGGAAGCAGCTGCATTTGCAGAAGGGAGCTTGTCTCTCCAGAGAGAAAGAAGCGATTCTGTCCCTCAGCCCACCACAGACTCACCAGCTCACTGCCCTGCGGTCACTTGGGCCAGACAAAAGCAAGTTCTTTTCTCACAGTGCAGGGCCTCCTGCCCTGCAAACTTAGCCCCTTCGGCTGGGTGTTACTAAGCCCTCAGTCTAAATATGGCACATGGCAGTTTGATGGAAATCATTTCCAGTAAAAGAGGATGTTTCCTCAGCAGTTTTCAGGCTGGCGCTGACTCAAGTATCCTCGAGGGAGCCCATTTAACTGGTCATTAGGGAGACAGCAAAAAGGCATTGAGGAATTCTGTAACAAGACGCGCATCCTGTGTGGAAGGCCCCCTGGGACTCTGACCATTGGCTCCCTGTGCCTGCTGCTGAGATTTTATTGATGCTGTTGAAAAGTCTTTCACGGCCACTAATCTGATATTTGTGCATGGTTTTAAAGACTCTGGTTCCAGCTTTGTGCGGAAGAAGTCCAAAGGTGATGCATGGCGTTCAAACAGTAATTCAATGTCAAGAGCTGATCAACACCCCCATAGCTACATCCTCAGAGACAGAGAAGTGAACTGAGGCCTCCAAAGGATGGATGAAAGTTTATGCTGAGTTTTGCAAGCAAAATATTTATACTATTCTAAAGGCAGCAAGTACATTTATTTACAAATCTAAATTTTGGAATATCAGAATATAAACAAACGAAGAATTTCTTCACATGGCTGTGCAGTGCAGAAAAGTAGTTTACTTGAGAGGCATTTGAGTTTGCCTGCTATAAAAGCTAGCGATCCTTAGAAGGATAAGTAAAAATGTCACAAATAATCGGGTAATATTGTAGACTTACAGATGCAGCTGTTGAGGAAGATAAAAAGACCTGAATTCTTACAGACAGCTTGGGATCTGGGATTATTCAACACCTATCTGTGCTCCACTGGCAGTTGCTGTTGTTCAGTCAGTAAGTCGTGTCCGACTCTTTGTGACCCCATGGGATGCAGCACACCAGGCTTCCCTGTCCCTCACCTCCTCCTGGAGTTTGCCCAAGTTCATATCCATTGAATTGGCGATGCTATCCTATCCAACCGATCTCTACTGTGCTCCACTGGCAGACCTGGGGTTAAATTTTTTTAAATGAAGCCCAGATTCATAGAATCTTTAGCGACGGAAGTCTGTTCCATCAAGGTTCATTTCAGTTCCCAAGCATTCATTTTTTTCAACGCTATTGATAGAGATCTTTAGGGAAGCATTTCAAACGGCTTGAATGGCAAGAATGAGAAAATGTATTTTAAAAATGGAAGATATGCTAAAAACGTATTTTTTTTTTTAAGGCTCAGAACAAAACCACAGTTACTTAACGAAGGAACCATATGACTAACCACAGCTGCGTGGTTAGCGAATTTGTGATTGTGTGGAGTCAAGGAATTTGTTTTAGGCATAAACGAAGGGGTCAGAATGTTTTATTTAGTGAATGTTTGCATGTAGAAATTTCTTCCTGAGAGATAGGAATGTGTAAAGTTTGGTGATGTGGGCTTATTTTTTTTTTAAAGAGTCATTTGAAACAGCTCTCCTTAAAAACAGAACGATTTTTAGGTGCGAGCAATTGCAGCTGGCAGTGCAAATGTTGATGTGCTCATCTTTGGACCCGTTGTTCTCTTTGCACTTTAGTCTCTGGGCTCCGTTGCTGTCTTAAAGGGATGGATATTTATACTCAGGCTAACTCTATGTCTCTCCCATAGGAGGTCAAGGCTAGGCCTCCTTGTAATTAAGACTTGCTACGGATGGTCCTGTAGTCCCTAGATGTGGAGACCTATGAGAAGATTTGCATGGAGAAAGGAAAAGCTGTTGAGGCCTATTCTCTGGTCTAGCTCCAGAGACCAAGGCCTCCATGAGGACCTCCTTTGTAATTCTGCTGAATTCTCTCTCCACGGCCACTGCAGGACCATTCTCTGGGTCTGGGTTGTAGGAGCTGGCTGCATCTATGGCCATGATGGCCCTGGGTGTGGCATTCCATGGAACCACATAAGGTGATTTCCTCTGGGCACGTGATGAGGCTGGCAGGAGACAGACAGGGACAAAAAGAGACCAGACTACGATTGGTTAGAGGTTTATATTAAGCAGCAAGGTAGGAAATGGCAGGATTCTGCTCTTTGATGCCATGAAGGCTTGCCTAGGTGATTGGTGCATTTACAAATATGGTATAAGTATGGTTAAGTTTAGTCTATCATCTGGCTTTTGAACTCTTGACTCGAATATCCTCCCTGGGTTATGTTGTGAGCATTTCTATTTCTGTCTTAAACATAGAGATCCTAGCACCTGACTAGAAAAAATACAAAGCAATTGTTTGGTAGAACAAAAACTAATATATAAGGTATGATATGTTATAATACGGACATACTCATTTTTAAACTACTGCTATCAGCACATCTTATAACCCTCTGACCCTTATATAGGTCAGAATGCACTAGAGTCTTTAGTGGGTTTTGAGTAAAATGCTAAAAAAGTTAGTCTTATTTTTCTATTAATAACACTCATGATCTGCTGCTCCCAGCATTTCATGTTAGCAGCAGGGATTATAGAGGAAGGATATGCACAGTCCTCTGGAGGAGAAAATGGCAACCCACTCCAGCATTCTTGCCTGAAAAATCCCATGAACAGAGAAGCCTGGTGGGCCACAGTCCATGGAGTCGTAAAAAGTTGGACACGACCGATCAACTGAGCACAAAGCACAATCCTCTACAGGAAGCAACGGAATCACCAAAAAGAGGAAGGGAGACTCTAGTCCTATAAAAGCCAGCTCTTAGGAGAGACGTCAGCAGGAGCTTCACAGCAAGTGCGAGGTTTGGAACCATTTAGGCTTCCTGGAGAATTCAGGAATTCCTCAAGTCAATTCATTCTCTCAACCTCAGGGATCGACCTTGTAGGGTTCTTGTGAAATTTAGCAGTACCAGATAGAAAGCTTCCTGGTGCAGGGAAATAACATGGTAACTGGAGATTATCATTATTAGAAGTCAAATTCTAAATAATAATGGGTAATGGGGCTCATGGTTTTGGGACTACATCTTTTAAAGTCTCTGGAACCACTTGCCATACGTGACTTCTTATTCCAAGGTGAGTAACAGAGCCACTGGAAGGCTGATCTGTCTTCAACCCAAATATTTCTGCAAACTCGATCTGTTCCAAAGATAGGTATTTCTTATGATAGTTGCCTAAAACACTGGAATTAGCTAAGGAGGGAAACCTGGGTCTTAGGTCATACCATGGAAATCAGTTGCCCTCTTTTGTCTTATAAATGTATGGATGTGAGAGCTAGACTATAAAGAAAACTGAGTGCTAAAGAATTGATGCTTTTGAACTGTGGTGTTGGAGAAGACTCTTGAGAGTCCCCTGGACTGCAAGGAGATCCAACCAGTCCATCTTAAAGGAAATCAGTCCTGAATATTCATTGGAAGGACTAATGCTGAAGCTGAAACTCCAATACTTTGGCCACCTGATGCAGAGAGCTGACTCCTTGGAAAAGACCCTGGTGCTGGGAAAGATTGAAGGTGGGAGGAGAAGGGGACGACAGAGGATGAGATCGTTGGATGGCATCACTGACTTGATGGACATGAGTTTGAGTAAGCTCCGGGAGTTGGTGATGGACAGGGAGGCCTGGAGTGCTGCAGTCCATGGGGTTGCAAAGAGTCGCATACCACTGAGCAACTGAACTGAACTGAACTGGAGATGATGGGCAGATCACACACATCTATAGTGACTGCTGTTTATATAAATGAGAGAGACAATGAAAATACCAATGTACTAGGGCATTCCATTTGTTGACTAGAAAAAGAAATCTGACAAAATATGTTGCACATGGCAGTCCCTGCAATGAAGACTGAACATGTTCTGTCTACAGAAAACAGGCCCAACTGTAAAAACACACAAGGCTTTCCTTCTTTTTCTTTTCTCTGCCCTTCTCTCTCTTCCTTTTCTCTCCTTTCCTTCCTCTCCTCTTCCTTCCTTTCCCTTCCTGCTTCCCTTTCCTTATCTTTCCTTCCTTCCCTCCTTCTTCTTTCTTTTCCTGCTGTTCTTTTTTTTCCTATAGAGTTCTCTAAAAAGGCACTCACAAGTGTTGGAAGGAAGGCAGACTGAGCTTAAGTGCCATTTACTCGGAAGGGTTGCAAATCTGTGCTGCTGAAGGCCAGGGAGAGGCTGAGGCTGGGCAAGAGGAGCTGCTAGCCCAGCCAAGGTGTTTCCAGATCACCCAGAGCGACACCACAGTCATCCACGAGACCCTCCAGCCCACCTCTCCTTGGTACCCACCCGCGCAATGTACCTTGTGAGGGACAACACAACAGTTATGTGGATGAGGTCCTGGCTTCTGCAAGAGAGAATGGCAATGGTAACTTGCATATGGAGATTTTATTTTTTATGTAACTATTTAAAAAATTAAAGCATAGTTGATTTATCAGACCATTTTAGGTTCAGGTGTCCAGTATATTAAGTCAGTGTTTTTACAGATTATACTCCATTAAAAGTTACTACATGATAATGGCCATAATTCCCTGTGCTTTACAATATATTCTTGTTGCTTATCTATTTTATACATAGTAATTAGTGTCTCTTAATCCCATGTATCTAATTTGCCATATATATATGTGTGTGTGTATATATATATATATATATATATATGTATAATTTTCTTTATCCCTCCAGCTGTTGATAGGCACTCTGGCAGCTTCTCCACATCGTTGCTATTGTAAGTAGTGCTACTATGAATATTAAGACACATGTATCTTTTTGAATTTGTGCTTTTGTTTTTCTGGATATATGCCCAGGAATGGAACTGCTGAATCATATTTTTTATTTTTAGTCTTTTGAGAAAGTTCCGAACTGTTTTTCTTAGCGACCGCTGCAAATTACATTCCCACCAACAGTGTAGAAGTGTTCCCTTTTCTCCACATCCTCATCAGTATTTTGTTATTTTTTATCTTTTCAATGAGAGCTATTCTGACAGGTGTGAGATGATATCTCATTCCTTGTTTGATTTGCATTTCTCTAATAGTTAGCAGTGTTGAGCATCTTTTCACATGCCTGTTAGCCATCTGTATGTCTCCTTTGGAAAAATGTCTCTTCCGGTCTTCTGCCTACATTTTTTGTTTTCTGATACTGAGTTAGTTGTATGAGTTATTGTCTTTAGTCGCTCAGTTGTGTCTAACTCTAGCGACCCCAAAGACTGTAATCCACCAGGCTGCTGTATCCATGGGATTTTCCAGGCTAGAATACTAGAGTGGATTGCCATTTCCTACTCCAAGGGATATTCCTGACCCAGGGATCGAATCCATGTCTCCTGCATTGCAGGTGGATTCTTTACCACTGAGCCATTGGGGATTCCCAGCTGTATGAGTGCATGCAGATTTTAACTTCTCTACAGTGAATGCAGCTGAATTCAGATAGAGTTGATAGAAAAGCCACTGCATGAGAAGTGCCTTACTCCCTGCTTACTATTTTTATATTTTACAAGTTCTATATTTTTCTAAATATAAAGTTTTATTCTAGTCTTTTAAAATCACTAGAGGTATACACTAGCTGGAAGTTACTATCACAGTAGCTTGAGAGTTAATTGCTCATGGAATATGACATGAATGAGGAAAAGCTTAAAAAATATATTTTCTGTCCACATTTATACATGTGGTGGGAAATACATTTATTTTGCGGTAATGGAGGGTATGATATGTCCCCTGAAGATTTCCTAATATCTGACTTCTTTTGATCTATAGATTATGTAGCAGTGTGCTAAATTTCCAAGTATTTGAATGCTTTCTAGTTATCTTAGTGCTATTGGTTATGATTCAATTTCATTGTCCTTAGAAATTATTCTCAGCAATTTACTGACATCTCTTGGTGATTCATGCGCACCTGAAAGAATGTTTGTTCAGAAGTTTTATAGTTATTATTATGGTTGGCTAAATCAAATTGTTTGGCAGGTTATTTATTTTTACTTTTACTGACTTTTACTTTTGTCTATTTCTAGTAGGTAATACCGTGTGGCTTAGTTGCTCAGTTGTATCCAGCTCTTCACTACCCTTTAGACTGAAGCCTACCAGGCTCCTCTGTCCATGAGGTTTTCCAGGCAAGAATACTGGAGTGGGTTGCTATTTCCTTCTCCAGGAGATATTCCCTCCTGAGGCAGGAATCAAACTTGCATCTCCTGTGTCTCCTGCATTGCAGGTGGATTCTTTACCCGCTGAGCCATTGGGGAAGCTCATTACCTACTGAGAGAGGGGTATTAAATCTCCACCTAGGATAGTGGATTTATCTCTTTCTCTTTCCCTTTAATTCTGTCAGATTTTGCTGATGAGTGACAACCTGGCGTTTGGACAACACTAATCTGGAACACCAGGAGAGAGACATGACCATAGGACTTGATCATGGCCAGAGAGGCTGAGAAAGATTATGGGGATGTCCAAGTTCAAGCAAAGTCTAAGTGGAGTTCAAGAACATAATATACACAATTCAGTTCAGTCTCTCAATCATGTTTGACTCTTTGCGACCCCATGGACTGCAGCACACCAGGCTTCCCTGTCTATCACCAACTCCCGGAACTTGCTCAAACTCATGTACATTGAGTCAGTGATGCCATCCAACCATCTCATCCTCTGTCATCCCCTTCTTCTCCCACCTTCAATATTTCCCAGCATTAGGGTCTTTTCCAGTGAGTCAGTTCTTTGCATCAGGTAGTCAAATATTGGAGTTTCAGCTTCAGCATCAGTCCTACCAATGAATATTCAGGGCTGATTTCCTTTAAGATGGACTGGTTTGATCTCCTTGCAGTCCAGGGGACTCTCAAGAGTCTTCTCCAACACCATAGTTCAAAAGAATCAATTTTTTGGCGCTCAGCTTTCTTTATAGTCCAACTCTCACATCCATACATGACTACTGGAAAAAACAAAGCTTTGACTAGACGTACCTTTGTTGACAAAGTAATGTCTCTGCTTTTCAATATGCTGTCTAGGTTGGTCATAGCTTTTCTTCCAAGGAACATGTGTCTTTTAATTTCATGGCTGCAGTCACCATCTACAGTGATTTTAGAGTCCAAAAAAATAAAGTCTGTCACTGTTTCCATTGTTTCCCCATCTATTTGCCATGAACTGATGGGACCAAATGCCGTGATCTTAGTTTTCTGAATGCTGAGTTTTAAGCCAACTTTTTCACTCTCTTCTTTCACTTTCGTCAAGAGGCTCTTTAGTTTTTCTCCGCTTACTCTCATAAGGGTGGTGCCATCTTTATATCTCAGGTTATTGATATTTCTCCAGGCAGTTTTGATTCCAGCTTGTTCTTCATCCAGTCCACCTTTTCACATGATGTACTTTGCATATAAGTTAAATAAACAGGGTGACAATATACAGCCCTGATGTACTCCTTTCCTGATTTGGACCCAGTCTGTTGTTCCATGTCCAGTTTTAACTGTTACTTCTAGACCTGCATAGAGATTTCTCAGGAGGCAGGTCAGGTGGTCTGGTATTCCCGTCTCTTGAAGAATTTTCCGCAGCTTGTTGTGATCCACACAAAGGCTTTGGTGTAGTCAATAAAGCAAAAGTAGCTGTTTTTCTGGAACTCTTTTGTTTTTTCAATGATGCAACAGATGTTGACAATTTGATCTCTGGTTCTTCTGCCTTTTACAAATCCAGCTTGAACATCTGAAAGTTCACGGTTCATGTACTATGATGTACTGTGATAATAGACACAGTGACCAAGTTAAAATTCAGGTAGAACACTGAGGGGGCCGTGCATAGCACAACTGCCAGATGCCACCCCCCAACCCAGCTCAGAATTGACTGTCAGCAAATCTGGAGTCAAGACGAAGATTAAGAAGCTCAGTGCTCAAGCCTGCCACTCACGTAGCCCTGTGAGCTCTGAGTGCAGGGAGCTAGAATGTTTTCCTTGGGGCAGGAGACAGACATGATCAGGAAGCATTTCTAGTACAATGACTTTGGTGTCTCCTCAGAAAAGCCCCCAATCTCCAATCTCTGATAATTTTTTGCGATTTTTCTTCCACTCATGCCCAATTTTGTATTCTTTGTCTTAAAGAGAGTCCCCCAGATTGTATAAGCTCCAGGCATCCCAGAGCCAGATTCACCCCATCTTCTTCCACCTCTGTCTAACTGTCAGCTTTCAGTGAGTTGTCCAGTTCTCTGGTCTGTTTCCTCATCAGCACAGTGAAGCTAATCGTGGTATCTGTTCTACTACTTTCAGTTCAGTTCAGTTCAGTTCAGTCGCTCAGTTGTGTCTGACTCTTTGCGACCCCATGAATCGCAGCACTCCAGGCCTCCCTGTCCATCACCAACTCCCAGAGTTCACTCAACTCACGTCCATCGAGTTGGTGATGCCATCCAGCCATCTCATCCTCTGGCGTCCCCTTCTCCTCCTGCCCCCAATCCCTCCCAGCATCAGAGTCTTTTCCAATGAGTCAACTCTTCACATGAGGTGGCCAAAGTACTGGAGTTTCAGCTTTAGCATCAGTCCTACCAATGAACACCCAGGACTGATCTCCTTTAGGATGGACTGGTTGGATCTCCTTGCAGTCCAAGGGACTCTCAAGAGTCTTCTCCAACACCACAGTTCAAAAGCATCAATTCTTCATGCTCAGCTTTCTTCACAGTCCAACTCTCACATCCTTACATGACTACTGGAAAAACCATAGCCTTGACTAGACGGACCTTTGTTGGCAAAGTAATGTCTCTGCTTTTGAATATGCTATCTAACTTTTCTTCCATGGAGTAAGCATCTTTTAATTTCATGGCTGCAATCACCATCTGCTTTAGGGTACTGAATTAAATGAGCTAATAAGTACAAAACCATTTACAGCAGGCCAGGTAAATGGTTATGCTAGAGAAGTGTTAGTCATTCAGTCACGTCCAACTTTTTGTGACCCCATGGACTGTAGTCCACAAGGCTCCTCTGTCCATGGGATTCTCCAGGCAAGAACACTGGAGTGAGTTGCCTTTTCCTCCTCCAGGGGTTCTTTCTAACCCAGGGATTAAACCCAGGCCTTCTGGGTTTGCAGGTGGATTCTTTACCATCTGAGCCACCAGAGAAGCCCATGGTGATGCTAAGAGCTTATTAAATAAAAGTTTTTAAAAATGTGATAATTTTAGGAAGTTTGGGTTTTAGGATAGTCCAGATTGGGATTCTAGTTGTGACCACCATGCCTTGGACTCAGTTTTCTCATCAGGAAAATGGGGATGTTTTGATTTTCAAGGTTTTAAAATTCCAGGCACTTAGTAAATAATATTGTTTGACTCATTCTTGGGGTACTTCTTGTAGCTCCTGAATTAGCTGCTGTCTGTCTGTCCAGAGTGGAAAGTTTTAGCACAAACAAATACATTCCAAAATCATTACATATTGTATTATGAAGCAAAATCAGAATTTGATAAAAAGTATCCATTTTGTATTTTAAAACTATTAACATGAATTATGGAGAATTGGCTACATTTCCTTTCTTACTGTCATTAAGTTATTTTGGAGCTAATTTTTTAAAATATTTGCTTTAGTTGTTACTGGAATATTTATATATGCCTAAATGTGGATCTATGTAATATACAAACATACATCTGTTTCATGTATAATCAAGCCAAATACATGGACACATAATCATATTCTCTCTCTGGCACACAAATGTGCATATTTCATGGGTTTGACTAATTTGGACATCTCAGAGTACTGGAACTGGCTTGGTGTCATATTTTGTTTTCTGTAAAAATGGCATCCAATTTAAAAATTATTTCTAGAGTTGAGAGAGAATTCTCCTAATAGTCACTTGTTTAAGGTCCTGCTTTCATGTTCCAACCCATCAATGGACCATGGAAGTGGCATTTCCTGAGACTATCCCCCTGTGTCTAGGTGCCCACATGGATGTGAGTGATGCTTTAGCTGAAGTAACTGACAGGCAGCAGTGAGAGTTGCTTAAATGTCAAATACATCATACATGTCATGCTTTAGCACCACCTACACTTCTGCCCTTCAAGCCACTAATGGTTCTTTAATTCATCAGGTAAGGATGCCAATAAATAGGCTTGATGGTTGTTTAAATTTTATTTTAAAAGCGAAGAGCATGGAGGATTCGACAGCTAAGTTCTCAGTTTCATGATTGATGACAAATTTACTTAGTTACAAAGTCTAAAATCTCTTTATGGAGTAAAACCCAATAACACCATTCAACAGCAACAGCACGTTCCCTGTGGAAAATAAAGAGAGATAGAACAGCAAAATTCCTAACTGAAATTTATAAGTGCAGAGTGTAAAATGATAGGATTTATTAGTCTGTGAATCAGCGCACAGGACTTTGATTTCTGTGGGTCTTGGCGCACTGATCTGAAAAATCTCCTTAAATAGTGTTGTTGTGTCAAGGATGATTTTTTAGAGTTTGCACCAAATGGAGGAAGGTAACAGGAAAAAAAAAAAAAAGGATTGTCATTGCATTGAAAATGGAAAAATTGAGAATTTCTGGAAATGATTTAAGTCCACTTCTTATAAGCTAAACAAAGATGACCCCAATAACTCAGGTGTGTAGTGCTTTATAGAGTCAACAATTTATTTGCCTTATTTGTGCACTCATTTCACACGCTAGCAAGGTAATGCTCAAAATCCTTCAAGCTAGGCTTCAAGAGTACATGAGCCGAGAACTTCCAGATGTACAAGCTAGGTTTAGAAAAGGCAGAAGAACCAGGACAAATTGCCAACATCCATTGGATCATAGAAAGAGCAAGAGAATTCCAGAAAAAACATATCCTTCATTAGCTACACTAAAAGCCTTTGACTGTGTAGATCACAAAAAACTGTGGAAAATTCTTAAAGAGACGGAAATACCAGACCACATTACCTGCCTTCTGAGGAACTGGTATGCAGATCAAGAAGCAACAGTTAGAACCAGACATGGAAAAATGGACTGGTTCAAAATTGGAAAAAAGAGTATGCCAAGGCTGTATATTGTCACCCTGCTTATTTAATTTCTATTCAGAGTACATCATGTGACATGCCAGGCTGGATAACTCACAAGCTGGCATCAAGATTGCCAGGAGATATATCAATAGCCTCAGATATGCAGGTAACACCACCCTTATAGCAGAAAGCGAAGAGGAACTAAAGCTCCTGTAGGTGAAGGTGAAAGAGAAGAGGTGAAAAAGCTGGGCTAAAATTCAACATTCAAAAAATGAAGATTATAGCATCTGTTCCCATCACTTCATGGCAAATAGATGGGGAAAAAATGGAAACAGTGACAGACTATCTTCTTAGGCTCCAAAATCACTGTGGATAGTGACTGCATTCATGTTAGAAGATGCTTCCTCCTTCTATGGTAAACCTAGACAGCGTATTAAAAAGTAGAGACATCACTTTGCCAACAAAGGTCCCTTTAGTCATGTATGGATGTGAGATTTGGACTGCAAAGAAGGCTGAGTGCAGAAGGATTGATGCTTTGGAACTGTAGTGTTGGAGAAGACTCTTGAGAGTCCATTGGACAGCAAGGAGATCAAACCAGTCAATCCTAAAGGAAATCAACCCTGAATATTCATCAGAAGGACTGATGCTGAAGCTGAAAGTTCAGTACTTTGTCCACCTGATGCGAAGAGTTGCCTCATTGGAAAAGACCCTGATGTTGGGAAAGATTGAAGGCAAGAAGAAAAGGGGACAACAGAGGATGAGATGGTTGGATGGCATCACCAGCTCAATGAACATGAGTTTGAGCAAACTCTGAGAAATGGTGACAGACAGTGAAACCTGGTGTGCTATAGTCAGTGGGGGTCATAAAGAGTTGAACATGACTTAGCGACTGAACCACAACAAGTTTGATTCTTAAATGATAGTGCTGGAAGAGTCTTTACTATTCCTTTTTCAGGACACACATCTGAGGTTCTGAAACATACCAGGTTGAACTCCCAACCTAGTGCTCTTTGCTCTAAGCTGCTGTAGGTATCATTGGATGCCAAGAAAAGTGATTTTGGCATCTGCTATATGAAGAGTTGACTCATTGGAAAAGACTCTGATGCTGGGAGGGATTGGGGGCAAGAGGAGAAGGGGACGACAGAGGATGAGATGGCTGGATGGCATCACTGACCCAGTGGATGTGAGTTTGAGTGAACTCCAGGACTTGGTGATGGACAGGGAGGCCTGGCGTGCTGCGATTCATGGGGTTGCAAAGAGTCAGACATGACTGAGTGACTGATCTGATCTGATCTGATCTGATATAGTTAATATCTCTCATCACCTCTCACTGGGGGATCATAGACATTTGCTGTCATTCAAGGCTTTGAGAATCTGAATATCACATGCAGGGCAATCGCCAAACGATGAATATCTTCCTTACCTACAACACATTATGTTACAGTCTTGATGTAGTAAAATGCTCAAGGACTGTATCCTATATGTCCAGTAGAGAACAGATGACAGTTATAAACATTTATCCATTTTCACTTGTGCCAGGAGCTCTCGAGTAGTGTGCTGATGAAGATGCTCTGATTGAGTGAAATTCCCTGGCATTCCTGGGGACTTTGTAGACTGTGGAGCCGACTAGAGGGGCTCATGGGGAGACTGGCAGGTGAGACCCCCAGTGGTGCCTGGAAGAAAAGTGAGATCAAAGAACACAGCATTCAAAGACACTGAAAAAGCTCAAGGACATTTTACAACACATTGAAAGCATGAGGGTGTAAGATGTCTGGCTGTGTTCATAAGTTATTTTAATCTCCTTGAACTTGTGTGTATTAATGTTAATTATTAAACATGAATTGAGATCTGTAAATAAGAACTGGAAATTCCAGTCTTGTTCACACATCTGTTATTACATAACCTTGCTAACATATACATGTAAATGCAGGGGAGAAGCTAACGCTTACTGAGTACCTTCTATACAATGGCCACTTTGTATATATCTCATTTAATCCTCATGACAACTCAGTGAAATCATTATTTTTACAGACATCTCACAGATGAGGAGGCTGAGTTTGGAGAGGTTAAGGGATATGCCAGGTAGGTCATGGCAAAGCTGTCTTAAACAAAGGCCCATGCATCATAGTTATTGCATATCCCCTGTGGATTGAGAGGGAGGTTGCATTTCTTAACAGGGACTCATCTTCAAACAAGAGCTTTAGAAAAATGGCAATTCAAGGAAAGGTATAAGTTTGCACATAGATTAAGCCATGAGCTTGTTTTAAATTAAATTTGTCAAATTCCCAAAGCAGTGATTTCTATGGAAACTAGTTCAAGTTATTTTTCAGACAAGGGTTTCATACCCCTCAATAGCATCACAAATTCCCCCAGTACAAAATAAGAAGCAACTTCTCATATTTCAGAGTAAATTTCTTTTCATTCATTCTTGTTGTAAAATGTCATCTCATGAGAAAGTGTACTGTTATTTAGTTTAAAATATTAAAGTCAGTTCAGATGACAATTTAGAGTTTTCTGATAAAGAATCACAATGGTTTTCCCACTAGGATTCTCATTTGAATTGGTCATCATTAACTTTTCTTACTTTCAAAATGTATTAATGGCAAGTGTTGATCAAGTTGTAGAAGGTTGAAAAGATATTAGAAGAGAAGAGGGAGTTGTGAGCAGGTAAAGTGGGTATGTATTATTGATTTTTTCACTTTAAGAAAATTTTTGGAAAAAAAAGGTCTGGTTGATAACTGCATTTGTTTTTTACACCTTAAGTTTGGATTATAAAAAAGGAGGTTAGGAAATAAGAGCTTTGAAGGGGTGTATGTGAAGCATGTAACCACATACAATGCTTTGCTTCTCTAATATTCTCAAAAAAATTTCTTACATCTTTTGCCCCAAATTATTGAAGTATATGAGTCTTTCCGACTTATGATGTCATAACTATCAAATAAAATCTATGATTAGCTTATTCTAACTATACCTAATATTAAGAGTAAAATATTCATTAAAAAACTTAACAACTAGTGTTTTTTTTTGTCACTGAACCATAGCTTTGGTTCAATGAAATTAGAATGCAAAAAGTGGCCAAACATCTGTAATTTGCATTTAAGAAATTTAAAAATTTCTTTGAATGAATAAAAATGATGAAAATTCTACCTTCTACAAATTCATGGTAACAGTCACAGGAAACTTCAGAATAGATTAACCTCTTCTGGAAATGATGTTGATTGAACAGCTCAAAGATTCTCAAGCTTTCTGTTCTTATTTTACTTGACATCATCTTTTTATCACATCCTCATTGTCAGAATTACCAAGGTTAAAAGTCATTGATGCTAGACCCTTTTCCTTGCCACATCAAGATATTCAATGGGAAAATATATGTCCATAAAGAATCACTTGTTTATTCTACATTGCTGTTGTTGTAGTTCAGTTGCATCTGAGCACACCAGTCTTCTCTGTCCATCACCATCTCCCGGAGTTTACTCAAACTCATGTCCACTGAATCAGTGATGCCATCCAATCATGTCATCCTCTGTCGTCCCCTTCTCCTCCTGCCTTCAATCTTTCCCAGCACCAGGGTCTTTTCCAATGAGTCAGTTCTTCACATCAAGTGGCCAAAGTATTGCAGCTTCAGCTTCTGCATCAGTCCTTCCAATGAATATTCAGGGTTAATTTTCTTTAGGATGGACTGGTTTGATCTCCTTGCCATCCAAGGGACTCCCAAAAGTCTTCTCCAACACCACAATTAAAAAGCATCAATTCTGGGAAAAACAACAAATAACACACAAGGGGACTCCCATAAGGATAACAGCTTATCTTTCAATAGAAACTCTTCAGGCCAGGAGGGAATGGCAAGACATACTTAAAGTGATGAAAGAAAATAACCTACAGCTCAGATTACTGTAGCCAGCAAGGATCTCATTCAAATATGAAGGAGAAATCAAAAGCTTTACAGACAAGCAAAAGCTGAGAGAATTCAGCACCACCAAACCAGCTCTCAAATAAATGCTAAAGGATATTCTCTAGACAGGAGACACAAAAACGGTGTATGAACTCGAACCCAAAACAATAAAGTGAATGGCAACAGAATCATACTTATCAATAATTACCTTAAACGTAAATGGGTTGAGTGCCCCAACCAAAAGACAAAGACTGGCTGAATGGATACAAAAACAAGATCCCTATATATGTTGCCTACAAGAGACCCACCTCAAAACAAGGGACACATACAGACCGAAATTGAAGGGCTGGAAAAAGATATTCCATGCAAATAGAGATCAAAACAAAGCATGAATAGCAATACTCATATCAGATAAAATAGACTTTAAAACAAAGGCTGTAAAAAGAGACAAAGAAGGACACTACATAATGATCAAAGGATCAATCCAAGAAGAAGATATAACAATTATAAATATATATGCACCCAACATAGGAGCACTGCAATATGTAAGACAAATGCTAACAAGTATGAAAGGGGAAATTAACAATAACACAATAATAGTGGGAGACTTTAATACCCCACTCACACCTATGGATAGATCAACTAAACAGAAAATTAACAAAGAAACACAAACTTTAAATGATACAATAGACCAGTTAGACCTAATTGATATCTATAGGACATTTCACCCCAAAACAATGAATTTCACCTTTTCTCAAGTGCACACGGAATCTTCTCCAGGATAGATCACATCCTGGGCCATAAGTCTAGCCTTGGTAAATTCAAAAAAATAGAAATCATTCCAAACATCTTTTCTGACCACAATGCAGTAAGATTAGATCTCAATTACAGGAGAAAAACTATTAAAAATTCCAATATATGGAGGCTGAGCAACACACTGCTGAATAACCAACAAATCACAGAAAAAATCAAAAAAGAAATAAAAATATGCATAGAAATGAATGAAAATGAAAACACAACAACCCAAAACCTATGGGACACTGTAAAAGCAGTGCTAAGGGGAAAGTTCATAGCAATACAGGCATACCTCAAGAAACAAGAAAAAAGTCAAATAAATAACCTAACTCTACACCTAAAGCAACTAGAAAAGGAAGAAATGAAGAACCCCAGGGTTAGTAGAAGGAAATAAATATTAAAAATTAGGGCAGAAATAAATGCAAAAGAAACAAAGGAGACCATAGCAAAAATCAACAAAGCCAAAAGCTGGTTCTTTGAAAGAATAAATAAAATTGACAAACCATTAGCCAGACTCATCAAGAGACAAAGGGAGAAAAATCAATAAAATTAGAAATGAAAATGGAGAGATCACAACAGACAACACAGAAATACAAAGGATCATAAGAGACTACTATCAGCAATTATATGCCAATAAAATGGACAACGTGGAAGAAATGGACAAATTCTTAGAAAAGTACAACTTTCCAAAACTGAAGCAGTAAGAAATAGAAGATCTTAACAGACCCATCACAAGCATGGAAATTGAAACTGTAATCAGAAATCTTCCAGCAAACAAAAGCCTAGGTCCAGACGGCTTCACAGCTGAATTCTACAAAAAATTTAGAGAAGAGCTGACACCTATCCTACTCAAACTCTTCCAGATAATTGCAGAGGAAGGTAAACTTCCAAACTCATTCTATGAGGCCACCATCACCCTAATACCAAAACCTGACAAAGATGCCACAAAAAAAGAAAGAAAGAAAGAAAGAAAACTACAGGCCAATATCACTGATGAACATAGATGCAAAAATCCTTAACAAAATTCTAGCAATCAGAATCCAACAATACATTAAAAAGATCATACACTATGACCAAGTGGGTTTTATCCCAGGGATGCAAGTATTCTTCAATATCCACAAATCAATCAGTGTAATACACCACATTAACAAATTGAAAAATAAAAGCCATATGATTATCTCAATAGATGCAGAGAAAGCCTTTGACAAAATTCAACATCCATTTATGATAAAAACTCTCCAGAAAGCAGGAATAGAAGGAACATACCTCAACATAATAAAAGCTATATATGACAAATCCACAGCAAACATTATCTTCAATGGTGAAAAATTGAAAGCATTTCCCCTAAAGTCAGGAGCAAGACAAGTGTGCCCATTCTCACCACTACTATTCAACATAGTTTTGGAAGTTTTGGCCACAGCAATCAGAGCAGAAAAAGAAATAAAAGGAATCCAAATTGGAAAAGAAGAAGTAAAACTCTCACTGTTTGCAGATGACATGATCCTCTACATAGAAAACCCTAAAGACTCCACCAGAAAATTCCTAGAGCTAATCAGTGAATATAGTAAAGTTGCAGGATATAAAATCAACACACAGAAATCCCTTGCATTCCTATACACTAATAATGAGAAAATAGAAAGAGAAATTAAGGAAACAATTCCATTCACCATTGCAACGAAAAGAATAAAATACTCAGGAATATATCTACCTAAAGAAACTAAAGACCTATATATAGAAAACTATAAAACACTGGTGAAAGAAATCAAAGAGGACACTAATAGATGGAGAAATATACCATGTTAATGGATCGGAAGAATCAATATAGTGAAAATGAGTATACTACCCAAAGTAATCTATAGATTCAATGCAATCCCTATCAAGCTACCAACGGTATTTTTCACAGAGCTAGGATAAATTATTTCACAATTTGTATGGAAATACAAAAAACCTCGAATAGCCAAAGCAATTTTGAGAAAGAAGAAGGAAACTGGAGGAATCAACCTGCCTGACTTCAGGCTCTACTACAAAGCCACAGTCATCAAGACAGTATAGTACTGGCACACAGACAGAAATATAGATCAATGAAACAAAATAGAAAGCCCAGAGATAAATTCACACACCTATGGACACCTTATCTTTGACAAAGGAGGCAAGAATATACAATGGAGAAAAGACAATCTCTTTAACAAGTGGTGCTGGGAAAACTGGTCAACCAATTGTAAAAGAATGAAACTAGAACACTTTCTAACACCATACACAAAAGTAAACTCAAAATGGATTAAAGATCTAAACGTAAGACCAGAAACTATAAAACTCCTAGAGGAGAACATAGGCAAAACACTCTCCGACATAAATCACAGCAAGATCCTCTATGATCCACCTCCCAGAATATTGGAAATAAAAGCAAAAATAAACAAATAGGATCTAATTAAAATTAAAAGCTTCTGCACAACAAAAGAAACTATAAGCAAGGTGAAAAGACAGCCTTCAGAATGGGAGAAAATAATAGCAAATGAAGCAACTGACAAACAACTAATCTCAAAAATATACAAGCAATTCCTGCAGCTCAATTCCAGAAAAATAAATGACCCATTCAAAAAATGGGCCAAAGAACTAAATAGACATTTCTCCAAAGAAGACATACAGATGGCTAACAAACACATGAATAGATGCTCAACATCACTCATTATCAGAGAAATGCAAATCAAAACCACAATGAGGTACCATTTCACGCCAGTCAGAATGGCCGTGATCTAAAAGTCTACAAGCAATAAATGCTGGAGAGAATATGGAGAAAAGGGAACCCTCTTACACTGTTGGTGGGAATGCAAACTAGTGCAGCCACTATAGAGAACAGTGTGGAGATTCCTTAAAAAACTGGAAATAGAACTGCCGTACGACCCAGCAATCCCACTGCTGGGCATACACACAAGGAAACCAGAATTGAAAGAGACACATGTACCCCAATGTTCATTGCAGCACTGTTTATAATAGCCAGGACGTGGAAGCAACCTAGATGTCCATCAGCAGGTGAATGGATAAGAAAGCTGTGGTACAGACAGTCAGATCATAAAGAAGGCTGAGTGCCAAAGAATTGATGCTTTTGAATTGTAGTGCTGGTGGACTCTTGAGAGTCCCTTGGACAGCAAGGAGATCAAACCTAAGTGAAATCAATCCTGAATATTCATGGAAGGACTGATGCTAAATCTGAAACGCTAATATTTTAGCCACCTGATGTGAAAAGCCAACTCATTGGAAAAGACCCTCCTGCTGGGAATGATTGAAGACAGGAGAAGGGGAAGCAAAGGATGAGATGGTTAGAGAGAGCATCATCGATTCAATGGACATAAATCTGGACAAACTCTGACACATAGTGAAGGACAGAAGAGCCTGGCATGCTGCAGTTTATGGGGTCGCAATGAGTCAGACATGACCTAGTGACTGAACAACAACAACAAAGAGATAAGTTGTTCCTTTCTTGTGGTCCCAATCATCTCAATAAATGTGTCTTCCTTCTTACTTCTGAAAAACAAACAAACAAACAAAAAAAAACAACAAAAAAGAAAGAAAGCTGTGGTACATATACACAATGGAGTTTTATTCAGCCATTAAAAAGAATACATTTGAATCAGTTCTAATGAGGTGGATGAAACTGGAGCCTATTTTACAGAGTGAAGTAAGCCAGAAAGAAAAACACCAATATAGTATCAGTTCAGTCACTCAGTCTTCTCCAACTCTTTGCAACCCCATGAATCACAGCATGCCAGGCCTCCCTGTCCATCACCAACTCCCGGAGCTCACTCAGACTCATGTCCATTGAGTCAGTGATGCCATCCAGCCATCTCATCCTCTGTCATCCCCTTCTCCTCCTGCCTCCAATCCCTCCCAGCATCAGAGTCTTTTCCAGTGAGTCAACCCTTCACATGAGGTGGCCAAAGTACTGGAGTTTCAGCTTTAACATCATTCCTTCCAAAGAAATCCCAGAGCTGATCTCTTTCAGAATGGACTGGTTGGATCTCCTTGGAGTCCAAGGGACTCTCAAGAGTCTTCTCCAACACCACAGTTCAAAAGCATCAATTCTTTGGTGCTCAGCCTTCTTCACGGTCCAACTCTCACATCCATACATGACCACTGGAAAAACCATAGCCTTGACTAGACGGACCTTTGCTGGCAAAGTAATGTCTCTGCTTTTGAATATGCTATCTAGGGTGGTCATAACTTTCCTTCCAAGGAACAAGCGTCTTTTAATTTCATGGCTGCAATCACCATCTGCAGTGACTTTGGAGCCCCCCAAAATAAAGTCTGACATTGTTTCCACTGTTTCCCCATCTATTTCCCATGAAGCGATGGGACCAGATGCCATGATCTTCGTTTTCTGAATGTTGAGCTTTAAGCCAACTTTTTCACTCTCCACTTTCACTTTCATCAAGAGGCTTTTGAGTTCCTCTTCACTTTCTGCCATAAGAGTGGTGTCATCTGCATATCTGATGTTATTGATATTTCTCCCAGCAATCTTGATTCCAGCTTGTGCTTCCTCCAGTCCAGCATTTCTCATGATATACTCTGCATATAAGTTAAATAAGCAGAGTGACAATATACAGCCTTGACGTACTCCTTTTCCTATTTGGAACCAGTCTGTTGTTCCATGTCCAGTTCTAACTGTTGCTTCCTGACCTGCATACAGGTTTCTCAAGAGGCAGGTCAGGTGGTCTGGTATTCCCATGTCTTTCAGAATTTCCCACAGTTTATTGTGATCCACATAATCAAAGGCTTTGGCATAGTCAATAAAGCAGAAATAGATGCTTTTCTGGAACTCTCTTGCTTTTTCCATGATCCAGTGGATGTTGGCAATTTGATCTGTGGTTCCTCTGCCTTTTCGAAAACCAGCTTGAACATCAGGAAGTTCACGGTTCACATATTGCTGAATCCTGGCTTGGAGAATTTTGAGCATTACTTTACTAGCATGTGAGATGAGTGCAATTGTGCTGTAGTTTGAGCATTCTTTGGCTTTGCTTTTCTTTGCGATTGGAATGAAAACGGACCTTTTCCAGTCCTGTGGCCACTGCTGAGTTTTCCAAAATGCTGACATATTGAGTGCAGCACTTTCACAGCATCATCTTTCAGGATTTGATATAGCTCAACTGGAATTCCATCACCTCCACTAGCTTTGTTCATAGTGATGCTTTCTAAGGCCCACTTGACTTCACATTCCAGGATGTCTGATTCTAGATGAGTGATCACACCATCGTTATTATCTGGGTTGTGAAGATCTTTTTTGTACAGTTCTTCTGTGTATTCTTGCCACCTCTTCTTAATATCTTTTGCTTCTGTTAGGTCCATACCATTTCTGTCCTTTATCGAGCCCATCTTTGCAAGAAATATTCCCTTCATGTCTATAATTTTCTTGAAGAGATCTCTAGTCTTTCGCATCTGTTGTTTTACTCTATTTCTTTGTGTTGATTGCTGAAGAAGGCTTTCTTATCTCTTCTCGCTATTCTTTGGAACTCTGCATTCAGATGCTTATATCTTTCCTTTTGTCCTTACTAATGCATATACATGGAGTTTAGAAAGATGGTAACGATAACCCTGTATGCGAGACAGCAAAAGAGACACAGATGTATAGAACAGTCTGTTGGGCTCTGTGGGAGAGGGAGTAGGGGGAGGATTTGGGAGAATGGCGTTAAAACATGTATAATATCATATAAGAAATGAATTGCTAGCCCAGGTTCGATGCAGGATACAGGAGGCTTGGGGCTGGTGCACTGGGATGACCAAGAGGGATGGTATGGGGAGGGAGGTGGGAGGGGGGTTCAGGATTGGGAACACATGTACACCCGTGGCAGATTCATGTTGATGTATGGCAAAACCAATACAATATTGTAAAGTAAAAAAAAAATAAATAAAATAAAAAGAATCAATTCTTTAGCACTCAGCCTTCTTTATGGTTCAACTCTCACATCCATACATGACTACTGGAAAAACCATAGCTTTGACTATATGGACCTTTGTTGGCAAAGTGATGTGTCTGCATTTTGATACACTGTCTGGGTTTGTCACAGCTTTTCTTCCAAGGAGCAGTCATCTTTTAATTTCATGGCTTCAGTCACCATCTACAGAGATTTTGGAGCCCAAGGGAAAAACAAAAATTCATATATTGTTACTTTATTTACCTGAAGCAGCAATTAAAAAAAAAACTCAGTGGTATGATTCCAACTGTATGATGTTTGGGAAAAAGCAAAACTATGGAGACAATATAAATATAAGTGAATGAAAGGAATGTGAGGGGCAGGAAAGTTGAGAAGGCTGAACCCAGAGTATTTTTAGGGCAGTGGTATTACTGTGTGGGATGTTTAATGATGGATATACATACATACATACACACACACACACACACACACATGTTAGGTGTGATTGTCCAGACTCATAGAATGTGCAACACTGAGAGTAAACCCTAAGGTGTACTATGGGTTTTGGATGACTATGATTTGTCAATGTGGGTTCATTCTCAGTAAAAAAAAAAAAAAAAGTACCATTTTGGTGATGATATTGAGAATGGAGGAAGCTATGCTTGTGTTGTGGCCAGGGGCTCTATGGGAAACCTCTGTACCTTCCTCTCAATTTTGTTGTAAAACTGAAGCTGCTCTAAAAACATAGCGTTAACAAAAGAGTTAGTGAAATAGATGTTTACCATGTGCTTTACCCAAACTGAGGGTGTCTCTATAAAACTGAACTATTTCTCCCAGGCTGTCATTACATTCATTGTAGTGCTTTGCAGGTGGCACTAGAGGGTAAAGAACCCTCCTGCCAGTGCCGGAGATGAAAAAGAGGAGGGCTAGATCCCTGGGGTCAAGAAGATCCCCTGGAGGAGGAAATGGTAACCCACTCCAGTATTCTTGCCTGGGGGATTTCACGGACAGAGAAGCCTGGTGAGCTACAGCTCATGGGGTCACAAAGAGGCAGACACAACTGAGCAACTGAGCACGCACCCAGCTCACAGTGTCAGTAGGCGGATTAGCATAATTAATACACGTAAATAGCAAGTACCATCTAAGTATTTGCTATTTTTAAGGCTACTCGCTATGAAATGTTCCCCTGGTGCATCAGGAGTGCATTCAGTACAAACTGAGCCACATACTTCAAGCATTCTCTCTGTTTCCATAAGAAATCACTGACAATATAATATCCATCTACTTCTTTCACAGAACAAAACATGTGCCCCTAAAACACCAGGAACTGCCAACAGCCATGACTAGGGTGCCAAGATGAGCATCTATTTTAACATGGCTCCCTGAAATCTTTCTCAACCCATGGTCAGAGCTCCTGACTTATCTTAGAAGTTCTGGAATGGATCAGATCACTTAACAAGGGCACCAGATACAAGTTTCTTTCTCTGCTACTGGTGTTATTAATTTTCAGCCATTTCCAATGCAGAGGTCTCATAGTTTTCTTTTTAACTGCTATATGATGCAACTTTTTCATGATACGCAAGTAAAAATGTTATATGACATGATACTTATACCAAAGGCTTTTTAAACGATGTTGACTCACATGTCCTGAAATCTCTCTTGTAGAATAACTCAGTGTTCCCTTCTGAACGCGAATGTGCCAAGACCAGGCCCCACATGCTGCTGTGTCAGGATCGCCATGCTCAGACAGCAGCAAAAGTGGGCACTGGATGTTGAGATCCCACATTCTACAGAAGTCGTGGTGCACAGTGGCTTCCACTCATTGGAGTTGAGCAAAAACAGCTTGCGGTGGTGAGAGCATCAAGGTGCAGTAGGATAGGGTGATGGAGACTATCCTAAGTCACTAAGTTGTGTCTGACTCTGTAGCCCACCAGGCTCCTCTGTCCATGGGATTCTCCAGGCAAGAACACTGGAGTGGGTTGAGCCCAGGGATCAAACCAGCGTCTCTTATGTCTCCTGCATTGACAGGCAGGTGTTTTACCATAGCGCCACCTAGGAAAGAGTATGGTGATAACTCGCTCACAGAGTTCTTGTGAAGATCACATGAGTTCATATATGTAAAATAGCTCTTAGAATTGTCAGTCCTGCAAAAATGTATTTTATATATTTATAGCATGTGAATAATACACATAGTATCACTCAATATAAAATACAATTACTATTGTTATTTCACTTGTTTTACATTGACTTTGCACTCTGATTTTCCAAATGCTACCCAGAGATGATGGAGAATATTGTTATGGGAATAGATGAATACCACAGTTACACCAGTAGCTAAGTGAACTTTAAGAATAAATCTAAGTGCCAACTATATTTTTGTTGTTGTTACTATTGTTTTACATAGTAGAGATAATGACCCAGGCTAATTTTTAACTGACAAATCTGACTTTAGTTTTCAAATAATTATAAGACCTTTCAGAAAATCTACCATTGCGCCAAACAGCTTTGAATCCTGTTTATTTGACTGTAAACCCAAGGGCCCAAGTCTTGAATTCATGGATTTGATGCCAAGACATATGGATGAGTTGAGTGAACCAAGAAGGCATTGTTTTCCTAAATCAAAACCAAGGATTAACCTTAAGTAGTAGAACTGATTTTAGAATACATTGCAAAATTGTCTCTAAAGCAACTTTAAAAGGGAAATTTTAAAAACTATTTTGAGCAATGACTACAATTTTGGAATACATATTTCCATGACCACTTTGAAGGGAGGACAATTATTATCATCCTTAAGTTCTGTATTTCATCTTTTTTGCAGGCTTCTTACTCAAAGGGTGTCCCAATGGACCAGCTATAGCCTTACATATTGGCATGCCCCGGGAGCTTGTTAGAAATGCAGATTCTTAGGTTCAACTCCAGACCTGCTCCATTAGAATTTGCATTTTAACAAGATCGCTGGGTGATTTGCATGCATATTAAGATTTGAATGGCACTCTTATCACAGTCTCTCTACATGAGTATCATGCCATATTAAGCTCCTATTCTTACCTGTTTGAGGTCACTGCCATCATTACAATGTGACCAATTCTTAATTGTATATGCTAACAACAATGTGATTCTTTGGCACATTTATCATCAACCTAAGTATTAACCAGCTCCTCTGGTATTTATTTTGCATGTCTTGTTACACCAAATAGAGCTGACCACAGGGGTTCCCACTTGACCACTATGAGAAACCACTCTCAGAATGTCCTACTTAAGGCAAATAGTTGGTACCGATAGCAGCCTTTGGGGTTTGGTGATGGCCGCTCGGGGTCACAAACATCCTGCTGCCTTGGACTAGACCTCAAATGGGAACACATTGCTCAGTATTACCACATCTGTGGGTACTTTTTCGCCTAACCTGTCATGCTCAACAATTCTACCAAAAAAGGTCTGGGCTCATCTACCCCGACATCATTACAGTGCAAGTATTTCTGCATGGAAGGAGAGTGGGGATGTGTCATTACTGTTGGTCTTAACCAACTGAGGTACAAACCATTCTTTGCTCAGTGGCAGTGCCACAAAGTATTTGGAGATCTGCCTCTGCCCACAAACTACTTAATGGGGGAAAAAAAGTCATTCTCTGCCAACCCGCTGTCTGATTCTGAGTTTACACGACTGCCTTTCTCTGCATGGTAATCTGGGGATAAATGTCGACCCCGTTTCCGTTTTCCTCCTCTGCTTTTTTCGCTCCTCGCAACCAAAGCTCTTATGAGGTTAGACCTCCAAGCTCTGGAAACCGGAGTGTCCATTTTGACTGAAAAACCTCCATCAACCCCACTGTCCTCTGGGGATGTTTCTGTTTATTCTTAGAAGACGTCTGAGCCTGGTCTCAGAGAACTGGAATGGCTCTCTGCCACCCTGGGAGTGAATTTTTGCCTTTCTTTGCTGACATTTTAAGTAGACCACTGGGTGTGGGCTGCTGTTTCATTTCCCAACATGCTTGGTGCAATTACACTGAAATATTACAAAGCGTGTTTGTGGAAAGGGTGAGGGTTTTGGCTCCAGAGCCCAAACCTCTTGAGAGGACAGTGTGGAACAGCAGAGAACAAAAGCACTGGACTGGTGGAGGGATTTAGGGAAGGTCCTTGGAGATCGGGTCAGCCTGGTCAATTCCTGTCAGTGCCTGGACCGCTCCATGGGATTTCCAGGACTTGGGTCCTCCTCCCAAGGAGATCCATGCCACGTGGACAGGGCTTCCCAGAAAGAGATGGCAGGAGAATTCGGGAGAGGTTGACTTTTATTTCAAAATGATGCTTTGGGAAAATTGTGTTCACAGTGACTTTCATTCTGTAGGTACAACTAAGGTTTACCATTAAAAAAAAATCTTTTCTTTCCCCCCTCCAAAGCTGAATCTATGTCTAGAAGAAGAATATAGCTAGGAGATGTCCTTGCAAACAGAATTAACACAGATGATGAGCCTGGCTTACATTCTTCAGAGCTTACTAACCCAGGGCCCAGGCCTAAGTGTTGGGATACTTGAATATGATATGATTATGATACTTGAATATGATATGAATATGATAACCTGTTCTAAGCTTCCCTGATGACTCAGTGGCTAAAGAATTGGCTTGCAATTCAGGAGACACAGGAGATGCAGGTTCGATCCCTAGGTCAGGGAGATTCCCTGAAGGAGAAAATGGCAACCCATTCCATTATTATTATTGTCTGGAGAATCTCACGGACAGAGGAGCCTGGTGGGCCACAGTCTATGGGGTCATGAAGAGTCAGACATGACTGAGCAACTAATACTTTCAAGAAGAACTAAAGAGCCTCTTGATGAAAGTGAAAGAGTAGAGTGCAAAAGCTGGCTTAAAGCTCAACATTCAGAAAATGAAGATCATGGCATCTGGTCCCATCACTTCATGGCAAATAGATGGGGAAACAGTGAAAATAGTGGCTGACTTTATTTTTCTGGGCTCCAAAGTCACTGCAGATGGTGAGTGCAGCCATGAAATTAAAAGATGCTTACTCCTTGGAAGGAAAGTTATGACCACCCTAGATAGCATATTGAAAAGCAGAGACATTACTTTGTCAACAAAGGTCCACCTAGTCAAGGCTATGGTTTTTCCAGTGGTCATGTATGGATGTGAGAGTTGGACTATAAAGAAAGCTGAGTGCCGAAGAATTGATGCTTTTGAACTGTGGTGTTGGAGAAGACTCTTGAGAGTCCCTTGGACTGCAAGGAGATCCAACCAGTCCATCCTAAAGGAGATAGTCCTGGGTGTTCATTGGAAGGACTGATGCTGAAGCTGGAACTCCAATACTTTGTCCACCTGATGCTAAGAGCTGACTCATTTGAAAAGACTCTGATGCTGGGAAAGATTGAGGGCAGGAGCAGAAGGGAACGGCAGAGGATGAGATGGTTGGATGGTATCACTGACTCAATGGACATGGGTTTGGGTGGACTCTGGAAGTTGGTGATTGACAGGGAGGCCTGGTGTGCTGCGGTTCATGGGGTCGCAAAGAGTCGGACACGACTGAGCAACTGAACTGAACTGAACTAGCACTTTCACACTTTCTATTTTAACAACTTTTTTCCATAATAGCATTTGGAATCATAATAGCATTTGGAAACTAAGTCCATTTAATTGCATCTTCTGAGCAAGGAAGGGAGAATCCAAGATACCGTGTGAAGGTGATGACATGTATTAAAGTAACAGAAAATACATTTTTGGAAAAGTTTTGAAGAGTTGTATCTATTGCCTTTTAAATTACCTCTACCTCAGGATATTGTCACTCCAGGATAGCTCTTTTTGTGTGTTTGTTTGTTTTGTAATAATAATTTTTAATATGCTTTTTATCCAGTGTTTAAAGGTTACTTTCCATTTACAGTTCTTACACGTTATTGGCCCTGTTTCCCGTGTTGGACAATACATCCCTGAACCTACCTTATGCCCAGTGGCTTGTGCCTCCCACTTCCCTACCCCTATGCTGCCCCTCCCACCACCACTGGTAACCATTGGTTTGTTCTCTATATATGATCACTGGTTTGGGGGCAGGCTTGGTGCTAGAGCAAAAGGGAGAGATATTGTGAGTGTGTGGTAAAGTTTCACCCAGGGTGCGGCCCTAAAGGAGGCAGCAGAGAATTCTAGAGTGGGACTGAAGTTATTACCAACAAAGGTCAATTGGGGCTGAGAGATAATGAGAAATAATCCACCGATGTGGATGGAGAGATCAAGGGAAAACAATGATTTGGTTGCAAATTAAAAGGGCAACAGGTCTGAAATGCAAATTTCAACTAGACCGAGATACCATTTAATGACCATGGGATTGGTAAGCATTGGAAAATATGACAACATACTCTGACGACGAGGTTTCGGGGGCAAGTGTCACTTTGTTCACCGTTGGTAGGAATACAGCACAACACTCGTAGAGGGAAATTTGGCAATAGCTAGCAAAAGGACTTGTGGATTTACCCCTGGAGCCGGCAATACCATGTGAGGAAGACAATCCCAAAGATACTGGTGCAATCTGAAGTGATATTTGCATTCTTTATTGAAGCATGGTTTATAACTGTAGAAGTCTGGAAACAACCCAGATGTCTGCCAGTGGGCTGGCCGGTTGAACAAATTGTAGTATATCCGTAAATGAAGCAACTGTAAAAAGAAATGAAAAAGACACGCTGCTTCTGGAGGGAGTGTTAAGAGGAAGGATGCAGTTAGTATTTTGCATAAGGAAAGAAACAAGTACCAAGAGAGGTTCACGTGCACTTATTTGAAAGAACTGATAGAATGACATGGGGAGAAAAGTAGGGATGAAGATGGACAGTGAACTTTTCTGAAGAGGCCTTGAATAATAATATAGATCTGACTTTGGAACCAAGTTAATGTTTTATGTTACTAAACATTACACAGTAAAAATAAGATAAAATTAAAAAAAGTAGAGATATAGATGATCCTAATTCTGTATCAAGTGGCTGAAATAAATCACATAGAAAAAAAGTGATTTTACATGACAGCATTTAACTGCACATACATTATACATGGGAAATAGCCTACAGAGTGAGCATTAAAATTTTTTAAATACATTCTGCAGTTTTATTTTAATAATAGCACAAGTATTGTAATTTTAAAATAATTATTAATAATATATCTATATATTAATATTAATACACAGAACCATTTTAGGGCAAGGAAATCATGTTGGTAATGATACTAGGAGACCAGATTTTTCAGGACAGAGATACAAAATAAAATCAATAAATCAAGTAAAAATCCTGTGTGTTTTCATTTAAATTCAAAATAACATATGAACCCACACTCTATTTTTCTTTTTTTAGGAAATACATATTTCCTAGTGCCTTCTAACTAACTGGAAGCATCCTAATGTCTATCAACAGGTGATAGATAAATAATCTGTACATTGAAATACTCTCTAAAACAAAAGGAGTGAACTGACAGAATTCCTAGTTATATAGGTAAATTTCAAAAACACATTGAATGAAGAAAGCTGGGCACAAAAGACTGCATTCTGGGTGGCTCCATTCATATGATGTTCTGGAAGAGGCAAAACTCCGATAGAAGGTGGATACGTGGTTCCACGGGGTGGGGGATGGGAAGGATTGAAGGCAAATAGGCACAAGGGAAGATTCTGGGACTGTGAAGCTGGTCTAGCCAATACATTTTAATAAGGATATGGGTTTAATGAGGGTATACATTTGCTTGAACTCATCAGACGTTAACACTTAAAATTTATGTGTGTGTGCTCAGTTGCTCAACTGTATCAGTCTATTTGCAACCCTATGGACTGTAGCCTCCCAGGCTTCTCTGTCCATGGGATGCTCCAGGTTAAGGATACTACTTCCATTTCCTACTCCAGGGAATCTTTCCAACCCAGGGATCAAACCTGCATCTCTTGAGTCTCCTGCATTGGCAGACAGATTCCTTACCACTGTGCCACCTGGGGAGCCCCCAACTTCTGTACATTTGACTTCAACAGAGAAGACAGGAAAATCTGAGGGACCAGGGATTGGGCTTGGAACTATGTCTGCCAGTCCTGGGCTCTTGCTGCATATCCAAGAAGGGAATTTGTCCAGGACACAAGTGGGCAAGTGAGCAGGACATGGGGCCAAGAGTAACACGCACGCCCTGTCTGCCGTCAAAGGTCAGGCCTGGAGCGTTCTCAACTGCTTAAGAGGGAGCCATCAGGGAAAAGGCCACAAAGAACAACAGAAGTCCATTAAAATATGCATAAATAAGGGAGACAGTATGTCATGTTACAATTATCTTAGAAGAGGGTTTCCTGCTGGAATTAAAAGTTGTGAGAAAAGCATCTGTTTACTGCACAGTGTGATTGGGAAACAGGCCTCCCTAAACAGGATCAGGCCTCCAACCTTGAGGAGAACAGGCTGCCCAGCCATAGCAGGAGGAAACATGTGTCAGAGCTTGTCTGGGAAGGATTGCCAAGAGCTTTGAGGATGGTTTAAGAAGTGTGGAATTTTTTTTTTTTTTTTGCAGGCACAGGATTGATTGATTAATTGATTTTAGCTCAAGAGAGTAGTGTGATCAAGCTGTTTCAGCTTAGCTTGTTTTTAATTGAGGAAGATTATTCTCAGTAGTGGAAAGGATGTCAGGGGGAAGATGGAAGCAAGCTGGGCTGTTGGGAGTTGTCTGGGTGAAAGTTCTGTTCTAAGTGGAGACAGTGGTGGTGGGAATGGAAAAGATGATCTGCACTTGAGGGAAGTTTCTGAAGTGTTATTAAGAGCAGCCACTGGCCAATATGGTCTTCCCTGGTGGCTCAGCAGTGAAGAATCTGCCTGCCTGTAATGCAGGAGACTTGGGTTCAGTCCCTGGGTTGGGAAGATCCCCTGGAGGAGGAAATGGCAATTCACTCCAGTATTCTTGCCTGGGAAATCCCATGGACAGAGGAGCCTGAAGGGCTATAGACCATAGGAGTCACAAAAGAGTCAGACACGACTTAGTTGACTAGACAACAATATATTAGCCAACACGTCCATGTCCATGTGTGGAAAGAGATAAACTGGGAGATGGGGTCAGGGTGGGGGGGAGGTAGGAGGAACCAGGAAAGGGGTAAGTGAAAAATGATAGGGATTAAGGTTTCTGCATTGAAACATTGGGTAAATAGTGATCCACTCCACAGAGGCTGGAAACATAGAGGAAACTCAGGCTTGACAGAAAAAATAATGGGGCCTGGTATTGAAACTTGAGTTTGATTTACTTGTGGGGCATTCAGGAGTTTTAAACTAGATGCATGATATTAGTCTTTTACTATTAATAATCATTCTGTTTAGGGAGATAGTATTCAGTTCAGTTCAGTCACTCAGTTGTGTCTGACTCTTTGCAACCCCATGAATGCCAGGCCTCCCTGTCCATCACCAACTCCCGGAGTTTACCCAAACTCATGTCCATCGAGTCAGTGATGCCATCTAGCCATCTCATCCTCTGTCGTCCCCTTCTCCTCCTGCCCCCAATCCCTCCCAGCATCAGAGTCTTTTCCAATGAGTCAACTCTTCACATGAGGTGGCCAAAGTACTGGAGTTTCAGCTTCAGCATCAGTCCTTCCAATGAACACCCAGGACTGATCTCCTTTAGGATGGACTGGTTGGATCTCCTTGCAGTCCAAAGGACTCGCAAGAGTCTTCTCCAACACCACAGTTCAAAAGCATCAATTCTTATGCACTCAGCCTTCTTCACAGTCCAACTCTCACATCCATACATGACCACTGGAAAAACCATAGCCTTGACTAGATGGACCTTTGTTGGCAAAGTAATGTCTCTGCTTTTCAATATGCTATCTAGGTTGGTCATAACTTTCCTTTCAAGGAGTAAGCGTCTTTTAATTTCATGGCTGCAGTCACCATCTGCAGTGATTTTGGAGCCCCTATTAATAAAGTCTGACACTGTTTCCACTGTTTCCCCATCTATTTCCCATGAAGTGATGGGACCAGATGCCATGATCTTCGTTTTTTGAATGTTGAGCTTTAAGCCAAATTTTCACTCTCCTCTTTAGACTCCTCTAAATCCAAGTCTGTATTATAATAACCTGTGTCATAACAGACTTCTGTATGTTTGCCAGAAAGTTCCTTTTACAGGCATTCCAGGGATCATCTTGGTGTTGTACCACTCAAGAAAGAGACTTAGCTTTTACGCTTTTTAAATCGGTAGGTTTAGAATCCCAAGTTCAGCTTCATACTTTAATCACTCCTAAAAAGTATTGTGTGCTTCCTATATGCAACATACTACGCTGAGTGTTATAAGCAACGCAGAGAAATATAAGAACTGTGCCTTTGTGTAGAAATTAGTAACAGGCACCCAAGAAGCCCCCTGCCTGGAGAAAGCAGCAAAGGGTATATGTCGAGGATGGAGACTGATAGGAAAGCTAAGAGTTGACTTGGTATTTTGGACTTCCCTTCTGGCTCAAATGGTAAAGAATCTGCCTGCAATGCCAGAGACCTGGGTTTGATGCCTGGGTTGGGAAGATCCCTGGAGAAGGGAATGGCAACCCACTCCAGTATCCTTGCTTGGGAATCCCCGTGGACCGAGGAGCCTGGAGGGCTACAGTCTACGGGGTCAAAAAGAGTCGGAGATGACTGAGTGACTAACACATACACACAAACACACTGATTCAGAAAGTGGTATGTGAAGATGCCTTGGGATTAAGTGTTACCTATGTAAGGGAGAAGGTTCTGGAAAGAGGATTTAGAACAAAGAGAACAGCTCTGTGAGCTCAGGTTATTTGTTAAAGAGCTCCTTATCCAGACCCATCCCTGGGAACACCCCCTCATCATCCCCTAATCTGCCTATCTGCTGGATTCATTCCATTGCTTTGCAGACTTATTTGTGATCAGCCCAGTGGAGGCTTTGCAAATATGGTCATTAAGTGACTATTGAGGGCCTATCCTTTAGGCTTTAAGATCTAGGACTCCTGTCTTAATTGGGAAGTGCTTATTTGGAAAATCCACTCCTTCAGGATGTGATCAGAGACCCGATTTAGCCCTAATGATACTTAATGGCAGTGGCAGGAATTTAGTGGGGATGATAATTTCGTGTAATTGGGGAGCCTTCAGACGAGTTAAATGCTCCTGAGTGGCCTTGCACTGGGGCCTGTGTCTGAGTCAAACATGTGCTTCCTGTATGCATTTCTCCTTCTGCAGCTCTGATGAAAAGGAGAGATTCTGCAGAGCTTGTAGAGTTCTGGCTGATCTGCACTCAGCATCTGTTTGTGTGGTCCTCCTTTTAGAGGGTGTCAACAAGAAATTAAGAAAGATCTAAGAAAGAATTGGAGAATTTTATTCGAGCCAAATTTGAGGATTATAACCCAAGAAGAGCGTCTCAAAACGCCCTAAGAGTCGTTCCACCAGTTAGAAGTCAAGGTATAAGTTTTACATAAGTTTTACATACGTTTTTTTGAGAAAAAGATGCACACTCAGTTGCTCAGTTGTATCAGACTCTTTGCAACCCCATGGACTATAGCCCATTGGGCTCCTCTGTCCATGGAATTTTGAGACAGAGAGCTGTGCATCAAATGACGTATTATTGACAGTTTACACAATCCAGATCTAAGTGCCCTCGTGTTGGGTCATGTGACCTCTTTCAAGGTCAAGAAGGAAGGCTATCTTTTAAGGAGTTGTTAGGGTTAGGGTTATTGTTACTGGGAGAATGCTGCTCTTTGTGGTTGAGCAGGTATTCTGCCCATGGGGGAGGGTTGGCCTGATCTAGAGTGGTCTCACTCTGCAGAGGCCTGAGACAGGATTTCAGTTCTTGGCCAGAGATTGAGGTCAGGTCATGGCATTAAGAGCACCAGATCATAGCCACTAGACCAGTGGTTGATGATGGGGCCCTAACCCTTAGGCTTTGCAGAAATGAGTTCCCACAAAGGCAAAAAGTAGTGAAACAAGTAAAGTGTTTATTAGGAGGAAAGAAGAGTCCATATGGATACACACCTGGGTCAGGAGGAGGGGAAGCGATCAGAGAGAGAGTCGCGCCCTCACGGTAGTTTGAATCATCTTTATGGGGCATTTCTTCTGGGTTTCCTTTGACCAATCATCTTGCTTTGTCTGGTTCTGAGTCCACATTTGATACATCTCAGGGTCCTCCCATGTGTGTGCATGCACATCTCTTAGCCAAGAGAGGTTCCTACAAAGAGGCCTATGGGTAGGTTGACATCACTCCCCTTTTAATCTCCAAGAAACGTTTCTGTGCATGGGTAATCGAGAAAGTCTCTTTGGCCTCAAGAATGAGAAATATGTGGTCTCTGTCTTTTATCTGGGCAGGGCTCAGCCTCTCCTATTATCTTCCTGTTCTTTTCATCTTGGAGTATCTGTCTGTAGGGAACAAACCCCAGTTCTTCAGCCTGGGGCCCGTCTATCTCCCGCCTCAGGCCAATGCGTAATGCAGATACACAATGCACAGTGTGGTGATGGATGAGAGAGATGAATTTTTGTTTTAAATTCTTCTTGTCTTATTATAAAATATGAATTTTATTTCACAAGTAGCCCAGTACAGGTGCTGTCTGATTTAGTCTCAGGCACAATTTTAGTCTCAAGTTCTCTTCTCTTGTGTAGGTGATTACTTCTTTAAATGGGCCTATCATAGAGAGTTTTTTACCCCTTATATTTGTCATAAAGTGATGGGACTGGGGGCCATGATCTTAGCTTTTTTAACGTTTGAAAGCAAACAAGTGGAAGCAGAGACAGATTTTATTTTCTTGGGCTCCAAAATCACTGTGGATGATGACTGCAGCCGTGAAATTAAAAGATGCTTGCTCCTTGGGAGGAAAACTATGACAAATCAGCAACATCACTTTGCTGACCAAGGTCCACATAGTCAAAGCTATGATTTTTCCAGTCATGTACAGGTGTTAGAGTTGAACCATAAAGAAGACTGAACACCTGAGAATTGATGCTTTTGAATTGTGGAGCTGGAGAAGACTCTTGAGCATCCCTTGAACGGCAATATCAAACCAGTCCATCCTAAAGGAAATTAGTCCTGAATGTTCATTGGAAGGACTGATGCTGAAGCTGAAGCTTCAATACTTTGGCCACTTAATGTGAAGAGCTGATTCATTAGAAAAGACCCTGATGCTGGGAAAGATTGAAGGCAGGAGGAGAAGGGGCCAACAGAGGCTGAGATGGTTGGATGGCATCACTGACCCAATCAACACGAGTTTGAGCAAACTCCAGGAGATAGTGGAGGACAGAGGAGCCTGGCATACTGCAGTCCATGGAATCACAAGGAGTTGGACAGGACTTAGTGACCAAACAACAGCAACATCATGGAGCTTGGCACAAAAGAAGTGTGGAATGAACCAATTTTAACTGGAGTTGAAAATGACCAGGAACCTGCAGGACCCTCCTGGGGACAAATGCCCTTCCTGAGTTCCAAAGGGCAGATTCAAAAGGTTACTTATTAGGGAAGTGAGGGCATGCAGAAACAAAGGAAGAGCATTCAAGAAACAATAGTGCAGGCATAGAGCAGAGTCCTAGTTCCTCCCCAGTGAATATGCATAACAATCGGATACAAATCTTTGAGGTCTTCTATAGGAACTAAGGCCCTCACCCAGGTGGAGGATGACAACTTCAGGCTGAGCACAAAGTTCCCTAAACATTGCCCTGTTACCATACCACTAGCCTTCAGAAGAAAGACAAGCATCTGATGGCCCTTCCCAGAAAATTTGCATTTAAAAACTCTTCTCTGATTCAAATGTATTCTTTTTAATGGCCGAGTAATACTCCATTGTGTATATGTACCACAGCTTTCTTATCCATTCATCTGCTGATGGACATCTAGGTTGCTTCCATGTCCTGGCTATTATAAACAGTGCTGCGATGAACTTTGGGGTACACGTGTCTCTTTCAATTCTGGTTTCTTCAGTGTGTATGCCCAGCAGTGGGATTGCTGGATCATAAGGCAGTTCTATTTCCAGTTTTTTAAGGTTCGATGCACGATACTGGATGCTTGGGGCTGGTGCACTGGGACGACCCAGAGGGATGGTATGGGGAGGGAGGAGGGAGGAGGGTTCAGGATGGGGAACACATGTATACCTGTGGCGGATTCATTTTGATATATGGCAAAACCAATACAATATTGTAAAGTTAAATAAAATAAAATTTAAAAAAAACAAACTCTTCCCTGAAAACTGTGGGGGAGTTTGGGTCTTTTGAGCATGAACTGCCCCTACTCCTTGCTTGGCTCTTGCAACAAACTCCAGGTTTTGCTCTATGAGTCCTCACTGTGCATCAGGCACAAAGAACCTGGGTTTGACAACAGAGCTGCCCCCTCCAGCTAAGAATGTTGTCGGTCCGTGGTGCTACCTTTGTACATATCATGATGAAAATGTGATGTAAAAAAATCAAATAAGCATACC
This sequence comes from Bos javanicus, assembly GCF_032452875.1. NCBI lineage: Eukaryota > Metazoa > Chordata > Mammalia > Artiodactyla > Bovidae > Bos > Bos javanicus. The sequence continues at coordinate 147,708,317 of NC_083868.1, read as the reverse complement.
ACTGGTTATACACACATATGAGTATTTTGCTTTGGGAAATGCTATCATATACCAGAAGGCATTTCCCCTGTGGATAGAGGAGGAAGAGAAGTGATGCTCACATCAGACACTCACTGAGCCCTGACTTGGCGCCATATGCTATACTAAGTGCATGGCATGCATGTCTAATTTGCTGGGCAAGATGAACCTTAGGTAGAGTTTGGTAAATTCTCTAGAATAGTGTTTTGATCTAATGAGTTGCTTGTGCTTTTTCTTCTGTGAAAAAATTGTGAAGCCCTAGTTTAAAAATTGGAGCCAATACAATCTATGAGGTCTCTTGAATTAGACCTCAGGTGATGCAAACTTCCCTCCCCACCCCCTATCATCAGGCCATGTGTGGACTCTGTTCCTTCTGGGGGCTGATGCACAGCCAAACTGGCATGCCAGACTTCAGTGGGAGGATCTGACTGACCCTCTGAGTCAAGTAAGCTCAGTAATCATATCTGTCAACAGGCCAGTATTTTTCATGGATGAAACACCCACGGCTCAGCGACTGAAGCTACTGTTCACAAGGCTGCGGGTGGCAGTTGGCTGGTGTTAATGCACTTCCACAGGTTAAAGACTCGGATGGAAGGCTGACCGATGTTAATGTCACTGCAAATAAGGCCTGGAATTGCTACTTGTCATCACGTGGTTTTGGGGCTTCCTACTTCATGGTGTCATAAAACCAGAGATGAGCAAGACTGGCTTGACAATCTAGGCTTTTCTAAGGCTTAGCAGAGGTCAGGGTATTTTCTTCTGTTTCACACAGAAAGCATACTGTGTTTCAGACCTGTTTGTTTCAGAATTACTTCACAATCTTGTTTTGCAAAGTTCCTATGGGCATCACCTAATTTTTGAGAAGTGTGGGCACCTGTTATCACTGAATGCCATAGATTGGATGTTTGTATGTCCCCCAGATTCATATATGAAAAGCTAGTCCCTAATGAAGGACTTCTCTATAGCTCAAATGATAAAGAATCTGCTTGCAATGTGGGAGACCTGGGTTCAGTCCCTGGGTTGGTAAGATCTTCTGGAGAAGGAGATAGCAATCCACTCCAGTATTCTTGCCTGGAAAACCCCATGGACAGGGGAGCCTGGCGAGCTGTAGTCCATGGCGTTGCGAAGAGTCAGATGTGACTGAGCAGCTAACTACTACTGCTGCTAGTCCCTGATATGATGGGATTTGGAGATGGGCCATTTGGGGAGGTGACCATTAGGTCACGAAGGTGGGGACCTCAAGAATGCTTTGAGTGCCCTTATATAGGGGCCTTTAGAGGGCCCCTTCACCCCTTCTACTATGTATGGACACAGTGGGAAGACCAGGAAGAGGGCTAGCACCAGATATGGCATCTGCCAGCACCTTGATCTTACAATACTCACCTCTCAGAACTGTGAGAAATAAATGTTTATTCTGTAAGTCACCCAGTCTCTGGTGTATTTTTTAGCTGCTGGAACAGATTGACACATTTGAGTCCAGGATGATGGTGGTGGTTGTTTCATCATCTCTAAGGAGGGAGCAATGCTTGGTTTAACCACTACATTTACCCTTAAACTTAAGCTCATTTTAGAGAGGCAAGGCCATGACACTGGTGTTGCCATAGAAACCGGTGACTCATAAGTGGAGGACTTTTACCTACTACGAGATGTGACCTGTGAATGTCTTCATAGTGCCTCCGCCTGTGTAGTTCACGTGGCTCAGTTGTAGGTGGAGATTTTAACGTGAAATTAACCTGACAGTACTTTAGGTTACACTGTTCCCCTCGTATTAACAGTATTAACTATACTGTAGGTTCCTTAAGAATGGATCACATGTAGGCACATTTTAATGGTAAGGCAAGGTTCAGAACAATTCAGAAAAAAGTTTTATAGTAAGGGTCAGTATAAATGGACAGTAGGTATGAGAATGTTCTGGAGCATGGAAATAGGGGAAAGTGGAAGAAATAGCAAAGGTGCAGGTTGTAAGCTGTGGATGATGGCTAATACAGCCTTGGTGATTTCTATTTACTGGGAGCTGCACTGAGCCTTTCACCTGAATTCTGCTGCATTATCCTCACCACTGTCTAATGAGGTGAATACTATCCTTAACCCCATTTTACAGATGATGGAACTGAGGCACAGGGAGGCTAAGGAATTTACTCCAAGTCATGCTGCTCTTCATTGCTAGAATTGGGACTGGTATCTACAACCACTGCACTCCCCTGACCTTCCAGTGTGAAAAGGGAGTGTATTAGAAAGAAAAGAACTCAAGAGACATAAAGGACCCAGGAGGGTGAGCATGGGAAAATGTGACCTTTATTGAGGTGAAGGGTAGAATTACATTAAGAAGAGAATTAGAGAAACATCAAGATGTAGGATTGGAAACATCACATAGCAAGGTTATCCAATAGTGAGGGAAGAGTGTCTACAGATGCCCCTCAGTAAGGGATTCGGCCTGAGGACACTTGCTGTATATGAAGCTCTGGGCCTGGGGGACAACCCTTGAGATTCACCTTGACCTCTGTGTGACCTCACAAGTCATCTCACCTCTGATGCTCACCTGCACAGGTGGAGATGGAACCGTCTGACCCTGAGAACCGTCCTGTTGTAACTTTCTATTCCGGCTTTACACTTCAATTACTGGGACTTCCCTTGTGGTCCAGTGGCTAAGACTCCACCCTCCCAACACAGGGGACCTGGGTTAGATCCCTGGTCAGGAAACTGGGTCCCACAGGCTGCAGGTAAAAGATTCTGCATGCCACAGCTAAGACCAGGTGCAGCAAAATAAATAAATAAGCACAGAAATAAATACAATATTAAAAATAAAATAAAATTCAATTCCTTTTGCACTTTCTCTGTGACTTGTATTTTGTAGTTTCCTTCTAAAGCCTATTGACCGCATGAAAACAGAATTCAATTCAATGTAATGATAAAATCTTCATAGAGTTTTTAAAACAATATGTTAGATTTTAAGCATTTTAAAGACATGATATTAAGTGACATTGAAAGGAAAATAGTCGTTTTTTACATGGACAAGGAAAGATCCCCTTTCCTTGCTTTTCAAAATTTTATTTAATGAAATTATATGATTTTTCTTAAATATGAAAGAGGAAGCAAGCTTCCCTTCCTCAACCAGCTTTCAGTCCAGGCCATTGTTTTCACAGTTTTTGAAGTTGTTATTATTATTATTGTCCCTCTAAGGAATCTTTTTAGGCATTTTTATTAAACTAATCTCACACCTTGCTTTAGGTCATTTGGGTACTATAACAAAATGCCCCAGAAAGAGCAGATGGTAACTGCTCACACTCCAGAGCCTGGAAGTCCCAGATCAGGGTGCTAGCATGGGGTGTGAGGGACCACTGATCTGATTCATAGATGCTGTCTCCTTAGAATGTGCTCACAGGTGCCCGGGTTGAGGGAATGCTCAGGTCTCTTTCATATGGGCCCTAATCTCATTCCTGTGGATTCCACCCTCATGACCTATTCACCTCCCAAAGGTCCCACCTTAGAGTGCCATCACTTCTGGAGGTTTGGATTTCAACATATGAATTTTGGGTGGATACAAACCCTCTGCCCAAACATAGCACCCGTCCATGCAATTTTAATATTACAGATGTACTGCATATGAATTGTACTGCATGTACATTTGTGCTTCAGACACAAAGAAGAGGATGATATCTTTGATCCCTCTTCCTAAGAACTGTTTTTTACCCCCTTGAGAGTCTGGAAAGCAGACCTGGAGTATCTGAGACCAGGGCACATGTGACAGAGGTCAAGCGATGCGTGGTGGGGAATACCATGGGACTGGATCCGTGGACGAGGCAAAGAGGCAAAGTTAGTCGGTCAAGTTCGAACTTTCGGAATTGAGTTCAAAGTTCAGATCTAGAGCTCACTGAGAAATACCAGTCAGAAGAAATCCCTTCACTGATAACAAAATGTTCATTTTCAATGAAACGTTAAAGTACCCCGGCAGACAACAACCAGCCAAAGTGCTTACGCGTCTCTTTGCTACACTCTGTACCTGTCCATGCTACGAGGTACACGGGGCCATGGACCTGGCTTTCATGCTTTGATATCTAACAAGGGATGCTCCACCCAACAATAATTATTGACCTTCAATGTCTCACTGCAGTGTATCCAGACTAATTATCCTGCACGTTTCTGGATTCTTTCATCCTTTCATTTTTAGCCAGTTTGAAAATGAGGCCCCAAGGGTGCGAGCGGATCCACACAAAAAAAGCAGGAAATATTAATCTTTCTCACTCTTCAAACCTTTTTCTTACAACGAGGATTTTTGGCTTTGCATTTTCGTTGATGTTTCTGCTTGAGGGTGTGATGGGAGCATGAGGCAAGATTTTGCAAGACTTGTGTACGTGTTGACAGAATTTAATGAATTTATTAGATGGAACCAACTCCTGTCAGGAAGGAAATCTAATTGGATGGCACTGGCATAGAACAGACACAATTGTGAATAATGAATGCATTGTATGTTTATATAGATATTTTGAACAGTAAGAATCTCAAGATATGTCTGAAGTGCAGCTTTTCATTTAGTTTTCCTTGTCCTTTTTACTGTTTACAGAGCCTTTTTAAGAGGTGATCTTCTCCTCTTAAAACATTGGCAAAATATAATTTCCTTTTTACTAACCTAATGGCACTAAATTGAATCCCCTTAATTCTACCTAGTTAGAACATGTGCTAAAAATTAGAACATAATTTTTGTGTTAAATAAATTGATCACAGAAACTCCTATTCTGATTCTATTTCTAGTGTCAGTTTTTCTCAAGTTTGGATTTGCCTGTTTTATCCAAATTGTGGAAAGGAAATTAGCTATGTCCAAGTTTAATGAGAACTGTTTAAAACTGGGAAAGAACAATGTGAACAAAATTCTCTCTCCTTAGAGCCTGCACAGGGTTAAGTATGAAAGTCCCTCTATTAAACAGACTTGGTATTTCTGAGGTGGGGTGGGGTAACCAAACTGAAGCCACAACAACCTTTGTGACATAAGTCACAGCACAGTTTCAAAAATTCCTGTCTGTTCCAGTCAAGTGGAGATATTAATAAATCCATACACGGAACAAAAGGGACCTTTCAGGCAGGCATTATATTACTGCTTATATGAGATATTAAGCATTCATAATATCTTTTAAAAATTGCTTTTTTGGAGGAGTTGTATTACATCAGTAAAGATGGCAATGATGGCTTGGAGGCCTACGGACTAGGATGTGTATAAGTTGGTGGCTGGCATCAGTTTTGGAGAGCGCCTCCAGGAGATGACTAGGTGGTATCTTGGTGACTGTCAGGTAGGAGGGTTAGCTTGTTAGGGTAAGTAAAGACCCTTGAGACTTCTAGGGAGGTTGTGGGGGGATAGGTGTGCTACGAGGGGAGTTTGATAATATTTTAAATGCATGTATATGGCACCATTCTTGGTGAAGTCATAATATACTGAAAAAAAAATGTCTAGACCATCTTCTGGGGAGATAAAATGTTTCACCAAATTATATTTAGAAGTTCCTGAAAAAAACTCATAGCAATAAAAATTTTTTTTGTTGTTTAATAGCAAGAACCAGGCTAAGCTCATCATTTGTTGTTTTAAGTCTGATAGCTTCTTAGTGATCAGGTCTTTTCCTAGGGAGAGGGTACTGCTTTGGATACTATAATTTCACACCAGATGCGAGCATATGGTAAGGTTATACCCACATTTTATATTTCTACTGGCTCTGAACTCTTTAATTAAGGGACGGTGCTTATGCAGTTTTGGATTTCAGAACTGGACAAACTGTTGTATCCAGTATATACTTTGGAATCGACTGCTTGGTTTCCTGTACAAGACCTTATATTTATATATCCGTCACTGTGAACTTTCATAATTTTCTTTTTTTTTTGCATGGCTTGTGGGATCTTAGTTTCCTGACCTAGACTGAACTAGTTGAACTAGACTGAACTAGGGACTGGACTAGAGCCCTCTGCAGTGAAAGCGTAGAGTTCTAACCACTGGACTGCCAAGGAATTGCCAAGCTTTTCAATCTCGACTCTTCTACCCAGCTGCCCTCCCAACTTTTTTTGAAAATGTAATTAGTATGTCTTTTGTGTTTCCATCTAACTTGATGATAGTCAAGACCTAAATAATTAGTGAGTGTTACACATTTGTAAAATTTCAATACATGCAACAGGGTTGTCTTTGAAAGGCTACAAAATGTAAATAATGAAATAGAAATTACTAGACAGCAACCATTCATACTTTTGTTCACCCACCAGATGTTTACTGGGGACTTAATACATTCCAGGTACTGTGAGCATAAACGGATGTCACCCTCCCTTCATGGAAGCTGGCAAGGGAGATAGTCTGCATCAAAGGACAGACCACACAAGTAAATGCAGAATCAGAACCGTATGAGTGCTGCCAGTGGGTGGGACCTGGTATAGGGGACTGAGAACAGGAGCTCAGGGAAGACCCTCCCAAGAAGTGATAATTAGACTGATTCTAAGGGGAGGGAAGGCTTCATAAGGGGGACTGTTGGAGTCATAGTTGAAGGCAGAACAGCACTTGATCGTGCAAGAAGAGGATGAAGAACTGAGGTGGGTCCAGGCTTTTCAGGCCCTTTGAAGGCACCAGAACAGTTTAAGTCTTTAGTCTAAGGACCAAGAGAAACAAACCAGTGTTTTAAAAAAGGTTGTTACGAAGAGTTCAGATTTGCATAAACAAAGATCGTGCTGTCTACCTGGAGAAGTTATTGGAAGGAGGCCAAGGTGGATGTTGAACGACATCAAGAACCTTAGGGAGGAGTTGGGCAGGAGGTGGTGGCAGCTTGGGCTGGTGCAGAGGAAAGTTGATGAATGTAAGAGGTGTTTCTGAATTCTTTATTGGAATGTAATTCAGTAAGTTGTTAAAAATGGGTTCTCCTCATTCACATTTGACTTGGGTTGACACATTCTGGAATTTATAATTTAAGGTTTAAAAATGTAGACAATGCAATGTTGTTGAAGAAGCTGACTGGACATTACTAAGGTTCTTGACCCTGTTGTGCTCTTTTTTACCTGCTTGACCTTGGGCAAGTTGCTTCCTCTCTCCCAAGGCTTGTTTCCTTATCTAGTAAAAGGAGGATGGTTCCTTTCCAGGGTCCATTTCAAACATAAAATCCTCAGGTGGATTATGTGGTCTCTTTTCACACCTTCTCACATCACAGACTTTCTGATTTCCTTCCAGACACTTTTTATCCCATGCCAGGGGCTGAGTATTTGGGGCACTTTTTCAACTTCTAAACTTTAAAAATGTAACAACCTGACCTGGTGAGAATATTAGAAAAACAGGGCATGAATGGCAGTTGGAGTCTTACCCAAACTGAACGTCATCTTCACTAGACATAGGACAGAGTTTCAGTTGACAAAAATTGGAAACAAAAACACTTAAGTGTCAAAAGCTAGATCAGTAGTGAAATGTATGAATCAACTGTAGCATATGCACAGAAGGGAATACTATGCAAAAATGTACAAAAATGAAACTGAATGAATCACTTTCACAAGCAACATCATTGATGAAAGCCACAAATGACATTGAGCAAAAGAAGTCCACACCGAAAGGTGCGTTCTGCATGATTCCATTTGTATGAAGTTCAAAAACAGGGTGAGGTCGCAGTGGTGAGCAGTCAGGATGGTAGTTACATTTAGGGGCAAGCAGTAGGCCTGGAAGGGGCTCAAGCAGTGCCCCAGGGTGCTTGGGCTATACCCTCTCTGGATCCAGGTGGAAGTTATATGAGTAGGTTCACTTTGAGAATCTTCATCGAGCTATAAGCTATGATTTTGTACTCTTCTGTGAATTTGCTTCAGTAAAAACATTTTCTTTGAAAACTGGAAGTTGAAGATTTAGTTCTCACAAACGACTATAAAAACAGGGTTGTCTCACTGGAAATAGACTCGACACTGCAGAACACAGTTATAAATACACTGGAGAGGTGCAGGAAACATATCATTAATAAAATATCGGGTTATTTTTTGCATCTTGTGCAATTTTCACCAGTTGACAACTTTTCTACATTCATAATGTACAGGGATGTCTTCACTCACTTCATATATATTCAGTTTCATATCAAAGCCACCTTTTATGAAAGATAAAATACAAAAGGTACTTAGACTATACATCTGGAAATAGCAAATGGACTTAAAATATAGATGTTAAAAAAATGTTGGCAAGGATATGGAGAAAAGGGAACCCTCATACATGATTGGTGGGATTGTAAACTGATGGAGTCACTGTAGAGAACAGTATACACGTTCTCAAAAAACTGAAAATAGAACTACCACATGGCCCCGTTATTCCACTCCTGAGTATTTATCTGACAAAAATTGCTAATTTGAAAAGACACATGCACCCCAGTGTTCATTCCAGCATTATTTACAATTGCCAAGCTAAAGAAGATGTGATGGCATATTACTCAACCCCCCAAAAGAATAAATGTTTATCCAGTTGCAGCGACATGGATGGTCTTGGATAGCAATATGCTTTAGTGAAATAAGTCAGACAGAGAAAGACAAATACTGTATGATATCCCTTATATGTGGAATCTAAAAAATACAAAAAAATGAGTGAATATAACAAATAAAAGCACATTCACAGATACAGAGAACAAACTAGTGGGTACCATGGAGAGAAGGAAAGAGTAGGGTCAACATAGGGGTAGGGAAGTAAAATGTACAAACTCTTAGATATAAATAAGCTATCAATTTAAGGATATGCTGTACAACACACGGAATATACTCCGTGTTTTATAATAACTATAAATGGAGTATAGCCTTAAAAAATTGTGAATCGCTATATTATAGGCCTGCAACATGCAATGGACAGCAGCTGCACTTCAATAAAAAATAAAATCTTTCACATAAAAAGAAATAGAGATATAAAAAGATACAGACAAGCTGATAAGATGAAAGAAGCAAATTGCCTCACTCAGTGTTGCCGAATGTCCAGCTGCAAAACCACAGACCTATTTACTTAAATTATTGGCACCTACAGGCAGCCTTGCATTGCAGTCAAGGAAAATGGCTGAGATGCTGCTGCCAGATCCGTAGTCCACATCTCTGCTGGGTTATGTTTGATCTCTTTGGAGGGAGGCTGCACAAAACTTCCTGTATGTCGATGCTATCACTGTGTTTGCCTTGGGTTCTCATTCCCCATGTGTGTGCAAACATGGGAAGTTAAAAGCCGACACTCAACAGTGACTGCCTCCCTACTCATGCTTGTGCAATTTCTAAACTGCAAGTCTGATAGACTGTAATGAAGAAATGGACGATGTCTGAAGAGTGTTTGTGGGAAATCTGCATGAAGGAGCCTCCACTGAGCCTGTCTGTTGCAGCTGCCTCTGAGTCCCCCTGGATGACCCAGTCATCCAGATTTTTAAAAAGTTCCCAGATGATGCTCCTGTGCAGCCAAGGCTGAGACCCGTGGCTCTCATCAGTGTTGTTCCTGCTCCCCCAGCGCTGTGCTGAAGCCCAACCTCTGTCCCGTTGATCTCACTCTGGACACTTTTGTGGCATGTCTCTTCCCAACGTGGTTCAAGAATGTGGAGTGGGTAGTCTGAGATTGTTGGGGGGTAGTTACACAGTGGAAATTCGCAAACTCTACACATCAGAGCTCCCCCGACCCCACTCCCCTCATCCTAAAACTGGTTGTTGCACTCATCTCACATGCTAGTAAAGTAATGTTCAAAATTCTCCAAGCCAGGTTTCAGCAATATGTGAACTGTGAAATTTCAGATGTTCAAACTGGTTTTAGAAAAGACAGAGGAACCAGAGATCAAATTGCCAACATCTGCTGGATCATCAAAAAAGCAAGAGAGTTCCAGAAAAAAACATCTGCTTTATTGACTATGCCAAAGCCTTTGACTGTGTGGATCACAATTAACTGTGGAAAATTCTGGAAGATATGGGCATACCAGACCACCTGACCTGCCTCTTGAGAAACCTGTATGCAGGTCAAGAAGCAACAGTTAGAACTGGACATGGAAAAACAGACTTGTTCCAAATAGGAAAAGAAGTGCGTCAAGACTGTATATTGTCATTCTGCTTATTTAACTTATATGCAGAGTACATCATGAAAAATGCTGGGCTGGAAGAAGCACAGGCTGGAATCAAGACTGCCAGGAGAAATATTGATAACCTTAGATCCACTCTTATGGCAGAAAGTGAAGAAGAACTGAAGAGCCTCTTGATGAAAGTGAAAGAGACTGGAAAGGTTGGCTTAAAGCTCAACATTCAGAGAACTAAGATCATGGCATCCAGTCCCATCACTTCATGGCAAATAGATGGGGAAACAGTGGAAACAGTGTCAGACTGTATTTTTTGGGGGCTCCAAAATCACTGCAGATGGTGAGTGCAGCCATGAAATTAAAAGACGCTTACTCCTTGGAAGGAAAGTTATGACCAACCTAGATAGCATATTGAAAAGCAGAGACATTACTTTGCCAATGCCAACAAAGGTCCATCTAGTCAAGGCTATGGTTTTTCCAGTGGTCATGTATGGATGTGAGAGTTGGACTATAAAGAAAGCTGAGCGCCAAAGAATTGATGCTTTTGAACTGTGGTGTTGGAGAAGACTCTTGAGAGTCCCTTGGACTGCAAGGCGATCCAACCAGTCCATCCTAAAGGAGATCTGCCCTGGGTGTTCATTGGAAGGACTGATGTTGAAGCTGAAACTCCAATATTTTCGTCACCTGATGTGAAGAGCTGACTCATTGGAAAAGACCCTGATGCTGGGAAAGATTGAGGGCAGGAGGAGAAGGGGACGACAGAGGATGAGATGGTTGGATGGTGTAACTGACTCAATGGACATGAATTTGAGTAAACTCTGGGAGTTGATGATGGACAGGGAGACCTGGCGTGCTGCGGTTCATGGGGTTGCAAAGAGTCAGACACGACTGAGCGACTGAACTGAACTGAACTGAAGCATTTACAAGCACCTCACTGACTGCTTCCTGATACACGCTAGTAAAGTAATCCTCAAAATTCTCCAAGCCAGGCTTCAGCAAATGTGAACCGTGAACTTCCTGATGTTCAAGCTGGTTTTAGAAAATTCAGAGGAACCAGAGATCAAATTGCCAACATCCGCTGGATCATGGAAAAAGCAAGAGAGTTCCAGAAAAACATCTATTTCTGCTTTATTGACTATGCCAAAGCCTTTGACTGTGTGGATCACAATAAACTGGAAAATTCTGAAAGAGATGGAAATACCAGACCACCTGATCTGCCTCTTGAGAAATTTGTACACAGGTCAGGAAGCAACAGTTAGAACTGGACATGGAACAACAGACTGGTTCCAAATAGGAAAAGGAGTTCGTCAAGGCTGTATATTGTCACCCTGTTTATTTAACTTATATGCAGAGTACATCATGAGAAACGCTGGACTGGAAGAAACACAAGCTGGAATCAAGATTGCTGGGAGAAATATCAATAACCTCGGATATGCAGATGATACCACCCTTATGGCAGAAAGTGAAGAGGAACTAAAAAGCCCCTTGATGAAGGTGAAAGTGGAGAATGAAAGAGTTGGCTTAAAGCTCAATATTCAGAAAATGAAGATTATGGCATCCGGTCCCATCACTTCATGGGAAATAGATGGGGAAACAGTGGAAACAGTGTCAGACTTTATTTTTCTGGGCTCCAAAATCACTACAGATGGTGACTGCAGCCATGAAATTAAAAGATGCTTACTCCTTGGAAGGAAAGTTATGACCAACCTAGATAGCATATTCAAAAGCAGAGACATTACTTTGCCAACAAAGGTCCGTCTAATCAAGGCTATGGTTTTTCCAGTGGTCATGTATGAATGTGAGAGTTGGACTGTGAAGAAGGCTGAGTGCCGAAGAATTGATGGTTTTGAACTGTGGTGTTGGAGAAGACTCTTGAGAGTCCCTTGGACTGCAAGGAGATCCAACCAGTCCATTCTGAAGGAGATCAGCCCTGGGATTTCTTTGGAAGGAATGATGTTAAAGCTGAAACTCCAGTACTTTGGCCATCTCATGTGAAGAGTTGACTCATTGGAAAAGACTCTGATGCTGGGAGGGATTGGGGGCAAGAGGAGAAGGGGACAACAGAGGATGAGATGGCTGGATGGCATCACTGACTCGATGGACGTGAGTCTCAGTGAACTCTGGGAGTTGGTGATGGACAGGGAGGCCTGGTGTGCTGCGATTCATGGGGTCACAAAGAGTCGGACACGACTGAGCGACTGATCTGATCTGAAGAGAGGAACAATAAAATTCATTTGGCTAAAGGTTAGGATGTCCACATACGAATGCCACATGATATTGAGGCTGCATGTGCTTCCTTGCTCACCTACTTGAACAATTTAGACACCAAAGGCAATTAACAAATTGTACCTCAACATTCAAAAACTTAAGATCATGGCATCTGGTCCCATTGCTTCATGGCAAAAAGATGGGGAAACAATGGAAATAGTGACAGACTTCTTCTTGGGCTCCAAAATCACCGCAGATGGTGACTACAGCCATGAAATTAAAAGACAATTGCTCCTTGGAAGAAAAGCTATGACCAACCTAGACAGCATAATAAAAAGCAGAGGTCTGTCTAGTCAAAGCTATGGTTTTTCCAGTAGTCAGGTATGGATGTGAGAGTTGGACCATAAGGAAGGCTGAGTGTCAAATAATTGATGCTTTTGAACTGTGGTGTTGGAGAAGACTCTTGAGAGTCCCTTGGACTGCAAGGAGATCCAACCTGTCAATCCTAAAGGAAATCAGTCCTGAGTATTCATTGGAAGGACTGATGCTGAAGCTGAATCTTCTATACTTTGGCCACCTGATGCAAAGAGCTGTTGTTCAGTTGCTCAGTCGTTTCTGACTCTTTGTGACCCCACATACTGCAGCACACCAAGCTTCCCTGTCCTTCACCATCTCCCAGAGCTTGCTCAAACTCATGTCCGTTGAGTTGGTGAAGAGCTGACTCATTGGAAAAGACTCTGATGCTGGGAAATATTGAAGGCAGGAAGAGAAGGGGAGACAGAGGATGAGATGTTTGGATGACATCACCAACTCAATGGACATGAGTTTGAGTCAACTCTGGGAATTGGTGAAGGACAGGGAAGCCTGGCGTGCTTCAGTCCATGGGATTACAAAGAGACATGACTGAGCAACTGGACAACAACAACAAACTTCAAAGTATAATTAGAAATAAGGAGGAAGGGTTTCTCAAACAAGTCTTGTGTTAATATATCGAGAAGCCTTTTCTCACCTCTTCTCTCACATTTTTCCTCTTAGTTTTTCTATCTTTATCTGAAAGATGCCAAAGAGTTGAAAGCAAATCTTTATAGAATACACCATCTGTTCCTTGTGCAAAAAACTGAAGAGTCATGACCTGGGGAGTTAAAGGGCATTCAAAGGTTGTCCTGTCCAGGAGCTGTAAGTATGGTCCACATGATCTAGGTGCTACCAATTCCCGTCTTTCTCATTAAAAGGACACTCAGGGGCTGGTGTCCCAGTGAACTCCAAGGCAGGAGAGGCAGAAGAAGGGTCCCAGAGGTGTTCCAGGCCCACAGGCCAGGAAGCCTCCTGTCCTCAACCATCCCCAGTGCAGCCAAAGCAGGGCAACAGGGGTGGTCACAGAACATAGGTGTCCCCTTCGGTGGGTGGTTTGCACCTTTGTGGAGGGCGGCTTGCTGCTTTCATCCAGCCAGTCCTTTAGAGAGAAGATCCCCTTCTTGAGCTAGCCCGTGAGTGTTCCAGGAGGCAGAGGATAAAGCCCCAAAGAAGGCAGCCGTGGTCTAGAACTTCCTGTAGCTTCAGCAGCAGCCCTAGAGACCTCTTCCAACCACTTGAGAGCCAGAGAAAGTGGAGACAGGTAGGAGATATCCCATGGGACAAGTTTGCCTTTGGTGAGGGTTCTCTGGTCGTCCACCAGTGGGGAGCAACTTTGTCTAACTGACACCATTGATTCATGGTTGACTGTCTTTTCACGTCTTACTCTTGACGTCTTCAAAGAAAGTACTTAAGGGACTTCCTTGGTGGTCCAGCAGCTAAGGCTCCATGCTCCCAATGCAGGGGCCCCAGTTTGATCCCCTGCAGGGAATGAGAACCCACGTGCTGCAACCAAAGATCCTGCATGCTGCAATGAAGATTGAAGGTCCTGTATGCCAGGACTAAGACCTGGCACAGCCAAATGATTACATTATGTAAAAATAAATTTTTTTTTAAAAGCCTGTTACTTAAATAGAAGACTGAAGCTGGCATAGTAGGGTGACCAGTCATGCCAGCTTGCCTAAAGAGTGTTTGCGGCCGCGTGAGAATTTCAGGGCTAAAATCAGGAAAGCCCTGAACAAACCTGGATAAGTTGGTCAGCCCACAGTCAAATTTCCAATTGGGAGAGTTATTCAGAGTAGAAAGCAAGCACTGTCAAACATATCAATCACATCAATCACTACCGTGGCACCTTGGTTACCAACTGCTAAATTCTCCACCTGAGTCGTCTTGTAACAGAGACCTCTCTGAAAGCTTGAAAGTCCATGTCTGAGGTTGTATTCTTAACCAGTGGACATCAGGACTCCAAATGAGGGCTTCCCTGGTGACTCCGTGGTAAAGAATCTGCCTGCCAACTCAGGTGACATGAGTTCGATCCCTGATTGAGAAGATCCCACATGCCTTGGAGCAGTTAAGCCCTGGCGCCATAACTACTGAGCCAGAGCTCTAGAGCCTGGAAGTCAAAACTAGGAGCCCACATGAGGCAACTCCTGAAGCCTTCATGCCCTAGAGCCTGTGCTCACCAACAAGAGAAGCTACCACAGTGAGAAGCCTGTGCACCTCCACCAGAGAGTAGTCCCTGCTAGTCACAACCAGAGAAAAGCCCACACAGCCCCAAAGACTCGGCACAGCCAAGAATAAAAAAATGCAATTATATTAAAAAAAATTCTGAAATGACATCAGCCTGATAGACGATGTAATGGCTTTGAAGGGAGAAAAGGCAAAGGAAAAGAGCAAAAAATAGGAACAGCAATGATAGGTGATCTTAGTTAAGCAGCCTAAGGAGGAAGATGCAGAGCTTCTAAATTCTCACACTGCCTGACTGGAAACCTGTGATTCATAGGGACGGATGACCATGATGAATGCCTTGTTCATTAAAGTGGAGGAGACCGGATAAGTCACCGCCATGAATATTTCAATTAGGAATGACTAAAATATTTCATAGCCATCTATCACCATAAGCACGAACACTCAAGTGTAGTTAAAAATCAATTCGAAGTGACAGTGAATGGAGAGCTGGCTGGGAGGGGAAAAACGCTTTCTCCCCTGTGTCTGGGTTGGGTTTCTGGGTGATGTGATTTTGTTTTATGTGTGAGCCTGGTCTGGTGCTTTGCTCGAGCAAAGCCTGGTTTAGTCGGGATTCAAAGGCGAAAGCTGTGTAATAGCAAAAGCCTGACAGCCTTTAATAAAGAGACATACAATGTCTCGGATGTATTTGAGGGAACTCTGATGCTTGTGGTTTTGTATATGGTTATGGTAAATAACTAGCCACTGATTGTTGTGGTCTGGCCTTTGCTGGGAGCACTGGACCTCTGGAGACCCATTTACCCTAAATCAGCCATATACCTAACCAGACAGCGTCACATCACAATCAAAACACATAGGGTGGGGGCTGCCAGGCCTGCAGCCCACCTCAGCTGGGAGAAATAATTTTTTTTTCCCTTTGTTTGTGAAGAAGTTGACAAGCTCCCGGCAGCAGAGAACTTGCTGCATGTTGGGGTTGTCACTGCGCGCTTCCCCTTTTCCCCATGACTGATTCTTGCAAATGCTCTCAGTAAATGAGCCCAAGTGGGAGAAGGAGATGATGCTGGGCCCTGAGCGGTGCCTGCCCTCTCGTGGGTAGCAGCCTTCACATCCTGACAGGAGGCGCTCAACCCGAACCAGAGCTTCAGCGGCATTGCTGGCCCTTGAGCAAATTAGAGCTTGTGTGCCCGGCTCTGAACTGAAATGTAGATATATTTCTTTTTTTTTTTGTAGGACAGCCAAACATCATGTATACTTAATGGAATGCATATGAAGTACCTAGCATCACTTCTAAAGTGTTCTTTTCAGAAGTGTTCAACTTGAATCTAATTTTTGTTGTTTGGTTGTTGTTAAGTCATGTCGTGTCCGGCTCTTTGTGATCTCATGGACTCCAGCATGCCAGGCTTCCCTGTCCTTCACTATACCCTGGAGTTTGCTCAGACTTGTGTCCATTGAGTCGGTGATGCTGTCCAACTATCTCATCATCGGTCACCCTCTTTTCCTCTTGCCCTCAATCTTCCCCATCATCAGGGTCTTTTCCAGTGATTCAGCTCTTTGCATCAGGTAGCCAAAGTATTGGAGTGTCAGCTTCAATATCAGTCTTTCCAATAAACTTTCAGGGTTGATTTCCTTTAGGATTGACTGGTTGGATCCCCTTCCAATGTTGAATCTAATTTAGCCTTTATAGTTAATGACTATTTACAGATACTATTTAAAAAGTAATTGAAGGTTAGGGTAATCAACTGTTCCACTTTGTCTAGGGTTGTCCTGGAACAGAAACTCTTGCATTCCAAGAAACCCCAGTTCTAGGCATACTGGAGTAGTTGGTCACCCTAGTACAAATTTATCAGCTGGTTGGTGTCTTATCCTTCTGGGACTTCCCAGATGGCACTAGTGGTAAAGAACCCACCTGCTAATACAGGAGACACAGGAGATGTGGGTTCAATCCCTGGCTCAGGAAGATGCCCTGGAGTAGGAAATGGCAACCCACTCCAGTATTCTTGTTTGGAAAATCCTATGGACAGTGCAGCCTGGTGGGCTACAGTTCATGGGGGTGCAAAGAGTTGGACATGACTGAGCGACTAAGTGTGCATGCTAGGTTATTAGAGGATACTTGTTTCCTTCCTTCTCCCCCAAACTTTTCTCCAAGCCAGTTGTTTTATGCTCTGCTGTTAGAAAATGGAGATGAGCATGTGTGTGGTTGCATGTGTTTTGGGGAGGGTTCTCTTCCCTGGCATGAAGAGAGAGCAAGAATTTGTGTCTGCTGTGTGTGAATTTGTGTAGTTCTGTTCATGAAAGCATACACACATGCACATTTACACATAATCTCCCAAATATTTGCTAAGCGATTATCATGTGAAAGTTATGGAGGAAACAGCTGGAAGCAGAGAGAAACTGACCAAATATATTTAAGCAGTCAGAGTCACTGCCCTTAAGGAAACTTTGACCTGATTTTCAGGGTAGGGACCTTAGCGTGGGGTGGAAGGGGATAATTCAGAGAAATTCAAAAGACTGAATTAATTGACCAGCAATGTCACTTCAAAAGAATATTCTCTGGTCTATACATAGTCCAGGGCACAGAGCGGTTTCTGTGGATGAAGTCTCAGGGGGAACCGCAGAGCCCACTGCGCGAGGCCTGAGGATCTTGTCTCAGCTCAGATTTGAAGGGCTTCAATCTTCGCAGTGGTTCCTGGTTTCCGGCAGGCAGCCTCCTCTGATTTGTTTACAGATCTGATCACCACTTGGCCTTTTGTTCTGTAGGGCAGAAAGGCCTCTCTGCTTGCTGTTTGGTGACGTCTGAACAAGTCTTCTATTCCCTCCAGCCTCCTGACTCAGCAGCCCAGGCTCTGTTCTCAAAAGTCCCACTCTCTCCCTTACGTCCTCGGTCCCCTAGGACCTAGCCTTTGAATTCAGAGTCTGCGACCTAAGACTCAAAGTCTGGGCTCTTTAAGTTCATTAAGAAAATTGTGCCCTCAAACCCAGACACTTGTTCTTCCTGTTTTCTCATTAACTCCCTTCAGCTACTTAGAATTATAAGCATCCTTTAATATTAGCATCACTACAAATTGTACCCTGCCCTGCCACCTGAAGGAAGGTCCTGTCCCCTCCCTCTGCCCATATTACCGATATGCCTGTATGGGTCCAAACTCTGAAATTTAGAAGGTTTTTTTCCCTCTCTACCTTGAAGGCCTCTGCGCTGGAGATTTACCATTATCTTTTCTTGGAACACTACTTGTGTTAGTTTGCTGCCATAACAAAGCACCGCAGACTGGAGGGCTTGAATAAGAGACATTTGTTTTCTCAGTTTTGAAGGTTACAAGTCCAAGGTCAAGGGGTCAGCAGGGTTGGTTTCCTTCTGAGGCCTCTTTCCTTGGAAGTGGCCTTCTCCCAGTGTCTTCATATGAGCTTCCCTTCGTGTGACTCTATGTCCTAGCCTCCTCTTTGGACACCAGTCCTTCTGGATTAGAATTACCTCAATGACCCCAATTTAACTTAATTACCCTTTACAGGCCCTGTATGCAAATATAGTTGCCTTCTGAGGGCCAAGGGGGTTAGGGCTTCAGCATATGGATGCTGGGAGCACGTGATTCAGCCCATACACTGCCTAAGATCAGATATGTATATTGTAATGGAGAAAGGCTTAGCTTCTAAGGATTGGCCCCCAGTTTATATTTTTCTTAATATAGGGAAGTTCAGTCACTCGGTTGTGTCCGGCTCTTTGTGACTCCATTGACTGCAGCACACCAGGCTTCCCTGTCCACCACCAACACCTGGAGCTGGCTCACACTTGGACTGGGCAAATATTTTATTTTTATCGTATTGTAGGGTAGACACACTTTTTAATTTTTAACGAGGATAATTCCTTTACAGTGTTGTGCTGGTTTCTGCTGTACAACAACATGAATTAGCTATGAATAAACAGATATGCCTGCCCTCTTGAGCCTCCCCCCACCTCCAAATCCCACCTCTCTAGGCCATCCGAGAGCACAGAGCTGCTCCCTTTCTATGTGACTCTTACAATAAAAACACACAAATATGTGTACTGAAAAATCATAGCTTGTCAGAAGATATGATTATAAATTGCAAGATAGACTACTATGTTCACAACGTATCCAATAAGATTTAAAATCCAAAACGGCTTTGACTTCTGCTTGCCATAGTCATTGGTTGCAATCTCAGGCAGATTTTTTTCTTCTTCTTCTTTTTTTTTTTTTACAAACCCTTTTCTTGAGGGCTGCCTTTCAATAGATCACAGCAAGGGAGCTGTTCTGCTACGTATGAAACTCTGACCCAGGCAGATTTTAATAGCTAGTTACATTTATTTTACTGGGACACACAATTAACAAGATGATAGTGGAACAACATATATGGGCCATCACCCAGAGTGCCTTTCTTTCTCATCAGTGGAAAAATTGTAGCCATCTAGTTGTAACCTTGCTAATATTCAGATTTGAATGAAATTCGATGAATGTCTAGAAATAAAATGAATACGAGCAATAATCAAGCATCTGTATGCTGGTAGTTGTAATTTTCTAAATTATTTTCAAACCAAACGAGCTGGGATATAGTGTCCTGGGAGTTTGGATTGGACTTGAGTCCTCTGGGAGCAAACCTTCAAGAGTTATTTTCCTGAAAAGTGTGGCAGGGCATGGAGTTGAGAAAAGAAAGCTGAGAAAGGAAAGGGCAGCTTCTAGGGGAGACTCCCATTAGGAAAGCCAATGATCAATTCATACGTTGAGGGAAGGTGTTGTACCTGGTTATGTGCCAACAACAAGGAAACTGGGGCATCTTAGGGGAGAAAAGACTCCAAGAGCAAGCATTGATAGTAATTTAGTGAAATGCTCGAGGACACACTGTGAATGGTATTCTGTGTGGTCCCCCCGAGACTAGTACAGACATGTCCTGGGGGACTTCTTATCTACCTGCTGCTGCTGCTGCTGCTAAGTCGCTTCAGTCGTGTCCGATTCTGTGCAACCCCATAGACGGCAGCCCACCAGGCTCCCCGTCCCTGGGATTCTCCAGGCAAGAACACTGGAGTGGGTTGCCATTTCCTTCTCCAATGCATGAAAGTGAAAAGTGAAAGTGAAGTCGCTTAGTCCTTTCCGGCTCTTAGCGACCCCATGGACTGCAGCCCACCAAGCTCCTCCATCCATGGGATTTTCCAGGGCAGCAGAATTAATGTCAGACACAAAGAGAAAGGGTGGGACTCCTCTGAAAAGTTTCTCTGTTAAGTGAGGGGGAAGGTTAGTAAGTACAAGTTCTCAGGGTAGCATTTAGGAATACATTGCTTTGAGATAAATAGCAAAGTCTATGTTGCAAAAAACAAAACAAAACAAAACAAAACTATTTGCTTTAATTAATCTATAGAGAGATTACTTTTTTTCACTTAATAACTATTTTTTAAATCAGTGCTAGTATGTTTTGACAAAAAAGACAAAAAGTCCTAACATTTTGCAATGTGAATGCATTCAGAGAAATGATGGAGGTTTAGCTGCCTCTGTTCTCTGCAGCATTTTCTAATACAGATACATTAAATTTAGCCTGCTGCTGCTGCTGCTAAGTCGCTTCAGTCGTGTCTGACTCTGTGCAACCCCATAGACTGAAGCTTACCAGGCTCCCCCGTCCCTGGGATTCTCCAGGCAAGAACATGGAGTGGGTTGCCATTTCCTTCTCCAATGTGTGAAAGTGAAAAGTGAAAGTGAAGTTGCTCAGTCGTGTCTGACTCTTAGCGACCCCATGGACTGCAGCCTACCAGGCTCCTCCGCCCAGGGGATTTTCCAGGCAAGAGGACTGGAGTGGGGTGCCATTGCCTTCTCCAAACTAGCCAATAAAACAGATTCAGTAAATTTGATTACTACATATTTGTAATGGAATATTATTCATCCATAAAAAGGGTGCCATAAAAATTAGTCATTATATGAAAATTTGTTCCACATATAAATAAAACCAATAAGTTTAAAAAGTACATGTTGTATAAATCTATATTATAAATAAACACCTTCACAGAAAAGCCTAGATGGACACAAATGTTGAGTGATTTATCTATCAGTAGATTATTTTAACTTTCTTGCTAATCCTACAAAGCACCATAAAAATGTAAAAAATAAGTGATATAAAAGTTTTAAATGTTTTTTGATGGTGGCTGCTGTTGATGACAAGTGAATCGTATGTGAAGACTGAGTGTAGCCCCTGTGTACTCAACAGGGCTGTTATTTCCCCCGTGGAGAGACAATTTCTTCCTAGGGAGCAAAGAAATCCAAGCTACTACAATGGTTTGTGACCTTCCAAAGTATCACTCTACATGACCAGATATATCTGTCCTACCAAAATTTCAAGGAAGAGGAGAGGAGATCAGAAAGGAAAAGAAAAAAAATAAGTTTAAAAGGCTCCTTTTGGGGGAATAATGATCGGAAAATGATTGAGAAACATTGGCTGAGCATTGCCTAATATTTTTGGGACTGTGGTTGGTATGTTGAGGTATACCTGTTTTGTTTTGTTTTGTTTTGTTTTGTTTTGTTTTCCTTTCCATAAGTAACTTCTTAAGACTAAAGCAATTGAAATGCCAAGTAAGTGATTTTTTTTTTTTTTAAACGGCTTCCCTGGACTAAGTGTCCCAGGCTGACGCAAGTAGCATGTCATCCTCTGTCTCTGGAAGTGATCTCCCACGACAGAGAAAGCCAAGCTGTGTGCAGTCTGTGATCTTACCTACAGCTGATGTCTTACCAGGGCTTCAAACCCCTAGCTCTGGCATTTCAGAAGGCTCTTAACTTATGAAGCAGTCAGTTCATCTCATCAACCCTCCTGGGACCCAGAGAAGTGTATTAAAAAGAATGTCATGTGCCCTGTTGGAAACATTAAGTCAAAGAATCTCCCTGATAGGTATCTCTGCGCAGAATGCCGTCCTGGGGCCATGCCAGTGGCGCCTGGCTGTCTCATTTCCAAGGCGGCAATTGAGTGATAATTGCAGGATCCTATTTTGAACAACACTACAGCAGAGCCTGATAAAGTTTGTAACTATTTAGATCGAAATCTGAGAACTCTAAACAATTTATTTACAAAGAAAGACACAGATAGGTTTTAACTACCTCATAAATCGGCTCTCCTTGACCGCAAAGACAGCAGATAGCCGGTTCCTGGGAGAATCAATCAGCCCTGGACAAGGATTATTCCCTCAGATGGGGCTTCCTTTGGTGTACAGCTTTCATAATTACCAGACCGGGCCAAGCCTGTGCCAGCACTAAGCTGACAAAGCTGAGGGAAAGCCCTGGGGCTTCACTTTGAGGGTTGAGGGTAGGAGGCTCTGAGAAGTGCTGGGGATGAACTGGTGAGATGTTCTAAGCAGATAAACTGGGTGAAGCCCCAGAATAGAATCCTGAGACCTGGAATTCCCAGCCTTGGCCCTGTGGCACGTGGGGCTAGATCTTCTTTGTTGTGGGGCAGTCCTGTGCCCTGTGGGATGTGGGCAGCATCCCTGGTACCCTCTAGCCACTAGACACCAATGTCAGCCCTCCTCCTCCCAGTCCTGACCACCACATGTTTCCAGAGGCTTTCAAATATCCCCTGGGACAACATTTAGCCCCGGCCTTTGAGAACCACTGCCTGAGGCAATAACATTCCTTGGGTTTTTCGACGTGGTTTTTTAGGGGTTAATCTTTTTTTTTTTTTTCCCCAAGCACAGATTGATATTTGGGTATCATGTCTTCTCTCCCTTCAGGCCTCTCTGAGTGCCCCGCGATACAATTACACATTGGCTAATTCTTCCATCTTTAACCTGAAGCTTTGAAAGGAAACAGCTTTTATCTTCTCTGTTACACGGAGGGGAGTGGGATGGGTTTGACTATCTATTGCTTTGCATGCAAATTTTAATCCTTTAATCACCTTCCCACACTTTAGGGGGGTGATACTGAGAATCCACCAGCCCATCCAGCCTTGATTTTAGGCCTGTATACAGACTGGAGGAAACCTGGAAAGGTCATTTCTTCCCCCTAGCCATAATATCCAGGTTTTAGTGTGAGATAATTTGGGGGTTTTTCTCCATCTTTTAGCTCCGAGGAAGCCAACGCTTAAACTTCTGTCCTCTCTGCCCGGGTCCATAATGTGAAGGAACTTTTTCACTTATAATTTGCCTATTGTTCTCAATACTCAAATTTCTTTGTCCTGGGGGAGGAGGAGTACTTTTAAGAGCTTGTGTGACGCCTTCATTTGGTGCCAGTGATCATTATTTCTCAGGCAGTGTGAAATTTAAAAATAAAGCTCTGTCTTTTGGCAAATTCTGCAATAGAATAAAGCAAAAGTTTTCCTTTATTTTGAGTAGCAGTCATTAAAACGAGCGCAGACATTTGCTTTTTCTCCGTGAGCTCTTAATTGTCTAATGACAAAGGAGGATGCCGGCTCCATTTACGCGCCGTTATGTCTATGATTTGTGCAGGGTCTGTTTCCAAAGCAACTTCTTATCTGGCGGAGATGGCATTGCTTGTTGACTCTGCTCACTGTGAACACAGTGCCATAAATTACATGGCTCCGGTTTTTTTCTTCTTGTAGTCTAATCATTTCTCTGGGGAAAACAGTGTCCTGCTGGGACTTGCCCTTCACAGCATGCGTAAAAACACATGCCAAACTCCAACATGACCAGAGGATAGTACGCTTTTCCATTCATCTCGGACAAAGCACTCTGCATCACACAAAGTTGTTTTCCAACGTTCACACTCTCAACAAAATATTTCTCTGTGTTAGGAAGTGAGGTCGTGAGGGACAAAGATAGACCAAAATATAAAACTGTGAGCATTGAAAACAACATTGAGAGAAAAAATGGTAATGGCAATGTTCTTTCACCTTTAGGATTATAAAGGATGACAGACGCCTGAGTGGTGTGTATGCTCAGTTGTGGCCGACTCTTTGAGACCCCTGGACAGTAACCCGCCAGGCTCTCTTGTCCATGAAATTTTCAAGGAAAGTATACTGGAATGGATTGCCATTTTCTCCTCCAGGAGATCTTCCTGACCTCGGGGTTGAAATCATGTCTCCCGAGTCTCCTGTACTGGCAGACAGATTCTTTACCAGGGAACCACTAGGGAGGATGGCCGGGGCCTGAAAGAACTCCTCATCCACTCTCGTTGTAGCTTCGATTAAGAAACTGATACTGAAAGAAGAGAAGGGAGTTGTTCCTCTTGAAGCAGTTGGCCAATTGCAGTGTTGACCCTAAAACTTAACCGTGACTTGGACTCCCCATCTCTTTTAACTGCAATTCACTGCCCATCCCCAGCAAGAAAACTGCATGTTCCTGCCTCAGGGCCTTTGTACGGGCTGCGTCCACTGTCTGCAATGAACTCTTCCCTCAATGCACCCCCCCACCCCCAGGTATTGTCTTCATTTATTTACCTGTTGTTTCTGCTCAGAGATCCTCTCCTCAGAGACCTTGCTGTCTACAACAGCGGGCCCTGGTTGTCCCCATTCTCTCTGCTTATCTTGCTTTCCATCAGAGCATTTACTACTACCTGGTATTATATTCATTTCTTTGCCTCACTGCCTAGAAATTTAGAAGTCTGTTCTCAGGATGCAATCTACAATGTGGGCAAAGATTTGTGTATAAGGATGGTCTCTGTAGAGAAAATACGTAAAGAAGCTAAACGTTTAGCTATGCTGCTACCAAGTCACTTCAGTCGTGTCCGACTCTGTGCGACCCCATAGATGAGAGCCCACCAGGCTCCCCCGTCCCTGGGATTCTCAAGGCAAGAACACTGGAGTGGGTTGCCATTTCCTTCTCCAATGCATGAAAGTGAAAAGTGAAAGTGAAGTCTCTCAGTCGTGTCCAACTCCTAGTGACCCCATGGACTGTAGCCCACCAGGCTCCTCCATCCATGGGATTTTCCAGGCAGGAGTACTGGAGTGGGTGCCATTGCCTTCTCTGAAAAGTTTAGCTATAGGGAAATGAATAAAATAACAGCATATGTACATATAATACAGTATCCAGCTTTTACAAATGACATTTGCTTCGAGGATGAAGGACAGTGCCTTATATATCTTTCTCCTGGCACATTAGGGTATTTATCAGCACACAAAAAGATGTGCAGAGAAGATTTCAACAGGCTGAAAACTAGGACTGTGTGTATGCCAGTCTATGGATAAATTTTCACCTTCATACCTGTAAAGAACATCAGACCATCAAGGTGAGAGCTTCTTCGGTAGTCATGGCCAACACCTCGTTCTGGGTCCCAGGACCCAGGAGGAGGTGAGACAGAAATGGAGAAGCCAAGGTGTCCTAATTGGGAACTGATTTGTGGCCTGCCCTGGACACTTATGTCCCCTACAGAGAGACACATTCTTTCAATCGTCTCTAAGTTTTAAATATTTTAAGAATGCAGTTCCTGGTAATGTATTAATAGCGAGAATTGGGGCAGATGTGAAAAGTGGTATGTGTGACATTGGAAATAAAAAGGGATGGGAACTGAAAACATCTCAGAAGCTGCCAATTATGCAGGTTGTAATTTTCATGTATTATGTTAGAAAGTGAATACATTGAACTGGAATATTCAGGAATATCAGCATTTTCCTAAGATCAGGCCCTGAGTAGATAAAGAACATCCTCAATAAAGCATAGCCAGAGAAAGAAAGGGCTGCTGGAATAGGAGTCTATGGGGAAGGGGACTTAAATATCAACACATCAGAGAAGAGGGTCGGCAAGATCACAGTGGGGTGAAGAGTAAGAACAGCAGCAGCCACCACACAATCTAGTCTGATCTACTGAACCGTCACCACCACTCTGGCAGAACCATGAGGGTCAACAGTCAGTATGAAGAAAATAAAGCACCAGATATTTAAAGACATTCTGAAACATAAAAGATGATAGAGAGTGTATTTGCCTCTAGGGCTGCTCAAACAGCAGAAATGTATTGTCTCATAGTTTTGGAGGCTAGAAGTCCAAGATCAAGATGTCTACAGGGCCAGGCTTCCTCTGAAGATGCTAGGAAAGGAGGGTTCCAGACCTTTATTGTAGCTTCTAGAAGTTCCTTGGCTTATACCAGCGTGCCTGCCATCTTCACATGGTCTTCTCCTTGTGCACGTGTCTATGTCCACAGTTCCTCTTTTTGTGATGACACCAGTCCTGCTCTAATATGGCTTCATCTCACCTAATTACATCTGCAATGACTCTGTTTACAAATAGGCCACATTCTAAGATATTGGAGGTGAGCATGACAACATATGAGTTTGAAGAGGACACCATTCAGTGAATAACACAGAGTTAATGCATATTAAATAAAACATTTTTAATTCCAGAAAAAGAAGACTTTAGAGAGCATCTATTTTGTATTCTCAGTATAACACAAGATGCTGTAAATTTCATGACGTAAAATTGAACAGTGGAATTAGAACATAGCAGACTGAGATGAAAGAATGCTCATTGAGATGCAGCAGACCTGCAAGGGAAAAATGGAAAAGATTCACATGAAAGCTGAAAATTGCAGGTCAATGAAAACCCATGTTAGGAATAGTGAGATAAAGAATCAACGCTGTAGGAATCTGAATTGATGCTATAACATTTGAGACCCTTTTCTTTTTAGACTTTTGGGAAAACACAAAGAAATGAAGTAATAAAATAGATGTAGATGTATGGATGGGCTTCCCTGGTGGCTTTGTGGTAAAGAATCTGCCTGCCAATGCAGGAGACATAAATAGAAATAGGAGAGAGAGGGAGGCAGTTGTGGAAGAGAAGGAGATGGAAAGACACTGAGAATAAAAATTTTCTATGTTCCAAGTCCAAGTGGGGAGAAGACTGCTTGTTCTTTGGTCACAGAATGTTGTAATCAGCAGAACCAGTTTTAAACCCTCCAGCCAATCTTGGATGAGACTGCTGGAATTCACCTGTTTCTGAAGACCTGAAAATCGGTGACAATTTTATTCTTCTGAAATTCAATAAACAAGAGCCACACCCCTTAACTCTGTTTCCAAGGCTTTTGGTCAAGCAACTCTCTAGATTCTGGTTTCTGAAATTCCAATAATTCCTGAATTCCATATTTCTTGAAACCCTCTATAAAACCATTTCAAAAATGGTATAAGAAAACAGAAGTGAATACCTGACAGAGAGACTAGGAAAGACTTTCTAAACATCAATTAACTTTAAAAATTAGAAAAAAAAAGATAATTATAAAAAATTAAAGGTATTTGAGTTTCACCAATAATCTAAGCAGTATTCTTGCCTGGAGAATCCCATGGATAGAGGAACCTGGTGGGCTACGGTGCATAGGGTTGCAAGGAGTCGAACACAACAGAAGCGACTTAGCATGCATTAGCACAATGCTCTAAATGACATTGTTAGCCAGACAATGTAGAAAAATATTTCTCATCAAATGTGGGAGAGAAATCCAGTTATGATTAGCAGCCATCCTATTTAAGGAACTTATATCACTCAGGAGACATTACTTTGCCAACAAAGGTCCGTCTAGTCAAGGCTATGGTTTTTCCAGTAGTCATGTACGGATGCGAGAGTTGGACTGTGAAGAAAGCTGAGCGCCGAAGAATTGATGCTTTTGAACTGTGGTGTTGGAGAAGACAAGTCTTGAGAGTCCCTTGGACTGCAAGGAGATCTAATCAGTCCATTCTGAAGGAGATCAGCCCTGGGATTTCTTTGGAAGGAATGATGCTAAAGCTGAAACTCCAGTACTTTGGCCACCTCATGTGAAGAGTTGACTCATTGGAAAAGACTTTGATGCTGGGAGGGATTGGGGGCAGGAGGAGAAGGGGACGACAGAGGATGAGATGGCTGGATGGCATCACTGACTCGATGGACGTGAATCTGGGTGAACTCCGGGAGTTGGTGGTGGACAGGGAGGCCTGGCGTGCTGTGATTCATGGGGTTGCAAAGAGTTGGACACGACTGAGAGACTGAACTGAACTGATATCACTCAGGAATAAAGATGTCAAACCTCAATAGCAAAATAGGCAAAAGAGATGACAGTTCACAGAAGAAATGCAAATGACAGTGCCCAGCACTTGTAAGTCAAAATAAAGGAAATCATATGAAAAATGCAAATTAAAATCCTACTGGCATTCTGTACATCGAATTAGCAAAGATCAGATGTGGTGATGCCAGTGTGATCCAAGAGTGTGATCACGTGGACACACTCAGCCAAGGGAGGTAGAAGTTGGAATGATCTTTCTGAAGGTTTCATCATATAGAAGGAGACTTAAAGCAAAGTTTATCCCCTTTCCCCAGAATCCCCCTTCCAGGTATCTATCCTTTGGAAATAACAAGAAGCTCAAACCAAATTTTCAGAGCAGAGGGCATCTCTGACATGTTTTCAATTGTGCAACGTTTCCAAAGACATCCAACAACCATGAACATGATGCCTTAAATTTTGATGAATCCATATGATGGAGTATTTTGCAGTCATTATCATGGAGTTTGCAAGAAGTTTTTGTTTATTTATGTATTTTAAATTTTTCGGCTGTGCTGGGTCTTTGTTGCAGTGTGCAGGCTTCTCACTGCAGTGGCTTCGCTTGTTGCGGAGCACAGGCTCCATGCCCCTGGGCTGGGAAGTTGTGGCGCATGGGCTCAGTTGCTCTGCTGCATGTGGGATCTTCCAGAATCAGGGACTGAACCTATCAGTCAGGGATTGAATCCGTGCAGTCCCCTGCACTGGCAGGCAGATTCTTAACCACTGGACCACCAGGGAAGGCTACAAGAAATTTTTATTCACATGTGGAAATGCTTCTGCTAGAGCAAATTAAAATCAGGGTATAAGATTGTATTAGCTGTAAGATTTAAGTTTTGTTAAAATATGTGTTTATAATTCAAATGTTATTAAAATGTGTGTAGAAAAATCCAATGGAAAATACATCCATATTTTCCCCAGTAATTATCTTTAAATAATTTGATTATAGGTGATTATTATTTTCTAAATTTTGATCATCTTTTATCACTGGCTGTTTATTAAGTCTCTATCTGCAAAACTTCTAGCCTCTTGCAGATAATGTCCCTTCTTTTCTTTTTTTTCTTAAACATAATTATACCTTTCACTAAAACACGTCTGTCATGAATGTAGCAGGAGTATATACGGCATTTTAGTTGCATCCCAGCTTCCTGGTGGGCTGCATGGCTTTTCCAGAATTCTTCCCCCCTCCCTTTTTTTTTTCTGTAGCCCTGTCTCAGTGACTCATGAGTCCAGATTCAGGCACCATCCCAAGGTGGCTATGGGAGTGTTATCCCAGACTATGGGGACATGGGACAGACCTGTGGCTTATCTCCCGAAACTGCTGGACAGTATTGCCACTGGGTGGCTCGGATGCTTACGGGCAGTTGCTGCAGTTGCCTTACTGGTCCGGGAGGCAACCAAGCTGACTTTGGGCCAAGATTTGATCATAAAAGTCCCGCATGAGGTCAACACTCTCCTGCGAGGGGACCCCCATAAATGGCTGTCAACATCCCGGATTACTCAATACCAGGGACTGTTATGTGAGAAGCCCCATGTTACTATTGAGCCTTGTCAGGCTCTGAATCTGGCCACTCTCCTTCCTGTGGGAGAAGGTGGGCCCTCACATGATTGCAAGGAAATACGCCAGCAGACCTGACTCGAGAGACCAGCCAATCCCGGACCCAGATTGGGTCCTGTCCACCCATGGCACCAGCCTGGTGAGACAAGGACAGTGACGGTCGGGATATGCAGTCGTCACGGAAGAAATCGTCGCTGAGGCTCGCTCTCTGCCATCACACTGGTCCACTCAATGGGCCAAACTATATGCTTTAATCCAGGCCCTCCAGCTGTCAAAGGTAAGAAGACAAACATTTACACAGACTTGTAATGTTGTATAATGTTGTATAAACTTGTATGTTCTTGGGATGGGTAGAAGCTTTTCCTACCCTGACTGAAAGAGCATCAGAAGCAGCCTGGTGCCTGCTCAGGAAGATAGTTCCCAGATTCGGATTTCCTACCAGCATTGGATCGGACAATGGTCTGGCTTTCGTAGCTGATTCAGTACAAGTAAGCAAAACTTTAAACATCAAGTGGAAATTACATACAGCATATATGCCCCACAGTTCTGGGATGGTGGAAGGAACCAACCAGACACTTAAAGAGACACTCTCCAACTGGATCATAGAGACTGACTGCTCCTGGGTGGACTTGTTTCTGACGGCTCTGCTCAGATTCAGGATGACTCCACAGTCCCATGGCTATTCTCCATACGAAATTGTGTATGGGAGGCCCCTCCCATAATAAAACAGGTGTCAACAAATTTGCCTCAGGTAAGGGGAGATGAGATTTCACAGCAGATGGAACAACTGGGTAAGGTAATAAATCAGGTAACTAAGTTTGTGCAAGAAAGGTCTCCCCATGGGGAACAGATTCACAAATTTGTGCCTGGGGATCAGGTGTGGGTCAAGGACTGGAAACATGACTCCTTGGCCCCACATTGGAAGGGTCCATTTACTGTTCTAACCACCCCTAGAGCAGTTAAAGTTGCAAGTGTCACTCCCTGGATCCACCACATGAGGATGAAGAGAACGTACCACGCAGACCCAGAAAACGCTGAGTGGACTGTGCAGAGAGACCCCACTGACCCTCGAGAGACTAAGATCATCCAAGAAGAAGAAGGAAAAGAAGATCCTGGACCAGCCCCTTTAGGATGAAGCTGCATAATCAAATCCTGCTGCTTGGCCTCATCAACATGATTTTGAATTTAACTTCCATTTCAACTCAGGACAATGTTTTCATCTCACGGGCATATTTCTACGCGGACTTCCACAACACCTCCAACTGCTGGGTATGTGGGGCTATGCCTCTGTCTGTGATGGACTTCCTTGGTGGGTGTCACTGCTGTGCCAAGGAGATTTTAAACCACTGTGCTAGTTTCTGGGATGACAAAAAGAGACTTTCTCTTGTCAATCATAATCTCTTCCTGCTCTCTTGGTAAGCCAGAACTACAGTCAATAAACTTGAGTCATGGGGTTACATTTGATGTAAACACCAGTTTCATAGAAGTAACAAAAGCCTAACCTACAACAAGCCTTGGTAAATCTACCTAATTTACATGCTAGGTGGGCAAGGTCTGTGTTTCAGTGGTGTGAGTATATTGCTGCCTTATTCATACCTTCTATAGGGACAACAGATACTATGATTAAATTAGAAGCCTTGACTAATTTCACAAAACAGGCCCTCCTAGATAGTGCTAAAGCCATCCAAGCCTTAAATGAAGAACAAATCCAAATGAGAAAAGTGGTAATTCAAAATAGAATGGCTTTGGACATGCTCACAGCTACTCAATAAGGGACCTGTGCTATAATTAAGGTTGGATGTTGTGTATATATTCCTGATTTATCTGGCAATGTATCATCTACTTTACATGACATGAAAAACCAGGTAAAAGTAATGTCAAATGAAGACAGTCCTTTCTGGACTTCGGTCCTATCTTGGGTGAAGGGTGATTGGTGGAAAATTATATTTACCATTGTTACATTTGCCTTCATAGTTCTGCTTTGTGGGCCCTGCATTTTACAATGTATTATGAGCTTTGTAACCCAAAGGTCTGTGTCGTTCTCCCAAATTGGCAGTCAGAGAGCCAGAATGCAATATAATCCCTATGAATGATGCTCATACTATGAGTTAAGAGCATCAAGAGAGGGGAGTGAAGGAGGAAACAGACAGAACAGGCTCCATCTTGAAAGCAGGACTCCATCTTGGGCCAGACTGTGGACTTTGAGCTATATGCCCAGTATTTATGGAAATGACATACCAACTGGAAAACCAGCCCCCCCACAGCCCCCCCAATAGAAGAGCCCCAAGCTCATATCTAGACTCTCCATGGCCTAAAAGAATACACTAATTATCTGTGTAACCAAATAGAATCATAAATTCTATTATGCTTATGGGAGTATGACCACAGGCCTATCGATAATTGTCCACTGTTAACTACCTAGGCTTAAGGCATACGAATCATGGGTTTAAGGCATATGAATCACAAGTTAACTTCGATTGTATCTTTCTTTTCCTTTGTTCAGACTAGTTTCAGAGAATTTGGGGAGGTGGGTTTGGGCATGTAGACTTAGGGTATATAAGGTTTTCACAAAAATTGGTCGGGGTCCTTGGCTAAAAGGAGACTTTGCCTTGGGCCCGCCGGTGTAATAAACTGTACTCCACTATCTGCATCGTCCTTCTGAGTGGGTTTGTTTCCCAGAAGGTGTGGCTCCAACAAGAACACAGATCAGAAAGAGAATTGGGTCCTGGATCTCTGCTAGCTGGCGTTGATATAACCCTTAATACACATTTCATCAAGAGACGTTTTCACAAGTCCAATTTTATAATTGCTCCCATTCCGGGAACTGGTCCTTTCCTGTGGCCACGGGCTGTTTTGTGTCCTTATAGGTGCTCTTTTATTTGTCATAAAACAAGAAACAGATTATTGGCTAGATTCTAGACTGTACGTGTTATTTTTACAATCACATATAAACACACAAACCACAAATATCATTGCAAACAAAAAATTTTCTAAAGATAGGCAAAAATTGTCATAATAAGACGACATGCAAATAAAAGAATTTAGAAGTTATGAAAATAATGAGACTGTTTAAGGTTTAAAAAAAAAAGACGAGTATGTCTAAGAAAATTTAACTGGCATTTCTTTGGATTGTGGGGAGCGTAGATTTT
The DNA here is from genome assembly GCF_032452875.1 of Bos javanicus. NCBI lineage: Eukaryota > Metazoa > Chordata > Mammalia > Artiodactyla > Bovidae > Bos > Bos javanicus. The sequence continues at coordinate 147,675,919 of NC_083868.1, read as the reverse complement.
TGTTTTCTTCTTCGTACTTCAGTGTGTCTCAAGTTCTCTATCATGAGTCAGAAAAAGGAAGCCTATTATTTTCAGAATGGGGTGGGATGGGCGGGGTTGGAGAACAACAGCAAAGACAATTACAGAGTAAAGTTGATCTTGAAAAAAAAAAACAACTCCCCTAAATGAAGACTGGCTTGTACATTACCTCCTCTGCGTAGCCCACCCACAGCAACTGTGCCCCTGAAGTCGGGTTTATCAGCCTTACTTTGCAAAAGTGAAAACTGAGACTTAGGCGGATCCTACAGGGTTCCTGCAGCCACACATCTGGAATGGAGACATGACTTTCATCTGCTCTTCATTCCACCCCTGGAGGAGGCGAACAGACCCCCACTGGGCGTACCTAGCTGATGGAGAAACAGCGGATGCGGGGTACTTGCAGGGTATTTCCCTAGGGTTCAGTTCAGAATCACCACTTCCGTGAACCACAGGGACCTTCTTTTTTTCTTGCCCTGGAAAACGAATGGAACCTACCATGCAAGTCAAAACATTCTCAAGGGGTTCATTTTTGTCTTTTTTTTTTTTTTTTTTTGCACACACAATCATAAAATCAGTTGGAGTGTGGGTTTTTCCCTTCTGTCTTCCCCATTGTCAGATACCCTCGCTTCACATCCAACTGGCTCTTTTCTGTTCTCCACGTGCTGGGATGTGGAGACAGGAGCAGAGGAAAGGAGGTAATGTGGCTCAGTTGATATTGACAGCATTAAGACATGCTTCCCCAAAGCCCTGTTCCCCAGAAGGAGGCAGACTCGCCCAGCGGCCCCATTGTGGGTGGCATCCCAGTGCCCCTCAGGCGGGACTGCTGGCCGCCACATTCTGCAGACCCCAGCCTCCTTTGTTCTTCTGGATAATGTCGCAGGTTGGAGCTCAAAAGAATCTGAAGGCAGATAGGCAATCTTGTGACATGGAGAACTCACTTGGCTTTTGAGTTTAGCATTGTGCTGAGAATGAATCGCTTCTCTGGGGCTGTGCCTTTCCCCCTCTTTTGCACTTACTGCTTCACTTAGGTGGCATAAGATGCCGGGAGCCTGTCCACCTCGCAGGCAAGGTGAAGCAAGAGTTATCCTTTATTTATGTGATTCGTGCTAGCGCGTTCCTTTTGACCGAAACGAGCAGGTAATTGAGAGCAGAGGTACTTTGAGGTTTCCCATTCAATCCCTGCTTGAATTATCTAGGAAATGGCTTCATTTCCTAAGTTTGCATGAGGACAGCATCTCGGATGAATCACGCGGCCTGATATTAGGAAGAAAGTGCAGGTATCTTAATTATTAATAGAACCAAGCTGACTGCTTCGTCCCTAAAAGGCAGCCTAAACATGGAACACCTGAGTGAGGCTAGTTCACGGACATGTTCTGGGAATGATCTTGGATTTCTGCTAGTCTGGGAGAGGCCAGTGATAGGTCACTGAGTTTGTCAAGGAGGCAGAGACCCCCTCTCAGGTGCACACGTGTCTGTCCACGTTTGCTCGGACATCCAGAGGGAGGGTTTGGGTAACAATTTGAAATAGAGCCGCCTGTGTCAGTGAGCTGTGAGGGTGCCTACCAGTGATCAAAGTTACGTCACTAATTCTTATAACGATGCTATACAGTGGCAGGTACTACCTCCAGTATCTAGATGAAGAATACTATTCCCAAAGCCATGTTTCCCAGGAGGAGGCAGAACTTTGCCTGGCAGTTCCACTGTGCGCAGCATCCCAGCCTGCCTTGGGCAGGACTGCTGGATGCCACGTTCTGCAGACCCCAGCAACATTTGTCCTTCTGGAGAACATAGCTCCTTGGTGTTCAAAATATATTATAGGGGGGCTTCCCTGGTGGTCCAGTGGTTACGAATCTGCCTTCCAATGCGGGTGACTCAGGTTTGATCCCTGGACAGGGAACTAAGATCTCACATGCCGCAGAGATGCACTGCAGCTGGGGAAAGCCCATGTGCTGCAACGAAGACCCAGCCAAAAACAAAAAAACAGGAAATCTTGTGATGTGGAGCCTTTGGAATGCTGCTTCGTCTGGCTTTTGAGTTTAGTGTGAGTGCTAAGTCATGTCAGTCCTGTCTGACTCTGCGCAACCCTATGGATGGTAGTCCACTAGGCTCTTCTGTCCATGGGATTCTCCAGGCAAGAGTACTGGAGTGGGTTGCCATTTCCTTCTCCAGGGGATCTTCCTGACCCAGGGATCGAGATGAGAATTAGTGATATAACCTGTGATCACTGTTAGGCACCCTGGCACCACACTGACACAATGTATCTCCTGAATTGGCAGGTGGGTTCTTTAGCCTAGCACCACCAGGAAGCCCAAGGAAGATGTGAGAAGATGCCAAGGAACACTGGTTAGACTTGGAAGGGTTTTGCAGCTACCAGAGTGGCCAAGTCTGCCTTTGGCCTCAGGACCAATTATGTCTCAAAACTGTGCTCTTTCTAAATTGCTAGATTGTCTTTCGAGTTCCCTGGCTGCCATGAAATGGATCTTCCAGTCTTGTTATCTAATGAAATACTACTCTGGGATCATGTACTTCCTGCTCTTCGCTTCTGGACTAAGAAAGAAGGTCGAGAGAGGAACATTAGATTGAGGCCTTTACAAGTGCCTCCCCCTCCTTCACTGCCTGGCCCTGCACTTGCTAATCTCTAAGCCTTGTAGACTCTGCACACAGAGGGCAGTGTGTGTGTCTGTTAGGAGTACTTGCTGACCTTGAAATGAATATATCCATATTTGGACACCGTACACACACACATACACACACACACACACACACACAGATACCTCACAGACCATTCCTACTTCCTGTTAGGTCTTGGCTGGGACCTCTTGAACTACTGGCCTCTTGATGGGCAGAGGTGGTGTGGTCACCAGCACTTTCTGAAATATTAGCTTGAAGAGGAAGCTGAATGTGATGCAAGCACAGGGGGAAGAATACGGGAAAATGACATCTGTGACAATGATTTATTTTTGCAGCAGCTAAGAGAGGACTCAGGAACCCTGCTTCCCTTGTATTTCAGTCACATGCATGCTAAGTCACTTTAGTCGTGTCCAACTCTTTGCGACCCTATGGACTATAGCCCACCAGACTCCTCTGTCCATGAGATTCTCCAGGTAAGACTACTGGAGTGGGTTGCCATGCCCTCCTCCAGGGGATCTTCCCAACCCAGTGGTCGAACCCACATCTCTTATATCTCTTGCTTTGGCAGGTGGGCTTTTTATTTTATTTTATTTTTTACCATTAGCACCACCTGGGAAGGCCCTATTTAAGTCACAGCCCTGTCAAATAGCTGTTTTGATTTCCATAACTGTTCAAGGTCTCCATATGTTTGTTCAAGTTCCGAAGCCTGAAGACTTGTGTTTGACTGATGGGTTCCTCACTTTTGGGGTTGGAAACAAATGCTTAACAACCACAGAGGCAAGCCCTTACTGTCACTCGAGTTGCAAACCTCCTCTGAGAGCCCATGGCAGGTGGTAAAGTATTTTGGGCTTGGACATGTCTTTTAACAAGCTCTCCCCACCTCCTGAGTTAACCAGTTTCATCTTTGATGACGTACTCTTGCAAAAATATTTTCCTTATGTTTGAGTCGAAATCTATCTCTCATCACACACATAACTTATAAAATGAGTCAGCTGGCTCAGAAGGGACTGTCCAGCTGCACAGGTTGTGCACTATACCTCTCTGAGGGCACCGTTCATGTGGACTCTGATGACAGAGACTGGCAGTGGCTGGAAACTGTGCAAAGCTGTGGCCTTGGTTTGCCATGACAACCTTTGTGTTTCATTCTGACTCTCAACTTCGGTGTCCGCCTCCAGATGGAGATCTAGTCTGCAGAGCAGTTCAGTTAGTAATAAAGAGCTTTCAAAGCCCCTCCCCGAACCCCCACTACCCTTGTCATCAAAGCTTCCATCCTTTACTATTTATACACTATGAAACATAATTTCATTCAAGTTCAAACATGTAAGTTAAATTTTTACCCAGAAGGCAGCACATCATCGGTCTGCTGAATGGAGAGGAGATGGTGTGATGCTCTGATTGAATTTTTTCTTTGAGATTCCATTTTGTTTCAAAATATGACTATGTGCTTTGAGAGTTTTTACACATCAATTCTGTAGCATTAGTTATAAAAATGTAATTTTATTTATTTTTAAGAATTAAGGAACATTTTGAAAGAAAAATAATAAATAGCAAATGCTTGTTTTCTGATCAATTTTTAACTTAATAATAAAAGTACCATTAACTCCTAAGCCACAAATACATAGTTATATCACCTGGTCAATGAATAAAGATTGGAAAACAAAATCAAGTACATTTCCAGGAAATGTTCAACTTACTGAACTTCCCACCTCTTAAAAGAATCTGATATATTAATATCATGTGGCCATTATAAGTTCTCATTTTTCACATGGAAGGAAATTTGTTAGGAACTAAATTGATACACACACGGTTAACATTTTTTGAAGTAAAGAATGCATTTGTATAACAATCACAATGCAGCCTTTACATAAAATGCTATATAATTACCCTCTAATTTAATATTGAATCCCCCCAACCTGGGAAATTCAAATTATTGAAGATTTACCATAAGCTGAAAATTATGGACTCCTGAGTAAGGTGATTGATGCTAGAAATATCATAATTTGGCTCTTTGGTGGTTGTAGTAAACAGTTCTTTTTCTGTCTGGTTGCTTTTTGGAATAATGTCAGTTTAAATCAAGCATTTGGGCACTGTGGTGATGGACAGATAAGCCTGGATAGAAAGATAGCTCTGGTTTGATGCTCAAGATGAGGTCTTTTTAAATGAAGGGTCACCTCACTTCACTTTCACTCTTAAAAGTTTGAACCACCCTGAAAAAAAGTGACATGGGCAGATTTGTGCTGGGAAGTTTTCAGCATCTGATGAAATTGACACTCTAACACTTTGACGAAAGATGCGGGGGTAGGGGTAGGGGGGCTCAAAGAGCAAGGGGAAACTCCCCAGTCTCCCAGCTATGTGTCTTGCTTAAAAGCAGATTTCACCACTGGTGAGTGATGGGGTCATAGAGCCAGTGGACACAGGCGATGGCAGGGAACAAAGATGAGCAAGTGCGTACATGCGTGTGTATCCACATGAAATTCATCTAAATTCTCCATTCTTTCCAAACACTTAAAATTTAAAAACACATTTCACTGTGCTGGTAAGGAAAGATAGGCTGTGGAAGGGCTCATCAGTTTTTACAAAGAGCAAGGCTGAAATCTTAAAAGGATTCAAGGTGCTTTCCCGCTGGATTCCACCCCCAAGGGAGTTCGTGGGTTAATAAATTAATCAAAAGCAAGTGTGGACTGCCATGGAAAACTGTAGAGAACTGACATCTCTTTGGATCCAGCTGCGCATACCAATGTCAAAGCAGCAAAAGCATCCAAAAGTTATTTAGGGCTAAAATGAAACTTGGGTCCATGAATCCTAAACAAAGCCAATGAAGCAAGTGAGTTGCAACTCTGAGGCAGTGTAGGACAATAGCGCTTAAAAAAATTTTTTTTTTTCTTTTTAATCAGAATATAATTGCTTTACAATGTTGTGTTGGTTTCTGCTGTACAACAATGTAAAGCTCTAGGTATACATATATCCCCTCCCTCTTGGGCTCCCTCCCACCCTTCCATCCAACCACCCTCCCATCCAAGCCCTCTAGGTCTTCACAGAGCCCTGAGCTGAGGTCCCTGTGTTATACAGCAAAGTCCCACTAACTGTTTTACACATGGCGATGTATATGCATCAGTGCTACTCTCTCAATTCATCCCATCTCTCCTTAGGAGGACAGTTCTTAAGCACCAATGTGGGCAAATGTTGCTCACCATGAGAGATAATAATCAAGGTAGTTGCTAGCATTTTTGTCTTTGAGATGCTCTCTCCCTCCTGCTAGTTAATCCACACACATAAATGTTACCCTAACCCTTATCCACTTCACACCCCCCCCCACCCCACACACACTTTTCAGCCCTCTGGAGACCCAGTGACAAGCCACAGGACATCTATTAGCATGAATTAAAATAAAAAGCATCACTTGGAATCTCTCCTCTGGTTGGGACCAATCCAGCTTCCTTGGGAACCCAGATTCTGCCAAGTTTCTCTCTCTCCTGGAATTCAGACATTTAATCAATGATACTGGCTTTGCCAAGGTTGTAAAAATAAAACATCTCTCAAAGTACTAAGCCTTTATTTTGGTCTGTAGTCACATGCTTCAGTTGGTGATCAAAATATAGAGAACCAGATTCTAATCAAGTAGAAAATAAGTGCACGCGGGTTCACGATGGCAAGCACTAATGCCATCTGATGTGAAAAATAGGCACCGTGAGAAAGATGTCGTACGTCCCGAAGCCAGCCACCCATCTGCTTTGGAAGGAGCCTTCTTGAGACATAAGTCCCTAAATTTAAATTCCTGATTTCTTTCAATGTCTTATTTTATCTAAAACTTATGGTTCCATAAATATGGATTTATGGATTTACTAAATAAATATTTAGTAAGAGGAGTTGGCTTTTCTATACTTTGTACCTATACTACTTAAACTATGAAGATATATGTGTGTATACATATATGAAAACTTTTCTACATGGCAATTTTACTGTTTTACAACCCAACATTCACACAGTTTATCATAATATTCATAGCATAGACACACAAGGTGTCCCCAAGAAATGAAAAGGCTGAGCAGGGTCTTATATTTAAGTGCTCCGTCATCACGGTTTACTCTTGGTGGACAGTAATTTGCCTGCATGTCCTGTTCAGTGTGATTAAGTACAAGAGGTCTTTACTTATGGGACATGGAACCCATCCATCTTCATAAACTAGTCGGACGTTTTATCATCATCTTTTATTTGGTTAAATAGGCTGTTTGTTTTCTTTGAGGATGACATGGCTTTAAGAAAAACGGAGAAACATAGATGTAAAGCTTGGATGTATGCGCTGTGTCAGCTCCAGAATGGGTTTTATCGCCCCGCTAGTCGTGGAAGAGTCTGTAGTGAGCTAGACCCAGTGTCTGAAGCCTTGAGCTGGGCTGCTGGACAAAGGATCCTGCAGGGCACATTGCCTGTGGGTCTTGTGGTCCCTCAGACCTGTGGTCCCAGCCTCCAAAGCCAGGAAGATATTTGGACACAGTAACTGCACGTCTATCTCCTACTGATAGACATAAAATAAAAGCAGAAGGTAGTGATACAAGAGGCTTCCGCAGTGGCTCAGCAGTTAAGAATACGCCTGCAGTGCAGGAGCCTCAGGAGACACAGGTTCAATCCCTGCATAGGGAAGATTCCCCTGGAGGAGGAAAATAGCAACCCACTCCAGGTTTCTTCCCTGGAAAATCCCATGGACAGAGGAGCCTGGCGGGCTACAGTCCATGGGGTCTCAAAGAGTCAGACACGACCGAGCGATTTAGCAGCAGTGGCAGCAGTGATTCTGTTTTTCTTTGTAATGGAATCCAGAGCATTTCTGAAGGCTCTATGCTTTGATAGTTGCTCTAGGCAATAGTAATAATAATAATTTAGGAGAAGACTTGGTGCTTGGTGTGGCTGTGTGGAGCTGCCAGGCTGGCTGCAAAGATTGTGTCTGAGAACAGCAGACAGTGGCTTGCCACCAAAGAAGCTCTATTGTGACTTATTACAAAAAAGAGTGGAGTCCTATTTTTCAATGCAGGGGAAATTGTCCAGGTTTAAAAAGAAAAAGGAGAAGCATAATTTAACTCTGTCTGATATAAAGGATAGGCTTCTTTTGATATATGACCTAAAAAACAAAACTAACTTTTCAGTTTATCATAAGCTTAAGGGGAACCCTTAGAGCAATTCCTTTGTAACAATGAAAAACAAAACAAAACCAAACCATGAAAGGCCGAGTCTTTGAGTTTGTCTCTGAATTGGAATGCATTTTGCTTTAGCAGAGGGCTTCCCTGGTGGCTCAGACAGTGAAGAGTCTGCCCGCAATGCAGGAGACCCCGGTTCGATCCCTGGCTTGGGAAGATCCTCTGGAGAAGGAAATGGCAACCCACTCCAGTGTTCTTGTCTGGAAAGTCGCATGGGCGGAGAAGCGTGGTGGGCTACAGTCTGTGGGGTCACACAGAGTCGGACATGACTGAGCGACTAACACCTTCACTTTCTTTAGCAGAAGCCAGCTGCAGATCCCATCCCGGTACCCAGGTTTCTGGTCCTGGGTAGACAGAGCAGTGCCAGTTGTCTTAATTGTGCAGTGTCACCCATCTGCTTTGGAAGGAGCCTTCCTGAGACCTAAAACCACAGTTTTGTACCCGTTCCCGAAAAGAGGTGTAGCTGGAAGCTACATCCCGTTTGTTGCAGAGGGTTTTGCAATATCTCCTCTGTGGAGGGGCTCTGTGGATTCGTGGGAGGGAAATAAAAGGCATGGAGGATGTGTGGGGAGTTTGTGTTGGAAGAAGCTTGTCTAGCCCGGTAGTGATTAAAAGATTATAAATTGTGTTTTGTCTGAACGGCTCACATGGTTCTTGCTGTTATTCCCGTTTAAGGTTGGTTGCTGACAGAAGAGGTGGGAGGCAAAGAAACCAGCGCCGTTTCTAAGATTACAAGGCAAGTGGCCCTGATCTGGGTGCAGACTGGCCCTCTTCACTCACGAAATGACACACGCTCTGTCTGGGTTTAGTTCCAGACTGTTTCAGGGAAGGAATTTCAGGAGTGGCTTCTTTTGGTGAATTTGCTATTGGTACTGGTATTTTGGTATAGATACAGATACCCTGTTTCCTGGACAGTGATCATTAACAGACATGGGCTCAGGCTCTCTTGTTACATGTGTGGTCAACCGAGATACAGTGGGAGGACTCTTCCGATTGTGATACTGAGTCCATAGGCCAATGAATCTGAGATGATGTGTTGGAACAAGGAAAGGACTTTATTCGGGAGGTGGCGGGCCAAGAAGATGGCAGGATAGCGCCTAAAAATAACCGTCTTGTTGGGGCCTGGTTACCAGGTTCTTTCACAGATCAGAGGTTGGGGGAAAACAAAGTAAAAAGACTATTCAATCCTTGCAAATGTCCCCTAGAATGGCAAGCCTCAGGCAAGGGAATGTGTTAGTTTCACTTCCTTAGAGTCCTGGGGGACTCAGGTTATCTCCCTGGGGCAGGCCAGTATGTATGCCTACAATAACAAATCAGTCCTGAATATTCACTGGAAGGACTGATGCTGAAGTTGAAACTCCTATACTTGGGCCACCTCAAGAGAAGAAACTACTCATTGGAAAAAGACCCTGATGCTGGGAAAGATTGAAGGCAGGAGGAGAAGGGGGTGACAGAGGATGGGATGGTTGAATGGCATCACTGACTCGATGGACATGAATTTGAGCAAACTCTGGGAGATAGTGATGGACGGGGAAGCCTGGCATGCTGCAGTCCATGGGGTCACAAAGAGTCAGACACGACTGAGCAACTGAACTGAACTGACAATAACAAAAGCAGCAAAATGAGGGTTCAAGTCACAGAAGCAGATCCAGCATAAATTCATTAACTCTTCCCTGTTACAATGGGTGCTCAGTTTGTGTTCCAAAGGGCTGCTCAGGTCACATAACTCTCTGGTCCTGGAGGAGTGGAGTTTATCTAGAGGCATCTCTGCAGCTCAGAAGCTCCTTGCTGTGTTTTGTGACTGCCTGGCAGTGTGGGCAGATGCTGCTATTTGTGTGTGATGACTGAGACCAGCAACATGTGGTCTGTAACACTAGAAAATAGGAAACTCTCTTTCTTACCAGGAGAGCTAAGCTCTCCTAAGCAGTTTCTTTCTTTCTTTCTCATCCAGCTGTCCCTCCTTCACCTCTGAAGCTTCATTTTTGTGACTATAACAAGACTGGCATGGGTTAGATTAACTCTCAAACATTACTATTCAAAAAGAGTAAAATGATAACAGCCATAGAAAAACGTTTTACAGTTTGACTGCCTCATGTAAAGTGAAACATAGCCTGATTGTGGAATCTAGCAACTGTGTTCTTAGGTATTTACCCAAATGAGCCAAAAACCTGTGTTCACACAGATATTTAGAGCAGCTTTGCTCATAGCTGCCAAAACTTGACAGCATGTCCTTCAGTAAGTGAATGAATCAGCAAATTGTGCTGTAGCCATACAATAGAACAGTATTCAGCAATACAAAGAAAGGAAAGGAAAGGAAAGTCGCTCAGTCGTGTCCGACTCTTTGTGACCCCATGGACTGTAGCCTACCAGGCTCTTCCCTCCATGGGATTCTCCAGGCAAGAGTACTGGAGTGGGTTGCCATTTCCTTCTTCAGGGGATCTTCCCAACCCAGGGATCAAACCCGGGTCTCCCGCATTCCAGGCAGACACTTTAACCTCTGAGCCACCAGGGAAGCCCCAGCAATACAAATAAATGAGCTTTAAGTTGCAAAAAGACATGGTAGGTACATGCTTAGTTGCTCAGTCATGTCGGACTCTGCGACCCCATGGACTGTAGCCCACCAGGCTCCTCTGTCCATAGAATTCTCCAGGCAAGAATACTGGAGTGGGTTGCCATGCCCTCCTCCAGGGGATCTTCCTGACCCAGGGATCAAACCCTCATCCGCTGTATTACAGGTGGATTCCTTACCACTGAGCCATTGGTGGACCCTAAATGTGAAGTACCAAGCGAAAGATGCAAATCTGAAAAGGCTAATACTGTATGATTCCAACTCTGTGACATTCTGGAGAAGGCAAAACTTTAAAAGAAAATAAACAGTAAAAAGATCAGTGGTTGCCAGGGGTTTGTGGGGATGGGGGCGGGGGAGGGTGAGTAAATGGAACACAGCGGGTTTTTAGGGCAGTGAAGCTAATTTTGTGTGATACTGTCATGGGAGACACATGACATCATGCATTTATCAAAACCCATAGAATGTACAACACAAAGAATCAACATGAATGTTCAGTCAGTTCAGTTCAGTTGCTCAGTCGTGTCCGACTCTTTGCTACCCCATGGACTCAGCACACCAAGCTTCCCTGTCCATCACCAGCTCCCGGCGTTTACTCATACTCATGTCCATCAAGTAGGTGATGCCATCCAACCATCTAATCTGCTGTCATCCCCTTCTCCTCTCACCTTCAATCTTTTCCAGCATCAGGGTCTTTTCAAATAAGTAGGTTCTTCGCATCAGGTGGCCAAAGGATTGGAGTTTCAGCTTCAACATCTGTCCTTCCAATGAATATTCAGGACTGATTTCCTTTAGGATGGACTGGTTGGATCTCCTTGCTGTCCAAGGGACTCTCAAGAGTCTTCTCCAACACCACAGTTCAAAAGCATCAATTCTTTGGTGCTCAGCTTTCTTTATAGTCCAACTCTCACATCCATACATTACTACTGGAAAAACCACAGCTTTGATTAGACAGACCTTTGTTGGAAAAGTAATGTCTCTGCTTTTTAGTATACTGTTTAGTTTGGTCATAACTTTTCTTCCAAGGAGCAAGCGTTTTTGAATGTGAACTATGGACTTTTCAGTTCAGTTCAGTTCAGTTCAGTCGCTCAGTCATTTCCGACTCTTTGTGACCCTATGAACTACAGCACACCAGGCTTCCATGTCCATCACCAACTCCCAGAGCTTGCTCAAACTCATGTCCATTGAGTCAGTGATGCCATCCAACCATGGACTTTAGGTGAAAATAATGTGATATCGTTTAATTACAACCAACATGTGGTGGTGGTAATTTAGTCGCTAAGTCATGTGGGATGTTTGTGACCCCATGGACTGTGGCCCTCCAGGCTCCTCTGTCCATGGGATTCTCCAGGCAAGAATAGTGGTTGCCATTTCCTTCTCCGTACAACCAACATACCACACTAATAAAAGGTGGAATAATATGAGAAAGTTGAGGTGGGGGAGGGAGTCCATGGGGACTATCTGTACTTTTTGCTCAATTTTCTTTTTAAATGCAAAACTGCTGTAAAAAATAGTTATTAATTAAAAAGAACATTTTGAGAGGTGGCAGGTAGTCAATACAGCAGGTCTTTTGCTGGATAGGATGGTGGCAAAGGGCTCTGAAACCAGAAGACTTCCAGGAGGAGATATCATTTAAGCAGTAGTGGGAGGGGTGGAGTATGTGTGGCAAGAACTTGAAACCACAAAAGGATGAAGATGAGAGACTCTCAATGACTCTGGATCAGCAGGTAGGAGACTGAGCATGCAGGAGCCTGGACATCATGGAATAAAAACCCTCAGTTTTATCCTAAAGTCAAAAGCAGAGCATTTGCAGATTGTGGATTGTGTGCTGTGCGGACCAGACTGGGAGTGGTGGGGGTGACTGAGGATACAGGATACCAGATCTGAGTTGGAGTGGATGGATTCAAGAAGTCCAGGAAATAGAGGGGAGCAAGATTCCAGTCTGGGGGAAACAGCAGGAATTTGGGCCAGGAAAGAGTGTGGATTCTTGGAGAACTCACTGTGGGCAGTTTTAACACATCAGAACTTCTGTTTCTGTCATCCAAAACTCAAGAGACACAGATGTATAGAACAGTCTTTTGGACTCTGTGGGAGAGGGAGAGGGTGGGGTGATTTGGGAGAATGGCATTGAAACATGTATAACATCATATAAGAAATGAATCGCCAGTCCAGGTTTGATGCAGGATACAGGATGCTTGGGGCTGGTGCACTGAGATGACCCAGAGGGATGGTACGGGGAGGAAGGTTGGAGGGGGGTTCAGGATGGGGAACATGTGTACACCTGTGGCAGATTCATGTTGATGTATGGCAAAACCAATACAATATTGTAAAGTAATTAGCCTCCAATTAAAATAAATAAATTTAAATTAAAAAAAAAAACAAAACAAAAAACCAAAACTCAAATGGTCTTTGTTGGACAATCCTTTAGGATGCAAAATTTGTCCGGATCATTGCTTTCTACAGCTTTTCTGATTGTTTTCTTTCTTTCTTTCTTTTTAAAACACAAAGACTTATTCCTTTTTCAGAAATTTATTTGGCTGTGCCAGGCTTTAGTTACAGCATGTGAGACCCAGTTCCCTGACCAGGGATTGAACCCAGGCCCCCTGCATTAGGAACATGGAGTCTTAGCCATTGCACCACGAGAGAAATTCCCTGATTGCTTTCTAGCTTCCATATTTGGGTAGAAGCTCTTTATCTTTAGTAACTTTTTTTCCCCTCAATGCATAAAGCAGAAGTCTAGAAAGAAACTTGGTGTCTACTTATAGGCATCAATTATCTTTTTTTTAAAATTTCTTTCCAGAAATCTGTACAAAAATCATAATTAGTGATGGTTTGTTTCTCACTATTCACGCACTGAATAGTGTGTGACCACTGTGGTTGCTGAACACGAAAAGTGATGGGTTCAAATTGAGATATGCTATTAAGTGTTTGGGAGATATTGTACCATCAAAAGAATGTGAAATATCTGATCAATAATTTTTATATTGATTCTGTGTTAAAATGATATTATTCTGGGATCTATTGGATCAAGATGTTATTAAAATCAATTCCAATTATTTCTTCTTTTTTAATATGGTACATGAGTTTGCCAGGGCCACCCTAGCAAAATACCACAACCACACAAAATACCAGCAGTGTCCATGTATTTTCTCACAGTTTTGGAGGCTGGAAGTCTGAGGGCAAGGTATCAGCAGCTCCCAGGGGGAGGCCCTGAGGAGCTGCAGCTTGGCTTTCTCAACACGAGGAGAAGGCAGCCTCCCTCTCTGGGGCCTGTACCCTATGGCTCTGTGGTGATGGTGACAGTCCTGACAATCTCTGACTTGTCTTGCAGATCAATCTTCCCTTTTGTGGAAGGATAACAAAGAATGGTAAAGAATCCACCTGGAATGCAGGAGCACAGGTTCAATCTCTGGGTCGAGAAGATTCCCCTCGAGAAGGAAATGGCAACCCACTCCAGTATTCTTGCCTGGGAAATCCCATGGACATAGAGCCTAGAAGGCTACAGTCTGTGGGGTCACAAAAGAGTCGGACATGACTTAGCAACTAAACAACAACAAGCAACATGTGTTCACAGCTGGATCGCTCTGTTGTTCCTGTAAAATCACAGAGGTTTGAACATCTCCCTTCTGTTTTCTCCCATCTCTGTCCCCTTTGATCCAAGTTGGCAGAATTTCTTCTGGTATAGTTTCATTTGCTAGCCCTGACTTCCAAGGAGATGGCTGATATGGCTGATTGTGTCTGCGATGCCCACCTGTCATTTCTTTATCAATTTATTGCCCACTCACACATCCTTGCTATCCTCTCCAGAACATGCTTTCTCTTATTTTGCAATATGAATAGGAGAGAATTTTCCAAATTTTCGAGTTCTGGGTTTTGTGTGTGGGGGTGTGTGTTTGTGTTTTGTTTTGCTTAACAAGTCCTTCTTCAATTTATCTCTTCTTTCACAGGCTCTTCTGTCCATGGGATTGTACAGGCAAGAACACTAGAGTGGGTTGCCTTTCCTTTTCCAAGGGGACTTCCCGACCCAGGGATCTAATCCTTGGCTCCTGCATTGGTAGGCAGATTCTCTACCACTTAGCCGCTGGGGAAGCCCATATATATAGTGAAGGACAGGGAAGCCTGGTGTGCTGCAGTCCATAGGAGTCGCAGAGAGTTGGACAGGACTTAACAACAACAAAGTAAGGGAAACCAAGTCACATCTTCCATACATTATTTAAAAATCTCCTAGGTTAAAAATCCAAGTTCATCACTCACAGGTCTTCCCTTTCTCACAGCACTAGAGCACTGTTCAACCCAGTTCTTTGCATTTTGTAACAAGATTGCCTTTCCTCTAACATCTAGGAACATGTGTGTCATTTCCATCAGAGGAGTCAACAGAAGCATCTTTAACATCTTTATCAGTTTCTCCAAGGTTATCTACACTTTTCCTAACATGCACCTCTAAATGTTTATTATTATTATTATTATTTTGGCTGTGCAATGTAGCATGTGGGATCTTAGTTTCCTGACCAATGAACCCACATCCCCTGCATTGGAAGCAGTCTTAACCACTGGATCACCAAGAAAGTCCCACAACTTGAAACTCTTGCAACCTCTCCCCATTAGCCAGTCCTAAAGCCACTTTCACTTTTTTTTTTTTTTTTAACATCTTCAGGATGTTTTATTTTTCATTTTTGATTTTAACTACATTTTATTTTCAACCAGGTCAAAGGACAATTTAGAAAATTTCCTATCCTAAACACATAGCAAAGGAAGACTAGAAAGGTTCCTGATGCCATTGTTTTGAAGTTAGCCTATCAGTCACTGTGACTGAAACATAACCCTGATGGCTTGCACAAGCATAATAAAATGCTTCCCACTATAGGATGTAATAGAGTCTCAGTTCAGTTCAGTTCAGTCACTCGGTTGTGTACGACTCTTTGCTACCCCATGGACTGCGGCATGCCAGGCCTCCCTATTGATCACCAACTCCTAGATTTTACTCAAACTCATGTCCATTGAGACAGTGATGACATTGAACCATCTCATCCTCTGTTGTCCCCTTCTCCTCCTGCCTTCAATCATTCCCAGCATCAGGGTCTTTTCCAATGAATTAGTTCTTCACATCAGGTGGCCAAAGTATTGGAGTTTCAGCTTCAGCATTAGTCCTTCCAATGAATATTTAGGACTTATTTCCTTTAGGATGGACTGGTTGGATCTCCTTGCAGTCCAAGGGACTCTCAAGAGTCTTCTCCAACATCACAGTTCAAAAGCATCAATTCTTCGGCACTCAGCTTTCTTTATAGTCCAACTCTCACATCCATATATGACTACTGGAAAAACCGTAGTTTTGACTAGATGAACCTTTGACTAGATGGCAAAATAATCTCTGCTTTTTAATATGCTGTCTAGGTTGGTCATAACTTTTCTCCCAAGGAATAAGCGTCTTTTAATTTCATGGCTGCAGTCACCATCTGCAGTGATTTTGGAACCCAAATAAATAAAGTCTGTCACTGTTTCACTTTCACTTTTTAAGTTATTTGTTACAGCAGCATCCCATGTCCAAGTATCAAAATTAGTACTGGCTGGCTAGGGGCTGCCGTACGAAACACCACAGATGAAGTGGCTCAAACAGCAGAAGTGTATTTTCTCACAAGATGGAGGTGTTGGCAGATTTGATTTTCCCGGGCCCTCTCCTTGGCTTGCTGATGGCCGCTCTCTCTGAGCCCCCACACAGTACCTCACCTGTGCTACTGCCTCCCTGAGGTCTCTGTGTGCTCAGATTTCTGCTTTCGATGAGGGTGCCAGCCAAGCAGAATTAGGAATTAGTCTCATTTGTGCATGGTCACCTCTTTAAAGACCCTCTCTACAAATGCAGTCTTCTTCAGAGATTTTGGGGGTTAGAGCTTCAGTGTATAAATTTGGGGGAGATACAACTCATCCCATGACATATGGCCCCTACAAATTTTAAAATTATAAAGAAGGATCTACATCTATAGCTCATGGGATTTTTTGACCTGATGACACTTTTGTGTGTCACCTACAAGGAAAGGTAACACAGAACCCGCATCCCCACAAGCCATTCCAGTTAATTCACTCTGTAGCCAGAGTTCAACAATCTAGTTTCAGGCTGGTCCCCAGTTATAAATGGAACTTGCCCACAAAGGCCTAGGGTTGGGTGGGCTTTGGAAGATCCAGTGGCTCTCTTTTTCCCTGATGCTGTTTTTACCTGTGACCCCAGGTGTTGACTCATTGGAAAAGACCCTGATGCTGGGAAAAGATTCATGGTAGGAAAAGAGGGCAACAAGATGAGATGGTTGGATGATATCACCGACTCAATGGACATGAGTTTGAGCAAGCTCCGGGAGACGGTGAAGGACAGGGAAGCCTAGCGTGCTGCAGTCCATGGGGTCGAAAAGAGTCCGACATGACTGAGCGACTGAACAAAAACAACCAGCTGTTGATGGAGCAGGATGAAGACTTGCAGGCACTTGACCACAGGGAGCCTGTGCTGTTCCACAGGCAGGGCAGCAGGTTTCAGTCTAAAGACTGCTCTCCCTGGACACGGGATGATCTGTGTTGATCATTCTGTGCAGTCATTAGCTCGCTTGTCATTGTCTTGACACAGGCTCCCTGTGACCTCAGCGTACCCTTGCCAAGTCTGTTTTCTTCCTGGGGAGCAAGCCCCTTGCCCACACTTGCCTATTCTTACTTCATGAGGGCAAGGGGAGGCCAGATGAAACCAGGCCTGTTGTATGCTTAACAGTTCCTGAGAGATGTGTGGCCTCAGACGGTCAGGATAGAAGAAATCCATGACCCTATAGGCAGCCTAAAACAATGTGAAAGTGTTAGTTGCTCAGTTGTGTCCGACTCTTTGCGTTCCCATGGACTGTAGCCCACCAGGCTCCTCTGCCCATGAAATTCTCTGGGCAAGAATACTGCAGTAGGTTGCCATTTCCTTCACCAGGGGATCTCCTACAATGCAGGCAGATTCTTTACCATCCAAGCCATCAGGCAGCCTAGCCAGAGCCAAATCATGCTCCTAGAAAGAAAACTGCTTAATGAGTCTTGCATGCTGGGCTTCAGGTCCTGTCCTGAGCTAGCCATAATTTAGAGGTTCCCACTATGACTGTGTAAGTTCCCCACCAGAGACAGGGAAGGGCTGGGCTTCCAGGATGTGTTTCACTGGCAGCGCCTATGGGAAAATGAACTCTCTTGGAGATTACAAGGTAAAGGGCCCACCCTAGAAACTCATGGGCTGCCCAAGTAGGGGACACCTTGCTGGGAGTTTTTTGGCCAGACTTCCAAGGTCAGGCAGCACTGTCAGGCAGAGGTGGGGATTGATTGTGCTCTGTAGATATGTATCAGGGTCTCGGAGCTGCTGTAACATATGACTACAGACTGAGTGGCTTAGAACAGTAGAAATTCTCTGAGTTCGGCGACTAGTAATGACTGCAGCCATGAAATTAAAAGATGCTTACTCCTTGGAAGGAAAGTTATGACCAACCTAGATAGCATATTGAAAAGCAGAGACACTACTTTGCCAACAAAGATCCGTCTAGTCAAGGCTTTGGTTTTCCAATGGTTAGGTATGGATGTGAGAGCTGGACTGTGAAGAAAGCTGAGTGCCGAAGAATTGATGCTTTTGAACTGTGGTGTTGGAGAAGACTCTTGAGAGTCCCTGGGACTGCAAGGAGATCCAGCTAGTCCATTCTAAAGGAGATCAGCCCTGGGTGTTCTTTGGAAGGAATGTTGCTAAAGCTGAAACTCCAGTACTTTGGCCACCTCATGTGAAGAGTTGACTCATTGGAAAAGACTCTGATGCTGGGAGGGATTGGGGGCAGGAGGAGAAGGGGATGACAGAGGATAAGATGGCTGGATGGCATCACCAACTTGATGGACGTGAGTCTGAGTGAACTCCAGGAGTTGGTGATGGACAAGGAGGCCTGGCGTGCTGCGATTCATGGGGTCACAAAGGTCAGACATGACTGAGCAACTGAACTAAACTGAACTGAATTTGAATACAAGAAGTCATCTGGGCTATGTTTCCCTGGAAGCCCTGGGGGAGGGCTCTTTCCACCTCTTCTTTGGTTGTAGCTGCATCAGTTGAACCTCTGCCTCTGTCATCACATGACCTTTATCTTGGTCTTCTCCAGGGCACTATTATCCAAATCCTCTTCTTTCTCTCCTAAAGATACCAGTCATCAGGTTTAGGGCTCATCCTCCTCAGGTATGACTTCCTCTTAACTTGATTTTCAAATATTTTCAAATAAAGTCACATTTATAGGTACTGTGGAATAGAAATTTTGGGGGGACACAATCTAACCCATTACAAGATGTAAAGCAAGGATGGAAGGGGAGGTAAGAGAGAATTTAAGGATATTTTAATGCTTGCCAATGAGCTGGGATTTTGCTTTGTATGCAATAGATATGGGAAGCAAGGAAGTGTCCATGGAAAAGTTTGACTACTCCTTTCTTAAGATCCTAACCCTGGTAACAGAATATAGGATGGAGGGATTGAGAAGGCTACAGGCTGCTTAGCTGTTGGGATGTTACTTCATTAGTTGAGTAGACAGGCACATGGCCTGCCAGCAGGATTTAAAATGATATGGGTGTATGTGGGTGGAATCAACCACTTGACCATCAGTGGAATGTTGGGGGGAAGATAGGGATGAAGAAGAAGAAGAGAGAGAGAAAAGCAAAGAAAAGAAACACATAGAAGCTGTTTATACAATTCAATAACAGAGATAAGAGAGAAAAGAAAGTTAGCAAAGCTATGACCAAATTAAAAAGCAGCATATTAAAAAGCATGTTAAAACATGATTTTAAAAAAGCAGAATATTAAAAAGCATATTAAAAAGCAGAGACATTACTCTATCAACAAAGGTCCATCTATTCAAAGCTATGGTTTTTCCAGTAGTCATGTATGGATATGAGAGTTGAAATATAAAGAAAGCTGAGGCCTGAAAAACTGATGCTTTTGAACTGTGGTGTTGGAGAAGACTCTTGAGAGTCCCTTGGACTGCAAGGAGATCCAACCAGTCCATCCTAAAGGAAATCAGCCCTGAATATTCATTGGAAGGACTGATGCTGAAGCTGAAACTCCAATACTTTGGCCACCTGATGCAAAGAACCAACTCATTGGATAAGACCTTGATGCTGGGAAAGATTAAAGGCAGGAGGAAAAGGGGACAACAGATGATGAGATGGTTGGATGCCATCACCGACATGATGGACATGAGTTTGAGTAGGCTCTGGGAGTTGGTGATGGACAGGGAGGCCTGGCGTGCCGCAGTCCATGGGGTTGCAAAGAGTCAGTGGCAACTGAGCAACTGAACTGGAACTGAATGTTTGGACTCAGGTACTGAAAGCTGATCAATAAAGACAGATTCAATAGAAAGCTGGATGTATGCATATCCACCTTTGGCCACCTCACACAAAGAGTTGACTCATTGGAAAAGACTCTGATGCTGGGAGGGATTGGGGGCAAGAGGAGAAGGGGATGACAGAGGATGAGATGGCTGGATGGCATCACCGACTCGATGGACATGAGTTTGGGTGAACTCCGGGAGTTGGTGATGGACAGGGAGGCCTGGCGTGCTACGATTCATGGGGTGGCAAAGAGTCAGACACGACTGAGCGACTGATCTGATCTGAGGCTTACTATTTCTTGGTTTTATTTTGGATGGAATGGTGGAGGTGAAGTAGGGCTTGAGGAGGCTTCCTATCACTTTTAAAACACTTCTATTCCTTTTAAAAACCTAGAGAATAGAAACTGGTAAGAAAAATCAGGACTAGAAAACTCCAATCCATGAAACTGTTAGCAGTAAGAATTCTGTTGAAATATTTCCCGAGGAATCAGTACAGTCACACAAAAGGGAGAACCTAATTCCATCCTGAGTTCATGCACTGCTGTTTCTCTTTGGTGTTAAGGAGAGTCAGCAATCCTGGTTAGCTGAACATGACCAAGTCAAATAACCTGAGAAAAAAGAGAGAGAAAAAGACAGAGAGGCAGACAAACAGACAAAGATAGACAGAGGGACTTTTTCTGTATATATTTTTTAATTAGAAAAAATTTAATTGGAGCACCTTTCACTGGTATTGATCTACACTTTGAGACAAATGAATTCAATGTATTTGGGGGGAAGCCGTGGAATCTTTTGGGTATTATTTCTGGAAACCTTGGAAGCCTAGGGGTGAAAGCATCAATATCACGGGCACTAATGGGCTGACGAGAGGATGCAGGCACGCATGTTTCTTCCCTCTGCTTCCATCCTGTCCACCTGACTCATGTGGAGACACGCTACACTTGAATTTATTGTGAAATTAATTCTAAAGGAGAGCATTTAGCGTTTCTATAGTGGGGACTGCATAGGCTTCAACAGTACATGAACTGAGAACTTGCAGATGTTCAAGCTGGATTTAGAAAAGGCAGAGGAACCACAGATCAAATTGCCAACATCCACATCTACTTCTGCTTCATTGACTACGCTAAAGCTTTTGACTGTGTGGATCACAACAAACTGTGGAAAATTCTTCAAGAGATGGGAATACCAGGCCACCTTACCTGTCTTCTGAGAAATCTGTATGCAGGTCAAGAAGCAACAGTTAGAATCGGACATGGAACAACAAACTGATTCCAAATTGGGAAAGGAGTACATCAAGGCTGTATATTGTCACCGTGCTTATTTAACTTATATGCAGAGTACATCAAGGGCTGGATGAAGCACAAGCTGGAATCAACATTGCTGGGAGAAATATCAGTAACCTCAGATATGCAGATGACACCACCCTTATAGCAGAAAGTGAAGAAGAACTAAAGAGCCTCTTGATGGAAGTGAAAGAGGAGAGTGAAAAGGCTGGCTTAAAACTCAACATTCAGAAAACTAAGATCAGAACATCCGGTCCCATCACTTCATGGCAAATAGATAGGGAAACAATAGAAACAATGACAGACTTTATTTCCTTGGGCTCCAAAATCATTGTGAATGGTGACTGCAGCCATGAAATTCAAAGATGTTTGCTCCTTGGAAGAAAAGCTATGACCAACCTAGACAGCATATTAAAAAGCAGAGACATTACTTTGCTGACAGAGCTCCATATAGTCAAAGCTGTGGTTTTTCCAGTAGTCATGTATGGATGTGAGAGTTGGACCACAAAGAAAACTGAGCCCGGAAGAACTGATGCTTTTGAACTGTGGTGTTGGAGAAGACTCTTGAGAGTCCCTTGGACTGCAAGGAGATCCAACCAGTCCATCCTAAGGGAAATAAGTCCTGAGTATTCACTGGAAGGACTGATGTTAAAGCTGAAGCTCCAATACTTTGGCCATTTGATGTGAAGAACTGACTCAATGGAAAAGATACAATGCTAGGAAAGATTTAAGGCAGGAAGAGAAGGGGATGACAGAGGATGAGATGGTTTGATGGCATCACTGACTCAATGGACATGAGTTTGAGCAAGCTCCAGGAGTTGGTGATGGACAGGGAAGCCTGGTGTGCTGCAGTCCCTGGGGTCACAAAGAGTCTGACACGACTGAGCGACTGAACTGAACTGGTAGTGGGCACAATAACTATGATGATAAACTTTGAGGAAAAATACATTTGAATTTAAAAAGTGACTTCCAAAATATTCTATTTGTATTCATGATTAGGCTTGTTACTTATTCTTCACTATCCTAAAGGCTGAGCTCTGTTGTAAATTTCTAAAGTTTTATAAAAATATTAATGGAGGCTCTATGTTCATTTTTCAAACACTTTTGCACTCATATGGAGTAGAAGGTGAGCTTTCTCTTTGAAAATATTATTTATTCTAAATGTTAACATTTGAAAAAAATTGTGTTTCTTCCAGTGCTTTGCCTTTGGGCTGAGAATGGTATTCAACTTTCTATGTAATCAAAATTAATGTTTATAAATGAAAATTTGTAAACATAAATGAGACACAGTTTCCTTTTTCAGGAGCTCAAAGTTTTTAAAAAAACAAAACAGGAGTCTGACTCATTTACAAATAATTACAGTCATGGTTAATATCTGTATCTATTGTTTCTCTTGTAACAAAATACCACAGACTGGGTAGAAATACATTTATAATAGTTCTGGGGGCTGAAATTCTGAGAAGAGGGTACCAGTGTGGTCAAATGACTTGATCTCTTCCAGGTGGCAGACCCCAAACCCTCCACCTCCTCATACCATCACACTGGTCATTAAGATTTCAGTGGATGAATTTTGAGGGAACATCAAGATTCAGAGCTTAGCAAATGGTTACATAATTTGCAGGACCCTGGGCAAAATGAAAATATTGGGCCTCTTGTTCAAAAATTATGTATTTCAATATGGTGACCACATAGCATTAAGCCAAGTGGGGAACCATCCTGAATAGGGGACCCCTATGTGACTTCACAGGTCACATCCATGAAGCTGATGCTAATTATGATACGAGCCAGATACTGAAATGGAAGATGGAATGGGGCTCTACAGTTTAATACCTCTACAGTCTAATTTTCAGCCATTGCTTCTCTTCATCACTGACTTTCTGTACATTTAAGATGCAAAGCATGACAACTTGGGGCTTTTGTTCTTACTGTTTCCTCTGCTTGGAACATGTTCAGCTGGATCTTTGCCTGGCTCACACTCTTGCACCATAAGCCTTTGCTCAGATATCATTTCTTCAGAAAAACCTTTCCTGAGAACCCTATCTAATTAGCCACTTCTTATCTCAGGCTTCTTATCCTGTTTTGTTTGTCTTAATAACTTTCTGCCTAGTTGACCAGATGTCTATGTGATTGGGCTTCCCCAGTAGCTCAGCTGGTAAAGAATTTGCCTTTAAGGCAGGAGACCTGGGTTTGATCCCTGGGTTGGGAAGATCCTCTGGAGAAGGGAACAGCTACCCACTCCAGTATTCTGGCCTGGAGAGTTCCATGGACTATATAGTCCATGGGGTTACAAAGAGTTGGACACAACTGAGTGACTTTCACTTCACTATGTGATTAACATTTCTTGATGGACTTTCCCAGACAGAACGGAAACTACGTGTGGGCAGGGCTTTTGTTTCGTTCACCACTGTATCCTTAATACTAGAACAAGGCTTGGCACAAATAAGGAACTCAAGAACTAATTAGGTAAATGAAAGAAATGAGTGGATGAGTGAATGAGGAAGATATATTGCTGCAGGATTCAATATTTCTGCCTTGGGGAAAAAAGAAGTTTCCAGTTGGTCTCAGTTTTTGATGGAAGAGTTGGCCTTAGATGGCAGATGGTGTATGAAGGGCATTTCACAGTTACAAAAGGGCAGACAAGATGATCTTGTGATGGATACAAATGTTCCTGTACATTCTGGTCTCCTAGGACCAGAATCTGGCAAATCCTTTTTGCATCTTTCGTAGGTATTTTGTGAGCATTATTCAGTTCACAGGCATATGCTGACAAATTCATTTGTATTTGTACCTTGTGGCATGTTTTGGACTGTCTGTTCTACTTACAGAACTGTTTTCTAAGGACTTCTATCCATAATCCCTGTTGAAGGGGCAGGTTGGCTCTCTTATGTTACAATGTTTGCCATAGGTGACTGGAATTGAAGTGGACACCTGACCCAAAAGCCAATTAATTAGCTTACTGGCCAGTGATCAATAAGCTTCTTGCTCAAAAATTTGAACAGAAATGCAGAGACTCTAGCCAACTGTATCCCTCCTAATAGACTCAGGACTGGTTGTTTCATTCCAGTGAAGAAACAATGGGGGCAGAGAGAAATAAAGACTAGAGACAGTGAGAAACAGAGAAAAAAGGAAGACCATGAGGCTGCTGAGAAGTGAGAGACTTTTTTTCTTAGAGTTTCCCAGTTTATGGACCAGCCATATTTTTTGTTCCTCTCTCTCTCTCTGAGAACATTTTCATATCCTTATAATAACCCATTTTGTACACCCAAAACTTCACCCTCTAAAATCGAGCCAGAAATTAACCAGAGAATCATAAATACTGGGGAATGTATCTTTCTGGTTACTTAAATACTCATTTCAACAATACTTAATGTAATATAATATATACCTATGCACGATCATAGATATTGTAGGGGATAAAATGTAGTAAGTAATAGATTCATTCTCTTGAGAGAGGATATAAATTTTCTTGGTGAGCAGATAATAATACACATATGATGAAATATGCTTAAGTTCCCAGGGAGCAGAGAGATTCATACAGCAGTGCTGGGTGAAGGCTTTGCACCTAAGTGGGGTTCGAGCTAGTCCTGGAAGGACAGGTGAGATTCAGGAGTTTCTTTCAGGCAAGATGAATTGGATAAAGGCATAAAGAAAGTGATCTTGGGGGAGTGAGACAGTCCTGTTTAGAGTACAGAGTTCGTGTGTGTAAACAAGACAGCTTAGGTCATTTGGGTAAAAATTCAACTGGAATGACATTTTGGTTAAGGAATTTGGGCTTTAGAAGGAGACAGTGCTCAAACTACTGCACAATTGCATTCATCTCACATGCTAGGAAAGTAATGCTCAAAATTCTCCAAGCCAGGCTTCAGCAATATGTGAACCGTGAACTTCCAGATGTTCAAGCTGGTTTTAGAAAAGGCAGAGGAATCAGAGATCAAACTGCCAACATCTGCGGGATCATCAAAAAAGCAAGAGAGTTCCAGAAAAACATCTATTTCTGCTTTATTGACTATGCCAAAGCCTTTGACTATGTGGATCACACTTAACTGTGGAAAATCCTGAAAGAAATGGGAATACCAGACCACCTGACCTGCCTCTTGAGAAACCTATATGCAGGTCAGGAAGCAAGAGTTAGAACTGGACATGGAACAACAGACTGGTTCCAAATAGGAAAAGGAGTACATCAAGGCTGTATATTGTCACCCTGCTTATTTAACTTATATGCAGAGTACATCATGAGAAATGCTGGGCTGGAAAAAGCACAAGCTGGAATCAAGATTGCCAGGAGAAATATCAATAACCTCAGATATGCAAATGACACCACCTTTATGGCACAAAGTGAAGAAGAACTAAAGGACCTCTTGATGAAAGTGAAAGAGGAGAGTGAAAAAATTGGCTTAAAACACAACATTCAGAAAACTAAGATCGTGGTGTCCAGTCACATCACTTCATGGGAAATAGATGGGGAAACAGTGGAAATAGTGGCTGACTTTATTTTTGGGGCTCCAAAATCACTGCAGATGGTGACTGCAGCCATGAAATTAAAAGACGCTTACTCCTTGGAAGAAAAGTTATGACCAACCTAGATAGCATATTGAAAAGCAGAGACATTACTTTGCCAACAAAGGTCTGTCTAGTCAAGGCTATGGTTTTTCCAGTGGTCATGTATGGATGTGAGAGTTGGACTGTGAAGAAGGCTGAGCGCTGAAGAATTGATGCTTTTGAACTGTGGTGTTGGAGAAGACTCTTGAGAGTCCCTGGGACTGCAAGAAGATCCAACCAGTCCATTCTGAAGGAGATCAGCCCTGGGATTTCTTTGGAAGGAATGATGCTGAAGCTGAAACTCCAGTACTTTGGCCACCTCATGCGAAGAGTTGACTCATTGGGAAAGACTCTGATGCTGGGAGGGATTGGGGGCAGGAGGAGAAGGGGACAGCAGAGGATGAGATGGCTGGATGGCATCACTGACACAATGGACATGGGCTTGGGTGGACTCTGGGAGTTGGTGATGGACAGGGAGGCCTGGCATGCTGCAGTTTATGGGGTTGCAAAGAGTCGGACCCAACTGAGCGACTGAACTGAGGAGACAGCACAGAGACTGTAGGCTTTCGAGGAAAGTAATCATGCTGCAAACTGTTACACTGACAGGATTAACCTGGTGTCAATAGATCAGAGTCTGGACCAAAGCTGCTGTGCCCTGCCAGGTGCACAGACTGTTGGTCCACCTCTGATTTCAACAGCAGCCTGGATGGACAGCTCCCAGGCACGTGGACAAGTCCCACCTCAAGGGCAACCCTCACTATCTCTGCGCTCCTTCGGGGCTTTCTCCTAAACCAGAAGGGTCATGACACCTCACAGAGCTGCCCACAAATACGGGGGAGTTATACTCTCTGTGGGTCACTTCATCTACTGGAGGGTTGGGAGTCAGGAGATAAATGTCTCAGTCTCTTGTTCTTCAGAGGGATTAGTCATGAGGATTCTGAAAGGTCCTTCAGAGGGTCTCCAGTAGGATGGAATCCCAGAAGCCTGCATCAGTATCCACATCCAGACTGGATCAGTGCTGAGACTTCCTCCTTTCCTGTCTCGTTCTCCCACTCCCTCACTCTTGCTTCCTAAGATCACCTCCAAATAAGCTACCTGTACTCACAGACTCACCTCAGGCTCTGCTTTTGGGAGAACCAAACTAAGATGGAGGGAGCAAATGCTGGAGGCTTTATATTTAAAAGCTACAAAATTGCTCAGCTATTGCCCCCACCCTATTTTCAAAGGGTCCTTCCATCTCCATCTAGTGCTCCTTTCCAGACAGAAGATCTGACAATAAGACCAATAGCAATGTCTGTTGAGCCTCCATGGTTTTTACAGGCACTTTTAAGCACTTTATTTTTTTCTGTAGTTTCTTTTCTAAAATTAGTTAATTTAAAATTAATTTTTTAAAATTAGTTTTATTTAAAAAATTAAGCTTTACAATGTTTCTACCATACAACAAAATGAATCAGCCACATGTACACATATATCCCTGCTTTTTTGGATTTCCTTCCCATTTAGGTCACCACGGAGCACTGGGTAGAGTCCCCGGTGCTCTACAGCAGGTTCTCATTAGTAATCTTTTGATAGATAGTATCCACAGTGTATATATGTCAATCCCAATCTCCCAGTTCATCCCACACTCCTTCCCCCTTGGTACCCACATGTTTGATCTCTATGTCTGTGTATCTATCTCTGCTATGCCAATAAGATCATCTATACCATTTTTTTCTAGATAAATGAATCAGTCAATTTATTCTTCATGTCAGTCTTAGAATCAGTTATCAATTCCATTTTGCAGATAAGGAGATTGAAGTAAAGGGACATTAAAGAAATAGAGTCATAGCATATCAGTGGAGGAGCCTAGATCTGAACTCCACCCAGTCTGATTCCATCCACAGTAGCCACCTTTCTTCACAAGGTGCTTCCATCCTGGAATGAACTCAAGTTCCAAATTAATTCTTCTTCCGAGAGCCATGGGGATGGGGGGTGGGGGTTAGGAGAGAAAGGATCAGACCCATGGAATTTCACATTCTTGCTGGCAATTTATCTCCGAATATGTGAAGGAGAACAAAAGGAAAAAAGTTAACTCCCAGGTCAGAGAGAGGTCACAAAGCTGACATTGACCTCTGCTCTGCAGTCCAGGACATCCTGAATTGGGACACATGGGTGAGAAGGCAGCCTGCTCCCAGCCAGAAACTTCAGAGAGAAGCAGGAGCAGTTATAACACACTGGGATCAAAATCCACCCTCAGGTTCACAGCTCCATTCAGCAGAGACTTCATATGTCTTATGGCAACGCTGCCAGAGTTCTGAACACTTGCCTTTATCTGAGTTCCTTCCTCCTCTCTCCTGGGCCTCCTGGAGATATCAAAGGACAGTCACATCTGGGGACATCCCCCCTCCAAGGCTGGCTCACAGACAAGCTCTGTTTCCACTCGACTTCCTAGTAGGATCAACTACCTAATTTTTAAGAACTCCGTTAATCATTTTGGGATGCTATAATCAAGTACTATAACCTGGGTGACTTAAACAACAGAAATTTATTTCTAACAGTTCTGGAGGTTAAAAGTCAAAGCTCAAGGTGTTGGCTGATTTAGTTCCTGATGAGAGATCTCTTCGTGGTTTGCAGACAGGGGCTTCTCACTATGTCCTTATACGTCAGAGAGACAGAGAAAGAGAGCTAGAGAGAGAGACAGAGAGACAGAGAAATAGACAGAGACAGAAAGCTCACTAGTCTTTATTTTTATAAGGACATGAATTCCATTGGAGCAAGGCCCCAGTCTTAAGACCTTATTTAATCTTAATTACTTCTTTACTCATACATACTTGCAGTTAGGGCTTTAATGTATGAATTTGAGGGGAACACGTACATTCAGTCCATGATTGGGGCCATGTGAAAAATAAAAAAGTCCATTTAGTCAAAGCTATGGTTTTTCCAGTAGTCATGTGTGGATGTGAGAGTTGGACCATAAAGAAGGCTGAGCACTGAAGAACTGATGCTTTTGAACTGCGATGCTTTTGAGAGTCCCTTGGACAGCAAGGAGATCAAACCAGTCCATCCTAAAGGAAATAAAACTTGAATATTCACTGGAAGGACTGATGCTGAAGCTCCAACACTTTGGCCACCTGATTCAAAAAGCTGACTCACTGAAAAAGACCCTGATGCTGGGAAAGATTGAAAAGGCAGAGGAGAAGGGGAAAACAGAGGATGAGATGGTTGGACAGAATCACCGAGTTAATGGATGTGAGTTTGAGCAAACTGCAGGAGATGGTGAAGAGCAGGGAAGCCTGGTGTGCTGCAGCCCATGCGGTTGCAAAGAGCCGGACACGACTGAGTGACTGAACAACAACAAAGCGTTACAAGACAGAGACTGCAGAGCATTAAACCAAGCACCGGGCTCTTGGGCAGGCAGTCCAGTTAGTCCTTTGGTTGGCACACTTGCTTTTGGGTTTCCTGTTCTGATATAAAAGGATTTGGACTCTCCTGGGGTGAAATCTTGGTTCTATGTCTTACTGGCTGTGTGACCCTGGCCGTATTTCTTCACCTTTCTGAGCTTCTGTTGTTTCTCTACAAAAATGGTTATAGTAGTAATAACAAGGGTGTTGCCAAGGCTGAATTAAATGAAATGACTTGTGAAGCGCCTACCCAGTGCCCACACTTGAAGTCAGCACATGTTTACTGCAAGGCTGTTGGAATCCCTCCTTCCGGGTTATTCTACCTGGGTTACTGTTAAGTAACCCACCAAGCAAAGCATCCTCTCACCTCTAATGCACAGCTTGATGCACATCCCTGGCAACAGGTCTGTGGGATGCGGTAGTGGCTCAAATCGGAGTGTGTTGGGAGAAGAATCCATTAAAGAGGGGAAAAATCAATAGCACAATTAGGAACCACTTCATCCCATAAGGACGCCAGCTGCTGCAAAGGCCACTGCTACAGTGTTGCCTCTAATGGGATGGGCTGTCTGCTGCTACAATCAGTCTCCCCACCTTCCCAGGATGCGACGTCCTCTTAGGACACCAAGGCTATCAAAAGTGCAGCAGATATAAGGCATATATATCCTGTCTTAATCAACAATGCAACACCATGTATTAAGAAATGAAAAACATCCTTCACCAATCAGCTAAACTCCATTGCATACTTTGACTTCCATGAGTCTCTTCCATTTGGTTTTCTTCTTCTCTTGTCTTGTAGAAAGAAGCGAAAGCACCAGGACAGCTGATTTTGTCATTATCAAGGAAGCCAGAAAAGCTGCATGAACATTCCCCGGGCAATTTTGCATGAGGAGTGACGAGCATGCAACGTCCAGCATTTTCATGCCTTGAAACAGGCAGGGTCAGTTTACCACCTTCATCCTTGATCATGATTGTTCTTCATGACCATTCTTGGATGGATTTTTTTCTTAAAAATATGCATTTGAGTATGTGTGGGGAGCTGTTAAGTTCAACAAAAACAAAGATTATTGACATTTCTCCAAATGAAAAGTCAGTCTCAAGTTCAACCATAAGCACCTTTTTAAAAAGTCACTTGAAACTTAAGAAGTCATTTTACTGTGTGTGGAGGTAAAATAATTAAAACTAAAAAAAAAATTTAAGCTTTTGGAAGTAGAAATGTTCTCTACTAATTTTAGTGTAATTAAAATGTGTATTTTATTGTTAAGAAAGGAAAAAAAAAAACTCAGCAGGATAGAGTGGAGGTGGAAAAGCAATTGAGAATCCTGGTTTGATTCTTTAATAACTGTCCCTGAAGCCTTCCTCCCACGTTTGGGAAATTCCCCTACGCAGGTCTGGTTTGGGGTTGACTGTTCAGTTTGCCCTTTAGCCTTTTTTCTTGTTTCCCTAAGTCACTCAGATACCCAGGGACAAACAATCATTTTTTTTAAGTGGCTCCTGGAAGCTCACCACCCAGCCCCTGCCCCCAACACAAGTACACATCCCTCTTTCTCTGCACTTCACATCCTCAGGGGAAAAAATCACTTAAAAGTCAATCTATCAGGGGTTCAATCCACATGCCCTTTGCTTGTTTTCTAATGTTCAGGGGAACAAGAAACACTTGCATGAAGTATGATGTTGGCACTCCCTACTCTTTTCCTTTGAGGCTCATGGACAGTGGGGCTCCTGCTCCCCCAGCTAACAGATGAGGGCCACAGGTGGCCACCTGTTCACTGCACCCGGCCACTTCCTTTTTCCTGATTTTCACAGAGGAAGTCAAACAGCAGGGTGCATTTTGAAAGGAAGGGCTACCCTGCCGTTAATCACCATGGCAACTGCAGGGCATCAGCCATCAGTGGTGGTATTCAGTAGGAGGTATCTCTAGCTGGGGCTTTGAATTGCTTTTTTCCAATGGCTGGTCATCTGTGGTCTTTGGCTGTATGTTCAGAAGGGGCTATCACTGCCAGGAAGCCTGGACCAGTAAATAAATAAGGGTAATTAAATCTAATGCTTGACAAATGACACACGCTCATCACTGAGGTCAGAAAAGCGTATCAGTTCTCACATCAGAATTACATTACTGCAAGTGGTATGGTTTGGGTTTTCCCCCCTCATAGTTTTCATGCATTAACCATCACTAGAAACAGGATGCAGGATGCAGTGATTATCCATTACTGTGTAGGTCCTTGAATTGCATTCAGTCTAATAGTTTTGCTTGCATTTTTACAGCTACTTATTCAACTTGTTGCTTTAGATTAAGCTTTTTTTTTTCCTGAAGAGATTTTGAAAGAAGAGGAGCACATGTCTTTTGTTCAGTGTCAGGGAGAGATCACAAAATGTGATTCCCAGGCCATTTGCCAGTTAATTTATTTTTATTTCAAAGAGGACTGCAATTCTTTGATACAAACTGCCTCTCACTCCAGGATTTTAAAATGTTTCAAATTTCAAAATTAGTACATTTTTTATGTGTATAACAAGTGATTCTAATAATGACTTACTTTCAGGTCTTTATATTTTTAAACTCAAGTTCTAATAATCAATTTGATCTGATAACGGATATTAATAAATGTTTTATAGAAGTATCACCTTGCTTCCCTGGCACCCCCATTCCCTCTTATCCTACCTTTGTAAAGTCAATGGAAGCTCAGAGTTCTCCTTTTCTGGACAAATGCTTCAAATGCTTCTGGTGTGTTTAAGTCCACCGTCATGATGCTTGGGGTACTTTCTATTAAAATCATTGCTGTTGACCTGAAACTATCACAGTAATGTTAGGGTATGCTAAGTCACTTCAGTCATGTCTGACTCTGTGTGACCCCATAGACAGCAGCCCACCAGGCTCCCCTGTCTCTGGGATTCTCCAGGCAAGAACACTGGAGTGGGTTGCCATTTCCTTCTCCAATGCATAAAAGTGAAAAGTGAAAAGTGAAAGTCAAGTCACTCAGTCGTATCCGACTCTTAGCAACCCCATGGTCTGCAGCCTACCAGGCTTCTCCGTCCACAGGATTTTCCAGGCAAAAGTACTAGAGTGGGGTGCCATTGCCTTCTCCGAATGTTAGGGTATACTACAATATAAAATAAAAATTTTTTTTAATGGATGTTAACAGGAAAGACATTAAAGGTTGCCTCTACAAATGAAAAAACAAAAAAGCATTGTTGCATCTTTGATAGCTCCACCCAGGACAACCAATAACCCTCTCCTTCACCAGACTCCAAAATCCTGGTTTGGACACAAAACATCCTAACTTTTTAAACTGGAGCTTGAAAAGTGTGCGGAAGTGCTTCTTCACATGACTTTTGTCTGAACATCCCTTGGATTGGGTTAGTCTCCCTAAATATTTTTTTTGCCCTCAATCCAAATGAAGAACAATTAACCTTGAAGAAGGAAGAAGTTACTCTTTTTTTTTTTTTTTTTGCCAGAAAGATGAGCTGTTTTTTTTCAAAAGAGTGTTTTATATTTATTTTTAGACAGTGTTCAAAAAGACAAGGGAAACTGATAGAGATATGAGGAGGCAATAATAGTTATTTCTGAATTCCAAAAACATGTATGTCCAAAGTATTAAACAGAAGATTTTTTAAGAAGTTAGGAAAAAAGTAACATCACTTGAAGCCAGATAATGGCTCATCAATGCTTTTGTTTCCATCTTAAAAAAATTTTTTTTTAAAAGAGTTATTTATTTGTGATTTGATTGTGGTGGATCTTTGTTGCCGCTCATGGGCCTTCTCTAGCTGTGGTGAGTAGGCTTCTCATTGCGGAGGCTTCTCTTACTGTGGAGTATGGGCCACAGGGTGTGCAGGCTTCAGTACTTGCAGGACGTGGGCTCAGTAGCTGTGGCTCTGGGCTCTAGAGCACTGGATCAGTGATGGTGGCGTGTGGACTTAGTCACTCCAAGGCATGTGGGATCTTCCTGGACCGAGGACAGAAACAGGGTCCCTTGCACTGCAAGCCAAATTCTTAACCACTGGACCACGAGTGAAGCCTTACTTCCTTCTATATTCACATATATTCACACACGTACAAATTCTAGTCACATGTGTATGTTCTTCCAGAAGAGGAGTTTCCTCTGCAAATGCTTTGTTGTCCCTGTGCTTTGTATTTTACAGTAAGTTGTGAATATTTTCTCCTGAAGCAAGTATAACAGCTGCCTTATGTCTCTTCTTTTGGACACGTATCATCACTTGCTCCACCACTGTCTTCCTGTTGGAAGTTATTTCCCTTCATTAGGCATTATATACATTTCTATCCCATGATAATCCTTGCACTGAACATCAAATGATTTCTTGAAGATAAATTTCCAGAAATGAAACTGCAGAGTCAAATGTTATGCACGTTCTTTCAAGCTGTTAATATCTATTGCTTAGCTGCCCAGAGAAAATGGTACTATTTCACTCACATAAACAAGTGGAATACCTATTTCTATACTCTCACGATGAACATTAATAGAACAATGTTAAAAGTGCCAAGCACTATGTTAAAGGTTTAAAATACATTTTTCCCTACTTGGTTCTCATTCTATCCTCTGAGGTAGCACAGCTGTTATTTTCCCCCTGCCCCCAGTGTGTAGGATGAAGCTTAGAGAGCTGAAGTTAATTTGACCAGCATCCCATGAATGGCTTTGAGTTCAAAGCCTGACTGTCAGACATTGCATACATGGACATGTGGTATATTAACATTTAACTTATTGAGCACCTTCTAAGTTCAGGGCACTGTGTTGGAGCACTGTGAGGGTGCCTATAAAGGTAAATAAAAAATGCTCTCCAACCCACGAGGGGAAGAAAAGAGATATAGTTGTGAATATAATACAAAATATAGCTGGACCAAGTTATGTAACAATGGCAGCAGTAAAGTAACGTGGAATGCAAAGGAAAGGGGGTTACAACCAGCTGGGAAGAATATACCAGAAGGTTTGAAGAGAAAAGGGATTATTTGAGCTGAATTTTAAAGACACAGAGGATTATCCATGTGGAGACAGAGTGAAAATTCCAGTAGAAGGACTATTTTAAAATCATGGGAATGGGGGGAAAGCAAGGTGGTCCATAAAAAAGATCTTGATGGTCATGAAGCAAGTGATGGGTAATAGATGGAAAGATAAAGTTGCAAGGTAAATTATAGAGGTCTTTGCAGGATTCAGATTTGATTTGGTCTTATAAACAATGGGAGTGTTGTTGGACAGTTTTAGTAAAGTGATATGATCCATATGCCAAAGATTACTTTGTATACCAAAGATTAGTTTGAGAGTTATTTGAAACGTGATTTAACAAGAAAAAAAAACCAAAAACAACTAGAGATGGAAACAAGTAAATGTCAAAAGTGTCAAGTACATCTCTATAATCACCATCAGACACAAACATTCTGTCAGAATAGGTTGTTTTTGTTAAATTTACATTAATTTACATTGCTCTGATAATTTTAAGAAAGTAGAACATCTAACATATTGTATTATTTCTTTTTTTCTTTTCTCTTTTTTTTTCCGTGTCCGACTCTTTATTTTATTTTATTTTATTATACTTTACATAATTGTATTAGTTTTGCCAAATATCAAAATGAATCCGCCACAGGTATACATGTGTTCCCAATCCTGAACCCTGCCTCCCTCCTCCCTCCCCATCCCAACCTTCAGGGTCATCCCAGTGCACCGGCCTTGTATTTAATTGCATAGAAGGACTGAAAATGAGGAATAAGAGGTTTCTCCAGGTTTTGGCCTTGGGTCAAGTGGAGGCCAGGATGCCATTATCAAAAGTAGGATGGACATTAGGAACAGAAGCTGGTAAGGGAGAGGATAAAATGAAGTTTGGAATTGATAGGGCAAAGAATTGATGCTTTTGAACTGTGGTGCTGGAGAAGACTCTTGAGAGTCCCTTGGACTGCAAGGAGATCCAACCAGTCCATTCTGAAGGAGATCAGCCCTGGGATTTCTTTGGAAGGAATGATGCTGAAGCTGAAACTCCAGTACTTTGGCCACCTCATGAGAAGAGTTGACTCATTGGAAAAGACTTTGATGCTGGGAGGGATTGGGGGCAAAAGGAGAAGGGGACGACAGAGGATGAGATGGCTGGATGGCATCACTGACTTGATGGACATGAGTCTGAGTGAACTCCAGGAGTTGGTGATGGACAGGGAGGCCTGGTGTGCTGCGATTCATGGGGTCGCAAAGAGTCAGACATGACTGAGCGACTGAACTGAACTGAACTGAAGTGCTAGTGAATGCTGGAGATCTGCCCTTGACCTTGAGGGAGAGTTCAAGACTCTGGAAGTAAATGTGAGCCCTATATGTAGGGAGGCAATATTGTTGTTTAGTTGATAAGTCGTGTCTGGCTCTTTTGCAACCCTGTGGACTATATAGCCCACCAGGCTCCTCTGTCCATTGAATTTCCCAGGCAAGAATACTTTAGTGAGTGCCATTATCTTCTCTAGGGGTTCTTCCTCACCCAGGGATCAAACCTGCATCTTCTGCATTGGCAGGCAGGTTCTTTTACCACCGAGCCACCTGGGAAGCCCTAGCTGAAGTCAAAAACTTATGTATCACATCTGAGGGAAAAAGAGAAGAGAGGAAGCCATATGAGGCCCTTGAACACTTTGAAAATGAAAACAAGAAGATAAATGAGCCAAAGAAAGTGAATAGCAGTGATCAGACAGATAGTGAAACCATGTAACTCAGATTGGGACATGAACATTAGATAACACACTTGGTCTCAGGACTTAACAAAGCTCAGGTTCTTGATGTCTCATGGCAGAAAGAATTCAGTGAGAGACAAAGAGATAGAGAAGAAGTGGATTTATTTAGAGAGAAAGACGCTCTACAGAGTGTGGGCCATCTCAGAAGAGGGAAGAACCAGTGTATGGAGTTGTTATTTTTTGTAGGTGTGGGTAACTTCATAGGTTCATGAGTGGGAGGAGTTACTCCATTTATTTTGGGGAAGGGGTGGAGATTTCCAGGAACTGGATCACTGCTCACTTTTTGATCTTTATGGTTGACCTTGGGACTGTCATGACGCTGCTTGGCGTGTCATCTAGCTTGCTGATGTGTTACAATGAGCATGTACCGAGGCTCAAGGTTTAGTGGAAGTTGACTCATCCTCAATCTTGGACCTATTTGGTTCTAATCAGTTCATGTCATATCCTTGGGTTACGTCATTCTTTTAAAGGTTGTGCCCTACCCTTCCCCTCCTGTTTCAATAAAAGGACAGGACAGAGTATCCTGGGATTTGGAGACCAAAGAAGAACTTTTCAAGAGCAGGAGTTGATGAATAATGGGAAGACAATGGTTTTGCAACATGAGTTAGAAAATATCCCAGAGGAATCGGGTCCCAGGCAAATGAGGACTGAAAATGGGCCTTGGGACTTGGCAAGGGTCATGTTTCAGATGGTTCTTTAGAAAATCCCCTTGATAAAATGCTAGGAAAGGGAGGTCAACATTGGAAAGGATTTGGACCTTGTTGAAAAATGTGTAAGCAATAAGAAGAGAAGAAGATAAGTTGAGGGTATGAATATATACACACACACAAATACAAACATACACACATAACACATCTAAAACATATACATAGGGTACTCCACATTTTTTAATATTTCAGTTCAGTTCAGTTCAGTTCAGTCGCTCAGTCGCTCCAACTCTTTGCGACCCCATGGACTGCAGCATGCCAGGCTTCCCTGTCCATCACCAACTCCACAATTGTGCTGGAAAGATGAAGACAAGGAACCAGTAGTAGCATCAGGCATAGAATGAAGACGCAGGATAAGAGACAGTAATTGCTGGAAAAAGGCCCAAAGGAGATGGGAGAGGTAGAATCAGGGGTCCCGATGAATGGGTTATCTGCTAAAACGATATGTCTGCTGGAGGATGAGAAGGGAAGGAAGGGTGATTAAGATCAGTTAAAGGTGGAAGGACAAGCCCTTGAAAAGGAGAGAATTGCCCTCCCTGTCCTCCAGTTTTTGGTAAAGAGGGAGCTTAGGTCATCTGAGGAGCATGGGGGCCGGGGAGAGGGTGGATGGGGGCTGGAGGGTGGTATTGAGGGGCAGCTGTCAGAATGAATGAATTATACTCTGCCTTTAGTTTATTCTTGGAAAAAGCAGCCATGAGAAACACTCTTTCCCTAAGCATCCTAGCTTGATTTTTCTAGAAAGAACTTTCTGCTGCAGAGGGTTAAAAAGGCAGAGGAGAAAGGAATAAAGGACAGGACACAGGCGTTTTCACACAATTCAACAAATTGTGTTCACAACAGATTGAGGGTCTTCCTTATCTCAATTCCTTCACAATAATAAAGTATAATAAAATGTCACTTTGCTCTGTAAAATGGTATGTGATGAGGATGTGTAAAAGCTTTTGTGCATTTTGTTAATGCCATTGGCTCAATAATTTTTTAAACATAGAGATAGCGTAAAATGGTAACATTTACTGTCTCTTTCTGAACATTTGAGGTTTAATTTTGACTTATGCTCAGAGATACTTGTGAATCTTCTGGTACCAGAGTGATCCTCTTCTATCTGAACTGAGCTAATTCTACAGAAGCTTTTGACTCAACTACTCACAACCCATTCCAGGAAATGCATTAGGAAGGAGCCCGCAGATAACAAATCTCTAACTTAGGAAGAATT
Source organism: Bos javanicus (assembly GCF_032452875.1). Classification (NCBI taxonomy): domain Eukaryota; kingdom Metazoa; phylum Chordata; class Mammalia; order Artiodactyla; family Bovidae; genus Bos; species Bos javanicus. Next base: position 147,638,343 of record NC_083868.1, on the reverse strand, counting down.
GCTTCTGGAAACTGCAGAGCACCAGATAAGGTTTATTCCATGGGAGCTGACTTTATCCAACCCCACACTTGAGTGATATAGTGGGCTCTGAGTAAGCTGTGTACACAAAACTGATAAACTCTGCACTAAATTAATTAAGAATTCTATTGCTTTAATAGCTTGTCTTCAAAGACCAATGACTAATACCAAGATTTATTATGTGAACAATGAAACACTGGCTATGTAAATTTTATAATGGGAGTTCTAGGGTCATATTAAATCATCTCCAGTTTTGTTGATTTTTTTTGTTGATATTTCTGGTATCCAAGCTATACTCTATAGAATTACTGGCTCACAGAGATCCAAGGATTCTTTCAGAAGTAGAATGGCAAATCTTGCCACTGAGCTTAGAGTCTGTATGTGTTTTAACCAAAATTGTGAAATTTGAGTTTCACAACATCCATGAAAAGAGATAGAACTAGTCCCAATTTATAGATACTGGTTCATTAAGATTTTGCTTCCTGTCCAAGGACACCCAATTCAAGGGTATAAGTCCAGTTCTCTTCTGCTATGCCCCAAGGCACTAAGAGCTTGTTTGAATTTTTTTTTTTTCCAATTTCTGTTCTTTATTTCTCTCTTGTTCTTTCTCTCTTCCTTTCCTTCCATCTTTCTTTATTTTTCTTTCTGAAAGGAAACTGAGATTCAGAGGAGCTAAGTGACTGTACTGCCAGTTACTGATAGAATCAGAACTAAATTGGGAGCCATGACTCTGTCCCAGCTGTCACCCTATGCCCCTTGGAGTAGAGGATAGGTTTAAAGTTGGACATTCCAACAGCCAGCCCATGGTGGTTTATCTGTCCTTGACCTCCTAGTGTCTCTAAATTGTTTTAGGGCTTTGCAATATGTAGAAAAGGATTTTGAGAAGACCTGATAACCAGCCATTCAGTTGCTTACTCCTTGGAAGAGAAGTTATGACCAACCTAGATAGCATATTGGTCCGTCTAGTCAAGGCTATGGTTTTTCTAGTGGTCATGTATAGATGTGAGAGTTGGACTGTGAAGAAAGCTGAGCGCCAAAGAATTGATACTTTTGAACTGTGGTGTTGGAGAAGACTCTTGAGAGTCCCTTGGACTACAAGGAGATCCAACCAGTCCATTCTGAAGGAGATCAGCCCTGGGATTTCTTTGGAAGGAATGATGCTAAAGCTGAAACTCCAGTACTTTGGCCACCTCATGCGAAGAGTTGACTCACTGGAAAAGACTGATGCTGGGAGGGACTGGGGGCAGGAGGAGAAGGGGACGACAGAGGATGAGATGGCTGGATGGCATGACTGACTCGATGGACGTGAGTCTGAGTGAACTCTGGGAGATGGTGATGGACAGGGAGGCCTGGTGTGCTGTGATTCATGGGGTCGCAAAGGGTCAGACACGACTGAGTGACTGAACTGAACTGAACTGAGGTAGAGCTCTCATTCTACTTTAGCATTTTCAGTGTTGTACATCCTGGCAGTAGGCATTTATAAACCATTAAATTGATAAACACATTAATAAAGTGAAAACTGGACTCCATCTGGGAGTTCTCAGAGTGATTCAGAAAATAGAGCAAAAATAAACGCTAGTCCCACATCTAAGCCAGATGTCTTCTGGTGCTTATGTACTGGCACTTTTCCATGTTCTGTACCCAGAAGTGGAGTGGATCAGTTGAATGATATCGACATCTGCAAGTTAACAAGAGAATTGACAAATGGTTCTCTAAATCTTGGTTACAAAAATGCAGTAGAACTGCCCAAGTCATCTGGTTTTCCACCGTTGTTGTCATCTTTATTGCAATCATAAATACTCACTCACTGCTTCCTCTGGTGGGCACTATTCTAAGCGTGTTACATGTGCTAACTCACTTAATTCTCACAATCCTAGGTAAAAAATCTCGTTTTGCAGTGAGGAGACTGAGGCACACAGAGTTTAGATTATTTGTCCAAGGCCATGTGCTTTATGAATAGAGTTGGAATTAAAGGCCTAGTAGTCTGGCTCCTGAGCCTGCCCTCTTAGCCATTATTACAGGTTATTTCTCTCAACATCTTGTATTAAAGGCTCTTTAAACATTTGACAAAAGGATGAGTGTAAAATATTCTTTCATTGTTGTTTTCATTTGTATACACCTGATTTCTGGCATATATAAATGAAGGGGAACATCTTTTTGTATATTTATTGTCTACCCGGGTTTCTTCTTCCATGCATTGCTCACTCATAGTCTTTGCCAATTTTCCTACTGGGTTGTCTTTTTCTTTTTGATTCTGGATAGTGTGTCAGTAAGTATGCCATTTTGAATCACCCAAACCTTGGTATCTTAAAATAGCACACAGTGGCAGGTTTAAAGAACAATAGGCTTATATCCAGTCTACTCTACCGGTGAAGGCAAACATGAAGTGTCACCAAGGTTCCAAGGGAGGGGTCACAAGCTCTGCCAAGCTATGCGATAAGAGTTGGTGTCACTGTAAGTAAGATGTTTGAGATGGGATATATCATGGCTGCTATCTTTGGAAAACTTTCTCACCCACAGAGAGCACCAACAATTCTACCAAGTCTTTGCTTGCTTTTTAACGTTTTTAATAGCATCTTTTGACATAGTTTTAAATACAGTAGAGTCAATTTTCTCAATCTTTTCCCTTTTGGTTTGCAATTTTTTGTTTCTTTTCTAGGGCATCAGTATTTGACCCCATATATTAAATATAAGAAGAACATATATATATATATGTATATATATATATTCTTATAGTTAAGACTTTAATTTATAATAGACATATTTCTCTACATAGTATAAGATAGGGTCTATTTTTTTTTCTTTCCATATGGATAGTTAGTTGTTGGAACTTGTGGTATTTACTATGATTTTTATTTCTTTAAAAATAAGTATTTATTTTGTCTATTTTTTTTTTTTTTTGGACTGGACTGAGTTTAAAAGAATTTCCTGACATCCTTCCTTCACCCATTTGCTCCATTTCCTGCTTAGGAAAATGTGTGTTTTATTTTCATTTTTAGTGGTCACATGTATAATTTTAACAAGTAAACTTAACAAAGTCTAAATTTTATCTGCATCTCTGCCCTGATCTCCCCAAATATAAGGACCTTAGAAAGTTTTAGCTGCAATAACCCTCAGTAGCCTGTGTTGCTTTTATGTAATATTTTATTTTTTCTTGTTTTTATATAGATAAAAATTAGTCACTATTGTTATTATATCAGTAGCCCATGTTTATTAGAGATATCTGTATGCTTGCATATATCTTTGCTACTTTTTTTATCTCACTACATCCATCTGGGTTCAATTTCCTTCTTCATGCAGAACATGTTTTAATAGTTCTTTCAGTGAAGATCTAGGTGTAAAAACTCAATATTCTAGTATGAATTTGAAGACATCACTCCATTCTCCTCTTTTTAAAACAATTGAGATATAGTTGATGTACAATATTGTGTTGGTTTATGATGCACAGTATTGCATTCTCCATCCTGATTAGAGTCCTTCACAATCTAACTGCTGTTAGTGTGTAGGCATTTGTTGTTGTTGTTTTTGTTTAAAAATATTCTCTTTGTACTTGATATTCTCCAGTTTTACTCTGTTTAGTCTAGATATAGATATCCTTTTCCTTTGACTTGGAATCACCTACTCTAACAACTCATCAATTCTGAAAAATTCTTCACCATTTCTCTTCACATATTTCTTCTTCCTTATTCCATTCTCTCCTTCTTGAATTCCTATTAGATTCATGCTAGCTGTTCTCATTTTATCTACCATACCTCTTAACTTATCCATTTCTATGCGTTTATCTTTCTGTGGTTCATTCTGTGTAATTTCCTCCACAATGACTTCCAGTTCACTAATTCTTTCTTCAGCTTTGTCAAATTTGTTGATTAATTCATTCATTGAGCTTTAATTTTTATATCTTATTCTATCAGGCATTTAATTTTTAGAAGTTTGATTTGGTTATTATTATAATTTCTTTTTTTGCCTATGAAATCCTTTATTTATTTTTATCCTCTCATATCTTTATTTGATTTATTTTTAGAATTGATTTATTTTAGAATCTTGAATTCAGACATTTTTCTGATATTTCTGTTGGAGTCTTCTACATTGTATACAATGGAGAAATGGTGTGTTTTAAAATTCCTTACTGTGCATTCATTTTCAGTGAGAATAATATCACTTGTGTCTTGGATTAAGGATTTTCTTCTGGAGTAATTTTCCATTTGTTTATGGTGGGTACCCCAGCATCTTGCCATACTGGGGAAAACTTTATGTTAAAATTCTGTTCTGAGGATTTGTAACCCAGAGGTGGTGGAATGTGGTCTCTCAACTTATATATCATGCTGTAGGCTTCCAGTTTTTTATGGGGATTATTTTTCCCCTCAAAAGTCTCTGAGTAGTGGAGGTGATGGAATTCCAGTTGAGCTATTTCAAATCCTGAAAGATGATGCTGTGAAAGTGCTGCACTCAATATGCCAGCGTTTTGGAAAACTCAGCAGTGGCCACAGACTGGAAAAGGTCCATTTTCATTCCAATCCCAAAGAAAGGCAATGCCAAAGAATGCTCAAACTACCACACAGTTGCACTCATCTCACACGCTAGTAAAGTAATGCTCAAAATTCTCAAAGCCAGGTTTCAGCAATACGTGAACCGTGAACTTCCAGATGTTCAAGCTGGTTTTAGAAAAGTCAGAGGAACCAGAGATCAAATTGCCAACATCTGCTGGATCATCGAAAAAGCAAGAGAGTTCCAGAAAAACGTCTATTTCTGCTTTATTGACTATGCCAAAGCCTTTGACTGTGTGGATCACAATAAACTGTGGAAAATTCTGAAAGAAATGGGAATACCAGACCACCTGACCTGCCTCTTGAGAAACCTATATGTAGGTCAGGAAGCAACAGTTAGAACTGGATATGGAACGACAGACTGGTTGCAAATAGGAAAAGGAGTTCGTCAAGGCTGTATGTTGTCACCCTGCTTATTTAACTTCTATGCAGAGTACATCATTAGAAACGCTGGACTGGAAGAAGCACAAGCTGGAATCAAGATTGCCGGGAGAAATATCAATAACCTCAGATATGCAGATGACACCACCCTTATGGCAAAAAGTGAAGAGGAACTAAAAAGACTCTTGATGAAAGTGAAAGAGGAGAGTGAAAAAGTTGGCTTAAAGCTCAACATTCAGAAAACGAAGATCATGGCATCTGGTCCCATCACTTCATGGGAAATAGATGGGGAAACAGTGGAAACAGTGTCAGACTTTATTTTTTGGGGCTCCAAAATCACTGCAGATGGTGATTGCAGCCATGACATTAAAAGACGCTTACTCCTTGGAAGGCAAATTATGACCAACCTAGATAGCATATTAAACAGCAGAGACATTACTTTGCTAACAAAAGTCTGTTTAGTCAAGGTTATGGTTTTTCCAGTGGTCATGTACTGATGTGAAAGTTGGACTGTGAAGAAAGCTGAGCACCGAAGAACTGATGCTTTTGAACTGTGGTGTTGGAGAAGACTCTTGAGAGTCCCTAGGACTACAAGGAGATCCAACCAGTCCATTCTGAAGGAGATCAGCTCTGGGATTTCTTTGGAAGGAATGGTGCTAAAGCTGAAACTCCAGTACTTTGGCCACCTCATGTGAAGAGTTGACTCATTGGAAAAGACTCTGATGCTGGGAGGGATTGGGGGCAGGAGGAGAAGGGGACGACAGAGGATGAGATGGCTGAATGGCATCACTGACTCGATGGATGTGAATCTGAGTGAACTCCAGGAGTTAGTGATGGACAGGGAGGCCTGGCGTGCTGCAATTCATGGGGTCTCAAAGAATTGGACACGACTGAGCGACTGAACTGAATTGAACTGAATAAATAATCTTCCTTAAATTCTTCACTAACCAGGTACAGGAGATGAGGGTGGAGTCATTTGAGAATTCTAACTTTATGTAAAATGTCCCAGTGTCACCATCCCATCTTCAGTTCAGTTCAGTTCAGTTCAGTCGTTCAGTCGTGTCTGACTCTTTGTGACCCCATGGACTCGAGTACGTCAGGCCTCCCTGTCCATCACCAACTCCTGGAGGTTACTCAAACTTATGCCCATTGAGTCGGTGATGCCATCCAACCATCTCATCCTCTGTTGTCCCCTTCTCTGCCCATCTTCAATCTTTCCCAGCATCAGGGTCTTTTCAAATGAGTCAGTTCTTCGCATCAGGTGGCTAAAGGATTGGAGCTTTAGCATCAGTCCTTCCAATGAATATTCAGGATTGATTTCCTTTAGGATGGACTGGTTGGATCTCCTTGCAGTCCCAGGGACTCTCAAGAGTCTTCTCCAACACCACAGTTCAAAAGCATCAATTCTTTGGTGCTCCCACCTTGGGTGGGCCAAAAACCTGGTTCCCAAGCTCTGGGGGCACAATCACTAAGTAATTAGAGTCTCCCCCCTCTAAAACCCTGTTCTCTCTTTATGTCACCAGGCCAGATATAGTTTCAGTTCCAGTACTCACAAACGTTGCTTTCAGTTCCCTCTTCATTTCTGGAAATTTTGATTTTTCTTTCATTTGTTCTTCTTTTCTTTCTTTCATGTACAGTTATATATTTGTACAGTTGTAAATTTAGCTCATCATTGTTATTAACTTACAGTTTCTATTGATTTATAGTGTAGCTTGGTCTACTCTGCTTTTAGAACTCTAAGTATCTGGAAGGATTGACTACATCTTGGGTGAGGCTTGGGAGTGGAGTTTTCCAATGTTCTTGGGAGTTAACCTAGTCAACTAAAAGATTATTCTCTAGATTCAGTTCACAGGATCATTTATAGGTGATACATCATCTTCTAATAAAACCAGTTTTAGATGGTTTCCAAGAGGGTCCTGACTTTCACTGACATTCTCTAGGAGAGTGTTCCTGGGAATGTGTTTGCAGGATATTAATACTGTTTAAAAATGTTCATGTTTGGAGAATGATGGGTTAAACCAATTTAAACCAAGTTTCTATATTGTGGCATTTCTCAGAAAAGAATAGGAAAGCAGCTGCCCTTAGCATCATTCCTGAATATAAAAGCAAGTAGGAAAAGATCATGTCTAAACATGAGCAGTGGATTAGGATATGGGATGAGATTCAGAAGGTCAGAGCATCTCTGAGTCCAACTCCAAAAAGGAGAAGAGATTGACTGTTTAGGCCTGCCTCGTTGGTTTCAAGCGTGCGCCTGTTCATTTTGCAGGGACTCTATTTAGTTTAGTTACAATGTAAGGAAAGCTTCCTATGATCTCCATGATAGTGACTTACTGACATAATCAATCGACCTTTTAAATTTTGAATTCATCTCAGGCCACATGTCCTATGAGAGGGTAAAATAAATGTTTTCTATTGTGATTGTTGTGACTCTCTTTTATAATTATAGCTAATGTGTATTGAACACTGACTGCTTTCCAGAAGCAGTGTCTAGCATTCTATAGGGCACGTAAGCCTCACAACAGGACTGTGAAGCTGGTTCTGTAGTTGGTTCCATTTTACAGATGAGAAAACTGAGACACCACAGAAACCATATGCCATCTCCTTCTCTACTGATTCATTTCAATTGAATTTTCATTATATTAACCAAGTTTTGATAAGATAAATGCTAACTTTGAGGCTCTGAATTTAAGACATTTTTGGCATCTGCCTTAATTAGGAAGCAAGGTGGAAGCTGTCATATAAGCAGGGTTAGTTAGTAGGATACCCACCCTTCTGAAGTTTAGACATCTTAGATCTAGACTTCTGGCTGCCACATGAAAGTGGGCAAAACTTCACCTTCTTAGATCCATTTTCTTCTGTTGCTGCTGCTAAGTCACTCCAGTCGTGTCTGACTCTGTGCGACCCTATAGACGGCAGCCCACCAGGCTCCCCCGTCCCTGGGATTTTTCAGGCAAGAACACTGGAGTGGGTTGCCATTTCCTTCTCCAATGCATGAAAGTGAAGAGTGAAAGTGAAGTCCCTCAGCTGTGTTCGACTCTTCCTGACCCCATGGACTGCAGCCTCCCAGGCTCCTCCATCCATGGGATTTTCCAGGAACTCTGCTCAATGTTATGTGGCAGCCTGGATGGGAGGGGAGTTTGGGGGAGAGTGGATACATGTCTATGTATGGCTGAATCCCCTCGCTGTTCACCTGAAACTATTACAACACTGTCAATTGGCTAAAACCTAATACAAAGTAAAAAGGTTTTTTAAAAAAAGGATTTATAATACTGGGGACGTCTACCTCTTAGGGTTGTCAGAGTGGTTAAGTAAAATACATACAGAAGTTCTTCATAAAGTGCTGTGCAACATATAAGCCACTCTCATTGTTAATGAGGTATAGTTTTGCTTTCTTTTTACTTCTTATGTGAATCCAAATGAAGGTCATGATCCTGGCAAAAGACTGGGCAGCCTAGTGAGTCTGGTTTAAAGCCCTGCTGACTCTCAGATGCTCCAGGGGGTCAGTGATGGTAATAGAACTTTCCATCTGCATTTTAGTCTGAAGACCAGAATTGGGAGCTTTCTTCAGCCTAAATCCAGCTCTAGCCTGGATTTGCTGGTCATACTTTTAAAGTAAATACTAACATCTTTTACTCCAAAATGTTCTGCTGAGAATGTGTGTGTCCTTTGTCAATGGAAAGGTTAATTTTCAAGGAATGTTACATATCTTTTTTAGTTTTCTCCCCACCAAACAATCTCAAGATTCTTAACGATTAAAAACAGAAATTTTAAAGAAGTATGTTGTATTTAATTCTATTTATAAAAGCAGACCCAAACAAGTCCTAAATCTGCCCAACAACTCGGGTAATAAATATTTCTGTATTTGTTTTTGGAGTCCATCTGAGTGGTCAGACGTGTCTGATTTAGGCTTAGTTCCCTTGGAACAAATGCATTTCCTCTTCCTCTTATCACTATCATGTTTTTGCAAGAACGCTGGCTCCCTCTCTAAAGGTCCCTCAGACCCCAGTATTTACTTGTCCTCTTTGCTGGGAAGTATTATGTCCCATGTTAACAAAATATGTGGGAAAATCTGGAATTATGAGAAAAGACAAATACTGCCCTGAATAGTAGTTGTCTATTCCTTCATTCAGCTCAGTGATCCAACCATTCAACAAATACATATTCAGTACTTAACTATGGGTCTACTGTGAAGGAGACAGGCAGGGTTTCTGTTTTTATTGACCTTTCATTCCAATGGAAAGGAAGAGTGAAACAGACAATCACTTGGATCATTTCTTCCTTTATTAGGGAAATTTCTTAAGCCAATTGCAGTATCAGATACTTGTAACTCCTTGATAAGAAATGAAGAATGCAACTGAGTATTTGCTGGGGGTCTTATTAAGAGAGAGAGTGTGCAAAACAAAGGATCCTTTACTATTTGGAGAGTTGTCTCTTGATCGAGGTTGAAAGAGTTGTAGCTATTTCATGGGGAGAAGAGTAAGTAAGTGAAATTGTGTTTGAGTTTAGGGACGAGAATTGAAAGTGTCAAGTATCTGTATTTTTCTGTTGAGTGTCGGATGAGAAATACTTTAGTTTAAATTTCAGAGAGGATTGAGCTTAGAGTTTGGGAAGGAATATCACAAATAATGAGAAATTTTGGACCTCATCCAAGGAGGGTTGGTCACAATATTGCAAAGATGAGTGACTGAAGCAGAGCAGGACCTCTGTGGTCCTTGCCCCCCATGTCCTCTGCCTGCCTTTTGTCTGTGGAAAGACTTTAGCCAAAGAATAAGTTTAATTAGAGAAGTGAGAAAATGCAGAAACAAAAACAGTCAAGGAAAACCAGGCAATAATGATTAGTGATTAAGCACAACCAAGAATCTTTAGTTACTTCTCAAGGGCTATAGATAATATTCTAGAGCTGTCTTATAGAAGCTCCCACCAGGCTGGAGAAGTTAACTACATGATGACCACACTGTAGCTATGACATAAGCTGCCACAATTCCAAGAATTAGCCTCAAGGAAATGAGAACAAACTGACCTTGGAACTGAAGACTGTACCTAAAACAATCAAGATGGTGCTGATCAGAGCACTGATGACCAATTTCAGTAACCCTAAGGGCTGACCAACCTAGTGAGTGAGTGAGTGAAGTCGCTCAGTTGTGTCCGACTCTTTGCGACCCCATGGACTGTAGCTTACCAGGCTCCCCTGTCCATGGGATTCTCCAGGCAATAGTCATGGAGTGGATTGCCATTTCCTTCTCTAGGGGATCTTCCCAACCCAGGGCTTGAACCCAGGTCTCCCGCATTGTAGACAGATGCTTTACCGTCTGAGCCACCACGGAAGCCAACCTAGATAGCATATTGAAAAGCAGAGGCATTACTTTGTCAACAAAGATCCATCTAGTCAAGGCTATGGTTTTTCCAGTGGTCATGTATGGATGTGAAAGTTGGACTATAAAGAAAGCTGAGTGCAGAAAAATTGATGCTTTTGAACTGTGGTGTTGGAGAAGATTCTTGAGAGCCCCTTGGACTGCAAGGAGATCCAACAAGTCCATCCTAAAGGAAATCAGTCCTGAATATTCATTGGAAGGACTGATGCTGAAGCTGAAACTCCAATACTTTGGGCACCTGATGTGAAGAGCTGACTCATTTGAAAAGACCCTGATGCTGGGAAAGATTGAGGGCAGGAGGAGAAGGGGAAGACAGAGGATGAGATGGTTGGATGGCATCACTGACACAATGGACATGTGTTTGGGTGGACTCTGGGAGTTGGGGATGGACAGGGAGGCCCGGTGTGCTGCGGTTCATGGAGTTGCAAAGAGTCGAGATGACTGAGCGACGAACGGAAGGACTGACTGTATTGTTTCTGCATGCAGTCCCCTCCCTCTGCCTGTAAAAGCTCTTGCCGACTGGGTTGGGTTGGAGGGGAGTCAGCCTTTGGAAAGGCATTTCCCTTGTCCCCCTCACCCCCAGTTTCTAGCATCCAAAATAAAACAAGCTTTGCTTTCCACCCACCTGTCCTCTTTATTGGCTTTTGAGCAGTGAGCAGCTGAACCCCACTTCTGGTTACATGATGGGATTTGAAGATGAGGTGTTGCTAAGGGTAAGGACTGGGCTCCCAAACCCTGGGTTCTTTGACTCTCTTAGGCTCCTCTTCTCAGTTTCCACTGTTCTACTACTAGACCATGTTGAAGGATGTATCTTGAGCTTCATCTAATTGCAACACTCATTTCCTTTAACATTCAGCACAACAGCATCTTGCATTTTTTTCTCTCTTCGAAGTATTTAATTTTTTTCACAACATTTTCCATTTTTATCTATGATGATCTATCGTTTCCTGTCATAGCCAGAACCATGATACCAGGATTGAGCAACTCTCCAGTCTTTTTCTCTTGGGTAAATTCTGAAACAGAAGAACCCAAACTTGTCTGTGATTTCTGCAACATTTTCTCACTTTCTCCAAATGTCACTTCCTAATTTTGTAGGGGGAAAACATAATCCATTTACTCTTAAAATGAAAGAATTTATCTAAAATCTTGGCATTGCACAAATTCCTGTTGGTCTTTATGGGGTCATAAACCATCTACAAATCACATGAGAGTTCTAGCTTTGGTGTCTAACTAATTGGTTTGGTATTCTTTAATTGTTAATTTGGGGGGAGGGTACAGTTGCCGGTTCCCTTTATTCTGTAATTTTGCTGATTCTGGTGGCATTGATTTCCTGTTTAAAGTAGAAAAGAAAATGAAAGAGTAATGCAGTTAGATTTTATTTTTAAGAGCCTGAAAAGTATAATAATAAATCACCTGAATAGTGGGAAATCAAGCCAAAGAAACATGTTTACTGAAGCTATGGACGATCCTGTAACAGAAGCACCCACATCGAAAGAGAAGAACCTGCTTCCTTTTCCGAAGCAACACACAAGATCAGTGCTTTGGAAAGTATGCATTTGGACAGTACGGCTACTGTCATATCCCCACTGCTAATGTGATGACTAAGATGGGGAACTCATCACATGTCACTTAAATCACTGAGCAGCCCAACTTCCTCAGAGAGCTTGGGAAATGTTTTTCATTTTAGAAATGAAAAACAACTGAAAATCGGCCCTGCCTGGATTTGAAGTCCAACTCATTGCATCCTCACTGACCCTCTAGTGTCTCTAAATTATTAGTATCTCGTGTGCATGAGTGTTTAGTCACTTCAGTTGTGTCTGACTCTTTGCAATCCCGTGAACTGTAGCCTGGCAGGCTCCTCTGTCCCTGGGATTCTCCAAGTAAGAACACTGGAGTGGGTTGCCATGCCCTCCTCCAGGGGATCTTTCCTCCTCCAGGGATTGAACCCAGATCTCCTGTGTCTCCTGCATTGGCAGATGGATTCTTCCCCACTGAGCCACCTGGGAAGTCCCTAAATTATCTTAGGGCTTTGAAATACGTAGAGAAGGATTTTGAGAAGACTTTTGATAACCAGCCATTCAAATTGAGAGTAACTAAGTGAAGCAGTGTTCTCATTCTACTTTAGCATTTTCAGTGCAGTGTATCCTGGCAATGAAAGTTAATAAGTCATTAAATTAATAAATGCATTAATAAAGTTATTGTATTTCTGTAAGTTTCTAATAGGAAGCTGTTTTAGGAAAACAATATAAAAATAAACCTTATGTTGCGTTTTATTTCTTTCAGTTATGTGCTTCACTTTAAACTCAGATTTTTACTAAAATAAATATATTGTGTTAAGCTTTCCTTGTGCATCATTCTTTATGGGTGTTAACATTCAGAGGAAACAAATCCTAATTTGCATTGGATAGCTAACTCTATAGACGGTGGAGGACAGAGGAGCCTGGAGTGCTACAGTCCTTGAAGTCTAGCGACTGAACAACAACTAACTTGAATTTGTAAATATGAATACACCTGTGCTTTCCTAGGAAAGCCATTATATTTGAATGGTTCTTTCTACAGTCCTAATTGTAGAGAAGTAAAAATAAATAAATAAATTTATGTATGCTGAGATTCTTGCATCAGAGTCATGGAATACAGCTTTGGAAACTACAAAGTACTGTGGTTAATTTCTTCTGCATGAACTTAAAATTTCAAGGTTCCTTTTTTCTGTCATTCGAGGAATTAACATTGTAAAACAACAGATTTTAAAGCCATTTTGATGGCTAAACAAAGATTATCCTGAATTCTGAGATCTTTTAAATTTTCAGAGTGCCTGGCCATCATGTAATTCTCATGGGAAAACAGGGCTGTGAACTGCTGGGGCCATTAACTATCTTGACCTAGAAAGCAGGCCCAGGTCTTCTTGTGAATCCAGAGGCCAGAGAAGTTGAAGAAGTGAAAAATCCGTTTTAAACACCTGCACATCCTCAGAAGCTGTGAAACGCTAGAACCTGTAAAAACTGACTTCCCATCCTGATTTCTAGGAAATGTTTTTTGTCTCATCAAAATAAGACTTTGTGACTTCAGCCCATCTCTTTTCTACTTTCTCTTTTGCCAACTGCCTTCTTCCCCTAAAAGGCGCCACGAGGTCCTAATGCTGCACAACTCTGCTCACAAGGTCTTTAAATGACTTGAACATTGTTGAGTGGATGTTAAGTGTTATCATCACACACACAAAAAATGGCACTCATGAGAAACGATGGCTGTGTTAACTAAGCTTATTGTAGGTAACACTTTGCAATATACACATATGTTACATATCAATAATAGCGCAATAAAGCTGGAAAAAATGAATGACTTCTGCATCATTTCCCTTTATTCCATCATATGGTTATAATGTTTCTTAGATATCTGATACTTACAGATGCAGCCCCAGTGAGAGGATTTGGGACTTTAGGCCTTCCTCCTGTGTCCTCAAAGTGTATCAAGCTGAAGGAGCTATGCCCCAGGGTGATTTTTAGTTCATCTTTCTGAACCTTGACCCAAAGTATTTAATAACAATTGAAATGCAAGGTACACATGACTTCGATGTGGGCAAATCTATTGGGTCATTTATTTTCCAGGATCAGTGTCAGTTACACAGTTAGGGGAGAGAAAGAGGAAGGGAGAAAAAACAGAATGTCCAAGACTGGCTGTTTTTGCCGGCACATTTCTAATCACTTAAGTTACCAAGGTTGTATGATTTCTCAATCCTGTTAATGTGAGTGCTTGGACAAACCATGGGAAATAAAATGAAAATGTTTATATTAGGAAGCTAGGTACCTAGGTATTTCTCCCTGATACTATACTTTTGTTTTAGGATGAGGATGATGATATGTGTGAGAGAGAAAAAGATACAGGCAGACAGACAGACTGAGAGGGTCAGAGAAGGGGAGAGTGAGAAAGAAGACGGAAGGTGGTCTCTTCATAGAGGAAGACAGAGAAAGAGAGAAAATACATATATATACTTGTTTCATTTCATGGGGAAAAAATACTTCTTTCAAAGTTGTAGCAAAAACTATGACTGATTAATAGACATATTTTAAAAGTTGTGAGACAAACAGGGTGATAGTTCAGACACTGCATATATCTTCATGTTCTAGGCAGATGGGGGCTGGAAGTCACTCAGGATGGTGGGTGGATGGATGGAACTAGCAATTGCCAGGAGCCCTTTCTTATTTAGTGGGATGCAAGAAGACAGTTACGATAGTCCATGGAACTAATGGGGAGCATCACTATTCTGTGGATATTCTCTTCTTCTGATGGTGATGACGATGAATAATTATGGAGCACCTCATATATACCCATAGTAAGTGCTTGATGGGGCTTTCCACGTGGCATTGGTGGTAAAGAACCTGCCTGCCAATGTAGGAGACATAAGAGATGTGGGTTCGATCCCTGGGTTGGGAAGATCCCCTGGTGGAGGGCATGGCAACGCACTCCAGTTTTCTTGCCCTGAGAATCCCATGGACAGGGGATCCTGGTGGGCTATGGTCCACAGGGTTGCAGAGAGTCAGATACGACTAAGTGACTTAACACACATGCTCACAACACTTGATATCAATTGACTCATTTAACCCTCATAGCATCCCTCGCAGTTTTCTTCTGATTTCGCCCTAATTCTTGTACTGGAATCTTTGATTTAAAGATGAGGAAGCAGAAACCCAACAATAGTCAGCTAGTGGGGCTGAACTGGGATTCAAACCCAAGCAGTCAAACTCCCAGGCTGAGCTCCTGTCCCAGGCAAGTTGTGGTTGCCTGGAGCGCTCATTTCTAAACTCTTTTATTGTCCTTGGCAACAGGTTCTTATTTGCGTCACAGCAATGACCTGTGTCTTAGAAGAAGTCATATTGGGAGGACCTCGGGTAACATGTCAAGACATCGCGGCTGTTTAAAGATAGAAGCAGCCCATGTTTTTAGTGAGTAACAAATGGAAAATTGTGTTTGCTATTTTAGGTCACTTCTCTAAGTCAGAAGAGAGGGGGAGTAGAAAAAACTGTTATCGTGGGAGGTGTCTGAGATGGAAAAACTGAAAGTAAAGGAGGACTCTGTAGTAGTAAATGATGTTCCAGAGTCTACTCTGGAGAAGGGGACAACAGAGGACGAGATGGTTGGATGGCATCATCGACTCAACAGACGTGAGTTTGAGCAAGCTCCGGGAGATGGTGAAGGACAGGGAAGCCTGGCGTGCTGCAGTCCATGGGGTTGCAAACAGTCAGACATGATTGAGCGACTGAACAACAGTCTACATTTGGCAAACTGGGGCTACAGGGTCAGGTGTGGGAACCCTCAAGGTCCCAGGTCCTCCTCCTATGCCTTCCTCCAGGCAGCCTTTCTGAAAGGTTCTGCATTTAATTCTCTAGCTGGATCTTTCCCCATTTAATACCGAGCCCAGGAATTGGAGAGAAATGAGAAGGAACTTCTGAAAACTTGCTGTACCTGAGTCATCCTTCTGACGTCTGATTTAGTTTCACTTTTCTTGCAAACCCTGAATAGAAGTTCTCTTGAGATCTGAGACCTGGAAGTCTTCTCTGACATTGTCCCTGCAGTTTTGTTCACATCTTTATGGATCAGTGAGGAGTTTACAGAGGGCAGAACACTGTTCCGTAGAGTGTATGAAATGTGTCCATCGCAACAGCAGCCACTGGGGAAGATAGGTTAGTGGTTAAAAGGCAGGTCCTTGGGCCCTTGCCCCACTCACTGAATCAGCACTGAGGGGGAAGATGCAGGGAAGGTGTCTGCTCTAAATGATGCATCTCAGAGGATCTTTGTACAAGGTAGCTTGCAGATCATTGCTTGATGGGCTTGCTGGTTCATAGAGAAACACTTCTTCACTAACAATCATTATCTTTGTCTTTAATTGGTGGATAATTACTTTACAATGCTGTATTGGTCTCTGCCCCACAACAGGAATCAGCCACAATTATATATGTGTATATATATATATCCACTCCCTCTAGAGCCTTCCCTGCTTCCCATCAAGCACTTTAGGTTGTCATAGAGCACCAGGGTGGCTTCCCTGTGTGATACAGCACCTTCCCAGAGGCTATCTATTTTACACACTGTAATGGACATATGGAGAAGGCAGTGGCACCCCACTCCAGTACTCTTGCCTGGAAAATCCCATGGAGGGAGGAGCCTGGTAGGCTGCAGTTCATGGGGTCGCAAAGAGTCCGACATGACTGAAGGACTTCACTTTCACTTTTCACTTTCATGCACTGGAGAAGGAAATGGCAACCCACTCCAGTGTTCTTGCCTGGAGAAGCCCAGGGACGGGGGAGCCTGGTGGTCTGCCATCTATGGGGTCGCACAGAGTCAGACACGACTGAAGAGACTTAGCTGCAGCAGCAGCAGCAGCAATGGACATATGTCAAAGCTACTTTCTCATTTTTTCCTGACCTCTATAAATCTGTTCTCTACATCTGCATCTCCATTCCTTTCCTGTAAATAGGTTCATCAGTACTGTTTTTCTAGATTCCATATACATGCATTAATATACGATATTCTTTTTTCTCTGAGTTCCATCACTCTGTACAACAAGTTCTAGGTTCATCCACCTCAGTACAACTGACTCAAATTCATTCTTTTTTTATGGCTGAGCACTGGAATATTACTCAGCTAATAATTATTAAATGAGTTTCTGTTTCAGGACTGCTGTAAATGTTCAATACCAAGGCTGTGTGGATTGATGAATGCCTAACTTACTCCCGCCATGAGTGGGGTCCAAGTTCATCAAATAAAATTCATGTAGGCCTGAAATGAAGAGGTGAATGAGACTCAAAAACAGGGCAGATTCTCTCATCAGCCTTTTCTAACTGTATCCTACCATCATTGGAGAATGGATTTTTGAACTAGTGTTTCCCTATTGGAATAAGTCATTCTTTCCCCCTTTCACAGAATTTGACTCATGGAAACTTACTTAATATCTTTCGAAACATTCTTTAATACAAATCTGGGGTTTCCAAGCTTTTAAAGAAATCACAGTGCTTACAAAACCTTAAATATTTGTAAATCTTTGCAGACCATATGGGTGACTTTTGATAGCACACCCTAATATACCACTGACATTGTGGGAAATTTCCACCAAGATTAATAGTTCTCTCTGATGGAGATGGACTTATTAAAAGCATAAATAAGTGTTGCTTATTTTATTTATTTAGAATAAAAAAAAATACAATCTCTCTAAATGTCTCGTAATTCGATGGGAAGAACATGTATTCTGAGAATTAAAAAAAAAAAAACAAAAAACTAAAAACTTATGTTTAGGGCTTCCCTGGTGCCCAGTGGTTAAGACTGCTTCCACTGCAGGGTTGCAAATTGGTTCAATCCCTGGTCAGGAAACTAAAATCTTGAATGCTGTGAGATGTAGCATCATGTTTGAGTTACTTCACATGTGCAGAGCAAGAGATTTTCATTGTCACTTCAGGGTAAATTAAGACTAGTAATGGCAATGCTCTTTGGATTTCCTGATAGGGCTCATGAATCTTTCTTTGAATTAGTGATTGTTCCTACAATATCCAAGGACCAGTGGTTTCAGACACAGTCACATATATGATGGCTAAACTGGAGATGGGGTGTAGAGAAATCAGTATTGCTCACAGCAAAGATTACCAAATACTGCCTGAGACAAACTTACAGGAAAAATACATTCATTGTTTATCCCAATTCAAACTGAACTAGCCATACTTTTTAGTTTTGTTTGTTTATTTGCTCAATCTGTTTTAACTCTAATCACTGGAAAGAAAAAAAAATAGAAGCGTTTTTAAGAAAACCAAGATATTGAGAACTTTTGTTTCTCATTATTACTGCCAGAGTTACCTTCACTGTTTCATGAAGTACCCTAGGTAGCCACCCTTGCCCATCAGAGGCTGCTTCCCACCCCAACACACAACCCCTGCCAGCTGATGCAGGGAGTGTGGGATTTTTAGGCTTTCCAGCTTGTCAGTGAATAGGGATTGGTCTTTTGGGGAGGATTCAGGGTTGCGGCACTTGCAGGGGAGCCTGTATCTCCAGGGTCAAGTCAGCTCAGGGTTCCCTCCTCTTTAAACCTTAAGAGCCTCTCTACACAGAGGCTCACAGGCTGACCCAAGGGCTATGTGTACTTACACACACCTGAAGATGCACGCACACACCTCTCTGCCTCGTTTCATAGGTAATGTATTTACTTATGACTTACTGATTCCACACAGGGGTAATACACTTTTTAAAAATTGAAGTGTAGTTGATCACAATATTATGTTAGTTTCAAGTATACAGCAAAGTGATTCAGTCATGCAAATATATATGTATATATTCAATTATATTTCATTATGCTCAAACTACCACACAATTGCACTCATCTCACACACTAGTAAAGTAATGCTCAAAATTCTCAAAGCCAGGCTTCAGCAATATGTGAACCATGAACTTCCTGATGTTTAAGCTGGTTTTAGAAAAGGCAGAGGAACCAGAGATCAAATTGCCAACATCTGCTGGATCATTAAAAAAGCAAGAGAGTTCCAGAAAAACGTCTATTTCTGCTTTATTGACTATGCCAAAGCCTTTGACTGTGTGGATCACAGTAAACTGTGGAAAATTCTGGAAGATATGGGAATACCAGACCACCTGACCTGCCTCTTGAGAAATCTGGATGCAGGTCAGGAAGCAACATTTAGAACTGGACATGGAACAATAGACTGGTTCCAAATAGGAAAAAGAGTACGTCAAGGCTGTATATTGTCACCCCGCTTATTTAACTTCTATGCAGAGTACATCATGAGAAACGCTGGGCTGGAGGAAGCACAGGCTGAAATTAAGATTGCTGGGAGAAATATCAATAACCTCAGATATGCAGATGACACCACCCTTATGGCAGAAAGTGAAAAAGAACTAAAGAGCCTCTTGATGAAAGTGAAAGAGAATGGAAAAGTTGGCTTAAAGCTCAACATTCAGAAAACTAAGATCATGGTATCTAGTCCCATCACTTCATGGGATATAGATGGGGAAACAGTGGAAACAGTATCAGACTTTATTTTTTGGGCTCCAAAATCACTGCAGATGGTGACTGCAGCCATGAAATTAAAAGATGGTTACTCCTTGGAAGGAAAGTTATGGCCAACCTAGACAGCATATTGCAAAGCAGAGACATTACTTTGTCAACAAAAGTCCATCTAGTTAAGGCTATGGTTTCTCTAGTAGTCATGTATGGATTTGAGAGTTGGACTGTGAAGAAAGCTGAGCACCGAAGAATTGATGCTTTTGAACTGTGGTGTTGGAGAAGACTCTTGAGAGTCCCTTGGACTGCAAGGAGATCCAACCAGTCCATCCTAAAGGAAATCAGTCCTGGGTGCTCATTGGAAGGACTGATGTAGAAGCTAAAACTCCAGTATTTTGGCCACCTGATGTGGAAAGCTGACTCATTGGAAAAGACCCAGATGTTGGGAAAGATTGAGGGCAGGAGGAGAAGGGGACAAGAGAGGATGAGACGGCTGGATGGCACCACCAACTCAATGGACTTGAGATTGGGTAGACTCCAGGAATTGGTGATGGACAGGGAGGCCTGGCGTGCTGTGGTTCATGGGGTTGCAAAGAGTCGGACACGACTGAGTGACTGAACTGAACTGATAGTTTACTACAAGATGTTGAATATAGTTCCCTATGCTATGTAACGAATCTTTGTAGCTTATATATTTTATATCTAGCAGGGCATATCTGCTAGTCCCTTGCTGCTGCTGCTGCTGCTGCTAAGTCGCTTCAGTCGTGTCCGACTCTGTGAGACCCCATAGACGGCAGCCCACCAGGCTCCCCCGTCCCTGGGATTCTCCAGGCAAGAACACTGGAGTGGGTTGCCATTTCCTTCTCCAATGCATGAAAGTCAAAAGTCAAAGTGAAGTCGCTCACTCCCAATTTATTCTACTCCGCCACTTTGGTAACCATAAGTTTGCTTTCTATGTCGGTGAATCTGTTTGTTTTGTAAATAAGTTCATTTGTACTAGTTTTCAGATTCCACAAATAAATGATCTCATATAAGATTTGTCTTTCTTTGTCTCAATTATTTCACCTAGTATGATAACTTTTAGTTCCATCCATGTTGCTGCAGTTGGCATTGTTTCATTCTGTTTTGAAGTTGAGTAATATTCCATTGTGTGTATATATATACACACACAATATTCCATTGTGTGTGTGTGTGTGTATATATATATATATATATATATATACACACACACATCTTTTTATATGTTCATCTGTTGAAGGACATTTAGATTGTTTCCATGCCTTGGCTATTGTGAATAGTGCCAGTACATTACTTTTCATGAAAGTGAAAGTGAAAGTGAAAGTTGCTCAGTTGTGTCTGACTCTTTGTGACCCCATGGACTATGCAGTCAATAAAATTCTCCAGGCCAGAATACTGGAGTCGGCAACCTTTCTCTTCTCCAGGGGATCTTCCCATTCCAGGGATCAAACCCAGGTCTCCCACATGCAGGTGGACTCTTTACCAGCTGAGCCGCAAGGGCAGCCCTGGAATACTGGAGTGGGTAGTTTATCCCTTTGCCAGTGCATCTTCCTGACCCAGGAATTGAACCGGGGTTTCCTGCACTGCCGGCGGATTCTTTACCAACTGAGCTATCAGGGAAGCATTTTTCATATACTACCTCATTTAATCCTGTATTAGTCTTATGAGGACAATAGTATTTTCTCTATGTATTTCGAATCAGACAGTCAAGATTTAGAATGATTAAGTAATCATAGTTCATGAAAATTCACATGAAACACCTCTTCCAAAGTCCAAGCTCTTACCATCTCTTTGTATACCATCGCTTTCTTCCACTCTTCCTACATGCCCTTTCTATTCTATATCTCATGTAAATCAAAAAGGGACCATAAGAACTTAATACAAAATGAAGAGATGCCCTGTGTTTTGGGTCAGGCTGTCTCGGTGAACTTTCCTATTTGGGGCAAGTTGTTGAATCTCTCTGAGACTCAGTTTTCCTATTCTTTAAAACTGGAATACAAACACTGCCTGCAAAAGTTTACTGGGATGATGAAATGAAGAAAGAGCCAAAAGGGAGAACAGAAAAATCATAGGAGAATATGAAAGGGGGGAAAAAGGTTAATTGTGCCAGGGATCCGGGATGAGAGTCTGTTAAACCCAAGCCTGACTTTTCAATGTGAGGTTTTTGAAAGCTTTGCATAAGAAGCAGTGATGGCTTTGAGGGGACAAGCATGACCCTCAGATTCGTAAGTAGAAATCTGTGAGTACAGCAGCCTCTATGGCTTTTAATTCACCATGGGAAGAGGAAGGTTAAGGCTCAGAATTCCTGAGAATTCCTTAAAAATCTCTCGTTCATGACTAAGAAATATTTATGTTCTTTGTAGAATATACAGTTGCTTTTCTGGGCTTCCCTTGAGGGAAAAAGCAGACCCCATCTATTACTTTTATTTATTTTCTGAAAAACAAAGCAAAACAAAAAAATCTGAGCCAATACTTACAGCAAATATTTCTGGACTTGAACAAAATGTTATTACAATTCTCTGAGTAATCTAGGCTGGGCTGGGCCAACTCTCTGGGCCTTTCTACCTCATCTGAACAGGAAACAGATTAACTTAAAGAATTCCATGGACCTGTGTGGAGCATCTGGTTCACGCCTTGCCCTGTGCTGGGCACCCGTCCATGGATAGCCAAGGCCTCCCCATCACAAGTGGGGATGGAGGGGTGAGTGTGGGGACAGGAGTCACTTAACCTGATACACATGGGTGGTGTTTCATCAGGTGGTCCACATGCCGTGAAGAAATAATGCCAGGCAGCAGAAGAGAGCATGAAGGGGGGCAGCCAGGAAGCAGGACCGGGCTTATCATAGAAGGCTTCTCTGAGGAGGTGGCATTTGGGCTCATATTTGTGTATGGTTACGGAACCTGGCGCGAAGCATGTTACAGCTGGCTCTTTTGGAAGCTGCCTTCACAGAATGCTAGGGAAGGAAGTCAAGGCAGCAAGGAATTTGGATTTTGTTAGCAAATGTGAAGCTGTAAGAAGATGCCTTTACTGGGATCTTGTCTTCAACTTACATACACTTTCTATATCCTCCACATTGTGTGTGTGTGTGTGTGTGTGTGCTGTATTCTTTTATGAATAATCATTCAGATATGGCCACAAGATGAGATCAAAGAGAGGCTCAGGAAAAAAAACAAAACAAAGTTTGTTATATTATGGCGACTTGAGGCAGGACCTTATGGGAAAGACCCCAGAGTAGAGGCAGAAGTTGGGGGTGGAGGGGCTGCCCTGAGGCCTTGGTCTTTACTGAGGTTTCCCCAGGAAAGGCAAGGCTTCCCTGGGGGCTCAGATGGTAAAGAATCTGCCTACAATGCAGGAGACGCGGGTTAGATCCTGTGGAGCAGGGAATGGCAACCTACTCCATTATTCTTGCCTGGAAGATTCCATGAACAGAGGGGCCTGGTGGGCTACAGTCCATGGGGTTGCAAAGAGTCAGACATGAGTGAGCAAGCGACTAACACACACACACACACACAGGGAAGGCAAAGCAGGGTGGATGCACAGCTTAGGATAGTCTAGTCGGAATGATTCCCATGGGCTTTGGGCTCTGGAGTTGGTCCTAGTGCTGAAGGGAAAGTGGTATCTACCCCTGGGGTGTAAGGGCCAGGGAGAGGAGTTGTGGTTTTGGACTGGTTAGTTCATCTGTCAAAGACAGACTCCTGACTAGGCCCTTGGCTATCCCTAAGGAAGGCAACCAGAAAGCTTTGTTTTAGAATGTCAAGACATCATTATGTAACTGGGAAGGGGTAATTTTTTTTTTTTTCCAATTTCTTTTTTTTTTTGGTTAATTTTAAATTTACACTGGATCTGCTTCTGTGACTTAAACTTTTTTTTGTTATTGTAAACGTCCATAATGACCTGCCTCAGGGAGATAACCTGATCAGCCCCCCTGTGAAGGACTGCAAGGAAGTGAAACTAACACATCCCTCTGCCTGAGGCTTGCCATTCTAGGGGAAATCTGCGGGGTTGAATAGTCTTTTTACTTTGTTTCTCACCTCCCCCAGCCCCCTCAACCTTCATCTCTGGTCCATAAAAGAGCCTGGCAACCAGGCCCTGACAAGATGGCTGTTTTGAGGCACTAGCCTGCCATCTCCTTGGTCAGCTGGCTCCATGATTCAAGTCTCTTCCTTGTCTCAACCCCTCGTCTCTCGCAATCAGCGGCCTGTTGTGTGCAGCAGGCAGAGCGAGCTTGGACTTGGTAATGACATACAGAAAAATTGAAAAAAAATACAACCAACAGAAACCTACAGTTCAGTATACCTCCACATTCTGTTAAAAATGTTTATGTATTTATTGGGGTATATCCCAAATCCCAATTCATCCCCCGCTGCCTCCCTCCTCTGTGTCTATACACGTGCTCTATGTCTACATCTCTGTTGTCACCCTGCAAATAGGTCCATCTGCGCCATTTTTCTAGAGTCCACATTTACGTCGTTGATATGTGGTAGCCACGCGTTCCAGGAAACAAACTCACTCAGAGGACAATGCAGACAGTGGAGTGCAGTTTATTACACCGGCGGGCCCCAGGCAGAGTCTCCTCTTAGCCAAGGACCCCGACCGACTTTTGTGACAACCTTATATACCTTAAGTGTACTGTTCAAGCCCACCTCCCCAAATTCCTTAAACCTAGCCTGAAAAGTGTTAAAGGGAGATACAATCAGGTTACAGCCATGATTGATAATCAGAAGGGTCATTGTGCCATAAAGATTACAAAGGTGATTGACTACATAGGGGATTATTATATTCTTTTTGGCAACGGGAAATCTTGGCATGGAATCTGATGTCTCTCAGTCCGGGAGGCCTGTTCGGCCATAGGTATGTTATCCCCATGGTTACCAGGCGCACAGTCCAAAGCTCACTGAAAGTGCAAGATGGAGTTTCCTTCTTTTTCAAGATGGAGTCAGCTCGGCCTGTTCCTTTCCTCCCTCAGATATGGATAGATCCATATTCTTACCTACACACCAGGAATAGGGAACAGACACAAGTGCCCCAGGGTTTCCCCCCCTGTAAGTCCCTATGACTGGTGTTGGGGGGATAAACAGATGCCCTAGCACTCCTGCACTGATGCCAGTGCCATCAGATCAACCCACAGATGGCATCAAAGGCGAGGTGGACCCTGCTGGCTCCATGGTCCAGAGCTCCAGGCTCACTCGGATACTCCTGAAAATCCCTGTTTTGTAACCTTGACAAGAAAGTTAAAACGGACTTTGCAAATCAAAACAGAGTGGGTGTCAAAGAAGCCAAGTGAAACCTAGTCAGAAGGGCGATTTTCATGGGGCATTAGGAAAAAAGCAGTACACCTGTGTGGGCACAGATGTTGAGTGTGAGAGAACTGGGGACAGCGTTGGCTCAGCAGTAAAGAATCTGCCTGTAATGCAGGAGCTGCAGCAGATGCGGGTTCAGTCCCTGGGTCGGGAAGATCCCCCGGAGGAGGGCACAGCAACCCACTCCAGTATTCTTGCCTGGAGAATCCCATGGACAGAGGAGCCTGGTGGGCTACAGTCTGTAGAGTCACAAAGAGTCAGACACGACTGAAACGACTCAGCACACACGCAGGCATGTGGAAAGAGCATTTAACTCCCCGTGGAGCAGTGGGAACAAAGCAGAGCCCCGCTGACCAAAGACTTCAGAGGAGGAGCAGTGTGAAATGGAATTGAGGATGTGAGTTAGAGTCTGGGAAGAGTTAGTAACAGGATTAAAAAAAAAAAAAAAGGATTTTCATATGCATACTGAGGATCAGTTTGCCCTTCTGTTGTGATCCACTGTGTATACACAGTGGCCTGGCCTGTGACATGTGGCAGGAATGGGTACTTTTCCTGGTATTTGCAATACGTGCTGCAGTAGCCTTAATTTCATGGTGTGTTCTGGGCCTGCCCCTTTTGGGGCAGTAACCTGGGGGCAGTCAGGATACAGTAACCTGGGGGCAGAAGGGCTTCCGTTAGAGAGGGGCTTACCCAGAGTACATCACTGTGTTTGCCAGAATTTGCACAAAATACCTGAAGATCAATAGTTCATTTTAGACAGATGCGTGCTAAGTGCTAAGTCGATTCACTTATGTCCGACTTTTGCAACCCTATGTACTATAGCCCGCCAGGCTCCTCTGGAATTCTTCAGGCAAGAATACTGGAGTGGGTAGCCATTTCCTTCTTCAGGGTATCTTCCCAACACAAGGATCGAACCCAGGTCTCCTGCACTGCAGGTAGATGCTTTGCAGTCTGAGCCACCAGGGAAGCCCTAGAGTGTAGAGTGTAAGGAAAATACCAAACTACTGACATGAGGAGTGGGAGAGGATGGAGTTAATTTAAAGTTAATTGAGACCAACAAGATTACTGATGGGAATCCAAGCAATACTTCAGTGTGATTTGTCAAGACCAGGCTGATGAAGTTATCATTTTCCTAGCCTCAATGACCTTGAGTTTTTCTGCTAAACTGAATTTATTTTATATTTTTTCATTACATTATTTAATTCATTCCACTTTTTTCTCCCTTTAGAGAGTGATCTGGTGAAAGAAAAACCCTCTGAATTCCAAGATCATGCTGTCTAAAGGTAAGGAGATTAGAAGTTGTTTTTTGGTGAACTTGATGGTTCAGCCATCTGACATTAGAGATGGAGAAGTATTTCTGATGGGTGCTGTGGTGTAAGCAAATATTATCTTCTGTAAGTTGATCCTGCTGAGTCCTTCCTTGTATTAGTTAGTGCATCAGGGGGAAGTGTAAACTTTGAACTATTTCTTGCTTCTTTTAAGGTCTACTTTAGAATGTAGACAAAACCTGCATCTATGTTGCTTCTTGGTTACAATGCATCACTAGTGAGGCAGTGGGAGCTGTTGGGAGAAGCTCCTGGTCTGAGCTCTAGAGGTCCAAGCCTCTGCTGAGCTTCGGGCTTTTGAGGAAGCCTCTTGATATCATAGGAAGGTCTTGCTCCGTCAGTTCTGCCTTTGTGATGTACTTGGGCTTCTTGGACGCTTCCTTTCTTTTGGATTTAGATTATTGCTCTTAATAAGCAAGATTCTCTTTCTGTCACTCCGCGTGTTGTTATATGCCAACCTGCAAGGGAGTAATTGTGTTTGTTGTATTTTTGTAATATCTCTGGCATAACATTTAAAAAATATTTTAATTTAAAATGTTATGTCACACAATTATGAAAATACTTTTGGGAAAGGACCCTTCAAAAACTATCGCCTGGCTATTTAGAAATGGCAGCTATTATTATTTGGCTACCAATTCATATGCTTTTTTTCATATGGCACATACTGTTTGAAATCCTGAGCAATATTTACGAAAAAAACATTAAAAGTGAGTAAATGAAATATACACATCTCTTCTTCTCTCCTTTGCCCCATGACAACTAATTCCCTTTAAAGGAGACATCCGATATCGTCTCTGGTTTTCTAATTTACTGGACTTTTCAGATTATTTTTATTGCTTTTAATTTTTCTCTATTAAACAATATTTGATGAATACTTTAATGAACGCCCTTACACACATGTTGTTTCTCATATGTGTATTTGGTTGAAACTAAAGGCCACCACTCAGTACCTACAGCAAAAACCGACTCTTTTTCTTGCTATACAAGGGGAAAGAGTAGCTGTGGGATATAGTTGTATCAAAATAATGCAGAAGCTGATCTTATATAGGGTTTGGGAAGCACTGAGTCCATAGATTGACAGAATTCCAGAGCCAGAGTGTTTAAAGATTGGTTGACCTTCAGTTGTAGAACCTTGGCAATGGCATGTGCCTTTAAGAAGTGCAGTTAGTAAATCTCATGTTCACTGATGGACTGGAATGACTTTGAAAAAAATTTGTAGTGAATTGTTTATGTCTTGGGACTATGGCCAAAGAACAGTCATATTTTCCTTTCTTGAATTTAGAGTATAGAAACTTTAAAATGTCATCTTCATGAGAAATTCATGGGAATGGAATTGCTGGGTCAAACAGTATGTGCTTTCTGTACTTTGACTGGCTTCCAAGAAGTTTACCAACGTATACACCGACTAGCAATGAATGACAGTGTTCATTATCCCATAATGTGGTGTGTCATCAAGTTTTTAGTCTTTGTTAACCTGACAGGTAAAATACAGTACCTTCTCGAAGTTTTAGCTTCTCTGTTTCTTAGTATAATGAACTTGAGAAACTTTGTCCATGATTAAAAGCCATCATATTTATTTTCTATAATTTTTTGCTAACATCTGCCCATTTTCAATAGGGTTTTTAATGTTGATTTTAAAGGGCTCTTTATATATTAATTAGACCTTTACATTAAGACATATAAATATTTTCTGTATATATTATCTTTTGACTTTGTTCATGATGTTTATTCAGGAGAGAGGAGCATATAAAAGACTGCTTTTATACAGTTGGGTTGATCAATTTTTTACTGTCTTTCAGGTTTAATGGTATAGTTGGAAAGGCTTTTACATTTTAAGAATATAATATTTTTCTATGCTTTGTCCTACTGCTTTTATGGTGTCACTTTCTACCATTCTTCTGGGCTTTTATATTGAAATACATATTAAGGAGGATTACACATTTTTAGGTAGCAACTTAGTTGTCTCAACACTATTAGAAAATACCTATTTCTTCATTAATCAGAAATGTCATCTTTGCCTCAAACTATTTTTCCATAAATGTGGAAATTTACTTCAAAAATTTCTCTTCTGATCTGCTGATTTATCTGTTGACTTTCTCATTTAACATGACACTGTGAGCATCTTTGTAATTGGTAACCAGGCTTCTTCCTTATCATGGTGGTATTTCTATCAAGCAAACATTCTATAATTTATTCAACAATCTCCTTCTTCTTCCCCAATATTTAACATTTGCAGGATTTTGGTTACAAACCAACAAATTGATTTCCAAAACTTTACCTCTATTTATTCCATAAATACCCAGTTGTGAAGGCTACTCTCTTGACCTGCTTTATCTGACCACTACTTACATCTGCAGATCACAGGTGTAGATTTTCTAATTGAAGCATGAGTTAGATCTCTAAGTGTGTTGGTAAAAAAAGAAAAAGGCTGAAAAAAAATCCTTCAGCAACCAAATACCTGTCATAAAATGGAAAAGAAAAATCTATTGGATCTTTAAACTTTTCTTATGAATTAGAACATCTAGAACTTAAAGAGAAATGTTATATTCAGTTTCAAGTGCTAGTTGAAAATAGTTGGCTATATGACTTCATTTTCTTATGAGTGTGCTTGTACCAAAATCAAAATTTTTTGTGGATGATTCAGAAACATTGGCTGAGCCATCATGTTGCCAAATTTGTAAGTGTGCAGATGTGTGTAGAAATATGTGGGGTGTGAGTATGTGTGTTGTGTTCCCCAGAGAATAACACCAACATGTGTGTGCTTCCTAGAGCTATTCTAATTTTTATTCCCTATACAAGAGATTCTACTGATTTATTCTAAGGGAGAAAAGAGTGTTATTAGCTCTTCCTTTCCATGCCCAGTGAAATGAAGTTCAAACTCAGACAAAAATTCCTTTTTTCCTGGACTTAAGTTTGTCTCACTGGTTAGGGTTGGATCCATCTGAAGTCAGGCGATTTGATGACTTCATCTTTATTTATACATATCTTAGAGAAAAACTTCCTCTACAGGCATTAAATGGTGTCTCAATTTTATTTTAAAACACAGCACTTATCACTTTTATCAGGGATTATTTGTTACTTAAGTGAAATGTGTGTTCCTTTTACGAGCCCCCAAATCCTCATTGGCAATAAGTCATTAATCTCCTTACACTGGGGTAGATAGGAGCTCCTGGCCACAGATAGTCAAAGTTACTCACCCAAGGTCATATGGCAAGTCACTGGTGAGGGAAAGAAGTGACGGGTCAGTAAGATAATGTCACCATTCTAATGAAAAGTCTTGGGCTGGTGAGGTAACAGTTATGAATTATATAGCATGGACTCAGTGGACTGCAGAGAGTACAATTGTATATGGCTGCTTAAATTACTTCTCATGCTAAAATTTTTAAAAAGAGGTGAATAAAGAATAATGAATGACTGGTTAGATGGAGGTCTCTCATTTTTTCTCTGGGTAAATACAGAAAAAAATGCATTGCCTTCTTCACTCCTGTGAATGTCTATATTCTTCTTCCAAAGGGTTGATAGATGAAGGAGAGCAATAGAGAAATGTGGAGAGCCAGAAAATACTTGTAGACTATGTGGAAGTTTTCTAGTCATCTCAGCATCTTTGTGATTTCTAGGATCGTCAGTGATATCTCAAATGGAAGAACCTCATTAAATTTCATGAAATGTGGTGTCAGTAAAAGTGGTCAGATAAGGCTTCTTAGGGAAAGAGGAGGGTACAAAGCAGATGGTAAACAGAGCTGCCTGAAAAACCTACCAATTTGTTCCATCATAAAGAAGATCCCAGCTTGCCTGAGATCTTGTAGGTTGCAACTTCTGAGGGTGGGATACCAAGTTAGGTTGTGTTTGCCAGCTGCCACCTGGAACTATGTTAACAAAATTTGTTTGGGAGCTTGTCCTCTTTAAGGACTCTCCAGGAGAAATGTTAGATTCTCATAGGAGAGTCAGAAATAGAGGTGTCATTCAGGAACCAGGCTGAACCACTTCTCCACCACAATGCTTTCTCAATGTTTCTGAAGAACGCCAATTCTGAGCTTCATCTCTAGAGTCTGACTCAATAATTCTGGGGTGAGGTTTGCTAATATCTATTTTAACAAGGCTTTCAGTAGATTCCAGGTAAAGCTGAAGTTCTGGTGTTCTTTAACGTAAGTGTGATCACACTACAGTAATATGACCCGGTTAGTGACAATAAGTGATTCATTTTCAGGTGATGATTTGAATGTTACCTTGCGGCTCAGACAGTAAAGAACCCACCTGCTAATGCAGGAGATATAAGAGACACAGGTTCAATCCCTGGGTTGGGAAGAACCCCTGGAGAAGGAAATGGCAGCCCACTCCAATATTCTTGCCTGGAGAATCCTATGAATAGAGTGGCCTGGTGGGCTATAGTCCATGGGTTAACAAAGAGTTGGACATGACTGAGTGACTAAGTACGCGCACACAACTTCACATGTCACACATTTATACATCCACTTCTATGTGCATATAAATACAAGCAAACAGACAGCAAATACATGCTGTGGTGGGGGAGGATTTTTTGGTATGTTGTATTTAGGGGAAAAACCAAGTTCTGAAGATTTGATGAGAGTCCATTGAAAATTCCTAGTTTTCCTAGAAACATTGGAGGGGGTTACCGAATGGTCCATCTCAAGACCAGAAAGGGCAAAAGTACAGAACAAAGGCCAAACAATGATTTCATTATACAAATGAAATGGGAAGACGCAGTGAAATTCTATCCATCCCTCAGGACTGACTCCATTTAGAGGTTAGAAGAGCAGCCTGGAGTGATTTTACACTTATGGGCTCTATAACTATCAATCTCGAGCAACGGTAGAAGGGTTATGACTAAGGATGAAAGAACCATCACGTAAGTTTTGAACCTTAACTACCGTTCAGCTGGGTGCTTAAGAAATAAAATAAATGATCAATCCAAATGAGCCATCCCCTGGTGAATCGTGAACAAGGAGTAGCTAAGGAGGCAAATGCAATCATCAGGGAGAACCAAATAAAAGAGTCAGTAATGAGTTTCAGTTCGGTTTTGGGGACCAACTGTTAAGTACATCAGGTGACGTCACCCATGTTCTAAGCTAAAGAAGATGCCAGAAGGAGCTGACTCAGGCAAGTCCCAAATTCTCTAAAGGTTTCCTTCCGTGTTCTTCATGGTCCATTGCAGTTTAAAGGATTTCCCACATTGAAACAGGTATCATGTTATCCCGATGACAGATGAGGAAACTGAGTCTCATCGAGATGAAATGGCATCCAGATTTTTACTGTCAGAGCCTATATTCAGCACCAACTCAGCATCTCACTTACACACTTAGGCTCAGCTCCTGTTTATGGAGGACCGGCCCTAAGTCAGTCACAGTGCTGTGTTTTAAGGCAAGTGAGTGACCTCTGACCGTAAAAATGGTTGCAGGAATCTCTTACCATTTCTTGATTGTTCTTTAGTCTTCAGCAAGTCTATGAAGAATTCAGTGGAAAGGCTTTGAAAATTGCTTAACAGTTTAATCATTAATATTGTCACAGCATTAAATTAGACAGATACCTGCGAAAATGAAAAAAAAAAAATTAAAGCAGGGAACTCCCCATTTTGTTGACTCACTTTACAGGGTGGCATCTACAACTGATGTGAGAGAATTCTGCCAGCAAACCATTGTCCAGGGCACAACAGACTGTTAATTACTCAGAAAGGCACACTTTTTCAACAAAGAATGGTGCATTTTAATTGCTTTTAAGTAACAAGCTTTGTCTCCCCTGGCCCCCGGCACCACCTACATTCCATCAGCACTTATCCAAGAGCCGGCTCAAGTTTTAATAGATTCGTAATAGAAATGTCTGTGTATTAATAATAATAAAGATAAATTCTGTTTGCAAGTGCTTTCCTCGACATTTCATCTGCATAGCAACTCAGGGGCATATGCAGAGCAAGTATGATTGTCTCTACTTTAATGATGAGCAAACCAAGTCATGGTGAGGCTGGGGGATTTTCCAAATTTCAGGGGTCTATCAGGACTCAAGCTCAGGTTTTATTTGACAAATATCCTGTTCTGCACTTAAGAAATCAAGCTGTGCTATGACACGGAACAGTGTTGGGCATGAAGACTCAGCCACTCGTGCTGTCCCTGTTAGCTGTGCGTTCTTAACTTCCTGTTACTCAGTTTGTTGCTGTTGTTGTTTAGTTAATAAGTTGTGTCTGACTCTTTGTGACCCCATGGACTGTAGCCCACCAGGCTCCTCTGTCCATGGGATTTTCCAGGTAAGAATACTGGAATGGATTACCATTTCCTTCTCCAGGGGATCTTTCCATCTCAGGGATTAAACTTGTGTCTCCTGAACTGCAGACAGATTCATTACTGTGCAGCCACACGGGAAGCCCTGTTACTCAATTTATTGATCTTCAAAATGACCAAAGTAGCATCTGTAGTATTATGAAGTTTTGGTAAGGCTTTATAGTGGCAGAAAGCAAAGAGGAGCTAAAGAGCCTCTTCACGAGGGTGAAGGAAGAGAGTGAAAAAGCTGGCTTAAAACTCAATATTAAAAAAAAAAAAAAAACTAAGATCATGGCATCCGGTTCCATGACTTCATGGCAAATAGAAGGGGAAAAGGTGGAAGCAGTGACAGATTTCTTCCTCTTAGGCTCTAAAATCACTGCGATGGTGACTGTGGTCATGAAATTTGAAGATGCTTGCGTCTTGTCAGGAAAGCTATGACAAACCTAGACAGTTTGTTAAAAAGCAAAGCCATCACTTTGCCGACAAAGGTCCATATAGTCAAGGTTATGGTCTTCCAGTAGTCATGTACAGATGTGAGAGCTGGACTATAAAGAAGGCCAAGAGCCGAAGTATTGATGCTTTTGAACTGTGGTGCTGGAGAAGATTCTTGAGCTTCCTTGAAAGGCAAGGAGATAAAATCAGTCAATCTTAAAGGAAATCAACACTGCAGACTCCTTGGAAGGACTGATGCTGACACTGAAGCTCCAATATTTTGGCCACCTGATGTGAACAGCTGATTCATTGGAAAAGACTCTGATGCTGGAAATGACTGAAGGAAGAAGGAGAAGAGGGAGACAGAGGATGAGATGGTTGGCTGCATCACTGATTCAACAGACATGAACTTGGGCAAACTCCAGAAGATGGTGAGGGACATGCTGTAGTCCATGGGGTTGGAAACAGTTGGACATGACTTGTCCAATGAACAACAGCAAATGGAGATAATGCATGAGGAATTGGTTTGAAATTTGTGAACAGTTTGTTCTTTGCCTAGAGTCTTCGACTATGTGTCAATGGGTCTATAAGACCTTTGCTGCTGCTGCTGCTAAGTCGCTTCAGTCGTGTAGGACTCTGTGCGACCCATACACGGCAGCCCATCAGGCTCCCCTGTCCCTGGGATTCTCCAGGCAAGAACACTGGAGTGGGTTGCCATTTCTTTCTCCAATGCATGAAAGTGAAAAGTGAAAGTGAAGTCGCTCAGTCGTGTCTGACTCTTAGCGACCCCATGGACTGCAGCCTACCAGGCTCCTCCGTCCATGGGATTTTCCAGGCAAGAGTCCTGGAGTGGGCTGCCATTGCCTTTATGCCAAAGTTGGTGTTTATTTGTTTATAATGCAGTTTGCGGGGTTAGTACTAAAAATATAAGATTTTCAGAGATTTCTGTGGTTAAAAAAATAAGTATTGCCACAAAACATTATGCAAAATGATTTGGGTATGTTACATCTTTTCTGATTTTATAGTGTATTTCTTCCAGAAAATGTTGGAAAGTAAAGCATGAAGAAGAAAACAATATTTACATGTATATGTATGACCGAATCCCTTTGCTGTCCACCTGAGACTATCAAAACATTGTTGATCAGCTATACCCCAATATAAAATTAAAAGTTTAAAAATATAAATAAATTAGAAGAAAAAGAGAGAAGAAAAGCATATCATCTAGAGAGAATGCTTACATGCGTGTTACATTTTTAGTAGACATTATCTTCCAGTTTTTAAAAATTTTGGGGGGGCAGTGTAAAAATATATATAGTTTATTTGTACATGTTTGGAGTATATGTTTACAGGTTTGGGATCATTCTAGATATGTGAACATGATATAGTGCTATAATATTTTTTTATGTGCTATTTAATGCCTGACTAGAAGTCTCTTTATGACTTTATAATTTCTATACCTAATACTCTATACTTTCAGATTGTTTTTATTTCTGTCACTTTTACTGTTTTATAATATAACATTTATGCTTCTACATGTGATTATACTATATATTCATGAATTTTATGTATTTTCTAAAGGCAGTCTTACGTTTCTTATTAGTCAATTAGGTGTTCAATTATGAAGTATTTAAATCTCCCAGTTGTACTTTAACTTTTCACTACCAGGTTTTCAAAAATCTTCAGTTCAGTTCAGTTCAGTCGCTCAGTCGTGGCCTAAAAATTAGTTATGTCTATTAATTGTTGGGGACAAGGGAAGGAGAGTTTTCCTCTTTATGCTTTTAGCCCAGAATATGGCCTGTCCTTTCTTTTATTCAGTTCTTTTTATATCTTTCAGTTAAATTTTGTGATTTTCTTTACTGCTACTTCTAATAACATGCCTCTTCCCTTACGATCTTTATAAATTGTCATTTGTCTTTTAAAGACTTTTTGCAAGGCTGGAACTCTCAGAACAATTTTGAAAAGCCAGTGGCAGTAGTAGGTGTCACATCTTTTCCAAACATCAATGTGGGTATCTCAGCATTAATGATGGCTGGCTTAAAGTGAGGACCAGTAGTCTTTATCATGATAAGGAATATTGTTATCTACTTCTGGTTTACTAAAAGGCTGATAAAATCAATATTAGATGTTGAATATTATCAAATATGGCTTCCCAGTTTGCTCAGTGGTAACGAACCTGCCTGCAGTGCAGGAGGCATGGGTTTGATCCCTGGGTCAGGAAGAGCCCCTGGAGAAGGAAATACCACCCACTCCAGTTTCTTGCCTGCAAACTCCCATGGACAGAGGAGTTTGGCAGGCTACAGTCTATGTGATCACAAAAGCTTTGGACACGGCTAAGCAACTAAACAACAACAGATTATCAAATACACTTTGAATTTTAAAGAGTTAATACTCTGTGACTTCTCTTTTGATCAAATGCAGTGAGTCGTTTGGGATTTCTGAAGTAAATCATTCTTGCATACTTAGAATAAATTCTTCTTGATCACAGCGTAATATTTTTAGAATACATTTCCAAATTAAATTGCTAATATTTCATTCAGAATTTGTCATCAATAATCATAAGGGAGATTGGTCTGTAGGCTTATTTTTCTGTTCCCCCCCACCACCATTTCAATATCAATATAAGAACTAGGAGAAGAAAAGGAAAAGTCTTCCATCCTTCTTCTCAGGAAATTGTAGACAACTATGAAGTTTGTTTCCCTAGTTATTCCTTCATTCAGCTTTTCTATATCTTTCACATTTTATTGAAAAATCATCTCAATTACTCCGTTTTCACATTTATCAGAATAAGATACAGGGGAGAAATACAAAGAACTTTTGCATACATGACAGAATTTTTATTATATATTCTGAATTCTGATGAAACTCTTTTTTTTTTCTACGCTGATTTTTTAAAAAGTATTGGTCTTTTTTATTTATTTTTGCCTGAAATGTATGTGTTTTGCCAGCCCAGGCCATAATGCAGATTGGCTCACTCTGTAGAATTAGGAGCAGTAATTCTAAGGGCCTTAATGAAGGCAGAAAGGGGTAAAGAGAAAGCAGTTCACTGGGAGCAGGACATCAAATCCAATTCCAGCCCCAGGTGTTCATCTGTGAAATGGGAGTGCTGTAGACGTTCCCCAAATCCCAGAGCTGATGAAGGCATTCAGTGCAAACAGGTAAATTCACTTGCTGTATAAGCATTGACATCCCTTTAAAATTGAGCAGTCTCTATTTTGAGTAAAAAAATAAAAGCTTTTTGGCAGAAAAGTTGTAGAAATACTTAAAGTCCCGTAAGTTTGTGGCAGGAAGAGTAATGGCTCCCCAAAGCTGTCCACATCCTATCCCCAGAACCTGTGAGTGTGTTACCGTACGTGGCAATGGAGGATGAAGACTGCAGGTGGAGTTCAAGTTGCTGATCAGCTGAACTTGATGGGAAGATTATCCTGGGTTATCCTGGAGGGTCCAGTGTAATCAGAAGGGGCCTTAAAAGTAGAAACAAGAGACAGAAGAGGTTAGACTGACGTGACACGTGAGCGATGAGAATGGTACACTAAAGGAACTCTAATGCCTCATTCGTGGCAGATAGAGATACATTTGTGATATGATTGTAAAGGAACAATGGATATTAGACATCTAAATGATAAAGTATTGACAGCAATTAGTACTAGTGATGGTGATAATAACTAACATTTCCCAAGCATTTGACATGTGCCAGGTTCACTAGATTCTTGAATTCTCACAACCGTACTGTGATGATGGTCAAAATTTTTCTGTCTTACAGATGAGGAGACTAAGACTTGAGAGCAGGTCTTTATCCAAGTCTTATAATGAGCTTATGGCAGAGCCTGTTTCACACCGTAGCCTTTAGGGCCAGACATCAGCATGTTGAATTCCTCTTCTTTGCTGTCCTCAGTGAATACGGGCAATTCGGGGTGGAAGGCATGGACGACTAGGTTCCTAGGACAGAAATCCACAGTAGACATGAGCATGTTTGAGAGCAAACGAGGATGAATCCTCAGAGAAGGAAGGCCCTGAATTATAGGGTGAATCTAAGTTAAAGGACAATTTAGGGTGGGGTGGGACTGGAGACAGAAGGACAGATGTCCCTGCTGACATTTTTCATCAATGTGACACCAGGTCCCTGCTATATGCATACTGATTTACGTGGATTATTTGAGCTTGAACAAAATTTAGAATTTTACCAAGGTTTTCACAATGGCCATACTACAGAGAATGAATTGTGTGCAAGTGTTTCACTGGGATTTGGTACTTTTTTATGTGTCTATGATAGGAGATGGATAGTAATCACTTATACTTACATCCTCAGAGTGCCCACCGCAGGCAACTAGAATGGATGTTATAGGCCGAGTCAGAATCTCCTTTGTAATTTCAAAGGCCATTACGTTCTCTACTGACAAATAATCTTAAATTAAATGTTAAATTCTCTGTCCATTATTAAAAAAGGAATTCACAGGAAAGGCAAGAGAGGCCTTGTACAGGCATATAGTTCCCTTCTTTCAACTTTCCACTCATGCTTTAGTTTAGAGTTTTCTTTTGTAAAAAGTTCTTGTCTCTCAGATCTAAGACACTCTAGTGGGTTCATCCAGTTATTAAATAGGGAACATTTATATGCATTCCTCATTTTAAGATAAAGTAATAAGATTGAGTGCCATCAGCACTGGCCTTAACTAGGCCTTCTTAATTAGGCCTTTATAGCCTCCTTAATTAGGTTAATCAAACCAAGGAAGCTCTAACCTTTCGTGGCTATATACATTTTAAAATTTTTTTATTGAAGGATAGTTGCTTTACAGTGTTGTGCTGGTTTCTGCCACACATCACCATGAATTATTTTATGTTATTTTTTAATATAAATTTATTTATTTTAATTGGAGGCTAATTACTTTACAATATTGTATTGGTTTTGCCATACATCAACATGAATCCACCATGGGTGTACATGTGTTCCCATCCTGAACCCCTCTCTGACCTCCCTCCACGTACCATCCCTCTGGGTCATCCCAGTGCACCAGCCCCAAGCATCCTGTATCCTGCATCCAACCTGGACTGGCGATTCGTTTCTTATATGATTTTATACATGTTTCAATGCCATTCTCCCAAATCATCCCCCACCCCCCCAACAGAGTTCAAAAGACTGTTCTATACATCGGTGTCTCTTTTGCTGTCTCACATACAGGGTTATCGTTACCATCTTTCTATATTCCATATATATGCGTTAGTATACTGTATTGGTGTTTTTCTTTCTGGCTTACTTCACTCTGTATAATAGGCTCCAGTTTCATCCACCTCATTAGAACTGATTCAAATGTATTCTTTTTAGTGGCTGAGTAATACTCCATTGTGTATATGTACCACAGCTTTCTTATCCATTCATCTGCTGATGGACATCTAGGTTGCTTCCATGTCCTGGCTATTGTAAACAGTGCTGCGATGAACATTGGGGTACACGTATCTCTTTCAATTCTGGTTTTCTCGGTGTGTATGCCCAGCAGTGGGATTGCTAGGTCATATGGCAGAACTAAACAGACATTTCTCCAAAGAAGACATACAGATGGCTAACAAACACATGAAAAGATGCTCAACATCACTCATTATCAGAGAGATGCGAATCAAAACCATGCCAGTCAGAATGGCTGTGATCCAAAAATCTACAAGCAATAAATGCTAGAGAGGGTGTGGAAAAAAGGGAACCCTCTTACACTGTTGGTGAGAATGCAAAGTGGTACAGCCACTATGGAGAACAGTGTGGAGATTCCTTAAAAAACTGGAAATAGAACTGCCATGAATTATTTTAGAAACACGATTTTCCAAGTGGTGGTCAGGATGGCAGAATGATGAAAGGAAACATACTGTTACTTTTTGGTCCTATGGTTATAGGATTTACCGCTTTTATTTGATATTTTTACATTTATATGTTAACTACATTTTTGACATGGATGCTGGGATTTATATTTAAATCAGGAGGACCTTAGGTTAAAGACAATAAAAAAATACAATTTTTTTGCATATTTAATGTTACAAACCTGTGGATGAAAATTAGAGAAAGAAGCCTTCACTGACACTGGTATTAGTAGGATTACCAGTGCCAGGATATGTCATGTTGGATTTTACATAATGTTGTCATAATTTACAGTAGATTCAATTTGACCTCTAGATTATCCCTTTCATGGTATAGTGAGCTATTCTACCACTTATGTGAAAGACAAAGCACTGCTTTACTACAAGAGTTCAGGAGGGTCAGGTTTCACCCCCAGCTTTTGGTGCATTTCCAAAGGAAGGACAGTGGCTAGGCCATAACCCACACCCTTGTCCCACGATGAGACACATCTGTTTTGAATGGGCTGCAATCTCCGTTTTTTTCCATATGGCCTGGGTCTCACCTTTGTCCTGTGCCCGGGAGAAGGTTCATTCTCCAGGTGGTCAAAGGAAGGAATTGTATTCCTTTTTGGTACATAAGCTCCCCAGTTCCAGGTTAGTTAGACCAGATCAGATCAGTCGCTCAGTCGTGTCCGACTCTTTGCGACCCCATGAATCGCAGCACACCAGGCCTCCCTGTCCATCACCAACTCCTGGAGTTCACTGAGACTCACGTCCATCGAGTCAGTGGTAGTTAAGGCACTATTAAATAGAACTTAGTGAGAATATCTGGAGAAGGCAATGGCACCCCACTCCAGTACTCTTGCCTGGAAAATCCCATGGATGTAGGAGCCTGGTAGGCTGCAGACCATGGGGTTGCTAGGAGTCCTATACGACTGAGCGACTTCACTTTCACTTTTCACTTTCATGCATTGGAGAAGGAAATGGCAACCCACTCCAGTATTCTTGCCTGGAGAATCCCAGGGACAGGGGAGCCTGGTGGGCTGCCATCTATGGGGGTCGCACAGAGTCGGACACGACTGAAGCGACTTAGCAGCAGCAGCAGCAGCAGCAGTAAGAATATCCAAGAGGGCATGCAGCATTTTCAGCTCAAAGTAGGATAACAGGTGGTGAACATGTGGGTAAGCAAACACGTGGCTACTGTTATAGGCTGCGCTGTTCTCTCCCCTCCCCCCACAGAAGACACTGAAGTCCTAGTCCTTGCTTACTATGACTTACTAGACCTTACTTGGCCACAGGGTCCTTGCACATGACCAAGTTAGGATGAGGTCATTGGGGCAGCCCCTGATGTGATACTGGTGAACTTTTAAAAAAAGATAGACATTTGGACACACAGAAAACCCAGAGAGAAAACAATGTGAAGAGACAGGAGGCTTGTCATCTGCGAGGCAAGGAAAGCTCCAAACTGCCAGAAACTGGGAGAGATTTTCCTTCTTAGCCCTCAGATGATGCCTTGACCTCAGATTTCTGGCCTCCAGAACTTCGAGACAGTACGTTTCTGTTATTTGAGCTCCCTGCTGAGCAGTACTTGTTACAGCAGCCTTCAGCAAACCAATAGAGTTGTTTCATTCCCAGTTCAACCACTTGGTTTGAAAATTTCAACAATGGCAATTATCAGTAAGTTTTCAAGCTAGAGGATTGAGGCTCTGTGTCAGCAGTCACTCTGTGGGGGAGAGGACCAGATGATATTGTAAAGTTACTTCTAAACCAAAATACTAAGAATTCTACAGGCAAGTTCTTACAGAGGTGAATGTCCTTAAGGCTGCTTGTGCAAATGCTGATAGAGCCTTGAACTGAGATTTGGTTTCTTTCATCTTTTTTGACACTCCATTCAGTGATAGACGATGGTTTCCCCTACGGGCTTCATTACGAAATTAACCAGTACCACCACCGCCCCACAAACCCACGTTATAACTTTGACCTTCCAATCTCCAATTTTCCAATGGTATTCTATATTATGTATTAGATTCAACAAAGAATTTTACCTTGTGGTCTGCTTAACAAAAGAACAAGATGCTATGTTTAATTATGTTCTGTCTAGACAGGTTTCTCTTTCAAAATAACTGCATTGAAGCTTATGGAAATGTCTGCTTTGCTAAGCGGATGGGTTCCAACCAGTGCCGCCCACCTTGAGAGAGTTTCCGAGTCTGGATTTCGCAGTCGACATGTGTGCCCACGGGAACTTGAGGGGAAATCACCCAGCTTCTTTGGTGGTTTGCTGAGGCCCTGGCGATCTTCCACGGGAGATAATCAGACAGCTGAAATTAAAGGGAAGGATGAAAGAAGGAACAAAGAAAGAAGAAGGGAGAGAAGGAGAGGAGGGGAAGGGAGGAGAGAGAAAGGATCTACATTTGAAAGGGAGAGAAGGAGGGGGATGAGAGTGAGAAAAATATCCAAGAGTGAAATTCCAGAGGACTCTCCCGAGTTTTTTTGTTTTTTTCATGTATGTAATAAAGCCATGATATCTATCTTAGACCACACTAAGCCCATTCTCTACCGTGAGACTAGGGTGATATACACCACTGTGGATATTTCAGTTTTAAAAGTGCGATGAGACCTGATATGATACCGCATTAAACACATCTCCTATTGATTCTTTCTAACCTTGCAAAACGAGCTGGGCGGTTAAGTACCTTTTACTCCAGCCCAGCTGCTGGGACCACAGATGTTAAATGCAGGGCTGAATTTCCTTCGGAGGTCAGCAGACAGGGCGAGTGGGAGGTGACCGAGGGAACATCTTCTGGTCTGGGGACTATTTACCCTCACTGCCCTCAAATACAGTTTGAGGACACATGTCTGGACAAGTCTGAATCATGGAGAAATTAAATCAAGCCTCACTACCTCGCTACCCACTGCTTAACAAGCCTCACGGATGTGTGTGCCTTATTAAACTAAGCAGTCTGTTATAGAAGCAGGTAATTCCTGGTTTGGAAAGCTAAAGTTATCTCTTATTCGCAAAGCTTATTTTTCTCTAAGTTATGGTTTTGTTTCAAATAATGAGAGACATAGAATCACACTGTAATTCCATCTACTCGTCTTGGATGTCCGTGCTAACACCTCTGTCCTTACAATCTTGTTCTGCCTGTGTGCTGATGGGGACACAGAGTAGATGGGGTCAGAGATGTTTGCCTTTTGTGTGAACAGCTTCGATGCTGTCTCCACAGGATGGGAAGCAGCCACTGACGTCAGTCACCTGGATTGAAACCCCCATTTACCACTTGCAAGACCTCAAGCTAGTGTTTCAGAGGCTTTATTTTTTGATCTGGAAAATGGGGTGATGATACCTAAGGTGAGAATAATCAGTTAAAATGTATAGCACATAAAATATCCTCACTAAAAGGTGGCTATTATTTTTCCTTGTTATTATTGTTGCTAACACTATAATAATTTTCATTTCACCTGCTAGTCTGGATGTTTCCCCATTTGTGGAGAACTTTCTGGAATTGCAGCAGGGAACCAGGATTCACATCAGAGGAGCCAGGAGGAGGCTATTCTCCACTCTGGGGGGTTGGGAGAGTGCCCAGAAGAG
This sequence comes from Bos javanicus, assembly GCF_032452875.1. Classification (NCBI taxonomy): domain Eukaryota; kingdom Metazoa; phylum Chordata; class Mammalia; order Artiodactyla; family Bovidae; genus Bos; species Bos javanicus. The sequence continues at coordinate 147,596,286 of NC_083868.1, read as the reverse complement.
GAAGAAGTTCCTCAAATACCTCCTAGCCACCATGGTGTCATGGCACCTGGAATCCTTCCTGCCATCCCTTAGGTTAGCCCTGGAGTGGCCTTCTTCACTCTGGAGTTGGGGCTGGGGAGGATGGTTAAGACAACTGGTTTGTAAAATGTGAGACAGTACAGGGCATGTCTGTCTTATATGCGTTGCTCACCGAAGACCTGTTGAATACACTGAATGAATGAATGGTTGGATGGATGGATGGAAGTCAAGGTCATTGTCGTCATCACTTTTCCTCCCCAACATGCTTAGTCTAAGGCTTTGCACAGGAGGCGACCTGTAACTGCTTGCTGTATTTATTTAAGTTGAATGGAAAATGTTTGCACTGGAATTGAAAGTAGAATTCATAAGAACTGGGTTCCTGAGGGTTGACAAGTCATACAGGAAGTGGGGGGAAAGATAAAGAGATGTCTAGGACATAGGGGACCTTTTGGGTGGACACTTTTGGAAAGGAATCTAGGCCTGCCATGCAGGAAACTAGCGTGTGTACCCCTCCCTCCCAGTACTTGGGAGATTCTTGCTACTCTTGAGTGATTTTCCCTCTTTATTTAAAAACTTAATTATAAAATTTATACTCATAGTAAAAAAAAAAACCAAACAGTATAAGAAGGTATACTTAAAAAAAAAAATCCTCACTTCCTAGTCCCACTTCCATTCTAGGAGTGTTTTCTGTCCATGTAGATGCATAAATATTTTTCATTTTAAAAAACATGGGAGGGCGGCGGGGCAGTGCCAGGGCTTCTCTCTACAGCTGCCCCGCCGTGGGGGTCATCCCCGTATGGCTGGGACGACCGAGGACCGGAGTGAGCACGCCCGCCCAGGGCCCCACCCGCAGAGCCCAGGGCCCCCGCCCCGCCTCCAGGTCTCCCGCCGCGGAGACCAGCGCTCGCAGGCCCAGCCATCTCGCCCCGACCCGAGACCGGCTTAGCAAGTCTGCCCTCCAGGCCCAGGCCCGGCCCACAGGCTCAGTCCCCCGAAGCCCTCGCTTTAAGGCCTGGGGCTATTAAAAAAAAAAAAAAAAAACATGGGATCACATCACACATATTCTTCTACAACATGCATTTTAAAACACAACCCTATTTCATAGATGTCTTTCCACATCAGCACATTCAGACCTGCTTTGTTCTTTTTAAAGACCAAATCATTGATTTAAAAAATTGCCTTTGGATGGACATTTTGCTAGATTCCAGTACTTGATCCATAGTATTTTTACATACTGGCACATTGGGTGGCAGTGGAGGAGTACGAGGGTGCACTTCTCCTAAAAGCTGACAGTTTTCATTGACTAGATAGTCCCAGATGAGAGTAGAGTTTTGAAAGCAGGTGGGCTGGGCTGGCTTGAGAACAGGAGGCTAGGACTTGAGCGGGGTGAAGAGGAGAATCATCTTCCTCGGTCTCGTGGTCAGGGCAGAATTCTCCGAGGAAGAGATGGAGAGGCTGATGCCTGAAGGACAGACAGGATTTACCCAGGCAGTGAGATGGCGCTGAGAGAAGGACCGAACTCCAGGCCCAGGAGCGTGTGCCCTGTGACGTAAGGTGGGGATGACGTCATCCTCTGGAGGTACCTAGGGAGGGAGGTCCCTGAGAGCTACAGTGTGATGGGTGGGAGTGACAGATCAGGAAGGCAGGGGCAAGGCAAGTAGGATGCAGTGGGCTTGCCCTCAGAGCAATGTGAAGGCACTGAACGGTTTTAGAAAGCAGCTACTTCAACGCCCTTGTTTTGTAGAGGAATAAACTGAATTCCAAAGTCATTAAGTGATGTGTTTGAGACATCACACCTGGTGAAGAGCCACTCAGCGGTTCCTTTGGTCTTGCCCTCTCTACAGGGACACCCAAGGATTCCCTTAGTGTGTAACACTGACTTACAACTGGGGCAACTAGAGTGGGCTTTGGAATACCAAAGAAGCTTGATAGAATCGTGGCCCTACCACAACTAGCGAGGATTGTGGGAAACTTATTTGACATCTCTGAGTCTCCCTTGTTTCATCTGTATATGGGAAGAGGAATCTTATCTCCCCAGGTGGCTCCGTGGTGAAGAATCTGCCTGTCAACGCAGGAGAGGCAGGAGACGTGGGTTCTATCCCTGTTCAGAAAGATCCCCTGGAGAAGGAAATGGCAACCCACTCCAGTATTCTTGCCTGGGAAATCCCATGGACAGAGGAGCCTAGTGGGCTGTATTCCATGGGGTCACAAAGAGTCAGACTCAACTTGGTGAGTGAGCACACAGGCAGAGCATCTTAAATTAGGTAGTGTGTCAATCACCTAATGCAGTGCTCACTGCATTGTTATTGATCAATTGCGTCAATTTCCCCTTGGCACACCTCTTCTGCTTTGTTGACAAATGAACTTCTTCCAGCTTTGGTGACAAGATGGATGGGACTATTGTTGCGGCTTTCTGATTTCCTTGTAGGGCAGTCCTGTGACAGATTTCCTGGTAGAGAATTCAAACAAAACTGGAAGATTCTCTACCATACCCAGAGGTTTCAGTTTGGGGCCGAGTTTAGTTAATAACCTTCAATGTACATTCTGTGTCTTCTGTGAAATGCATAATGTTATTTTCTGCTGCAAGGTAGAGCCCATAGATACAGAGAAGTAACAGGACTGTAATCCCTGCTCTGCTGCTGGCTGTACCATTTGGGATAAATGACTTCATCTCTCTGTTTCTTCTCTGAAGAGCCAATGTGCAGTGCGGATAAATTGCCATGGTAAATAAAAAACACCTACAAAATACCTTGTATGTGACAGGAATTGGCAAATATCAAAGACTCCTCCCTCTCCCTAACCTTGGTACCAAGTCCTATCAACAGGAATGCCTTTGGAGGCAACACCCAGAATGGGAGTGTCTTGGGCTCTTCTGATTTGGGTTTGGGCTGATGGAAGCGGGAAGTGGGGTTTCCCCAGCTTTTCCCACCCATGTCTGCCAGCTCCAGTTCCAGAGTTCCCTGAATCTCATGAATGTAGATCAGGGCCCGGGAAGGCAGCTGGCAACCTCTTTCCTAATCTCTTGATTTTGTGACTGAGGGAACTGAAACCCAGAGTCAAGAGGTACATGTATGTAGACTGCATGCCTGACTCAACAACAGGACTGAGCTAGGAATACATCTCTCCGATTCTTCAAGCCTGACTGTCTACTTTCCCTCTCTTCTACTGGGCCTCATTGTTGTTGTTCCTCAGTTGCTAAGTCATGTCCAGCTCTTTGCCATCTGGTGGGCTGCAGCGCTCCAGGCCTCCCTGTCCTTCACTATCTCCTGGAGTTTGCCCTGGGCCTTAGAGGAAGTGGAAAAAGAACATTCTCTTTAGACCAAGTAGCTGGATGACCCTGTCTTGAGCAAGATACCACTTCTTCCCTGTGTTAGTTTCTTTATCTTAAAATGGGCATGGCGCTTGACTTTGAAGAGTTGAAATTACAAGAAAATGAGGGTCAGGCATAGCTACTTCCATCATCAGTTCTGCTGCTCAATAAATGAAAGAGATTCTCCTCTGTCAAGTTTTCTTTCCATTTCTTTTACCTCTCTCTTTTTTTTGAAGTCAAATGTAGATCTAAATGCCTGAGACATATCAATCAAATGCCTTACAGATTTTCACTCAAGCGACCCTCAAGTACTGATAAAACTCTTTCTTGGTAGATATTCCAATTGTTTTTGAAGTTTGAATACTCTATGTTGTAGAGGATGTGAAGAAACAGATCTTCTTATGCATTGTTAGTAGAAATGCTAATGGCTTGGCCCCTGTGGGGAGAACTTAGCAATATTATCTGTCTATATCTTTTAACAAACAACCCATCCTCTAGGAATCTGTCCCAATGAGAAGCTAGTAAAGTAAAAAGAAAAAAAAAAAGCACACAAGTCTTCATGTGATGTGAATCACAGTAAAAGACTGGCAATAACTTAAATGTTCATCAGGAGGGCACAAGTTGAATAAACAACCCGATTGCCACACAGTAAAGTATTATATAGCTGCTAACAGAGATAAGCCCTGGAGAAGGAAATGGTATTCTTTCCCAGTATTCTTGCCTGGGGAATATCATGGACAGAGGAGCCTGGCAGGCTACAGTCCATGGGGTCACAAAAGTGTCGGACAGAACTTAGCCATTAAACAACAACAACAGAAAGAAAAGCCGAATTTATACATTCCTGTGGAGTGATCTCTAGGAAATAGTGCTCAGCGCAAAAAGCAAGGTGAAGATCAGAATATATGATATGCAACCTTTTCTCTAAGATAAAAGAGGATTTAATAGTTCACACATAAAAAACCATAGGACAAGAAACAATAATTTTAACAAATGGTTAATTACAGGAGAAGGGGGAAACAGACTGGAAACAACAGCTTTGGAAGCCAGATTTTTCTTAATGTACCTTGTTTAGTACATTTCAAAACACAAAAATATTTTACAAGATCATAAAACAAAATGTAAAGAAAGCAATCCCTGAATTCAAAAGCAAAACTAAGTACATCAACCTGTGTATTAACCCTATAGAAAGGAATTATATCGAATAATTTTAACCTTCATTTATTTGGCTGCATATCTGCAGTAGAATATATCCTAAAGCAAAAGAACTACAAAGAAATCTTAAACTTTCATTAATTAAATTACTGTATTGTTAGTAATATTTTGATAGGGTTATTCTGAAACTTTTTTCTGAAACTTTCACGTGGAAGTTGAAAGTGAAAGTCACTCAGTTGTGTCCTACTCTTTGCGACCCCATGGACCCTCTGGAGAGTCCATGGAATTCTCCAGACCAGAGTACTGGAGTGGGTAGGCTTTTCCTCCTCTAGGGGATTGTCCCATCCCAGGAATCGAACCGAGGTCTCCCACATTGCGGGTGGATTGTTTACCAGCTGAGCCACAAGGGAAGCCCTAAATTAGGACAAAACACATAATATTATACTAACGTCATAAAAAACCAAATTTTTTTTTTTTTTTTACATCAGTGCTCAGTGTTCAGTTGCTCAGTCTTGTCTGACTCTTTGCAACCCCATGGACTTAGCCTGCCAGGTTCCTCTGGCCATGGGATTTTTCCAGGCAGGAATACTGAAAAGAGTCACCATTTCCTACTCCAGAGGATCTTCCCTACCTAGGGATCGAACCCATGAGTCTCCTCCATTTCTTGCATTGCAGGAAGATTTTGTTAACATAAGAGAAAAAGACAGATAGAAAAATCCAGCAAAATTACATGAAAACCTATAACCCAAAACTTGAGTTGGAAATATTGGTATGAATTCTGAACTATTTCTCCTAAAATTACTTCTTGACTGTGCCCACTGAAGGGTTTAGAACCAATAGCTGATACAGAAGCAAGGAGCTCTTAGTATCCTTACTGTAGTCTCCAAATACCTTTCTCACTGAGAGGAACCAGGGTGCCTTGGAAATCCTGGCTGCATCCAGGTTGAGGTGGGAAATATTCAAGATGAGTCTGTGACATCTTGCCATACCCGGAAGCAAGGAAGCTGCTAAAGACCACTGGGCTGGGAGGAAAGATTCAAAATATACAGAAGCCAACAGTCAAAGGCTCCGACTACCCAAAGATAAAACAACTATGTCCAAAGATGGATAGAAAAATAACAGTATTGCAAAGTATTGAAACACGAGGATCTGTTAAAACCCTTGCATTCATAACAATATTTAAAAAGTGTATGTGCTCCCTTTGTAGGATACTAGGGAACCAACTCATTATTTAGAAAACTAACAAATAAAGGAACACATTCAAATATTTAACTTCCCTTTCCGTACAGGGCTGTACCTCGAAATAATGAAATAGCTGAGGAGGCCAAGTTCTTCTTTCCTTAGAAGAATTCCAGTTAATAAATGAAGAAACAATTAGGAGTTAGCATACCACCACTTTGCAACCTCTAATGAAATAATGGATCTCTGAAACCAGTGTGGGATTGCTGGTGGTACTGTAACCTTTCTCACGGGTGTTAGTTTTGTGATTGCTATCAATAATTGTGAAACGAAAAGCTGTTGTCTCTATTATGGAAATTACAGAGAACTAGAGGAGGCAGTCGGCTTGGGGCTGGGAGACCTACCCATTGCGTCAATCTACCTACGGCAACTATCCCTGTGGCTGCAGCTCAGCCATGTCAGAGCTGTGGAAATTCTACACTGCATCTCTGGCTTCTGGGAAGGCAGCCACTGTGAGTGGTTGTCTAGCTTTTCTTCCTATGTTGTCATTGTTGTTCAGTCACTAAGTCATGTCTGACTCTTTGCGACACCATGGACTGCAGCTTGCCAGGCTCCTCTGTCTCCCGCTATCAGAGTTTGCTCAAATGATTGCCCATTGAGTTGGTGATGCCATTTAATAATCTTATCCTCTGCCACCGTCTTCTTCTCCTTTTCTCAATCTTTCGCAGCATCAGGGTCTTTTCCAGTGAGTCAGCTCTTCGCATCAGGTTGCCAAAGTATTGGAGCTTCACCTTAAGCATCAGTCCTTCCAATGAATGTTCAGGGTTGATTTCCTTTAGGATTGACCGATGAGGTCCTAATCTGTGGATGTCTTTTAGGTATCACATAGCTGCATTGAGAAGGAAGCGTTCCACGGCTGATAGTGCTCTAAAATAAAACCACTCTTATTAAATCTTAGCATAGATGAAATTCACTTGGAGCTATTTTGTAAACTTGTGCCACTCATCTGGTGATCAGAAACAGACAAGGTTTGCTCAGTATTGTAGGGAAAATCTCTTTTCTCTGGAAGATTCAATTCTTTTGATGATGCAATTGACCAAACTGTTAAGACAGTCTGGAGTTTTCCACGCTATTCCCTGCAACTTCTCCCCTTTTCTGCCACTCTGCAAAACACACAAAAACAAAAACAAAACCAACCTTGTAAACCCTCATCCCAAGAGCGCACAGTGCATCAGTGAGCTCAGAGCTGACACTGACCCACAACATCTGGCTTCAAGAATGCTAACTCGACTGTCACCACCAGCTCAGCTACTCAGCACTTGACGCTGGGCACACTCTTTTTAGATGAATCAGCCAAAATATGTTATTATAACCATCTTGCTTTCTCTCAAAACTTCAGGAACAAATTGGGTACATGATTTTCCCACCCACAATCCTCCATAATCATCTTTTCTGCCTATTTTTATTTTTCAGAGACTTCCAGGAGACTTAAAAGGGTGTCTTCTTAAACTTGATCTCAATAACAGCTGGGGGGAGAAAAAGATGAGTAGATGCTGGAAGAGGGGAACCATTTTGTTCCCTGCCAGGTTTTATTTCTGTAAAACATAAACAGAAAACCAGCAGTCCACTTGTTCCACTGATTTTAGAACATTGCATGGGAACTAAAGGCTGGGTCTTTCAAGGTTTTCTTTTTCTGCTTTAAAATACTCTGTTATGTTCTGCAAATCACAATCCGTTGATGGTATTATCATTGTGTTACTTAACACAAAAATAAACATCGAAAGAAAGACATTTTTGTGGCTTTCTCTTCTTTTACATTTTTTTCTCAATTTTATTTTATTGCTCTTTGAACACATGCTTGAATTCTTTCCTTTTCTACGAATGTTATGTGCATTTTACTCTAGTCATTGGCCCTGGTCATTTATAATCTGTGTTTCCCATTTGAGAGAAATCGTTAGAGATTTTGTTTGTTTGTTTTCCTCTGTCCCTAAAAGGTAAAAGCTCATTTTTGAACCATATAATAGTTTCTACACTTTATTAATTTAATGTGTCTTACTTGTACTGTTCTTAACAATTAAAGCACTTTAGAATATTGGAAGATGGCTATTCGGGTGTTATAGTCTCCTATTGTTCATTTTTGGTGATGGGGAAAAGAGGTTGCCTTGTTACAGATATGTTCACACGATGATATGAACTATAAAATGCTTTGTGCAAAAGTCTCATCAGAAGCTGTAATGGTGTGGTATAGGGTGCAGGGTTATCTGAGAGAATTTAGAATGGTTAGAAATAGAAGGATCCTGAAAACCTGATGGTGGCTTGAAATGAGTTTGTCTGTTGTCACGAAGGGAAAGGGAGCAGAGCTTTGTGAAAATAGGGTTCAATCTGTGTCCATCATTTGCTGGACTGATGGCCTTGGGCACGCTGCTTCATCCCTCTAGACTCCAGTTTCTTCATCGGTAAAATTGAATAATAATAGTACCCATCTCATGGGGTTATTATACCATTAAATGAATCCACAGTCAGTCATCCACCTGTGCTTGGAACACGGTGAGTGCCATCTAAGTGTTTGGTGAATACATTAAAATAAGGTATTATGTTTCAGAAATGGAATGTCTAGCTGATCATAAATACAAACATAGAGTTAATTGCTTTGTGTTTAGCACACATAACAAACAAACTGAAGAGTCATCTTCTTGTCTAGGAAGAATCTAACCAAAACTGTTGGCTTATGAGAATGTCAGATTGAATACATTTTATAAACCATTCGACTTCTGCTTAGGGAAACCTGGAGTGAGGGTAGAACCGGGCATGGGATCCTGGGTGTAAGAGGGTGGGTGGGTTACCATTTTAGCTGAGAGGTGCCTCCCTCTGGCCCCAGCAAATTTACAAATGTTTCCTCTGGTTGTAAGCAGCCTTCATGTTACAGGAAGTAGGATTCTTCCAAACTAGCACTTAACAGCCTGGGTTCCAGTGAGATCAAATAGATGAGCTCTGGCATGTGGGAGAAATGGATGAGTTTTAGATACAAAGAAAGCAAGGAAGGGGAGAAGGTTTAAAAAGAGAAAGATGAAGAGAAAGCATGGAAGCAAGAAAGGAAAGGAACACAGAAAGGAAGAAAGGAAGGAAAAAAGAAAGACAAGGAGGTAAAGAACTGAATACAAATCACTAAGAGGGAAAAGTTTATTGTTTTATTAGTGAGATTCATCTAAGTCTACTAGGGAGATCTTCATTCAGAAGGAATCTTTTGCCTTTAAAAATTATTTTTCAAAAAATGGAGGCAAAGGAGAATAACCCTTGGCTCTACTTGGGTTAAGATGTTTCTTCTTTTTATTTCCAGCTGATGCAAAGAATTAACTGTGGAAAAACAGCAGAAGTAATTACTTGAGGCAATTCTGTGTGGACCTTGTTTCTGATAAGCAGTTAGGAGTGAGTCAGACAGGCATAAATGCTGGTTTACCCCCCTGTACAGTGTTGAGGCCAGAGAACCTCCAACCGTGCTCGTTTCCAGGAACAGAACCTGCAGTTCCGAACCGGCAAACAAACTATAAGCTATGCCAGGCTAAGAAGAGATGTCAACTCTGGAGGCCGACTTGGTGGCCGTCTTTAAACCAGAATGAGGGAGTGAGGATGTCAGACTTTGACAAGGAGACTGGATTAGTCTATCCTCTTTGGTTCCAATGAGAATAATTAATTCAAAAGCAACAATGTTAGAATCAGCAATTTCCGTATTCTTGGAAAAAAGCTATTATTTAGGTCATTATGATTTTAGACGTTATTTCTTTCAAAATTTTTGAGCATATTTAGGTAAATAGAAATACTTTGAAGGATTTTGGAAATTGCCAGGATTTGGTGGCTCAACTGGTAAAGAATCTGCCTGCAATGCAGGAGACCTGGGTTCGATCCCTGGGTTGGGAAGATCGCCTGGAGAAGAGAAAGGCTACCCACTCCAGTATTCTGGCCTGGAGAATCCCATGGACTATTCCATGGGGTTGCAAAGAGTCGGACACGACTGAGTGACTTTCACTTTCACTTTCATTGACAAATTCATCTCCTTGCGGAGCTTTAGCACAACTGGCCCAGTTTACAAATAAGCCATATAGAAATATTATATGTTTTTTTAAAAAAATCAAGAGACTCTGCAATAGGGTTGCCAGACAAAGTATAGGATGCTCAGTTAAATTTGGAGTTCAGTTAAATAAATTGTTTTATTATAAGCATGTCCAAATATAAGACACACAAAAATTATGAAATATTGGTCTAAAATTTAACTGTGTCCTGAATTTTTATTTGCTAATTTTGGCCACTCTACTTTGGAAAAATCAAGTGAGATATTAGCTGTTGAGCCCTTCAGAGAGTGCCTGCTCCTGCCTCTTCTCCTAACCCACTTTGTGATTCGATCCCTCTGCAAGAATTGTTTTTTTAACCTACTATCCATCCTTGTTGGGGGTGGCACACCTGTATAGTGCTGCTTCTCAAACTGTGATGCCTGTGCATCACTCAGGCACCATGCTGAACCCAGATTTTGGTTGGGCAGGCAAGTCTGGGTGGGGCCTAAGATCTCACATTTTAACAATTGTCAGTCTGTTGGTCTGCGGCCCAGGCTTCAGTGATGTAGCTAGCCGTCAGTTCTCATTTTCAACTGAACATGAGCAAAACCATCATTAAAATGTCTTAATGTCTCTTGCTTCCTCCATTTTGTGGATTCTTTATTCTGTTTTCTCTCTTTTTTTTTAAAGCCGGAAAATGCTAAATGTTATGCCTTTTGTTAATGGAAGTAAACTTTATTAGGCAGTGGGAAAGTTCTGGAAAAGCACATGTTCCAGGAATTGGTCATTATATTGTTCATCCGTTCATATTTCTGGAAGAATCAGAAAGTGTCATAGAAAAATCACATGATTGTACTTGGTTAAACAGGCCGTCCCCTGGAGCCAAGTTCCAAAATGTGTCTGTTCCTAAGCATGAAAAACCTACTGGAAGTGATTTTTTTTTTTTTTTAATAACACTGAACTCTGCTCTGTTAGGGGAAAGCATGTTGAAATGATTTCAACATCTGCATATAAAGGCTCAAAGGTCCTTTGAAAATGAAAATCCCAGATTAACAGCTGAAGATCTATGTTGCCAGGTATTTTGAGCCTTCCAGTGGCAAAACCCAAATTAAGGAGGGGGGGTGATGCTTGTCAATCAGGAGGGCACTTATTATTCTTACCGGGGGCTCAGGTCTAATTCCCCTCACCTGGCCACCAAGAGGAAGGCGGTGTGCCCTCCCTGGCTGCAAACAGTGCTGGATTTTCCCCTGTTGGAAGCGTCCTGTCTGCTCCTGACCCCCTGCAACTACCCTGCTGAGAGTCAGGCAGCCAGGGATGTGTTGACAGGCTATGAGTCTGCTTCTCCTCCTGGTGTCTGATGTGGCTTCTGTGTCAGACAGGGGGCAGACAGGGAGGGGGAGGAAGCTGGCTGGGAGGGGCAGGGGGACGGGAAAAAACTGCTAGACAACTTCTCTGGCAGCAGCTTAAACTTTTGCCGTCAGAGGGAATTTTAAGAAATAGAGTCTGCTTAAAGAATGAGTTGAAGAGAGTCGTTCTTTCTTTGAGAAAGAAACAGAAAGTTGAATGCCATCTCTTTGGAGACTCCTTAGGCTGGAGGTCTAGAGAGTCTGCTTTCTGCCTTTTGGGAAGCCCCTCAAGACCTGTCTGAGAATGAGAGTCTTCCCTTGCACTCTTTTCAAGGCACAGAAACTCATGCAACAGGCAAAAATGTGCCAAAGGGGGCAGTTAAACATTCCTCTCCCAAGTTAGATACTAGCATCATATCAATGATCGCTTCCTGACTTTGCTAATTGCATCGAACTTCTGTAAGAGAATATCTCTCTTCTTAGGAAATGCACACTGAAATATTTGATAAAGAGGCATCTCATCTGCAATTTATGCATCTCATATGCATCTCAAGATAGAAAATGATAGAACAAAAATGATAAAACGTTGAGAGTTGGGAAATCTCGGGACGGTACACAGGAGTCTTTTGCACTGTTTTTGGCATTTTGCTGTAAATTTGTGATTACATCAAAATGAAAAGTTTTACCAAGAATACCTCCTTAGAATAATGCTGCCTAACCTAGCCACGTGCACTGCCTTCTCCTTCGAATTCCCAGAGCAGGTACTTGTCTTGCAGTTAGTGATGGGCAGGAGTGTCCTTGGGGACGTCCCTGAGGCTTCGCGTCATTTCCCCCCTGCTGACTGGTAAGGCCTGGGGACAGGGACTGTCTCTTGGAGTCTCAGAACTGAACATAGACTGCTTTAATCAATAAACATGCATTTTTCTGAGGATTCTTGAGCAACCTTTCTTTCAGTTGTGATTGGCTGATGGAGAATGGACATTTCTAAGCAAGATAAAGCTAATAGCATTATCTAAATGCATTTGTGCGTGTGTGTGTGTGTGTGTGTGTATCTGTGCGTGTTCACATCAGCGTGTTCACATCAGCGTGTTCCAGGCCGGTGCCCTCCGTTTCAGGGTACGGTTCATTCACACATCTCTTTGTGGAGGCTCACTGCCAGAATGTATGTAATTCCTACATGGTGAATGCAGCATCTTTAAAGCAGTTTAATTTCCCAGACTGAGCTCTGAACCACAAGAGGATGAGTAACACATCGGTATTCAACTCAAAACGGCAAAAAAAGGAATTAACACTCAGTTTTAATCAGTTCCATGTCTTTCCATTGCACTTCCCCCCCCCTTTTCTCAGTAAGAAAATTTAAAAAAAAATTTGGTTTTAGTTTCCACCCAATCTACCATTTTCCCCCTTTAAATATAAAGAAGCTCAAAGTGTCTAAAGTCTGTAATATTATTAATAAGTACTTAAGACAGCCTTTGAAGGGAGACTACTCCCCAAACACATTTTCTTGGCCACTCCAAGCAGTTTTTCTTCCCTTTCTCATCAAAATTAAGGTGCCCAAATCAATCATCTTCGGGAATTTTTAACTTTAGAAATCTCTAAGAGAATAAAAATTCTCCAATATAAGAGGCTGTTCTTTGTTCTTTCTTTGGGGTAAAGCATTTTAATTTGGTTTAATTTTTTTTTTCTTCCTGGAGAGTCTATTCAGACAATTCAATTTTTCCCTTTAAGGCTTTTTTTTTTTTTTTAAAGAATAGTGGTTCATGGGCTCTCTGGTGGCTCAGTGGTAAAGAATCCACTGGCCAGTGGAGGAGTCACAGTTTGATCTCTGGTCTGAGAAGATCTCACGTGCCACGAAGCAACTAAGCCCATGCCCCGTAACTACCCAGCCTGTGCTCTAGAGTCTGGGAACTGCAACTCCTGAGCCCACGTGCCACAGCTACTGCAGCCCACATTTCCTAGAGCCTGTGCTCTGCAACAAGAGACATCACCTCAATGAGAAGCCCTTGCCTTCTGCTCACTGCAACTAGAGAAAAACCTGCGCAGCAATGAAGACCCAGTACAGCCAAAACTAAATAAATAAAGTTAAAAAAAGAGTCCGAGAAAAATCAGTAAGAAAAGAAAAACGGTTCATAATTCTGCTTCAGAGCTGAAGGACTGCTGTCATGATATCTGTATTGAATTACGATTGGTCACCGGGTTTAAAATGCTCTGTCTACACCCGCGGAGATTCACCGCGAAGTCTTAAGTCAACCTTGTTTCTCACTAAGAGAGAGCCCCATCTGCAGTTCCATATCCCCTTTCAGAAGATGGGCGGGCAGGGCTGCCTTTTAGCGCTGCCTCCGAGCGTTTTCATTAAAAGACAAGATGGACATTGGGAGGCAGGGGAGGAGAGGGGAGGGGCAGGAGGGTCTGGGAGCTCTAAGTAGCTTTCTGAGTGAGAACAATTAGTGATGTAAGTGTATTCTTGAAAATGAACTGCTTTGGGGCGAGATTACTTACAAGCACCATCGTCCCAGCTAAAATCTCCATAAAGAGTTCCGCAGTTCTGAGAAGTCATCTTCGGAGACAGTGCTTATTGGAATTCATAGATAGTGTTTCATTTCGTACTCTCTGAAATTAGCTAATGTTCTGGTCACTCCAGAGCCTTTAAAAATGGCCCCAGTCCCAAGGGCTTTCACAGTGTGTGTGTGGGGGGTGGAGAAGTCTAGCAATTCCTGTGCTAGAAATGTGTGGCTCCTTATGATTATCTACTTTAAGTTGACATCACGATCAGAATCTATTTCTTTTTTCCAAACCCGGACGTACCATTGACCTTCTTTCTTTATTATCAATAAATAACAATGCTTTCTACATAGCAACAGTACTCAAATACACAATATAATTTTTTAGCCCTGATTGTAAAATATATAATTTAAGTTTTGAAAATAAAACATTTTTTCATCCACTTTCTTTAATTGATTGAATTTCATTTTAATAAGCCTGGAAGGGTAGAATGATGGCTGGTGTCCTCTAATAACATACTGACATAGGCGTCATCATAATATTGTTGATACCGTTTTTATTTGCTTACGTATAGGAAATATACCATATAGCCAAGGAAGATAAATTTAGATGGGATGGATTCCTGGGATTTGAGAAAATTGTTCAGTATTTTACTGAAATATTGATACGTGCAGTTTTTAATACAGTTTGGACAGATTTTATTTTAATTATATCTAACAGCATTATAAGTTATAATGAGATGACACATTCTTCAGAATATTTCATTAATTTGTAACTTGGTATAGGGAGAGCCTCCAGAGATTTCAATAGGTAGAATATGAATACAATTGTTACCGATTACATCTACTGAACGTTTTCAGTCACCTTCTAAATGAGCTGAAATAACGCTGGGATTTATCATTGTTGGACCTAAAATCTTTACAAATCTGTCTGTAAAGTGCACTTTCAAAGTATTTCGAAAATGCTTCTTCAAAGTGTCTGACTCTTTACAGCCCCAAGGATTACAGCCCGCCAGGTTCCTCTGTCCATGGAATTTCTCCAGTCAAGAATATTGGAGTGGGTTGCCATTTCCTCCTCCAGGGGATCTTCCTGACCCAGGGATCAAACCCAGGTATCCTGCATTGCAGGTGGATTCTTCACCATCTGAGCCACCAGGGAGGCCCTTTAAACCCTCCCAAGTCATCAGTATAATAACTTTGATATCACTAAATTGATCTCATTTTTACTATCATTTCCTTTATTTATACTTTACCAGGAGTTCAATACTGTATTATAAATTGACCTGCAGATGAAGAGAGCATGTAAATACCTGCTGTATGGCACTGCGTCTTCCAAAAGAAAATTTTGTTTCCAAACAGACAGACTTGTGCCCAAGGCCTGGAAGACCTTAGAGAGAATACTGCCAGGCACCCACACAGAAGCCACAATGAATGGGGTCCATCTCAGCCAATGTTCTTAGTCCAAGAGTGGGAAGAGTTGGTTTCTGAAAGATAGCGTGTGCATTGTAAAAACACCAGGGAAATAAGTACTGCTATGGATTGAAAATATGTGTCTCTCTAAAATTCATTATGTTGAAACCCTGACTTCTGATGTGATGGTATTAAGAGGTGGTACTTTTGGGAGGTGATGAGATCAGGAGGGTGGCGCCCTCATAAATGGGATTAGTGTCTTATAAGAAGACATATAAGAGAGATGATCTTTCTCTCTCCACCAAGTGAGGATACAGTAAGAAGATGGCCATCTGCAAGGCAAGAATAGGATCCCACCAGACACTGGATCTGCCAGCACTTCAGTGGACTTTTCAGCCTCCAGAAATGTGAGAAATGCAGGTTGTCTAAGCACCGCCAGTCTTTGGTATTTGTTACAGCAGCCTGAGCAGACGTAAGCAAATGATGATCAACAGATGACCAACAGATGATCACTTGGTGGGTAAAAGTTTGGTCACAATTTACTTAACACTTGCTAACCACCAATAAAAGCACATGTTTTAAAGATTTTTTTGTGTGCATTTCTCATGAATGCGCTTTGGTGTATCAATGTCATTTTCCTTTTCAGAACTAGAAACCCAGAGGTGAAAGGAATTGTCTGAACCAAGCTGAATCCCCAGCCAAGGCAAGACTCACTTTGTAAGGTTGCTTTGGGTTCTCTGTCTCTGAGGACTGCAAGCTTCCTCTGAGCTCTTAGTCCTGAAAAATCTAACACCTCACCTTCTGCCATAGTTATTGCTTCTCTTACTGAGCTCTTGCCCTGCTTACCAAGAAAGCTCCTTTTGAGCGGAAACCATGTATTGAGTTTCTTTATTCTCCATTACACACTGCTTGGCATACAAAAGACACCAAATAAATTCTTGGTTATATAATTTTTGAAAATTGGAATAACATTTCCTAGGACACTAGTAAAGTAAAAGTTATGTTGTAAGAGATAGGATTGCTCGATTTTCTTGTATATCAAAAAGTTAGTTCAAACTAATGTTTTAGGGCCAGCAAGTCTTCCAGGGACTAATTTAAAGATGTTTATATTTTTATTTGATATCAGATATTTTAAATGTCTCATTCCAAATAATACCATGCCAATCTCTGAGTATAAATTTTATGAATAAATTTAAGAGTTGGAAAAGGAGACAGAAGCACTTTCTAGGGGAGGTGTCAGTGTTCTACCCAACCCTACAGCAAAGTGTAGATTACTGAAGAAGTGGTTGATTTCTGTCATTATCATAACTACTCCCATCATCTCATCAACATCCTCAATAATACATACTTTTGAGTGCCTATCATATAATAAGCTTATAAAGAATATGTGACTGAGAAGTTTACTATTTAAGTGGAAAGAAGGACAAATAAATCCCTTACAATTATACAGTGGAAGTAAGAAATGGATTCAAAGGATTAGATCTGATAGAGGGCCTGAAGAACTATGGATAGAGGTTCATGACATTGTACAAGAGGCAGGGATCAAGACCATTCCCAAGAAAAAGAAATGCAAAAGGCAAAATGGTTGTTTGAAGGGGCCTTACAAATAGCTGAGAAAAGAAGAGAAGCTAAAGGCAAAGGAGAAAAGGAAAGATATACCCATTTGAATGCAGAGTTCCAAAGAATAGCAAAGAGAGATAAGAAAGCCTTCCTCAGTGATCAATGTAAAGAAATAGAGGAAAACCATGGAATGGGAAAGACTAGAGATATGTTCAAGAAAATTAGAGATACCAAGGGAACATTTCATGCAAAGATGGGCCTAATAAAGGACAGAAATGGTATGGACCTAACAGAAGCAGAAGATAATAAGAAGAGGTGGCAAGAATACACAGAGCTATACAAAAAAGATGTTCATGACCCAGATAACCACGATGGTGTGATTACTCACCTAGAGCCAGATGTACTGGAGTGTGACGTCAAATAGGCCTTAGGAAGCATCACTATGAACAAAGCTAGTGGAGGTGATGGAATTCCAGTTGAGCTATTTCAAATCCTAAAACATGATGCTGTGAAAGTGCTGCACTCAGTATGTCAGCAAATTTGGAAAACTCAGCAGTGGCCACAGAACTGGAAAAGGTCAGTTTTCATTCCAATCCCAAAGAAAGGCAATGCCAAAGAATATTCGAACTACCACACAATGCACTCATTTCACACACTAGCAAAATAATTCTCAAAATTCTCCAAGCTAGGCTTCAACAGTATGTGAACAGTGAACGTTCCAGATATTCAAGCTGGATTTAGAAAATGCAGAAGAACCAGAAATCAAATTGCCAACATTCACTGGATCATCAAAAAAGCAAGAGATCCAGAAAAATATCTATTTCTGCTTTATTAACTATGCCAAAGCACTTGACATTGTGGATCACGACGAACTGGTAAATTCTTCAAGAGATGGGAATACCAGACCACCTTACCTGCCTCCTGAGAAATCTGTACGCAGATCAAGAAGCAACAGTTAGAACTGGACATGGAATAACAGACCAGTTCCAAATCAGGAAAGGAGTATGTCAAAGCTGTATGTTGTCACCCTGCTTATTTAACTTATATGCAGAGTACATCATGCGAAATGCTGGGCTGAATGAAGCACAAGCTGGAATAAAGATTGCCAGGAGAAATATCAATGACTTCAGATATGCAGATGACACCACCCTTATGGCAGAGAGGGAAGAGCAACTAAAGAACCTCTCGATGAAAGTGAAAGAGGAGAGTGAAAAAGTTGGGTTAAAACTCAACATTCAGAAAACTAAGATCATGGCATCCAGTCCCATCATTTCATAGCAAAGAGATGGGGATACAGTGGAAATAGTGAGAGACTTTATCTTTTTGGGCCCCAAAATCACTGCAGATGGTGGCTGCAGCCATGAAATTAAAAGATGCTTCCCTCTTGGAAGAAAAGCTATGAGCAGCCTAGATAGCATATTAAAAAGCAGAGATATTACTTTGTCAACAAAGGTCCGCCTAGTTAAGGCTATGGTTTTTCCAGTGGTCAAGTATGGATGTGAGAGTTGGACTATAAAGAAAGCTGAGCACCGAAGTTGCCTTTGAACTGTGGTAATGGAGAAGACTCTTGAGATTCAACCAGTTAATCCTAAAGGAAATCAGTTCTGAATACTCATTGGAAGGACTGATGTTGAAGCTGAAACTCCAATACTTTGGCCACCTGATGTGAAGAATTGACTCATTGGAAAATACCCTGATGCTGGGAAAGATTGAAGGCAATAGGCGAAGGGGATGACAGAGGATGAGATGGTTGGATGGCATCACTGACGTGATGGACATGAGTTTGAGTAGGCTCTGGGAATTGGTGATGGACAGGGAAGCTTGGCATGCTGTAATCCATGGGGTCACAAAGAGTCAGACACGACTGAACTGAACTGAACTGAAGGACAAACAAAAGGGCACTGACAGTGTCCCAAGAAAATGAAGAATGAGACTTCCTTGGTTGTGAAAAACATGTGCATCCCCAGAGGAAAGGCTCAGCTCAACAGGAAAGACCTAGCTCTTTAAAACTGGATTATGGCATTACTCCTGAAGAAACAACAGGACCTTCTCATTCTGGTAAAAACAGGAAATTTGTATTCCTATTCCTGGCAGAACTACTTGGTTGACTCCTTGCCACTTGCTTACAATCAGGCCCTGCTGATGAGTTTAAGGAGCTTTGATTTTCAAAATGGGCTTGTAATCGCAGCTGTTGGAGGACCTAGGTCACAACAACCTGGGGGTTGACATGAGGCTATAATTGTGTTAATTTCCTAGCATTGCTATAACATGGTCCCCAAGACTGAGCAGCTTACCAAACAGAAATGTATTATCCCACATTTCTGGAGTCTGTAAGCCCAAGATCAGATGTTGGCTAGATTGATTCCTTCTGTGACCGTGAGGAAGAGTGCCTCTCCCCTAGTAATTGCAATCTTTGGCATTTTTTGGTTTGTAGACTTGATACTTCAGTGTCTCCAGAGTTCTCCCGGTGTGCATGTCTGTGTCCAAATTTACCCCTTTTATGAGGACAGAAGTCATTTTTGATTAGGGCCCACCTTACTCTGGTATAATGTCAACTTAACTAATTATGTCTGCATCTGCCCTATTTCCAGATAGGATCACATTCTGAGGCCCTGGGGTGTTAGGACGTCAGCATACAAATGTGGGAGAAAACAGAGGATTCAACCCATTACAGTAGTAAAACCCCATATTTTGCTATCACCACCTCTCCTGCCACAGATGAGGTTTCCCAGTGTTCTTGTCTCCTGCGCTGTGCTGTGCTTAGTTGCTCAGTCATGTCTGACTCTTTGCAACCCCATGGACTGTAGCCCACCAGGCTCCTCTGTGCATGTGGATTCTCCAGACAAGAATACTGGAGTGGGTTGCCATGCCCTCCTCCAGGGGATTTTCCCAACCCCGGAATCAAACCCAGGTCTCCCGCATTATAGGCAGGTTCTTTACCATCTGAGCCACCAGGGAAGCCCAAGAATACTGGAGTAGGCAGCCTAGCCCTTTTCTAGGGCATCTTCCCAACCCAGGAATCAAACCAGGGTTTTCTGCATTGCAAGTGGATTCTTTACCAGCTGAGTCCCCTGCTCAATGTCCCTGTCTCCTAGTCCCCTGCTAAATGTCCTCCAGGTATTTCTGAGTGAATGGTGATGTTCTCAGAAATACCTGTCAGATACTGCTTGCTCTCTGCTGTCACCAACAGTCTGCTTCTTCCCTTGGGCACAGGTGACTCTCCTGGGTACCAACACCTGTGCCATGGGTCCTTCAGTCCACAGACCCTTGGCACACTGGCACTCCTACAACTTTGCAGTCATCTTCATGCAAAGGGCTTTGTGAAGTGCAGAGAAGCTTCTTTCCCCCATGATCCTTACATGGTACATGCCGTCAGAGCGTCATTGAAGCAGGATAGCCTACATGCTGGCTGATTATGTCACAAAGCTTTTAGTGAAAACAGAGACCATGCTATACTTGGACTGACTGAGTCCACTGATGTCTCAGGCCCAGGGATCAAGGCAGCCCTGCCTTCTTGCCTTTGCGTTCCAACAGCGTGAGCTCTTTTCCAGAAGGTGTTTATGTCCTGCATGCAAATCCCTTCCCTTTAGGCATCCCAAGCCCCACCATTGAACTAGACATCCTTACGCAGTGCGGAATATTATGTAAAGTGGTGATATTTATCTTTGGATCTTCTTGGAGTTTTTCATTTCCCTCTTAGCAACCTCCCTTCCACTTTTACATGTGTCTATGTTTGCAAGGGCATGTGCATACTACATGTCATCTTGGGGCTTTCTCTCAAATTTCTAGCCTGAGGGTTTCACTTCTGCCCTCATTTATTATAGTGGTGGTGGTTTAGTTGCTAAGTCATGTCCGACTCTTGTGATCCCAGGGACTGGAGCCTGCCAGGCTCCTCTGTCCTTGGGATTTCCCAGGCAAGATTACTGGAGTAGGTTGCCATTTCCTTTTCCAGGGGATCTTCCTGACCCAGGGATCTAAGCTATATATCCTGCATTGCAGTCAGATTCCTACTGCTGAGCCAGTAGGGAAGCACATATTTAGTATAGTAGTTTTTGTGTAGTTTTGATCATTGAATTCTTTCTTCAGATATGAGTGGACAGTCAAACGTGGGCCCCTGAGTTTAACCATCTAACTTCTTAATTTACCTGCTGTGTGAGTAAGGTCAGTTTACCAGTGCATCAGTTTCCCATTCCCTAAAGTGGGGGAAACTTTACACTCAACAGTGTTGTTACATAACACAGTGTTATTACAAAAGCAAGTGGCTGCACATTGTTTAGAACAATGCCTGGCATACAAGCTTCCGATTAGGACATCGGTGAGGGGTCAGTTCCCCCTCCTTAGATAAGCTCCCTTCCTCCTTCTGAGTTACCTTTGAGTGAAAGGATTTCTGAAACAAGTATCAGCCTCCCAGTTTCCAATATTTGGGCAGTGATGTACTTAGTGGTTCTCACACTTTGGGGACTCCTGGGCAGAGGAGTGGGGCTTCCTAGGTGGTGTTATTGGTAAAGAACCTGCCTGCCAAAGCAGAAGATATAAGAGGACATGGGTTGGATCTCTGGGTCAGAAAAATCCCCTGGAAGAGGGAATGGCAACCCACTCCAATAATCTTTCCTGGAGAATCCCATGGACAGAGGATCCTGGCAGGGTACAGTCCATGGGGTCACAAAGAGTCAGACATGACTGAAGTGACTCAGTGCGCACGGGTAGAAGCAGTTGGGTATTCACCATGGAACATGGGCATTTGAATATTTTCTGATTCTGGGGGACTTTGATGCTGCAGGTAAGAAATTAAATTGTGTTAAACAGGTATTAGGTAACAAATGTATGCACAAATCAGAAAACTTCCTTTTAGTTTAGATCCTTCTAAGGCCAGCCTATTGACTTTTTAATTTGTTTAGCTGAAAACTTCTGTACCACAGACAGGGATTCCATGACTACAAGGCCAAGCAGCCTGACCACCTGAGTCATAGCCATTAAAGCAACTCAGGGCAATCCCGTTTGAGTTGATGCTTTAGTAATTACTTGGATGTTTCTTTGTCCCTTTAAGGATTGAATTTAGAGATACCAACATTGAAATCCCATGAGCCTAGGATTTACTCAATTAATAAAGACTTCAAATAAATAAAATATCCTTTTCTTTTTTTATTTTATTTTTTTGAGAATGGCTATGAGCTATTTGGTGGGTAAAAAAAAACCACACACACACACATCAAGGTGATTTTGCATCTCAGAACAACAGTATTTATCAAGCAAGCCCAGGGGGACAGTTAGAAGTAAGATTACAAGAGATGACAGTCACCCTTGTGAAACCTTCTTTGCCTCATATTCAACAGATGTTTCAGATAGCTGGATGAGACGAACAAATTGCTAAAATGAAACTGAGATAGCATCTCTCTTCAACACATCAAGATGCTTTGATAAAAGAAAAAGCACAAACAGGAAAGGCAAACTGCATGCTCAGAATCACTGGGACGTCTAGAAGGATGACATGAGCTCCTGGGTGAGGCTAGTTTATTTACTTGTGAAGCTTGAATGTTAGGATTATAGCTCAGATGTGATGCCCAGTGTGATTTAGAGCCCAGGTGGAATAGCAATCTGTAGGACAATTAGAGCAGGAAGCCAGGAGGAGAGATGCTGGTCACAATATGCCTGGACTCAGGTTTCCCCCAACCATAGCAGCCATGTGCATCAGGCTTTGGAAGCCCCTGGCGAGGTGACTGTCTGTGTAAGCAACAAGTACAGGGCATGAGTGTGAGGGACTGACTCCATTTAGATGCTGTTTCACAAACACACATAAAAAAGTTACAGTTTAAAGAAAATGTTGCTTATAATACATGCATACATGGATGTTTCTGTTTTCAGTGTTTGAAAAATGGAAACTCCTGTGTCCATCTCAGAAATTCTATATCAGGCTTCGGGGCTGGGATTTGCATTATTTACTCACATGCCAGGAGATTCTGATGAAGCCCATCAGGAGGCAAGGTTTGGAGATCGGAGTTCTAGTGTTTTACCTAAAACATCAAAAATGACATGTTGATAAGCACATAACTTGTGAATGAAGGTCCTTAGCCACACTTGCTATGCTCTTTCATTACAGCCGTTTCTAGATGCATTCACTGGCATAAGAATCAATAATTTCATACTTAGACAAATTACAAAAATAAAAATACTACAGGTCCTCTTTATTTACCATGCTCCTTTTAGTTTCCTTTGCTTTACTTTTTGTGCTCTCTCTCTTTCTGCGTGCAAACACACATACACACACATCTTTTCTTCTGAGTTATTTGAGGCTAAGTTATGAACTTGGGGAAAGTGCGGGAGATGGTGAGGGACAGGGAAACCTGGTGTGCTGCAGTCCATGGGGTTGCAAGGGGTTGGGCATGACTGGGCGACTGAACAACAGCAACACTGTGTACATCACAGCCTTTTCAGTTCAGTTCAGTTCAGTTGCTCAGTCGTGTCCGACTCTTTGTTACCCCATGAATCGCAGCATGCCAGGCCTCCCTGTCCATCACCAACTCCCGGAGCTCACTCAAACTCACGTCCATCGAGTTGGTGATGCCATCCAGCCATCTCGTCCTCTGTCGTCCCCTTCTCCTCCTGCCCCTAATCCCTCCCAGCATCAGAGTTTTTTCCAATGAGTCAGCTCTTCGCATGAGGTGGCCAAAGTACTGGAGTTTCAGCTTTAGCATCATTCCTTCCAAAGAACACCCAGGACTGATCTCCTTTAGAATGGACTGATTGGATTTCCTTGCAGTCCAAGGGGCTCTGAAGAGTCTTCTCCAACACCACAGTTCAAAAGCATCAATTCTTTGGCTCTCAGCTTTCTTCACAGTCCAACTCTCACATCCATACATGACCACTGGAAAAACCATAGCCTTGACTAGACGGACCTTTGTTGGCAAAGTAATATCTCTGTTTTTCAATATGCTATCAAGGTTGGTCGTAACTTTCCTTCCAAGAGGTTTTTTACTTCTTCCTAAACTCTTCACTGTGTATTTCCTCAGAATAGGGACATTATCTTACATCCACACCGTACAGTTATCCATTTTGGCGATTTTAACATTGATAAAATATTTTACCTCTCCTGCCGTTTGTGTTTCAGTTTTATCAGCTGACCTTAGCAATGTTTTTTAGAGTGTTTTCCTTCCAGGACCGGATCCCTGTAGGGTCAGGAATTGCATTTCATTGTCCTGTCTCTTTAATTTTTCTATTGAGTCTGGGTATTTCCACAGGCTTTCTTTGTGTTTTAGGAACATTTTGAAGAATACAGTCACCCCACAGCCCTACTTCTTTTTGTGAAAGCTTCTCATTCGGGGCTTCAGTGATGTTTCACTGAGATTGGATGCAGTTGACAATGCATTCCATGCTGATGGACTATGTAGGGGATGTAGTCCTTCTCAGGGCACCATATCTGCAGACATGCAGTGGTCACCTAGCCTCATTGGTGATGTTAATATTAGTCACTTGGTTGATATCTGCACTATTTAATTACTATTTTTTTCTCCCTTGCAACTAATAAACAGATGACACTTGAAGACCATGCGTATATTCTATTGCTGTTGTTCAATTGCTAAGTCGTGTCTGGTGTCCGACTCATTGAACTCCAGCATACCAGGTTTCCTTGTCTTTCACTCTCTCGTGGAGTTTGCTCAAACTCATGTCCACTGCAGAGAAGGCAATGGCACCCCACTCTGGTACTCTTGCCTGCAAAACCCCATGGACTGAGGAACCTGGTGGGCTGCAGTCCATGGGGTCGCTAAGAGTCAGACATGACTGAGCGACTTCACTTTCACGTTTCACTTTCACGAATTGGAGAAGGGAATGGCAACCCACTCCAGTGTTCTTGCCTGGAGAATCCCAGGGACGGGGGAGCCCGGTGGGCTGCTGTCTACTGGGTCGCACAGAGTCGGACACAGCTGAAGCGACTTAGCAGCAGCAGCATGTCCACTGAGTCAGTGATGCTCTCTAACCATCTCATCCTCTGCCACCCTCTTCTCCTTTAGCTCTCAATCTTTCTCAGAATCAGGGTCTTTTCCAATGAGTCAGCTCTTCTCATCAGGTGGTGTAAGTATTGGAGCTTTAGTTAGTTTCAGCATCAGTCCTTCCAATGAATGTTCAATATTGATTTTCCCTACTAATAAAGGAGGGGTGGGGGAAGACGTGAATTCGTATTACCTTTACCAACATGGTCTAGTGCAGTTATTTCTTAAGCTCCTTCACACCCCCAGGCACCTGCTGTTGCCCATCCTGGCTAATGTCAGTGGCACTGCCTTGCTCACCAGCCTTGCCCACTACAGGTTACTGGATGAGGCAGGATTCAAATCTCACCTGGGATGCCTCTTCCCTCAGCTTCCTTTTTTTTTTTTTTCCCAGGAGGATGCTTCATGCCTAAGCCTCCCCTCTGGTCCTTATATCCATGTTACTTCTTTTTCTGTTCCCATCATCCGTTCTTACCGTTTCCAACAGGAGAACTCATGGATACTGGAAACAAAAAGCCCAACTGTGACAGAAAGATAAATGATGACAGTCTGCTTGTTTTACCCTTTATGGGGCTGGGGACCAAAAGCTCTTGTTCCATTTTTGATGTTTTTGTCATAAAACACAGGTGAGGCCCTGCAGCCTCCATGCTATGCACTAGATTCAAGGGGAGGACTTTAGGTACCAAATGGGAAAAACAAAACAAAACAAAACAGGTCCTGGGAGGGATAAAGGCAGCACAAGGGAGCAGGGTGGAGAGCCTTAACCTCCTCCTGGCCTCAGTTTCCTCATCTGCAAAATGGACAAAAGCAGTCCTTCACAGAGCAGTTGTGAAGTGAAATATAGATTTTCTAGAACAGTTCCTGGCATAACATAAGGTGTGAACCAGACTAAGCAGCTTCAATCCCCACTTCCATCACTTTGATTCATGGGCCTTTTTCCTCAGTCAGACCCACCTTATTTGTATTTTTTTTTTCCACCTTATTTGTAAAATGGGGAGGAAAGATTGTCTGCCAGGATTACACACGAGATCAGGCATGAAATCTCCTGCACATACAGTGTACAGGGTGAGCTCCTGTTTGTTGGAAAAGTCGGGGTAAGCAAAGTTTCTCTGCAGAGACCCAAACAGTCATATTTGGGGCATTCTTTCTGCACTGTGCACTGACTGTAAGGTTCACTCGGTATCCACCAGGTGTGAGTCCCATCCCATCCTGCAGCCATTTACGATGAAGTTCTATAAATACAAAGATGAGGGAAGGTGGTGGAGGTTATGTCACAAAGACGGCGGCTGTGGGAGTCCCAGGAAGGCAGCGGTACTGATGGTTCTGATAACCATCAATGACCAGCAGGCTGCAGCACTAAAGTAAACTAACGTTCAACAGCAGCTAACATTTTCTGAGCCCCAGCTGAGTGCCCAGCCCCGTGCTGAGCATTTATGGGCATCATCACCTTAGTTCTCCCTGGTACCCTTTGGGCTAAACTTCGTGGAGTGAATTCACATGTTACAGGCAAGGGAATGGGGCCCAGGAGGGTTGCACTGGTAAAACTGGGTTCTAGAGAAGGAAGGTCAACTGAATGGATTTAGGTGATACTTCGGGATGGCCTTGGAAGGGTGCAGTTGAACACCTGTCAGGGAGCTTACACCGGTGGGGGCACAACGGGGTCGATTCATGGGGAACTCTAACGGGATGGTTTCCAACTTAATGAAGAGGTACTCCACATTATGTGTGAAGTTCAGAACAATGATTTTGATTTTGGGGTGTTTGGTGCATGAGTTTAAAATATTTTAAAGTAGTCATAGGTACTGGGATAGCCCAGAATTCTTTTCACATGTGTGTGAGTGTGTGTATGTGTGTGAATTTCTCTAGCTATTTAAAGAGCCAGCAGTGAAAGTCTTTTTTATTAAATGCTGCATTCTTATAAACAAAATAAAGAGATTTTATTGGTTAAAGAGATTTAACTATAGACTTTTAAGATTACTGGTTTGACTATATCAAATGAAAAATAAATCCATGATCAATTGTTCAACGCACGTTTTCAAACAATTCTTAAATTCAGCATGTAGATAGGAAACTGATGTTTGTTCCAAGGAATGAAAGAATCTAGAAAGAAAGAAGGAAGGAAGGAAATTTGGAAACTTCTCACAGTGACTTCTGTCTGTAAGTTGGAGAGATGTTTCACACTTACATAATCTATTGTGGGTGAGAGACTGACTCCTACAAAACCTCATAGGTTACATTCATCAAACTACAAGTTCAAATTTTTTAGCAGAATAAGTAGCCTTCAAGGAGATCCAGCCAGTCCATCCTAAATGAGATCAGTCCTGGGTGTTCACTGGTAGGACAGATGATGAAGCTGAAACTCCAGTACTTTGGCTACCTGGTGTGAAGAGCTGACTTGTTTGAAAAGACCCTGATGCTGGGAAAGATTGAGGGCAGGAGGAGAAGGGGACGACAGAGGATGAGATGGTTAGATGGCATCACTGACTCAATGGACATGAGTTTGGGTGAACTCTGGGAGTTGGTGATGGACAGGGAGGCCTGGTGTGCTGCGGTTTATGGGGTTGCTAAGAGTCAGACACAACTGAGCAACTGAACTGAACTGAACTAAACTGAAGTAGCCTTCAGTGATGGATGGTGAATGACATATGCAAAGCTTGGTGAAACAGTCTCTGAGGATCCCTTCAGAGTCACGTGAGTTGAGAGTAAGTATTTTGTCAGCACTGCCCTCATGACCACTTTAGATCAACTTGTTTGTTTTCTTTTCTGTTTGGTTTCTGATGAAGCATCCAGAAGGCGTAGGTTTGCTGAATAGAACCTTTTCAGTTTCAATAAGCTGCAGTTGTGTGGATTTGCAGGGAAGCAACTGACCTGTTTACACACAGCATCTTGATTCCAGTAGTTCCCAGTGGAAGCAATTTTCTTCCACATATTTAGCAAAGTCTAAAGATGCCTTTTTTTTTTTTTTTTGACTGGGGGCTAGCAGGCCCTTCTATACTGGTGGTATTTCCAGTGGTAGAGGCCAGGGATGCTGCCAATCATTCTGCAATGCACAGGGAGAGGCCCCACAGCAAAGACTTACCTGGCCTAAAACATCCACAGTGCCAGGTTGAGAAATCTTGCTCTGTTCCAATATCATGCTGGTTGCGTCCTATTGTTTAATTTGAAAGACTTTCATCAGATAGGGGTGACTTACAGAACTAAACTCACCCACAGTACAGATGAGTAATGTGTCCCAAGCCTTGAGTTACAGTACAATGAAGAAAAAGTTGCCAGCGTGCAATTGCTTGTAACTTGACAACAAGTAAATGGGCTAAAGTCTTATGGGTACAAGCAGTGAGGGACAACGGGAGGAAGGGCATTCGCACTTTTTAAATTTCAGGAATAATAGCTGTAAATTAGTTCAGATGATGTACATTTCCCCCGGACCGATTTGTACCATTTCTCCCTCCCTCGACATTGAGGTTTTTCCTTGTTTATTTGTAAAGGAAAATAGTATACATTTAAGGCATACAATGTGGCGACTGGATATACACGTACACTGTGGAATGACTCCTGTGATCCATTTCTGTATACATTCTTGCTGCGATGGGAGAATGAAGTGCTGTCGTTTCCACTTGTGCCAGCTTCTCAACACACTGCTGTAGACCCGCGTGCCTCCTGCCGGCGACTGGTCCAAGCAGAGGTTGATTGAGCGCCGCTGTCTTCTCCTCAACGATCTGAGCACGGCTACAGCTGCTTGTAGCAATTAGAATGTGTTGTGTGCAAAGACTCGGGTGTTGACTGAACCAATTAAAAGATCAATTAGTGCAGTGCAAGTGCTTAGAGAAGTAGTTTTCTATGACACGGAGCAGGTTTTCCATCAGTACGGAGAGCTACAAGTGAAACCAACCTTCGGGAACGTGTGTTCTTTGTTCTTAACTCTTTTTTTCTTTTAAAACATTCTGTGTGTTGTTAAATATTCAACAGAGGCTATCGGTCAATGGACTCATGAGAAAAAAGTGTTTCCTGCATTTTGATTTCCAGTAATCAATGAGTTACTCCACATTCATAGAATGTATATTAATTAAATAATCATAATTAAAAAATAGTAAAGTATTACTGGATTTTATGCAAATACTTTGTTTATGGCTCTGATAGAGATCAGTCAGAAAGGCTGTTTTCCCACTATTTATTTCTATAGGGTTTGGATGTCTTGTTTCCGTAACCAGAGAAGAATTCCAGTTTTAGTTTTTCTTCTTACGTTGGAATCTCAGTGCGTGTGTACCACAAGCTATATGCAAAACTTGGGATGTCACAGATTTTGTGACATGGTTCTTATAGGCCACGGGATCGAGTGAAGATGGAATGCATTGCATTTTCCAGTTTCTGAAGTACCTAAGTCCAGGAGTGTTCTTCTCAGTAGGTGAGAAATAAAAACTGACTCCAAGAGAAGTTATCAAGATGTAAACTCCTCCTAATTTTAACCAGCGAGTATTTATACAATTAGTGGGAAACAGAAGGTGTTATGACGGATGCCCAGGACACATTTCCTGCTTGTTGGTGGTTTATACTTTAGCTGGAGATGCAACTAAAGTTATGTTAGGGACCGTTATGACTGTGGGTGACCAGAAGCAGAATCCTTGCCTCCTTTCTCCACTTTCTATGACCCTGCGAGGTCCCCAGAAAGACAGTCATTAAAAAGAGAAGCAGATGACATCATGGGGTGTGTTGTCCAGGGCTTTGGCGATAAACCTCTCTAAGGAAGTTCTACCCTTGATGAGTTAAATTGGACCAGAGTGACCCAGGAGAGGGGTCATCTTTTCTGTGGACAGAAGTCCATCATATGACCTCCCTTAGGTAGCCTTTCACTTGGGTCTTGCCTCATTTCCTACTTGGCTCTTTCCTTATTCTGGAATCCTTTAACAAAAAGAAGCCTTCTCCAGATAGTTCTCACTCCTGAGCCACAAGGATTGCCAAAGGAGACAATTCAGAAAGAAATTCAAGAGAGGGACTAAAAGGCAGATTCTTGGGAGAGTATTTCAGGTTGATGTCTTAGGGTTTGCTCTTTCCTTTTCCAAAATCTCTGCCCCAGCATCATGGTCCAGCATCCCTTGGCATGGGATGATTCTGGCATTTCTCCTTGTGGATGTAAAGGTAGAAGGAGCTACAGTCATCCTCTGGAAGCAAGGCTGCCTGGCCCACAAAGTATTTATGTGGAAGAGTTATGACATAATATGGTATTTGATTGGGTCCCAACATGAGGGCTTCATTGTAGAGTGTGCCCCAGAGTTCTTAGTTACAGGCAACAGAATTCAGTCTAGCTTAGTGTAGCTATATAGGCAACCTGGTTCTGGGTAGTTGGTGAAAATTCTAAGAAGTTCAGAGAATAATGCTTCTACACGTGCCAGGAGAAACCCACTCACATCTGGGGCTGTCCTAGCAGAAACCTCGTTGCTGCTACCATTACTGTCATGGATGACCAAGGAGATCCATGTCCCCACCTGTAGAGGCTCCTGGTGCTCACTTTTAAGTTGCCCCAAGAGGCATCTGTGTGGCAGAACACAGCTGATCAAGAAGAAGAACTAGGGAGTCTGGGGAATGTACTTTTTAGCTTTGCAGATGAAAGGATGGGAGTACACTAGAATGGATGGGAATGGGTATCGACTGATCCCATCTGTGTCTGCAAAAATGTTACAGGACTTGGTTGAAGGTGAACGTGAAAGGGGATGGAGCTGTTGGGTGAGACCTTATGAGGAAGTGGACCTTGAGTTGAAGTGAAAGGGTTCGGGCTGTTCAGATGAGGGATGTGGCCAGTCCATGGAAGTAGGCCTGCCATTGAGGTGGATATGACTTTGTCTGTAGGCAGTGGGGGGATCTCAGGGCTTCTGTGACAGGAATGGACCAAGAGTTCATATTTGAGAGTCATCATAGCTGAGACCAAGCAGAGATGAGGCCAAGATTTGAAAGCATTTGGGTACCAGGATATTTGGGACTTTATCTTGTGTGTGCCGAAGACTGACAGGAGGCTTATCACAGAGCAAGGACGAGATCAGTGTTTTAGGAATTGTGTGGTTCTCCTATGTAGGATTGCTCGAATGGAGACAGCCTAGAGGCAGGGAAACCAGGTAGGGGGTCAAATAATCTGGGTGACAGGTGGTGACAGCCTAGTTTAGGGCAACAGCAGGAATACACACTCAGGGAATGGCTCTCAGAGTCTTTTCAAAAGAAGCAGCAGGATGGGGAGAGGGACCCGAGTTCAAATGCCACAGTTCGTCACTTACTAGTGGTGGGACCTTCATATCTCTTGGTGTTGCTGAGTTGACTTTTGCATCTGTAAATGAAAAGATAATACTCCTTCACCATCCCACTGTCCTGGGTAGCCATGAGACTCCAATAAGGACAGTTTACAAAAAAAAAAAAAAAAAAAACCCACTTTGCAACCCAGGAGACATCATGTGAGTTATTTTCATTATGAAAGGAAGAGTCAGCATGGTTGGGTGACTGATAAGGAGAGAAGAAAGGAAACTGTCAAAAATGATACCTGGATTTCTCCCAAGAGCAAGTGTGTTCTGGGTGGGAAAAAGGGACTCTCTGAGACTTGAGGGAGGTGTGAACAGTCTGAATTTGAACAGGGTCATGGCAGACACAAGTGAAGACACGCACAGGAAAGCTGCGGAATCAGGACTAAAGCCCTGTTCCAGGCAGGATGAAATAACAGATTTATGCTCCTTGTTGTTCTGGAAAAATCATAAGAAATGAGTAATAGGTTAATGTTCTGTGTTGATCACTTTTTTGTTTGTTTGTCTTAGGGATAACATCTGTTTAAATTCTGCTTTAGCTGCAAGCCAGGAATATTTCAGCTACTTAAGGCCTTAAAATGGTACTGAACTGAATTGTAGCTCAGTTGGTAAAGAATCTGCCTGCAATGCAGAAGACCTGGGTTCAATCCCTGGGTCAGGAAGATCCCCTGGAGAAGGGAAAGGCTACCCACTTTAGGATTCTGGCCTGGAGATTTCCATGGACTGTATAGTCCATGGGGTCTCAAAGAGTCAGACACGACTGAGCGAATTTCACTAAGGACTAAAATGTATCACAGGAAGAGAAAATTAACAGTAGGAGACTGACCTTCACATTTGCCTGAGACTAGAGGGTTCCCAGCACTTGAGAATTTCAGCTAAAACGGGGGAGTCTGGGCAGTTGAGGGTGAGATAGATGGGCACCCTAACAGGTGCAGAAGAAGCAGGAGGAGGTGAGATGGTGGCTCCTAGAATATCAAATGCTTACTGAAACAAGACTTGCGCGGCTCAAGGAGGAATAAGAAGTGCAGCTAGAAAATACTCTAGCTTAGTAAAAGAAATTCTGGAGAGCTATAGGGTCTTGCTGAGTTCTTTAAAGTGTCACAAAAGTCTCTCCTGGGAAGAAAGGAAGCTGGCATCTTCAATACTCCAAACAGTTCCAGGAGTGGGGCTTATCACATCAAGTTATGAAGGAAACCTGTGAAAAATATGTGGAAGTGATTGAAGATAGGCTGACTAATAAGGACATGTGTGTACTTTGTATACAAAGGTCTGTATAGTCAAAGCTATGGTTTTTCCAGTAGCCATGTACAGATGTAAGAGTTGGAGCATAAAGAAGGCAGATTGCTGAGGAACTGAAGCTTTCAAGCTATGATGCCGGAGAAGACCCAAGAGTCCCTTAGATTGCAAGGAGATCATACCAGTCAATCCTAAATCAACCCTGAATATTCATCGAAAGGACTGATGCTGAAGCTGAAGCTCCAACAATTTGGCCACCTGATGTGAACGGCTGACTCACTGAAAAAGACCCTGATGCTGGGAAAAACCAAAGGCAGAAAAAGAAGAGGGTGACAGAGGATGAGAAGGTTGGATAGGATCACCAATCCAATGGACATGAACTTGGGCCAATTCCAGGAGATGGTGAGGGACAGGGAGGTCTGATGTGCTACAGTCCATGGGGGTGCAAAGAGTTGGATACGACTTGGCAACTAAACAACAATAAGTGTACTTTGTCCTTTGGGAATCTTCATTTTTTGTAAAGTTGCTCTGAGAAAACATTTTTCCTCTGTGTATTTGATGCGAGTTTATATTTACCTGATTCAACACATAAACATCTTTTTTACTTTGATCAAAGACCAGGGAATAGAAAGATGGATGTTGGCATGGAGCAGGACTGGGTGGGAATGTTCCCATCTTGTCTGTTAGGAGGAAAGGCCTGGATGACCTCATCAAAGGGTGATGGTGGCCTCACCAAAGTGACAGCAGAGCTTCATCGAGGGAGCAGGTCCAAGAAGTATAAGGACCCTCATGTTCTGAACTTTCTGGACTAAGTGGCTCTGAGAGGCTAGATGTTTGGCCACTGCAGATTTCCTTGCCCAGCTGTGAGCTTTTGTGGATGATCCAGAATTAAATGGGGCTCTGATAACTGGGGAAACCAAGAATCATTAGAAAAATATCAACTGTACCTGGGGAGTTCTCAACTTAAAAAAAAAAAGAAGAAGCATACCCTTAAAAATACTTACTTCATGTGTTAAAGTCCTAACCCCTAGTGCCTCAGAACATTGATCTGATTTGGAAAATAGGGTCATGGCAGATGTAATTAGTTAAATGAGTTTGTGAAAGTGGGTCTGTAATCCCTTACGATTACAGACTGATGTCCCTTTAAAAAGGAGAAATTTGGATGCAGGCTGCAAGCAGGGAGGATGCCATGTCAACTTGAAGACAGATTGTGGTGAAGTTTCTACAAGCCAGAGAATGCCAAAGATCGACCCGAATTCCAGAAATGTATAAAGATCTGGAATCCATTTTCCCTCATAGCCTCAGAAGGAGCCAACCCTGCTGACACCTTGATGTAAGATTCCTAGCTTCCAGAATGCTGAGACGATGAATGCATCTCTTTAAGTTGCCCAATATGTGGTGCTTTGTTATAGTAGCCCCAGGAAACAGATACACCAATAAAGTTTTATTTGTACATTTTCTCATCCAAACAAAAACAATAGAATGTCAATTTACCACTGTTTATTTACCTTTAGGTTGAGTAAGAAAGTGTAGCAAGGTCCACATTTTCAAAGCTATGGTTTTCCCAGTAGTCATGTACGGATATGAGAGTTGGACCATAAAGAAGGTTGAGCACTGAAGAATTGATGCTTTCAAATTATTATGCTGGAGAAGACTCTTGAGAGTCCCTTGGACAGCAAGGAGATCAAACCAGTCCATCCTAAAGGAAATCAGTCCTGAATATTCACTGGAAGGACTGATGCTGAAGCTGAAGCTCCAGTACTTTGGCCACCTGATGTGAAGAACTGACTCATTGGAAAAGAGCCAGATGCTGGGAAAGATTGAGGGCAGGAGGAGAAGGGGATGACAGAGGATGAGATAATTAGATAGCATCACCGACTCAACGGACATGAGTTTGAGCAAACTTTGGGCGATAGTGAAGGACAGGGAAGCCTAGTGTGCTGCAGTCCATGGGGTCGCAGAGAGTCGGGCACAACTTAGCAACTCAACAACAGCAACAAGAAAGCATTAGTTAGAGAGATTACTTCTAAACAAACTGAAAACCATTATACAAACTAGAAGAAACCAGAAATATTTTTATTCATTTGGGTCAAGAAATATTTTTCAAAAATCGCGATTGACAGTCACTCATGTGTATACAGACTTCCCAGATGGTGCTAGTGGTAAAGAACCTGTCTGCCAAAGCAGGAGATATAAGAGATGTAGGTTCAGTCCCTGAGTTGGGAAGATCCCCTGGAGGAGGGCATGGCAACCCACTCCAGCATTCTTGTCTGGAGAATCCCATGGACAGAGGAGCCTGGTGGGCTACAGTCCATGGTGCTGCAAAGAGTCGAATATGACTGAAGCAACCTAGCATGCACGCACGCACACATTTGTATACAGTAGGATTTCCCCTGTTAGCAGTGATCATTTATGAACTGAAATATTAGTTGAAGGCCTCAAAAGATTGGCAATAAAACTGCTAAAAGACTTTTGATCTCTAGGAAGCACTGAGGACAGATGCCACTTCATTCCTCCTGTAAAATTCTTTGTTCTTTTCACTCGACTTACAGAGGCAATAAGAAAGCATATAATACATTGGGCTTTCCGTCTTAGTACCATAACGTTAATCCAGGTCCTTATCGTATGAAACTGCACAGGGATATAATCTTTTAGAAGACATAAATAATTATCCGTAATACATTTGGAAATACTTTGATCTTTCTGTATATTTCTCCACAGCAAGATACCTATTTTACTGATTTAGAGACTGGTTAAATAAATAGGGTCATAATAGTAGAGTTTTAAAATTGCATTTTAAATATAAGCTACCAAAAGGATAAAGATAATTTTACTACGTCCTGAAAGATTCTGAATTACATGCCAGCCTGCTACCTCCCATTCCAATGTCAACACCACAGACTTAGTTTTCATATATTTACTTTTCTCCTGTTTTATTAACTCTGTTATTGGACTTTAAAAGATTCTTTAAAGCCTCATCCTCCCTTGAAAATTTTAATATTCAAGCGAAATGTTCTTTCTTGTAGCATTCCTACTTTACTGGTTCTAATGGTCCTAATGGTCTTTCCAGCCCATTGAGGATTAGGGTGATTGAGGGATTGGTGGGAAAGGGTGCTAGAGAGGAGGGTGTATCCTAGAAGGTCCTTATTCATTCCCTGATAAAGATCTGAGATTCCTTTCACAGGGGGTGGGGAGCTGCTGAAGGATATGAACCAAGGAAATGATAGGATCAGATTTGCATCTCGGAAAAACCACTCTGGAAGCAGCTTGGAGAAGGGGTTCATGGCCTGGGGGTGGGGGTATCAGACTAGAATCAGAGATCTGGTCAAAAGGCCACTGAAGCACTCAGACAGGGTGGCATCCTGGGGCTCAGGGAGAAAGTATAGATGGACTCAATGAGATTTTGTCAGCTATCCAGCACTACCCATTCATTAGTAACTTCACTGCTAAAAACACAGGTAATATTAATTGCTTGACCCATTGTAGGAAAATACAATTTAGTGGCTGGTGCTGTTTAAATGAGCACTCTAAGAAAATCAGGGGTCATCATTTGCCCCTAGATGTTTCTACCCCCAACTCTGTTAATCTCATTCTAAGGAATTCAACCCACGTCAGATCAAGAAAATAGAGTGAGGTGAGCTCTTGGGTCACAGAACTCCCTGGGCTAGTCCAGGGGGGGTCAGCTACGTTACGGTTTCTTTGCTGTGTCTGTCATCTGAAACACTTGGGGTCATTCCCTTCTGATAGGCATAGACAGAGCTGGAGATGAGCTAAGCCTGGATTCCCAGTGTGTTGGGGTGGGGCATTGGAGAGTTTGCTTAGCATCCAATGGCCCCCTGAGTTGTGATCACTTGCCCTGCTCACAGTAGTTGAGGGAAGTGGTCAGTGATCTCTGAGAACTGGGTGCACTGCTGTGGCATTAGAGGGACCCCTATCATTCTCCAAGGGGAAACCCTTGGCCAAAAGTCTGGCTGCAGTGACATCGTCTCCAATCCTGGAGCAGGTAAAGCCTCGCTTCCAGGTGTGATGAAATCTATTTCATGCAGCAGGCCAATAGGTGGCAGAACAATCTTTGCTACGTGCCACAGTGAGGATACATAGAGAAATCACCATTAACAGAGCTCCACTGCTCAGCTTTGATAATGTGCGTCCCGAACGATTCTATAACCGTGCAGTTACACATCTTTATACATTTTGCATATTATATATTAATGTTGTGTAAAAAGCATCGAGCTAATGACAATTGTAAGCCCCAGCACAATTCCTCAAAGTATTTATAGACACTGTTTACTTAAATCTTATCTTCCTGTGGCTAGAATTTTTTTCTCTAATTTTATGGGATATTTTCACTTTTTTAGTGTGCAGAAACAAAGGTGAAAATAATTCTAATTTTAGGCTATTTAAAGCTACCATACTCTATTGATTAGAAAAGCAGAATATACAGGGAGGGTGTATCTCCTTGATTTCAAAAAGTCAAGCACCTAATAACAGATTCACAGATGCCCTGAAATCTTGGAATTAGAGAGCTGGAAAGATCAGTCTATTTGAAACCTTAAAATTTTGTTCTTAAGATGGAAGTTAAGATATTGGCTCCGAAAGTTGGTGATGGACAGGGAAGTGTGGCGTGCTGCAGTCCATGGGGTCACAAAGAGTTGGACACGGCTGAGTGACTGAACTGACTGAACTGAAGATATTGGCTTAGAATCCTCCCCAATATTATTCTAACTATATATGTTTTGTTAACATATGCTGCTGCTGCTGCTAAGTCGCTTCAGTCGTGTCCGATTCTGTGCGACCCCATAGATGGCAGCCCACCAGGTTCCTCCGTCCCTGGGATTCTCCAGGCAAGAACACTGGAGTGGGTTGTCATTTAATGCATGCGTGCATGCTAAGTTGCTTCAGTTGTGTTGACTCTGTGTGACCCTGTGGACAGCAGCCCACCAGGCTCCTCTGTCCACAGGATTCTCTAGGCAAAATACTGGAGTGGGTTGCCATTTCCTTCTCCAGTTAAAACTGCTTTTCCTGCATTAAAACTCAGTATTGAGAGCTAATTTAGGAACATCCAAATAGGAAGATTTTATAAACAGTCACAGAGGTCCTGGGCTTCCCAGGTGGAGCTAGTGGTAAAGAATCCGCTTGCCAACACAGGACTAGCGGGAGATGCTGGTTTGTGGAGTCTGCTCCTCAGTGGGGAAGATCCCCTGGAGGAGGAGATGGCAACCCACTCCAGTCTTCTTTCCTGGAGAATCCCGTGGACAGAA
Source organism: Bos javanicus (assembly GCF_032452875.1). Lineage (NCBI taxonomy): Eukaryota > Metazoa > Chordata > Mammalia > Artiodactyla > Bovidae > Bos > Bos javanicus. Next base: position 147,559,007 of record NC_083868.1, on the reverse strand, counting down.
GAGCCTGGTGGACTACAGTCCATGGGGTCACAGAGAGTCGGACAAGACTGAGCGACCAACACGCACAGACGTCCTGGTGGCAGATCTCCAATGCATAGCGGTCTCTGGGGTTGCGTCTGCCTTGGCACACACTTACGGGCTTTCCTCTGCCCCTTATCTTTGATTGTATTCCCTGGTGGTCAAGTCAGGGCTCGGATGGGAGTGGGGTGAGTGAGGCATGCCCTGGGCCACATCATTTAAGGGGACACAAAAAGCCTTAATCATCAAGATAAACAACTTCTTTAATGCAATGTTTTTGAAAATCAAAATACAGAAAAACCCCAATGATTAAGATGTCAAGAAACATAGCAGTAGAATCAAGAGCAGTGCTATGCCGAGCCCTGTTTGAACCTGAGACAAGAAGAAACACTGGGGATGTCAAGCCTGCCTTTTTTTTTTAAATTAACTTTTATTGGCATATAGTTGCTTTACATTGTTGTGATAGGTTTTGCTGTATAGCAGCATCCATTATATGTTTCCATGCATCTACTCTTCTTTGGGTTTCCTTCCCCTTTAGGTCACTAGAGCATGAGTAGAGTTCCCTGTGCTCTGCAATAGCTTCTCATCAGTTACTTGTCTTATTCATGGCATTTCTAGTGTATATATGTCAGTCCCAGTCCCCCAGTTCATCTCACCACCACCCCTTTCCCCTTCGGTGCTCTTTATGTCTGTGCCTCTCTTTCTGCTTTTGCAAATAAGATCTATACCATTTTTTCTAGATTCTACATATATGAATGAATATATGATATTTGTGTTTCTTTTTCTGACTTCACTTTGTATGGCAGTCTCTAAAGTCCATCCACATTGAGCCTATCTTTAAATGTTGATATTTTGTTCATCGTGAATTTGGGCATTGATTTTTCCTTTTTAAAATATTGCATAAAAATATTACTTATCATGATTCCTACATTTTGAGGGTTCTTCCCTAAACTCTGCTCCAGGATAGCGCCTCGCTGTCCTCACCCTGATCTGAGGCTGCTTGTTCTCAGGGTTTGCTTACTCCTTGTCAAAGGTCTGGAAGCCCTTCTCAAGGAGAAGTCCATCGTCCCTTTAAGGCTGTTTGTGATCCAAAGGAAAAACAGTACTGAAATGCAGAGAGAAAGGATGTCAGCAAATTGTTGATGATTCTCAGGGTGGCCTCGATTTTAAAAAGAAATATATATTATATTCTTAAGGCATTTCTTTTGTCTCATCTCTCTCTTTTTATTAATTCCCAATTTTGCTTGCAGTCCACACACACCCTTAGTCTGCACCCTAGGTAGCTGAGCTCCAGCTAGATCTGAAGATGCTTAGATATTTCAGAAAGCAACTCTCTTGCTGAAGTCTTCAGAGCCCACTGCTTCTTCAACTAGATCTCTGATGGAAGAAATTGGCATGACCTGGGACTTTGAGTTTTAATTCACCTGAATATCTCACTAATTGTCAAATTGAATCCAAACCTTTGGCTCAGACAGTAAATCTGCCTGCAATGCAGGGGACCTGGGTTTGATCCCTGTGTTGAGAAGATCCCCTGGAGAAGGGAATGGCTACCCACTCCAGTATTCTTGTCTGGAGAATTCCATGGACAGAGGAGCCTGGCGGGATACAGTCCATGGGGTCACAGAGAGTTGGACATGACTAAGTGACTAACACTTTTCACTCCTTACAGATCACTTGGGGTTATTGCCTAGTGGCACTGGGGACAATGTGACTTGTTAGCCGTCCCTTTTGCCACAAGGAACAGCTTGCTTCTAGGAATTTCCTTGTTTCTGTTTTCTGCTCTCAACACCTGGAGAAAGAGTCTCCTCACAGTACATAAAGCATCCAACTCAGTCACTCTCTTTCTTACTGTTGCCATTATTTGGTCTGTTCTCAGATGGCTATGAACCAACTCAACACTTTCCTGTGGAATTTGCTTTGAAGTTTGCCACAGGAAACGTTTTCCTACGAATGGAGATGAGCACCTTTGAAAGAGCAACGTGAAACTATTTGTTCTATTCAACTCCTTTTCCTCTCTTTCCACTTTTCAAAGGTACTTGACTTTAAGTCTTGCTTATAGAAAACAAACCTGTGGTTACCAAAGTGAAAGTGTGGGGAGGGATCAGTTAGGAATTTGGGATTAACAGATATACAATGAGTGAGTGAGTGAGTGAGTGGGGTCGCTCAGTCATGTCCGACTCTTTGCGATCCCATAGACTGTAGCCTACAAGGCTCCTCTGTCCATGGAATTTTCCAGGCAAGAGTACTGGAGTGGGTTGCCATTTCCTTCTCCAGATACACAGTACTATATATAAAATAGATAATCAGCAAAGACCTACTGTATACCTCAGGGACCTATACTCAACATTCTGTAATAACTTATAAAGGAAACAAATCTGAAATCAGTTATATTGGATACACATGTATGAAAGGTGAAAGTGTTAGTTGCTCAATTGTGTCTGACTCTTTGTGACCCTGTGGACTGTAGCCTGCCAGGCTCCTCTGTCCATGGGGTTCTCGAGACAAGAATACTGGAGTGGGTAGCCATTCCCTTATCCAGGGGATCTTCCCGACCCAGGGATCAAACCCAGGTCTCCTGCATCACAGGTAGATATTTTTTACTATCTGAGCCACCAGGAAAGCCATATAAAAGGGCTAATCTGAAACTAACACAACAGTGTGAATCAACTGTACTCCAACAATTCTTTTTTAAAGAAAAAAATATAAAGAGATTAAGGATGGAAAATGTTAGGCATGATTACACATTGGAAAATTACAAGTTCGAGGGCTGGTGTCCTTAGAAAGACAGAATAAAGAGACAAATAAACATCAGTTAGAAGAAGTACAAATCCTTTTGGGAAAATTCTGTGAATGGACAATTTAAGTCCCGCTGGGGCCGATGACATTTACGTGTGTTTGTTTATTGGACTACAAAAAAATAAACATTTAGGATGTGGATTAAAAAAAAAAGACAGATTTTAGAATTATTTAAGTTAAAATGCTTTGAAGAAAAGAGATTAGAATCAGACTTTTTTCATAAAAATTTTAATTTTTCATTGAAACACTCTAAAGAAAAAGATTTTCTGCTTAGAAAAACAGGCTATATTTATTCAAACATTGTCTCAGCTATAAAAACTTTTTGACTGAAAACTGTAGACCCAGAAGATATGTCATTCTTAATATGTCAATTCTCGATTAGTTTTTTTTTTAATTTTTTAAAAAAATAGCAGAATGTTTTACTTTTATGCTTATTTTACAATTTATATTTTTTAGTTTTTCTTTTCCTCTACCGTTAAGTGATTCTGGACAATGAGAGTGAAACAAAATTGCATATTTAATCTTTTGGTTATTTATCATGTTTATGTTTAAAGTCACGTTGGGAAAAAAGTTGGATGACTTGCTTCTTAAGGATATAAATGTATATCCTGTCTTTTCCTGAATACACAAGAAAACTGGTTTAAGCCATTTTTTTCTTGAAAATTATTCTTGGCAACTCTTTGGGAAAATCTGTTAGCTTGTCAAGATAAATTTTACAAGCAGTATCCCAGGTTATGGAAACCATTGCAAAATATCTGAGAGATAAAGGACCTTTGCAGAACTAGGGTTACAAATGTGTTTATATATTTTATATATATTTCGGTACTGTGAGTACTCAAAATATTTGGATGTTGTGGAAGCTAGAGACAGCTTTCATTATTTTGTTTTTTAAGTAAGAGATACGATAGTGGGAGAGGATTTAAAGCTTTAAGAGGGCACCTGGCAAAAATGAATATGCTCAAATTCCTTGAGAAGCAGTGATCTGCTGTTTCCAGAATCTGCTGTTCACTATATATATATATAGTGAACAACTGTCTAGCGTGTCGTTTCTGTTCCCAAATGTTTATTGAGTTTTACAAAGCCTTGGACCTCACACTAACCCAGTGAGTTGGGGCTTGATTTTGAATTTGCATGTCACCTTGGCATAAAGCCTTTCATCTCTCACTTTATCTGAATATGTATATGCCCCATATGCTTTTATTTCAAATTTCTGTATGTTGTCAAGTGCCCACCTCTGATTATTCCTTCCGACACACAGACGTCTGCTTTCCTTCTATCTCTGACATAGGGTACTGTTTTCAGGCTACTGGAAAGAGAGGCCGTGAAAAAACTTGGGCCCACCCACTGTGCTGTTCATTTTTGTAAGACTGTAAGGAATAGAGAGTTGAGATGTCCTAAATTGAAAGCATGGGCCTTGGAGTCAAATGAGCCTGCTGCAAACCCCATAACCCACTCACTGGCTATGTGAATGCAGACAAATTATCACCCACTCTGAGCTCTTTCCTCCTTTATCTCATTTAGCTGCTGCGAACACTAAATACAATAAAGTGTGCAAAGTGCTATACATGGTATCAACGTGCTGCAGTTGCCCCAATAAAGGATTTTGGTTCTACATTGTTCCTATTATTATGAACTTTTGGGGTTCTGAAGAGAGTAAGACAGTACATAAGATGAGAGGAGAAAGCAGGGTGAAACGTATTTGGGAGAGGAGGCTGGGAGGGCTGGGAGGTGATGACGCTTTTCAGTTCACCTTCTTATCAGACCTCAGGCCTGAACCAGGATGACCCAGTTGGCAAGACCAGGTGATGAAAAGATGCCATGTTTCGTGAAGCTCTATGGATGCCCAGGAAAAACTGGAAAGCTGGATTCTTGAAAACCCTCTCCCTGTGAAAAGGAACAATGAAGAAGATCCTTGCTGCTCAGTCCTGAGCATCCCAGCTGTCCCTAGTTATTATGTCCCCAGGTTAGTTCAGTCCCAAACCTTCCTCCACTGGTTTCGTTGGGGCCTTCAGAGCAGGGTCAGGTCCAGGTACTGGCCTTGGACAAAGCTTCCTCCCCTTCTTGGCTCCCCTCTCCTGACCTGGGTTAAGCTGGCATTCTCTGCATCCATCTGGGTCCTGATGGCCACCTACCATGGTGGTCTATGTGTCCTATTTGTGTCTGCTCCAAGAGCCATAGGGCTTCAAGAAAATGCTGGAAGTTTCTCCGGATCTTTTATCAACCACTTTCATCATTTCAGCATTTGTAATTCTTCCCTTTCTGTCTTTCAAACCTCAATATGATGAATGGAATTCAGGCTATTTTTCATAAGTTTTATACTTATTTCTTGAATTTCCCTTACTCCTTGAGTTAGCAAGACTCAATATTTACTTAATAGAGAATTTATTTTGAGTATTGAAAAGTATTTTTGGAAAAAATGGAATTCATTCTCATATAAAAGAGTATTTTGAATTAATTAGAATCAATTTTGACTAAGACAGAGGTTAAGGATATGAAAAGAATGTCTTTGGCCATCACAGAAGAAATAGAGTGATCCAATATTCTGTTTATTTTATTTATTCCTTTTTTTCCTTTTTAAAAATTGTGATAAAATATATATAACATAATATTTACTATTTTAACCATTTGTAAGTGTAAAAACATTTACAATGGTGTGTAACCATCATCACCATCTTTACTCAGAACGTTTTCATCATACCCAACAAGCTCTCCCTCCCACCCCATCCCACCCCTTAGCTCCACTAACCTCTATTTATTCATCTTTTTAACCATTGAGAACTGAACTCAGCTAGCTAACTATATGCATTAGTTTTCTTGTGCCACATAATTATCACAATCTGAGTGACAGAACACAAATTTATGATCTCAGTTTCTGTAAGCAAGAAGCCCAGGCTTGGTGTCAGAAGGTTGTTTGCTTGGGGTTTCACAGCTACGGTGAAGATGTTGGGTGCTCGACGGCCTTCATCTGTGGCTCAGGGCCTTCTCCCAGTCCACTGTAAGTGGAACTCATTTTCCTATGGTTGTAGGCCTGAGGTCCCCATTTCCAAGCTACCTGTCGGCTTAGGACTGCTTTCAGCCGTTTCTGACTATGAGGTCTTATCGGTGGTTCCCAGCATAGTTGCTTTTCTTCCAGGCCAAGAGGAACATGTCTCTGACTTCTCCCCCAGGGACCAGCTAGAGAAACTTGCTTTGAAAGGCCTCACATGATGAGGCCAGGCTCATCCTCAGAAAATTCCCCTTTGGCATAAAAAAGAACGTGGTCCTGGGACTGATATCATATTTCTGCCCCCCAGTGCAGAGGAAGAAATTATATAGGGCATGTGTACACCAAGGGAGGACATTTTGGGACTTAGAATTTTGCTACCAGGCTCTAGCAGGATCAGGAGCCCTCAACTCAAGTGTTCTACAATAGTTCTTTCTTTACTTAATTTCTACCAAGCTATTTCTCATGTTCTACTTTTTAAGGCTCTGTATGTTGGATACTGGGGCAAGGACTCTAAGTCCTTACTTCTAATTCATGTGAACTTGACCAAGTCCTTTTACTTTCTGGATCATTTAACCTATGTCTATACTTAGTGGCCCTCAGTAAAGGGCTGAGTCTATGATTTGATGGACAGTTATATATTCCTTCCACAAATACCTGCTAAGCACCCACAAATACCCACCCACGTGCCAGGCCCTGGGCTGGGTGCCCAAGGGCTATGGTTATGCTACCAACCCTATATGTCTCATCAGAAGATCTCTTTAGTCACTTACCAAAAAATCACTGAATGCCTATAGAATGTCAGATATTGTTTCAGGCACTGAAGATGCATCAGTGATCCAAGCTAAAAGTCCTGCCTTCATGGAACTGATATTATTATTAGGGGAAAGAGAAAGTAAGCAATATACATATATAAGGGATATAATGTGCCAGACTATGATAAATGCTCTGTATGAAAAGTGTACCAGGTAAGGCAGTTCAGGAATGCTAGGTGGTGAGGTAGGAGGAAGGTGTAATTTTCAAAAGTGGTCCTTAGTAATACAACAAGTTTCAGGAATACCATCCAGGTGTGATTCTGAAATCATCTCTTGAAAATAATCATTAACAGAGAGCAGCCTTTCTAACACATCTAACTACAGAGGAAGATGCGCAGCAGGCTGTTGAAAGAGAATTTCACCTCTGTGGCCCCTGTCCAGAGGGAGTGAAGAATTTCAGTCTCATGTACAGCCACAACAAACAGAATAAAAGAATGACGCCAATACACAATGAAATGTTCGTATCCGAGACACGGGGAGATACAGCCCTCTGTGAACTTTCGAAAGGATTTGGAGGTTATTTGGGGAACTGCTTTCCAGGAGGCTCAGTGTTAAAGAATCTGCCTAAGCAGGAGACTCGAGTTTGATCCCTGGGTTAGAAAGATCCCCTGGAGAAGGAAATAGCTACTCACTACAGTATTCTTGCCTGGGAAATCCCATGGACAGAGGAGACTGATGGGCTACCATCCATGGGGTTGCAAAGAGTCAGACACGACTGAGTGACTAAACCATCATCACCCCTTCCACTGGAGCCTCCCCAGCTTTGGCAGTGCCCCTATGGCAGGCATGAAGAAAAAGTGTAAGTGTTAGTCCCTCAGTCATGTCCAACTCTTTGTAACCCTGTGGTCTGTAGCCCGCCAGGCTCCTCTGTCCATGGGATTCTCCAGATGAGAACACTGGAGTAGGTTGCCATGACCTCCTCCAGGGGATCTTCCCAACCCAGGGATCTAACCCGGGTCTCTTGCATTGCAGGAAGTTTCTTTACCATCTGAACCACCAGGACAGGCATTTGTTGTTGTTCAGTTGCTCAGTGGCGTCCGACACTCTTTGCGACCCCATGGACTGCACCTGTCCTTCACTATCTCACAGAGCTTGCTCAAACTCATGTCCATTGAGTCGGTGATGCCATCCAACCATCTCATCCTCTGTTGTCCCCTTCTCCTCTCGCCTTCAATCTTTCCCAGCACCAGGGTCTTTTCCAATGAGTCAGCTCTTCACATCAGGTGGCCAAGGTTTTGGAGCTTCAGCTTCAGCATCAGTCTTTCCAGTGACTGTTTGGAGTTGATTTCCTTTAGGATTTACTGGACAGGCATAGAGCCAGGCACATTGGAGAACTAGAGGAACTTGGAGATGACCTTCAAACTTTTTATTAACTAGTTTAGGAAATGGTGGTTCTAGGAAGTAAAGTAACTTCCCAAGTTCACCCAGACAGTGGCAGAGCTGAAACTATGCCCAGTCCTCCTGACTCCTCATGCTGGACTCTTCCCATGATAGCTCCCATCTCCCCACTTCCCTTCCCTGCACTCCCTGCTATGCCCTGCAGGTTCCTCCTCCAGGCCTGGCTCAGATTCCTCCCAACTCTCTGTAGCCTGCAGGTGCCCAAGGAAAGGGGATGGGCCTTATTTGATGCTGGATTCCTTTGCTAGGGCTGCTCTAGTGAAGTACCAATAACTGAGTAGCTTCAAACACCAGAAATTGATGGTCTGGAGGCTAGAAGTCGAAGATCAAGGTGTGAGCAGGTTTGGTTCTGTCTGAAGCTGTGAGGAAGACCATCTCCGGATTTCTGGTGATTTGTTGGTGGTTTTGGCATTCTGTGGCCCAGATCTCTGCCTTCATCTTCAATGATGTTCTTCCTATGTGCATATTTGCCTCTAGATGTCTTCTTTTTATAAAGACACCACCCCAGATGGTAAAGCTCAGATGATAAAGAAATCACCTGCAGTTCAGGAGACCTGGGTTCTATCCCTGGGTCAGGAAGATCCGTTGGAGAAGGGCATGGCAACCCACTCCAGTATTCTTGCCTGGAGAATGCCAGGGACAGAGGTGCCTGGCGGGATACAGTCCATGGGGTCACAAAGAGTCGAGCATGACTGAGCAACTAACACTACAGTACATATTGGATTAGGGGTCACTGTAAGAACTTGTCTTAACTAATTACATCTGCACTGGCCCTGTTTGCAAATAAAGTCACATTGTGAGGTCCTGGGGGTTAAAACTTTAACAAATGAATTTTGAGTGGACAGAATTCAGCCCATAACAGATGCTATAGCCTCAGCACACACCATGGAAGAGATACTTAATAAAAATGTGATTGATTAAATAGCAGAGTATATATTGTATTCCTTTGTTTCTACATTGCTGTGATCTGCCTGCCCTCCTGACCATTTACTTTTTCCATCTCTGTGCATCAGCTATGGGATCTAGTCTAGGGATGTGTACCAAAGAGAGATGACTAGACAGTCCATCCCAGTTCCCCAGAGGCAGTTTCCAAAGGAGACAATGGTTGGTGGACAATCTGACCATAGGAAGCAAAGTCTGAACTCAGGTGGATATTTTAGAGATGACCTCAGAGAAGACCCAGGCTAAGGTCAGGACCACCTGTTTTTCTCTTTTCTCCATGAATTCCAGACTCCACTCGTCAATCAGTGGAGTATCTTGGCCATGTTCTTCCATGTACATTGTTCTAGTTAAGTTTCACCATGAATATGTCATAGTAGCAGAAACAGATACTAGGATATGCATTTCAAGGCTCAGCACTAATCCTGCTTCTTCCATGAAGGCTTCCAGGATTTTTTCAGCCAGGAGAGATCTCTTTTCCCTCTGAATCCCTGTAGCACATACCATCTCCATCATGTACAAGTGCGTTGTCCCAGAATCCATTACATCATAACTGTTGGCCAAAAGACTGAATATAGGAATAAATGATTGATGTGGTTTGGAGATGATTTCATGTGTTAGTAGAGTATGTAGGGATGCTGGAGAATTCATCTTTATCTAAACAACTCTTGCTACTCTGATTTTAGAAATTGCTTTTAGCAGAGAAAGATGATGTACATCATGATTTTTGTTGCTGTTGTTTTTCAGTCACTCAGCCATGTCCAACTCTTTATGACCACATGGGCTGCAATGCAACAGGCTTCCCTGTTCTTCATTATCTCCTGGAGCTTGCACAAACTCATGGCCATTAAGTCGGTGATGCCACCCAACCATCTCATCCTTTGTCACCCTCTTCTCCTTCTGCCCTCAGTCTTTCCCAGCATCAGGGTCTTTTCCAATGAGTCAGTTCTTCGCATCAGGTGGCCAAAGTATTGGAGCTTCAGTTTCAGCATCAGTCCTTCCAATGAATATTCAGGGTTGATTTCCTTTAGGATGGACTAATTTGATCTTCTTGCTGTCCAAGGACATCACAATTATCAAGCTAAAGCATTTACTTTACATATACTAGGGTGTGAATGGCTGGTATAGCATTCTTGTCCAAGATTTGTCTTTAATAAAAGAAAAGGGAGGATGATAATACAGAGGTTGCTTGCAGGGAGGAGAGAAAGAGTAATAGGGAAAGTGAACAAAACATGAGGAAAGGAATAGAAAGAGACAGAAGTCACTGAATATCAGCTTCACTTACTTTGCAATTTTGTTGGTAGCCACATCTGGAGGAGAAAAAAAGAAATGAAAGCTTTTTGGTCCCTTGATTCCCAAGAGAATTTTTCTATTCTCCTGCCTATCAGGCTGCAATGGCTTTGCTTTTCAGTAAGAGGATTTTCCTTATCAAAATCTGTGAATGCCTAGACATTCAGAAATATACTGGAAGTTAATCAGCTTTATCCTTGAACTTGATCTTCTGCTACAGTTAAAAGCATACACATAGGTATTCACCTAACAAGACAAAGTCACAACCTAAACATTAGTATTTTTGGTGAAATGTCTGTGAAAAAAGGAAGGTGGTTAATTGGGACTTCCTTGGTAGCTCAAACAGTAACACATCTGCCTACAATGTGGGAGACCTGGGTTCAATCCCTGGGTCAGGAAGATCTCCTGGAGGAGGAAATGGCAACCCACTCCAGTATTCTTGCCTAGAAAATCTCATGGATGGAGGAGCCTGGTAGGCTATAGTCCATGGGCTAGCAAAGAGGCGGGCACGACTGAGTGACTTCACTTTAGCTTTAGCTTTTAGCTAGAAGGCTGTGAGTTTAGTAAATTTTGTGGTTCTTAGCAATCAGTAGAGATCGTCAGGACGGTTCTCTGATATATGGAGGTCCCTTATCTTGTGTAATTTAAAACATGTCCCATCAGGCCAGTAAATGTGTTAGTGGGAGCTGAAGCTCCCTGGAATATCTGTGGGAGAGAGAGGTTCATGATATCTCACCAACTGATAGTTAGTTAAGTCCTGTTGAAAGATGTGTCTCAGATTATGTCTAACTATTTGTCCTAAAGCATGCCAGAAAGTTTAAAGGGAGACTCAGCTATAGACAAGCCAAAGATCTGTCTTGTATCTGTAAGGCAGAACTTAAGCACAGATATTGGACCATGCACACTTTCATCGTATTTAAAAAAAGAAAAAGAAAAAAGATAGGCCATGGTGACCGCCAGGAAGAAATGCCAGACACTCTACTGGCTTGGCTGTACCCTGACGTATGTTCATTCACGGGCATGGAGCCGAGACAGGGCTGTTCTCAGCCCAGGCCAGACTTAATGCTTCATTACCTTGCCCACCTCAACACAGGATGTAATGCTGAACATTGAGCAGTAATAGCTGGCAATAGAAATCTACATAAATTACTGTATGTTTAAATGCTTGGATGTTTTTCCAGGGTATGTTCACAGTCTGTATTCTGAAAATAATGTGGTAGGGTACTTAACAAACCATGGATCTTTGCTCTTAAGTGAATTAAATCTGGTAAATATTTTCTTATTGTGAAGGTCAATTTCTGCACAGCATGCAAAATACAAGGAAAACAAATCTGTGATTTTCATTATTAAGCTTATGTCTTCTTCCAGGAACTGAGTTTTAATACTAAAAGAAGAGCAAAAGGCCACTTGTTATATGCATTTGTTAAATATTTATCTCATGTTTAGTGTTCTCTGTTCAGTTCAGTTCAGTCGCTCAGTCCTGTCTGCCTCTTTGAGACCCCATGGGCTGCAGCATGCCAGACTTCCTTGTCCATCACCAACTCTCAGAGCTTGCTCAAACTCATGTCCATCAAGTTGGTGATGCATCCAACTATCTCATCCTCTGTCATCTCCTTGTCCTCCAACCTTCAATCTTTCCCAGCGTCAGGGTCCAATGAGTCAGTTCTTCTCATCAGGTGGCCAAAGTATCAGAGTTTCAGCTTCAACATCAGTCCTTCCAATGAATATTCAGGACTGATCTCCTTTAGGACTGACTGGTTGGATCTCCTTGCAGGCCAAGGGACTCTCAAGAATCTTCTCCAACACCACAGTTCAAAAGCATCAGTTCTTCAGTGCTCAGCTTTCTTTATGGTACAACTCTCATATCCATACATGACTACTGGAAAAACAATAGCTTTGACTAGACGGACCTTTGTTTGCAAAGTAATGTCTTTGCTTTTCAATATGCTGTCTAGGTTGGTCATAGCTTTCCTTCCAATGAGCAAGCATCTTTTATTTTCATGGCTGCAGTCACCATCTGCAATGATTTTGGAGCCCCAAAAAATAAAGTCTGTCCCTATTTCCATTGTTTCCCCATCTTTTTGCAATGAAGTGATGGGATCAAATTGCATGATCTTAGTCTCTTGAATGTTGAGTTTTAATCCAGTTTTTTCACTCTCCTCTTTCACTGTCACCAAGAGGCTCTTTAGTTCCTCTTCACTTTCTGCTATAAGGATGGTGTCATCTGCATATCTGAGGTTATTGATGTTTCTCCTGGCAATTTTGATTCCAGCTTGCGCTTCATCCTCTGCATTTTGCATGATATACTCTGCATATGAGTTAAATAAGCAGGGTGACAATATGTAGCCTTGATGTACTCCTTTCCTGATTTGGAATCAGTCCGTTGTTCCATGTCTGGTTCTAACGGTTGCTTCTTGATCTGTGTGCAGATTTCTCAGGAGGCAGGTCAGGTGGTCTGGTATCCCCATCTCTTGAAGAATTTTCCAGTTTGTTGTGATCCACACAGCTCTCTGTATTAAGTAATAAGTAAGATGTGGTGTTAGTGGCAAAGGTTCCACCTACCAGTGCAGGAGATGCAAGAGATACAGGTTCAATCCCTGGTTGGGGAGATCCTCTGGAGTAGGAATTGGCAACCCACTCCAGGATTCTTGCCTGGAAGATCCCATGGAAAGAGATGGCTGATCGGCTGGAGTCCAGAGGCATTGCAAAGAGTTGGACATGACTGAGCATACACACGAGATCATCTTCCATATGCCTTTATATTTTGAATCATAGTTATTATACGATCATGTAAATTGGAAGATGTCACTAACAAGCTTTATTTTTTTAAATTACTTTATTGAGACATTGACATACAAAAATTGTACATATTTAATGCATAAAACTTGAAGAGTTTCATGTTATATACTGGTAAAACCATCACCACATTCTAAGATATAAACATATCCATCACCTCCAAAAGTTTCCTACCATCTTCTTTATAATTATCATTATTATTTTTCTAGTAAGAACACTTAACATGAGATCTACTCACTTAGTAAATTATTGACTATAAAAAACAGTGTTAACTATAGTGTCTGTGATGTACAAAGATCTCAAGAACTTATTCATCTTGCATTTTTGAAACTTCTTGCCCTGTGACTAATATAGTTAGCTACTTTCCAATTTCAAAAGTGAATCTGTCTATACTCCAACTTCTCTAGCCAGAAAGGAAGGAAAACACCTGGACGTTGTGTGGAAGGAATAAGAAGTTTTGAACATGTAATTTAAAGCTCAAAGGTAATAAGCATTGACTGATCAGAGCAGAATTCTTCTGTGACTTGTTACATGACATTTTCTTTTTTCTGTCTGCTCACAGTATCTTTAGAAAGCATTGACAAACTTTGACAAAAATTATACACTATGAAATACTAATAATTGTCTATACTTGAACTTTGACCTACTTCTTGACACCAAATAAAATGTGCCAAATGAGATTTCTCATTGGATTTCAATGAGACATGATTTGTAATTATGTGATCGCACTGGATGGAAATCTGTGCTTCATAGTCTCTACAATGCCAAATAAATTGTTTCTGTGTCAAACTGATTTGGTCTTTAAATGAGTGCTTTCAAGGGTTGTGAATGATTTTAAGATAATTGGGAAACTGCTAAAGTATACCTATATATTCTTAATAATTTTTAGTCACTCTGACATTTTGCAAAGAAGAAAAAAACTTGTTAAAAAGATTTAAAAAATATTTCAAATTGATATATCTTTAATTATTATAATGGGTTGAGTCTTTAGTTATACCTTAAAGGTTGACACAATTTTGAATGTTGGAATTTAATGAACCTTAAAGAACATCTTGGTCACTTTTTGTAATGCAAAAAAATGGATCTGGAAGCCAAGATTGTCTGTTCTCTGGCTAGAATCATAGTACCAGTGATTTTCCAGAGTTCCACATCTTGTGCTCTTTCTCCTAACCAAGGCACCAACTTTTCTGATTTCAGTACAAGATAAGATAATTAATGAATGCCATAGTATTCCAGAAAGTCTAGGATCTTCCTGATACTGTCATCCAGTGGCTGTCCTCAGTTCTTCTTGTTGACCAATACTTCTGATGGGAGCCTTGGAGAAGAAGAGACTTCATATTCACTAACTATTAACACCAGAACTTTGACAATATCCCTAAGTGATAATATGTTTGTGTGCATATATGGAAAACATTGATTTGTTTAACATGAAATTTAAAAATAGAGTAGAACCTCGAACAACATAGGAGTTAGGGGTACTAATCCCATAATGCAGTCAAAGATCCACATCTAACTTTTGACTCTCCCCAAGTAAAGGCAAAGAAGAGGGAAGATATACCCATTTGAATACAGAGTTCCAAAGAATAGCAAGGAGAGATAAGAAAGCCTTCCTCAGTGATCAGTGCAAAGAAACAGAGGAAAGCAGTAGAATGGGAAAGACTAGAGATGTCTTCAAGGAAATTGGAGATACCAAGGGAACATTTCATGCAAAGATGAGCACAATCAAGGAAAGAAACAATATGGACCTAACAGAAGCAGAAGAGATTAAGAAGAGGTTGTAAGAATACACAGAAGAACTATACAAAAAAGATCTTCATGACCCAGATAACCATGAGGGTGTAATCACCCACCTAGAGCCAGACATCCTGAAATGTGAAGTCAAGTGGGCCTTAGGAAGCATCACTATGAACAAAGCTAGTGGAGGTGATGGAATTCCAGTTGAACTATTTCACATCCTAAAAGATGATGCTGTGAAAGTGCTGCACTCAATATGCCAGCAAATTTGGAAAACTCAACAGTGGCCACAGGACTGGAAAAGTTCAGTGTTCATTCCAATCCCAAAGAATATTCAAACTACCTCACAATTGCACTCATCTCACACGCTAGCAAAGTAATGATGGAAATTCTCCAAGTCAGGCTTCAACAGTATGTGAATCGAGAACTTCCAGATGTTCAAGCTGGATTTAGAAAAGGCAGAGTAACCAGAGATCAAATTGCCAACATCTGTTGGATCATTGAAAAAGCAAGAGAGTTCCAGAAAAGCATCTACTTCTGCTTCATTGACTATGCCAAAACCTTTGACTGTGTGAATCAGAACAAACTGTGGAAAATTCTATCAGAGATGGAAATACCAGACCACCTTACCTGCCTCCTGAGAAATCTGTATGCAGGTCAAGAAGCAACAATTAGAGCCAAGCATGGAACAATGGACTGGTTCCAAATTGGGAAAGGAGTATGTCAAGGCTGTATATTGTCACCTTGCTTATTTAACTCATATGCAGAGTACATCAGGCAAAATGCCGGGCTGGATGATGCACAAGCTAGAATCAAGATTGCAGATGACACCACCCTTATAGCAGAAAGTGAAGAAGAACTAAAGAGCTTCTTGATGAAAGTGAAAAAGGAGAGTGAAAAGGCTGGGTTAAAACTCAACATTCAAAAGACTAAGATCAGGCAATCCAATCCCATCACTTCATGGCAAATAGATGGGAGAACAGTGGAAACAGTGACAGATTTTATTTTCTTGGGCTTCAAAATAACTGCAGATGGTTACTGTGGCCATGAAATGAAAAGATGCTTCCTTTTTGGAAGTAAAGCTATGACAAAACTTGAGAGCATATTGAAAAGCAGAGACATTACTTTACCAACAAATGTCTGGCTAATCAAAACTATGGTTTTTCTAGTAGTCATGTACAGATGTGGGAGCTGGACCATAAAGAAAGCTGAGCACTGAAGAATTGTTGCTTTTGAACTGTGGTGTTGGAGAAGACTCTTGAGAGTTCCTTGGCTGGCAAGGAGATTAAACCAGTCCATCCTAAAGGAAATCAGTCCTGAATATTCATTGGAAGGACTGATGCTGAAGCTGAAACTCCGATACTTTGGCCACCTGATGAGAAGAACTGACTCATTGGACCCTGATGCTGGGAAAGATTGAAGACAGGAGGAGAGGATGACAGAAAATGAGATGGTTGGATGGCATCACCACCTTGATGGACTTGAGTTTGAGCAAGCTCTGGGAGTTGGTGAAAGCCTGGTATGCTGCAGTCCATGGGGTCACAAAGAGTTGGACACATCAAAGTGACTGAACTGAACTGAAGTCTTAACTACTAATGGCCTACTGATGACTGGAAGCCTTACTGATAACGTAAATAGTTACACATTTTATATATTTGTTGGTGTTGTTGTTCAGTCGTTAAGTTCTGTCTGACTCTCTGTGATGCCGTGAACAGTAGCATGCCTGGCTTCCCTGTCTATCATTGTCTCCTGGAGTTTGCTCAAACTCATGTTATTCATGTATATGCTGTGCAGTCCATGGGGCCATAAAGAGTTGGACATGACTTAGCTACTGAGCAGCAATATATATGATAAGCTGTATTCTTAGAATAAAGTTACCTAGAGAAAAGAAAATGTGGTTAAGAAAGATGTAAATCAGGGAAAGTATATTTACAATACTGCATCGTATTTTTTGATGCCATAGGTTTACACTGTCTGTTTAAAAGATGAATTGTCTGTCAGTACTTACATCAATATTTTCTTATATGATACAAAACACTGTAGATGTCATATGTATTACCAACACTAGATAATAAAATTGAAAAGATGCTGTAAAGAAGAAATTCAGATTTATTTACAGGTATAATCATTCACGCATGACAGTGAAGATGCAGCAATATGATGGTTTTATTGTAGCATACTATAATCCATACAATTACTTCACTCCAGCCTAGGCTATACACTAAAGAATGAATGGTTATAACATTTTATGGCTTAGTGTATTACAGTCATATTCACAATACAGCATTGGAAACAACGGCATAGGGGGTCTTCCCAACCCAGGGGTCGAACCTAGGTCTCCTGCATTGCAGGCGGATTCTTTACCAGCTGAGCCACAAGCGAAACCCAAAAAATACCCCTACCTTTGATGAAAGGAAGATATGTATTTTCTCCAATTAGGAGTGAAGAGGCATAGCATTCGGTAATATAACTCTTTGAAAGCAAAATTATAAAATAGTAAGAAAGCCAGCACATTGTTAATTTCATATTAAATATCACTTGTTTTATGCCATGCAAGAATAGACTAGTATGTACATATATTTTATGCATTTATGACATATCTAATTTTTCCTTAATTTTTGATATCTCTAGGTGATCTGGCTTATCTGTGAGTTTTTTCTATTTAGCATGTCTCCAAAAATTGTTCCAGTATAGTCATTCATTCAAAACAATCCTATGTAAGTGGATCCACCTAGTTCAAATTCATGTCCTTCAAAAGTCAACTGCATATCACAATTCTGTAACCATGTTTTAATAGTTCGTTCCTTGAACTACTCAAGAATAAGCTGAGGTCACTCAACTCTGCAAGGTTCTGTTAATACTTATGACTTGAAGAATCCATGTTCTCCCTCTTTCCTTTATAATTATTGGATAAAATATCAGTTTTTTTTCCAGTCAAAATGTGTGATGGAATCTTGGCTGCATCTAAACCATTCAAATTCCACAAATTCTCCGAGAAAGTTTGTCTTGATTTCCAGAGATAGGAATCACCCCGTGATCTTTTCAGCAATCAGGACACTAAAACTTTATGTTTTAGTTTTCTGTTTTTGTGTCTTATCCCACCTGATAGATGGCAAGGTCTTTGATGGCAGAGCCAGGGTCACTCAAGTTTGCATTCTTTACCACAGAAGTGGTGGGTGATGGTAAAGTGTCAGCACTCCTTGGTAAATGATGTATTTAATCTAATCCCTTGTATTATGGGTCTGCTCCTTGAAAGAAAAGCTATGACCAACCTAGACAGCATATTAAAAAGCAGAGACATCATTTTCCTGACAAAGGTCTGAATAGTCAAAGCTATGGTTTTTCCAGTAGTCATATGTGGATGTGGGAGCTGGACCGTAAAGAAGTCTGGGCACTGAAGAATTGATGCTTTGAACTGTGGTGTTGGAGAAGAGTCTTGAGAGTCCTTTGGACAGCAAGGAGATCAAACCAGTCCATCCTAAAGGAAATCAACCCTGAATATTCCCTGGAAGGACTGATGCCTAAGCTCAGCCTCCAATACTTTGGCCACCTGATGCCAAGAGCCGACTCGTTGGAAAAGATCCTAATGCTGGGAAAGATTGAGGACAGGAATAGAAGAGGGCGACAGAGGATAAGATGGTGGGATGGCATCACCAACTTAATGGACATGAGTTTGAGCAAACTCTGAAAGACAGTGAAGGACAGGGAAGCCTGGTGTGCTGCAGTCCACGGGGTGGCAAAGAGTTGGACATGACTTTGTGACCAAACAATAGCAAAATTCGTATCTTGAAACCCTAAACCCCAGTGATGGTTTTTGGAGAGTGAGGTCTATCAGAGGTAATTAGGTCATGAGAGTGGAGTCCTCGTGGACGGGATTAGTCCATTAGCTCTTTATGAGAAAATAAACAGAGAGCTCACTCTTTTTTTACCCTATGCCATGTGAGGATACAAGAAGAAGATAACTATCTGCAAACCAGAAAGTAGCTCTCACCAGACACAGGATCTGCTGGCATCTTGATATTGGACTTCCCAGCCCCAAGATCTATGAGAAATAACTTGTTGTCTAAGCCACCTTCTGTATAGTAATTTGTTGCTCAACCTGAACTGTCACACATAATTGGCATACAGAGCAGAGTAGGGAGAGGCTAGGGAATAGAGATTGGGGCTCTGTTTTGTATGGCTAAGAGGTCTGGGTTTTAATCCATAGATAATGAGGATCATTAAGAAATGCTGGCTAAAGAGGAAAGTCATGAGTAGAATATGACCCTGGAGACTTAACCTGATCCATTCTTGTTTGGAAGATTGGACGGAGACCTTTGCAACATTTAGGACAACTGGAAATTGACCTTGTTAGTAAGAGAAAGAGGGGTAAAACCTGGAGTTATGACAAGAGTAGTACTGACTTGGAATTGGCTTGGAATTGACCGGATCACAGAACTACATTAAAAATGACCTTCTAGGTTAGACTGCCCAGCCATGTCCTGCCCCTGAATCTCCCTGGAATCTAGGTAGCAGATGGGGAACCAAGATTTGATGTCCTAATGCCAGTCTCACCTCCTCCTAATGGATCTGTCATCATCTTTGGACAATCTAAATCTTCCTTGGAGTAAGCCAAAAGTCTTCCTCATCTCCCATCCATGGGTTCTGTTTGATGCCCTCTGGGATAGTGGTACTATCACGTGGTAATTCTTTAAATATTTGAAGATGGCAATCCTGTTTTTTCATAGTAAACCTGCTCTTTCTAGCTCCCAGTTCAGCCCTTCACACTGCTGCCTAGCTGGATGTTCCTTGCCATCACAGTGGTTTTCCCTTGAATGGCCTCCAGGTTCTGTTTCATATAAGGTGCAACATCGAGACTCATTTTAGCCATATCCTTGAGAAGGTACCTAAGCTACAAACTCATGAGAAATGAGAGGGAAAAAAGCAAGTAGCACAGTCATATCAAGAGAGGGACTTTGCTCAGACTCATGTCCATTGAGCTGGTGATGCTATCCAACCATCCACATGTTAATTAAACAGCAAAAATATATACTTTTTACAAGAGATGTGCTTTAAACAAAGACAATAGATAGGTTAAAACAAACAGGGTTGACAAGCTAAAACATGCAAATATTAATCACAAGAAAACAGAAGTGGTTATATTAATATCAACCAAATAGTTTTAAGATAACTAGTATTCCCAGAGGTATAGAGAATATTTTACTATTGTGAAATTGTCAAGAAGACATAATAATCCTAAATGTATATTTGCTTTATGACAAAATATCAAAATTCAGGAAGCAAAATTTCAGAAAGAAAAGCAGAAATGAAGCCACAAGTATAGTTGGAGATCTTAGCACTACTCTCTCAGGAATTTATGAAACTATGTGAAAATCAGTAACTTTGTAAGATTTGAGCAACAGTATCAACCAAATTTACACAATTTACATTTACAGAATGACCAGCCAACAACCACAGAAAGATATTCTTATATAGGACCAATAAAAAAAACAAATTTTGGGTCATAAACTGAGTCTCAGTGGATTTCAAAGAACTGAAATTATACAGAGCATGCTTTCTGATAACTTTAGAATTAAATTAGATATCATTAATTAAAAAGATATTTGAGAAATTGTCACATATTTAGAAATTAGACAACACATTAACAAATCATTCATGAGTTAAATTTGGGAATTTGGAATATATTGTGAACTAAATAATATTGAAAACACAGCATATCAAAGTGTATGGATACAGCTATAGTAGTACTTAGGGGGAAATTTATGGCTTTAAGTATTTATATAAGGAAAGAAAAAAAAAAGACAAAATTAATGAAATCAACTTCCATCATAAGAAACCAGGAAAAGAAGAGCAAACTGAAGTCAAATGAAGTAAGAGAGAGGCATAATAAAGATAAGAATAGATATAAATTAAAGAGAAAATTTATTTTAAAAATAGCTAAAATAAATATAATTTAAATTTGTTTCTTTGAAAAGATTAAAAAATTGATAAACCCTTAAATAGAAGTATCAAGATAATGAAGAACAGAAATTACTATGTATGGAATAAAAGATAAAACAACAGTATAGATTTTTTTGGACAATAGAAATAAAAATAAGGAAATATTAGGAAAAATTTTTGTACCAATACATTAAACAAATTAGTGGAAACTTGAAAAATTCTTTAAAAATATAAATTATCAAAATGTACCCCAGAAAAAATAGAAATTCAGAGAATGGAGGACAAAATTTAAATTTTAATCTCAATAGGTGAAGAAAGAACATTTGGTAACTAAAAATAAAAACATTTTCATCTCAATAGGTGAAGACAAAACATTTGATAAATAAAAGAATAGAACAAAATTTTCTCAGACCGATAAAGATCATCTCCAAAATCTATAACCCACATAATACTTATTGATAAAGAGGACCAGAGAATTGATTCTTTTGAGCTGTGGTGTTGGAGAAGACTCCTGAGAGTCCCTTAGACTGCAAGGAGATCCAACCAGTCCATCCTAAAGGAGATCAGTGCTGGGTGTTCATTGGAAGGACTGATGCTGAAGCTGAAACTCCAATACTTCGTCCACCTGATGCGAAGAACTGACTCATTTGAAAAGACCCTGATGCTGGGAAAGATTGAAGGTGGGAGGAGAAGGGGATGACAGAGGATGAGATGGTTGGATGGCATTACCAGTGTGATGGACATGACTTTGAGTAAGTTCTGGGAGTTGGTGATGGATAGGGAGGCCTGGAGTGTTGCGATTCATGGGGTCGCAAAGAGTCGGACACGACTGAGCGACTGAACTGAACTGAACTGAAAGTGAAATAGATAGATGTGTGACTCAATTTGTTACAATGTCTATTTTCCCCCAAATGATCTATAGATTCAATGCAACCCCAATTAAAAATTTCACCAGTCCTTCTTATAGAACTTTCAAGGGGATTTAAAAATTCATATGGTATTAGTTGTTTGTCAGTTGCTTCATTTGCTATTATTTTCTCCCATTCTGAAGGCTGTCTTTTCACCTTGCTTATAGTTTCCTTTGTTGTACAGAAGCTTTTAAGTTTAATTAGGTCCCATTTGTTTATTTTTGCTTTTATTTCCAATATTCTGGGAGGTGGGTTATAGAGGATCCTGCTGTGATGTATGTCGGAGAGTGTTTTGCCTATGTTCTCCTCTAGGAGTTTTATAGTTTCTGGTCTTATGTTTAGATCTTTAATCCATTTTGAGTTTATTTTTGTGTATGGTGTTAGAAAATGCTATAGTTTCATTCTTTTGCAAGTGGTTGACCAGTTTTCCCAGCACCACTTGTTAAAGAGATTGTCTTTAATTCAAAAATATACAAGCAACTCCTACAGCTCAATTCCAGAAAAATAAATGACCCAATCAAAAAATGGGCCAAAGAACTAAATAGACATTTCTCCAAAAAAGACATACAGATGGCTAACAAACACATGAAAAGATGTTCAACATCACTCATTATCAGAGAAATGCAAATCAAAACCACTATGAGGTACCATTTCACACCAGTCACAATGGCTGCTATCCAAATGTCTATAAGCAATAAATGCTGGAGAGGGTGTGGAGAAAAGGGAACCCTCTTACACTGTTGGTGGGAATACAAACTAGTACAGCCACTATGGAGAACACTGTGGAGATTCCTTAAAAAACTGGAAATAGAACTGCCTTATGACCCAGCAATCCCACTGCTGGGCATACACACTGAGGAAACCAGAATTGAAAGAGACACGTGTACCCCAATGTTCATCGCAGCACTGTTTATAATAGCCAGGACATGGAAGCAACCTAGATGTCCATCAGCAGATGAATGGATAAGAAAGCGGTGGTACATATACACAATGGAGTATTACTCAGCCATTAAAAAGAATACATTTGAATCAGTTCTAATGAGGTAGATGAAACTGGAGCCTATTATACAGAGAGAAATAAGCCAGAAAGAAAAACACCAATACAGTATACTAATGCATATATATGGAATTTAGAAAGATGGTAACAATAACCCTATATACGAGACAGCAAAAGAGACACTGATGTATAGAACAGTCTTTTGGACTCTGTGGGAGAGGGAGGGGGTGGGATGATTTGGGAGAATGGCATGGAAATATGTATAATATCATATATGAAATGAGTCGCCAGTCCAGGTTCAATGCACGATACTGGATGCTTGGGGCTGGTGCACTGGGACAACCCAGAGGGATGGTATGGGGAAGGAGGAGGGAGGAGGGTTCAGGATGGGGAACACATGTATACCTGTGGTGGATTCATTTCGATATATGCAAAACCAATACAAAATTGTAAAGTTAAAAAATAAAATTAAAAAAAATTCATATGGTAATGGAAAGGATATATAATACTCAACAATCTAGAAAAACAATACATACATATTTTTCAACAACTTGCGTTTTCTCTATTTTAAAATATATCTCACAATTTGTATGTAAAATGTATAAGGTAAAAAACAATATTTTCAAATATTTATAGTGTATATTGCCATATATCTCTATGAGCAGTAAATACTTAATCCTTGATAGGGATCAGCTCTGAGGAATGTGTTAGTTTGATAGGACTGCCCTGACAAAATTCCACACACGGGGTGGCTTAAACCACACAGATTTATTGTGTCATAGCTCTGGAGGTCAGAAGTCCTTACTCTAGTATGACCTCATCTTAACTAATTATATTTGCAAAGGCTTTATTTCCAAATAAGATCACTTTCTGAGGTCTGGGGATTAGAACTTTGACATATGAATTTGGAGGGGACACAATTCAACTCAAAACAGGGAGGCATCTGGCAACAGTAAATGTGGGATCTTGTGTATCTGTAATGATATTTTAAAAGATTCGAGGTAAATATGATAGAACTATACAAATTGATTAGAAAAGGAAATGGCAACCCACTCCAGTATTCTTGCCTGGAGAATCCCATGGAACCTGGCAGTTTATGGGGTCACAAGAGTTGGACACGACTGAGCAACTGAGGACACATACTGATTGATACAGTTGAAAGTCAGATATAACATTTTGTAATTTTGACTGATCGATGGTATAATTTCACACTTTCAAAAGGTCTTTAAAATACTAAGAGGCGCCTTACTTGGTTCTGGCACTGTGTGGCACATTGGACAATGTTGACATCAATGACAAAACTCTTCAAGGAAGATTCATTGAAGAAACAGGGCTAGGAAGAGTGAGTGAGAAGCCTAATGTCTCTGTTCACATATGAATCACCCCTAGGTGGAAAGTGAAAGTGGTCTTCCCTGGTGGCTCAGGTGGTAAACAATCTGTCTGCAGTGCAGGAGATCCAGGTCCAATCCCGAGGTTGAGAAGATCCCCTGGAGAAGGGAATGGCTACCCACTCCAGTATTCCTTCCTGGAGAATTCCATGGACAGAAGAGCCTGGGGGACTACTAACCCTGGGGTCCATCCTCAGGTGGAAAGGAACACCAGATTTGAGTTGAATTCCTCCAAGAGCTTGAAGCAGTACCAAGCAGGGGAAGCCTTCATGACAGTAGATGTCAGCTCATTATAAGAAAATACTTGCTGACTTATCCAAGCTTTCCAAAAGAGTTTCAACTCTTCGTAAATGAAATGTGTCTTTATGAGTCAGTGAGTCCCACACACTAAGGATGACAAATAAAGGCAAAGTGATCCCTTAGTGAGGAAGTTATATGTGAATTTATATACTGCTCAACCAGCCTGAAGTTCCTTTCCAATCTGAAATGCTGCATTTGCTCCAGACTTCTGATTCCCAATCTCATAAAATTATGGCAGAAAAATAAGGTAGTTGTTCTGACTTTCTCTGTTTTAGAAGAACCCATGCTGCCTCCTCTTTAGGCCCTTACAACCGTCAACCTAACGACTGATTCTTGAATCATATTAGAATTATCACTTTGCAGAACTGACCTTGTCTGCCTTTTTAAAAATTAAAACTTGTATCCTTTATCAGTCTCAGATTCCTCCCCCTCACCCAAACACACACATCATTTCCTGTTTTCTTTAGAGATTGGTAATGATTCAGTGGTCATGCCTGCCAAATATCCCAGTCCTGAAATTGGAATTGGAAGGATAACAAAGTCAAGAAGTGGCATAACATAATGGTGAACTTGACTTTCAGAGTCCATGGTATACAAATCTGGGCTCAGCTATTTAGCTAAGTGCTTTGAGCCTCCTGGAGAGTGTCAGTTACTGCATCTGTAAACCTATCTTTCTAATTTAGAGAGTGGTTGTGGGGATAAAATGAGAATGCATACAATACACAGGAAGTACCCAGTGAATGCCTACTATTCCCATCACTATCAGGCATCGGTTTTAACACAGCACAAAATTTTTTCAGGCCAAAGTGGATTTTCCACAGAGGAGATAGATGATGGATGTCAAATAGGACCTGGGGTGGTTTCAATTTACTTCCATTGCCTGCAACATACATTGGCTTCTCAGTGCAGTATAGCAGTAAAATTCACCCCTTTTTGTCCTTGGGGCTTTTAAAATGACTTGGTTTCTTGGATTTCAGCATTCTCAATAATCTTATTACAAGCTGGTGCTATTGGTTCTGAGTCCCTCGTTCCTTCTGTTGACCATGTTTTAGAGTAGCTCCAGCTCACCAGATGACCTCCTGGACAGTCCTTGTCACCCTTGTAGACACTGGTCTTCAATTTTCCTAATCAAAGATATCCCAAGTTTATCATCAGAACTTCATTTTTAGGAGTATTTTCCTTCTTGAAGGGCTTCCCTGATGGCTCAGACCATAAAAGATTTTTTTCCTCCCTGAAATAGCACCTTTTCCTTTATATAAAACTCCTAAGATAGTCTTTGAAACATGGTAGATGTCAAGTGAAACTTCTGTTTTCCTTAATTCTTTTGCAGCCATTAAAACCTCAAAAATCACATTTTCTTTGGGATTTCCTTTTTTCATATTCCAACTGTCTGCTTAGATTCAGGGGAACAGTTCTCTGTGTCTCTCTGAGAGGTGAAATTAACTTTGAGAGTAAATGAGAGGGAGCTGAGATGGCCCTCCATTTCATAGCCTGGGAATTGTTAATGGTTTTCACAGAATCAGGAGAGAGTGGAAAAGGCTTTGTGGGATGGGAAGGAAAGGATACTTGGATTTTAATGTGTGAGATTTAATGTGTTTGTGATGTACACTGATGTATCAGGAACTGTTCAGCAGATAATTTATGGGAGAGGCTGATACTGGCCTCCACATTTGGGAGTGACTCATGGGCATAACAGCGATGATGTGAGTCCTGGTCATGGGGAAATCACAAGGGAGAGTGGTGTAGGAAGGGTGGGAGTCAGCTGACAGCTGAGTCCTGAAGACCATCTACATCCTAGGGGAGGAGTTGGATCCACCCAGGACAGAAGAGAAATCATCAGAGATAAGAGCAGGAATAGATGAGTTATGGGAAAGAAGAAAGAACAACACCGAAACAATTTAAACCATTTTGAAACAGATGGTGCGGAGAAGTTAAAGTAGATGAAAATTGTTATTTTGCCCCTGAGCATGAAAACAATAGAAACACACAATATTCAGCACAATATCCAGCATCCCTGATCACTCAAGATGAGACCACTATGGCATTAAGGACTATGTTACTGAATCATTGCGACAACTTAATTGTATTATTGTAATAAATACCAATAAAACATCAGTATTCATTATAATTGTATTTTAAGATGAAGAAAGATAAGTAGGTAGGATAAACAAATTCAACATCATTAGCCTTTGGAAGAATTGGAGTTCCAACCCTTGGTATCTGAGTCTAAAGTATGAGTTCCTTAACATCTAATTTCTACAGAAAACTCATCTCTAGGATAAAGCTGAAGAACAGATTATAAAGGTCAAGGAACATTTGGGTAGAGAGGAAGTAATGGCAGCAGGTGACAACTGCACTTTTAAGAATTTGGCAGGGATGAAAGGGGAGAAAAATAACAAAAATATGGTGAAGAAGAGTTCAGGGTTTTACACTTTTTTCTGAGACTGAGGAATATGGGATATAAGTTAAGAGATGGACTCAACACACATTAAGAGAGAAGCAAGATTTTGTAACTTCATCCAGAAAGTTATGGTAAAATGAAACTGGGTGTTACTAAAGAGGGTATAGCAACAGGTTAAAAACACAAATATAAACCTCAAAGTCACCATCAGGAAGGTTAGTCAAGGAAAAGTGTCTTGAGCACAGTGAAGGATGAAGACTAGATAGGGAGGGAAGAGAAGATGAGATGCATTTCAAAAGGGAACAATATGTTGGAAGGATGAGCCAAGAGAGATTAAGCAGTGACTTCAGTTAAGGGAGGCTGAATGGAAGATGTGCTGCACTGCGGAACCCAACTCCTGATAGGAAAAGAAGCAGAACCCTTGTCCAGCATCTTTTTTTTGGGTAAAGTTTCTGCAGAAAACCATGTCATCAGGTATGACATCCTAGATTTGCCATTCCATAGTGTAATCTATGCAGGGAGGAGGGAGTTGGAAAGTGTATCTTTGCAACATATTTATTGGACATTTTGCCAACTATCAGGTGCCTGGATTTGAGATTAACTTAGTGGTATGTTATGGAATTGCATAGGTCAAACCAATTTCAATTTCAAACATTAATAACTAGAAGTTCCTTGTGTCTTAATTAGAGGTCATCAACTTCCTTGTAAAGTGGTCCCTGTCAAGACTGCCTGTGGGTAATTTGGGGAGTTCAGTGAAGCTTAAAATGAAGGATTTGATAGTCAGTGGGTTTTATTTTAATTTTTTAGTCATATTGTTTTGTTCTTCTGCAAATAATGGGTAGCCCAGACTCCAATTAGAGCAGTATTCAAATAATTTTAGATTTGCATATTTGAATTGGCCGTCTTTGGGAAGGAGAGGCTAGGCCATGCAGTGCTCCAATTATTTAGAGCAATTAGAGGAGATGATCAGACACTTCTGAGGTCTCATTAGCAGGCCTGTTGGCTGCACCGACATCTCCGAAGATCATAGCGGCGACTGGCCTGGCCGCCCACGTTTCTTTAGGGTTCTACAGACAGTGACTCTCTCTGAGTTGAACGGCACCCCACTCCAGTACTCTTGCCTGGAAAATCCCATGGACGGAGGAGCCTGGTGGGCTGCAGTCCATGGGGTCGCTAAGAGTCAGACACGACTGAGCGACTTCACTTTCACTTTTCACTTTCATGCATTGGAGAAGGAAATGGCAACCCGCTCCAGTGTTCTTGCCTGGAAAATCCCCGGGATGGGGGAGCCTGGTGGGCTGTGGTCTATGGGGTCGCAGAGTTGGACACGACTGAAGCTATGCAGCAGCTATTTTCACAGCCTATTTCCACTTCTGCTCTGAAAAGTCACTCATCACTGCTGTTTCTCTAGAGCATACATTGTAAATACCAATGTCTTTTTCTACTTACAAGTGCTCTAATTTTTGTTTTAGATCTAAATCCCTCATCATCTTGGTACTTAATACCAGACCACAGCAATTTCCCAGCAATAAAATCTGGTGTTTAGACAACTAACTTTGGGAAAATGAGGTGTCCAAGCATTCTAAATTTTGGTGTATCCAAGTGTAATCACCTTTACACTACTCATCAGCACCTTAAAAACGGGCAGAGTTCTAGCAGTATAATTCCCCCAGTTGGCAGAGGCATGGTCTTAGCAATTTGTTTATTACTGTACTTGGTATCACAGTTTCCCAATTAGGGATTTCCTTTGGAATGATACTCAGGCTCCCCATTCTGGTATAACCTTGAAGCCACCCTCAAATCAGTGAGAAAAATGAGAGTGGTGGTTTCCCTTTCTTGGGATGTCCCTTCACCAAGCAGAAGCCTGCCTCTCTCTCTTGTAATCCCAGATTTAAGGACCTGCCTGCATTCAAACATCCAGATTTTAAGTTACAGCAAAAATAACTGCTTTCAACATTTTCTAGATTACATGTTAATGTCCGTAGTGAACATAGGTAGAGTGGAAAGAGAATGGAGTTTCAATTAGGATACACAGCATCACTGACTCACTAATATTGGGCCCATGATGTATCTTATCTCTACTCTTAGTCTTCTTATCTACAAAAATGGCAGCGACAATACGTAATACCTGCCCTTCCTACCACATTCAGGTACTCTAAGATCCAAATGAGAGGATGCTTATAAAGCAGTCTTGGAAATACTGAATTGGTCACTTGCTTTGTCTCTCGTGGACTTCCCTGGTGGCTCAGATGGTAAAGTGTCTGCCTACAATATGGGAGACTGGGATTCAATCCCTGGGTCAGAAAGATCTCCTGGAGAAAGAAATGGCAACCCACTCCAGTATTCTTGCCTGGAAAATTCCATGGACAGAGAAGCCTGGTAGGCTATAGTCCATGGGGTTGCAAAGAGTCGGACACGACTGAGCGACTTCACTTTCACTTTTCTCTCTCGTGTCTGCAGAGAATTCTTGATCTGTTTCCAAAACTGTGCAGCAGGTGGAAGTGGTGGGGGCGGGGGTGGGGATCGGCACCAGTGCTTAGTGCTTCAGAACACAGGCCAGCCTGCCTGGGTTGGAATCCTTACATCACCCCTGACTAGCTGTGTGACCTTGGGATGGCTTCTAACCCCTCTGCTCCTGTTTCTCTTCATTCAGGTCAATTCAGTCGCTCAGTCATTTCCAACTCTTTGCAACCCCATGGACTGCAGCACACCAGGCTTCCCTGTCCATCATCAACTCCTGGAGCTTGACTCTCAGAGCTTGCTCAAACTCATGTCCATTGAGTCGATGATGCCATCCAGCCATCTCATCCTCTGTTGTCCCCTTCTCCGCCCATCTTCAATCTTTCCCAGCATCAGGGTCTTTTCAAATAGCCAAAGTATTGGAGCTTCAGCTTCAGTATCTGTCCTTCCAAAGAATATTCAGGGCTGATTTCCTTTAGGATTGACCAGTTTGATCTTGCAGTCCAAGGCACTCTCAAGAGTCTTCTCCAACACCACAGTTCAAAAGCATCAGTTCTTCAGTGCTCAGCTTTTTTTATAGTCCAACTCTCACATCCATACATGACTATTGGAAAAACCATAACTTTGACTAGATGGACCTTTGTCAACAAAGTAATGTCTCTGCTTTTTTTTTCTCTTCATTAGCATTGGAGTAATAATAGGATCTATATCATGCGGTTTCATGTGGTTTTAAAGGATAAGAGAAACAAAGCAATGTCTACCATGTTAATGCAACATGAATATCAATTGAACTTTAAAAGATTACCTTTTTTGAAAGGCTTGAAAAAATTAAGATTGGGGATCTGGTGTTGATGTTGGCTTGTCCAAGTTTTTGCAGTTGTCAACCTTTTAAACTGACTGTGTTTTGATTATGCCATACTTTTGTGCTCACAGTTTTATTTTAAGCCAGAGGCTTGGGCCTGTCTCTTAATGTATTAAACCCAGACCAGTCTGTCACACAAGGTCATTTAAGCGCAATTCTTGAGCAAACTGGGGAGGGTCTCTCCGAGCATCCATTTAAGATAACTTTGGGAGTTAGGAAGAAAAAGAATGACAAAGATTCCTAAGCATACAAGCCGCCTTAGAAATGTCTCAACGCTTCCATGAAGCTGGGTTTATTCCAATTACATATATATATAATATATACATAAGCCAGTTGTATATATGTACTCAAAAGAGTATAACCGAATAATGCTTGAGAAAAGTTTGACTAATATTATAGCACCAAAGTAATCATCCATATATTTTAAATGACAAATAATGTTTTTTTATAGTTGTGTCTCAAATATAAGACTAAAATAGTATTCATTGTTTATCAGAAATTCATTGATTAACTGGCCATTCTGTATTTTTATTTGCTAAATCCAGCAACACTTGAAAATAGGTTTACCTCCAAAGCTTTGAGGATCAAAGCAAGCTCAGCATTCTTAACACATAATATATTTAATCAACCTCTTGAAGTAAACAGAAAACCATTTCCTAGTTACTTAATGATTTTGGGGCTTAGCCATCCTTAATTTTCACATATTAAGAATAAACATTCAGTCAAACATTTCTCCACTTGTGTTGGTTTTAGTTAGATCTATCTAGTTTTTCAATCCTTTAAGAATGCCTAGAGTTTCATTTCTACATTTTGTTGTGGCTGTGTAGTGAATTTTAAAATTTAGCCTTTTTTGTTAATTAAAAAAATAGTTAAACATTCAACTTTCAAAGACATGGCCTTTTATCATTACTGTTTTTTTGTTTGTTTGTTTGTTTTTTGCTTATCTGTCTCCAGTTATTCCCCTGCCTTGCCATCATTTTCTTCCAGAAAAAAAGGGACTTCCAAAACTCATCCCTGCATCCTGGTGCCAAAGACAGCCCCCACTTTTGTGGATTTCTGTGAGAACACAGCATTTGGAGTCAAATATACAATTCAATCCTTTTCTCTCTTTCTGTTCCTGAAAGCACTGTTCATTTAAATTACTGAAAGATCTCCCTTTGTTAGTTAATAGCTTCTATCCTCCCTATTCCTTCCAAAGTGCCATAATTCAGCTCGTCATATCACTCAGTTCTGTTCAGTTCAGTTCAGTTCACTTGCTCAGTCATGTCCGACTCTTTGCGATCCCATGAATCGCAGCACGCCAGGCTTCCCTGTCCATCACCAACTCCCAGAGTTTACCCAAACTCATGTCCATCGAGTCAGTGACGCCATCCAGCCATCTCATCCTCTGTCGTCCCCTTTTCCTCCTGCCCCCAATCCCTCCCAGCATCAGAGTCTTTTCCAATGAGTCAACTCTTCGCATGAGGTGGCCAAAGTATTGGAGTTTCAGCTTTAGCATCAGTCCTTCCAATGACCACCCAGGACTGATCTCCTTTAGAATGGACTGGTTGGATCTCCTTGCAGTCCAAGGGACTCTCAAGAGTCTTCTCCAACACCACAGTTCAAAAGCATCAATTCTTTGGCGCTCAGCTTTCTTCACAGTCCAACTCTCACATCCATACATGACCACTGGAAAAACCATAGCCTTGACTAGACGGACCTTTGTTGGCAAAGTAATGTCTCTGCTTTTCAATATGCTATCTAGGTTAGTCATAACTTTCCTTTCAAGGAGTGCCGGGAGCCAGTGTGAGGAATTCTGCCCATGGCAAAGGTCATGAGGAAGGAGGCTCGGCATATGCAAAGGCGGGATCGAGCCTCAGGAGTCCCCCTGAAAATTCTCGAGCATATACCCACAAAACCAGAGTCTGCCTATTTTACTGCTTTGTGCTCTCACCTACACCTCTGACTTTACGGTGGGCTGTCCCCCACCACCATCTCTCTCCTGAATAGGTTCTTCCGGCCACATGTGATTGTTCAGAGCCTCCCAACTGTGAGAGGCATGAGATGTTCTAAACTGTCTAAATACAGATTCCTTTGAGCAGTTAAAAGATTGATTGGAAATTGTATTGGTGAAGGATTTTTCACTTGTTGGGCCAATGTTTGCTGCTAAGTTTCCATATCCCTTACCTGCTGTGTCCCTGGCAGTGTATTAATTAATATAATTGGTGTAAGCAGTAGCTTTAATGTTTGTAACCTTGGACCCTTGAGTTAATTCTTTTTCTTATTATAGCCCACCACACCTTTGCCCTGTAGGAATGCAACTTTATCTAATGCTTTTGGAGGGTGGCGCCTGACTAATCACCTTTAGAGAAAAATAAGTTTTCTGAAGAAAGGGTCTTAAAATGTTAACAGGCCTCTGGGCCAGAAGATGATGCAAATCACCTAAACTTTTGCATATGATAAGTTTGCAGGAAGAAAGCCTGGCTTACTGCATGACTCTACCCCTTCCCCCATTATCCTCTATGCATAACTTAAGGTATAAAAACTACTTTGGAAAATAAAGTGCGGGCCTTGTTCACCGAAACTTGGTCTCCCCATATCGTTCTTTTTCTCACCTTCTGGCTAAATTATTCAGCCTCTTTTCTCCACTGAATTTCCTCACTGAGCTATCCTTATTTAACCACTCTTTATATCCTTAATTAACGTTTAATTAAGCAATTGTTTCCTGATCCTCGCTGACGCCGTCCCCACTTCCAATTCCTTGGATCCACTGGGGCTGGACCCCAGCAAAGGAGTAAGCATCTTTTAATTTCATGGCTGCAGTCACCATCTGCAGTGATTTTGGTGCCCCAAAAAATAAAGTCTGACACTGTTTCCACTGTTTCCCCATCCATTTCCCATGAAGTGATGGGACCAGATGCCATGATCTTAGTTTTCTGAATGTTGAGCTTTCAGCCAACTTTTTCACTCTCCTCTTTCACTTTCATCAAGAGGCTTTTTAGTTCCTCTTCACTGTCTGCCATAAAGGTGGTGTCATCTGCCTATCTGAGGTTATTGATATTTCTCCCAGCAATCTTGATTCCAGCTTGGGCTTCTTCCAGCTCAGCGTTTCTCATGATGTACTCTGCATATAAGTTAAATAAGCAGGGTAACAATATACAGCCTTGACGTACTCCTTTTTCTATTTGGAACCAGTCTGTTGTTCCATGTCCAGTTCTAACTGTTGCTTCCTGACCTGCATATAGGTTTCTCAAGAGGCAGGTCAGGTGGTTTGGTATTCCCATCTCTTTCAGAATTTTCCACAGTTAATTGTGATCCACACAATCAAAGGCTTTGGCATAGTCAATAAAGCAGAAATAGATGTTTTTCTGGAACTCTCTTGCTTTTTTGATGATCCAGCGGATGTTGGCAATTTGATCTCTGGCTCCTCTGCTTTTTCTAAAACCAGCTTGAACATCTGGAAGTTCATGGTTCATGTACTGCTGAAGCCTGGCTTGGAGAATTTTGAGCATGACTTTCCTAGCATGTGATGTCACATCACTAGGTCTCCTATAATAAATGATATTAGATATGTTGTCACCAGGAATGGAATCACACAGTGACTGTGAAGAGCTGGTCAGCTTGGATCTACTCTGAGTGAACAATAATCACAAATTGGTTTTTCATCAGGGAAAAGTTTTGCATCAAAAGACTGACGCCTGGGTGAGACAAACCTGCAGATTCTCTATGCCTTTTTGTGGGAACCAAAAAATCTCATGGAAAATGGCAAGGCCTATGGTACAAACAGCCAACCCTATCTTAAATGAGAGGTCACACTGTGTCTGGAAGGGCTGATGTCTGCCCCCAGGGGAAGGGGAATGTGTCTGTAAGATCCAGGTCTTTTCCATGACTCCAGTCTATGCCTGGAACTTTGGTAAAGGAGAATAAACAGGGTCCAGGGCACTGTGGCAGCTTCTGTCTGCATGCTGAGTTCTTTCTGGGCCACTGTGATTAACTCATCATCATCCATTCTCACCTATGTGCTCTTTCTACTTCTTTCCTCCTCCCATCCATGCATGATATCCAGTAAGAGAGAGTGTCTGCTATGATAACCACTCTTTTCACAGTGACTTCCAAGAGTCCTTACATGTCAAGTCTCTGCCATGTAATGCGATTGCTAATAGTAAAAGGGCAGCTTCCCTGGTATCACCTTAACTAAAGCTGGCTGTCAACATACCAATTACAGCTTTGTATTTTCATGGCCGGTCCCTCATGTACTGATTCCCACTGCCAGAGAAGTTCTTATGTTTTCATTCATCTGTTCTTTGAAGAGAGAAAAAGGCAATTTGATATATACACACACACACACAAATCTAATTTTAAGTAAATGTGGTCTTTTGGGAAAAGTTCTAAGGATTTCTTAAATATAATAGATAAAACAAAAAGTGATCAACCTTTGAAGCATGGCTTTTTGTCATTGTTGGTTTTATTGCTTACCTTGCCTTCAGTTATTCCACTGCCCTGCTATCATTTTCTTCCAGAAAAAAAAAGGACTTCCAAAACCCATATCTGCAACCTGGCCCCGCAGTCAGTCCACTTTTGTGGATTGGAGTGAGAACACAGCATTTACAGTCCTCAGTGTGTAGGTTCCAGCACTTTATGGGAAAAATGTGTAACCAAAGTTCCATAAATTCATCACCTCTTTATATTTATGACATATGGCAATTAGAGGAAGCACAGTGATTAGAGAGCAGGTTCTTCTCAAGTTCCTTCACATGGGCTCTTAAGCAAACCTGTTTCACATAGAGTACTGCTTTCAAATATTTTCACCCTGGGAGGCAAGACCAGCCTAACACAGATGTTTTAGGACTCCTTCATTTTTTTTAATTCAACTCAGTGATTTGGCACAGGATAAAGAGGTAGGGAACTTACTCTCAAAGGTTGTATAATTTCCTTTACTGGCATCCATTGTCGGAGTACAAGATCCATATCACAGAAATACCAGGGATGTGAGGAAGACATAGAGGAAGCTCAGAGATTAGTCAGGTTGCACACCGTATCCGGAGAAGGCGATGGCGCCCCACTCCAGTACTCTTGCCTGGAAAATCCCATGGACAGAGGAGCCTGGTGGGCTGCAGTCCATGGGGTCGCTAAGAGTCAGACACGACTGAGCGACTTCACTTTCACTTTTCACTTTCATGCATTGGAGAAGGAAATGGCAACCCACTCCAGTGTTCTTGCCTGGAGAATCCCAGGGACAGGGGAGCCTGGTAGGCTGCAGTCCATGGGGTCACACAGAGTCGGACACGACTGAAGCAACTTAGCAGCAGCAGCAGCACACCGTATCTCAAAGGAAGAGCTAAGGGATGTTGCCAATGGCTAAGCTGATACAGCAACCTGGGGAGCTGAGGAGAGATGGAGGTCAATGGAGATCATCCCTTGGGGAGCTGAGATCAGACCTCACTTTCTGCTTTCCCATGTCTGCTGCCCCCTAACTTTGCTCTGCAGAAATGTGTGTTTTCTATTGTCCCTGAGCTGTATATCTGAATGAACTCTACCTCATTTGCAAATAATGCCAAGATCAATGTTTAGCATAAAAATATCAGGAAGTGGGAATTAAAAATGTGTACTGCAGAGAAGAGACTTTCAAGAGCACCATTTATGAAACAGCATCACCAGAAAGTGCTTAAGAAATGACTAAATGAATTTCACACAACTCAAACTATTTGTATGATGAGATTGTATTTTAAATTTAATATCCTTGGCACTCAGCAATAGTTTAAACTACAGATTATAATCAAAAGTGTGTGTTCTTTCTGATGTTGCCTTCAATGTGCTCACTTAGATGTATATGCCTCTTTGGGCTAAATCTTAGGATTTTATTAAAGGATGAATCCTGTGAAAAAATAAGTATTCAAATATCTGCATGTAAAATGAGATTATATTACTTATTATTTAATAATAATAAAATGAAAACAATGAAATAAATAAACATGGAAAGCATGGGAATCCCAAACTCGAATCTCTTGCTGTTCTAGCCTGTTAAGAAATCTGTTGTTTATAAAATGTGGTCTCTTAAACCACTCAGAAGTTTAGTGTTAACCTTTTAGAGTTCAACTACTATTCCTCCCACTGAAGTCACTGCTGGAAGTTGCATAGTAATTTCAATTCCACCCATCAGCAACAACAACAACATATACACTCCTAAACATGCCACACACACACACACACACAAACCCAAAAAACAAAAACAAAACTAATTCATGAAACACTTAGAAATTGTCAGAAAGGAACAGAAATTGGGTGGCACTGGA
The DNA here is from genome assembly GCF_032452875.1 of Bos javanicus. NCBI lineage: Eukaryota > Metazoa > Chordata > Mammalia > Artiodactyla > Bovidae > Bos > Bos javanicus. Next base: position 147,522,710 of record NC_083868.1, on the reverse strand, counting down.
AATGAGGAGTCAGTGGCTGGATGTTGGACCCTATAGTATGCTTAAAGAAATCTGAAGTTAGACGCAAGTGTCGGGGAAGTCTGTGTGGGGTACACAAAAATAAAAAACATAAAACCAGAACTGTCAAATGATTAAAAAATCCCACTACTGGGTATTAATTCAAAAGAATAGAAATCAGGATATCAAAGAGATATCTGTATTTTTATGTTCATGGCAGCACTACTCACAATAGCCAGTACGTGAAGACAACCTCAACGTCCACTGACAAATGAATGGAAAGGGCAAACGTGATCTATGTATACAATGGAATATTGTTTAACCTTAAAAGGGAAGGAAATATTGCCATATGCAATAACATGGATGAGCCTTATGACATTCTAAGAGAACTAAGCTGGTCACAGGACCAATGTATGATTCTGTTTATATGAGGCATCAAAAGTAGTCAAGCTCACAGAAGCAAAGTTAGAAGTCGATGGTTGCCAAGGCTGAGGGGAGGGCAAGCAAGGAGCCACTTAAATGTGGGCATGAAATGTCAGTTGTGTTAGATGAATAAGTGCTAAAGGGCTGCTGTACATCACAGTGCCTATAGGTAACAGTCCTGTATTGTGCAGTTAATGGATAAAGAAGACGAGGTGCATATATACGACAGAATATCACTCAACCATAAAAGTGAATTAAATTGGCTCATTTGTAGAGATATGGATGGACATACAGTAGATCATACAGAATGAAGTTAAATCATAAGGAGAAAAACAAATATTGTATATTAATGCATATATGATTATTAAATTGAAGAAAGTAGGGAAAAATCACTAGACCATTTAGGTATGACCTAAATCAAATCCCTTACAATTATACAGTGGAAGTGACACATAGATTCAAGGGATTAGATCTGATAGACAGAGTGCCTGAAGAACTATGGATAGAGGTTTGTGACATTGTACAGGAGGCAGTGATCAAGATCATTCCCAAGAAAAAGAAATGCAAAAAGGCAAAATGGTTGTTTGAGTAGGCCTTACAAATAGATAAGAAAAGAAGAGAAGAAAAAGGCAAAGGAGAAAAGGAAAGATATACCCATTTGAATGCAGAGTTCCAAATAATAGCAAGGAGAGATAAGAAAGCCTTCCTCAGCAATCAAAGCAAAGAAATAGAGGAAAACAATAGAATGGGAAAGACTAGAGCTCTCTTCAAGAAAATTAGAGATACCAAGGGAACATTTCATGCAAAGATGGACACAACAAAGGCCAGAAACTGTATGGACCTAACAGAAGCAGAAGATATTAAGAAGAGGTGGCAAGAATACACAGAACTGTACAAAAAAATATATATTAATGACCCAGGTAACCATGATGATGTGATTCACCTAAAAGAGGTGGCAAGAATACACAGAAGAACTGTACAAAAAAGATATTAATGACCCAGATAACCATGATGGTGTGATTCACCTAGAGCCAGACATCCTGGAATGTGAAGTCAAGTGGGCCTTAGGAAGCATCACTCTGAACAAAGATAGTGGAGGTGATGGAATTCCAGCGGAGCTATTTCAAATCCTAAAAGATGACGTTGTGAAAGTGCTGCACTCAATATGACAGCAAATTTGGAAAACTCAGCAGCGGCCACAGGACTGGAAAAGGTCAGTTTTCATTCTAATCCCAAAGAAAGGCAATGCCAAAGAATGCTCAAGCTACCGCACAATTGCACTCATCTCACACGCTAGCAAAGTAATGCTCAAAATTCTCCAAGCTAGGCTTCAACAGTACATGAACCGAAAACTTTCAAATATTCAAGCTGGATTTAGAAAAGGTAGAGGAGCCAGAGATCAAATTGCCAACATCTGCTGGATCATAGAAAAAGCAAAGCAAAAGTCTTTGACTATGTGGATTACAACAAACTGTGGAAAATTCTTCAAGAGGTGGGAATACCAGACCACCATACCTGCCTCCTGGGAAATCTGTGTGCAGGTCAAGCAGCTCCAATCCTTTGGCCACCTGATGCAAAGAGCTTATTCATTGGAAAAGACCCTGATCCTGGGAAAGATTGAAGGCAGAAGGAGAAGGAGAGGACAGAGGATGAGATGATTGGATGGCTTCACTGACTCGATGGACAAGAGTTTGAGAAAGCTCTAGGAGTTGGTGATGGACAGGGAAGCCTGGTGCGCTGCAGTCCATGGGGTTGCAAAGGGTCAGACTTGACTGAGCGACTTTAAAAATAAAGAGGAATGGGATGGGAGAATAGGAGGCCCAGGAGGGAGCTATATGTGTACATATAGCTAATTCCCTTCTTTTTACAGCAGAAACAAATGCAACATTGTAAAGCAATTATATCCCAATTAAAAAGAAAAGTTTGAGGGTCACAATGATAAATGTTCTCACCACAATAATTTTTTTTTTAAAGAGAAGTAGAGAGTGGACACTGTATACCTCCTTGTGGAGAAAGCACAACAGTGTCTCCCTGTGATAGGTGTCACTTACCACAAAGAGGGTGAATTCCAGAAAGATTTGCCCCAAATCATGAAACATTAAACTTCATCATGATGTCATGGTGAGGTCATGAGGAAGCCAGCTTCAGAGGGGAAGGGTAGGGGGATAATCATTTGCATCTTCTACCTAAACTCTAAAAGCCGGGAAACCACACACAGATTAGCACTTTCCCAGTCACAGGCTGTCCTCCATTGGAAAAGAAGCCTTTTAGATCGGTCTATACTGGGTGAATAACTTCAGAAATATGGTGCAACTCATGGGCCAGAGAAGCACCTGCAGAAGGACCAGTAGGCATCCAGGAAGTGATAATACTGCCTCTGTCCAGGCAGAAGATCAGCTCTTCCTTATCTGGATTTAGGTCAGATTTTGTAAATTTAGTTTTTACAGTAATGTGAGCATCTGAAATAGGAGGGGAAGTCTTCCTTCAAATAATTCTAATATAAAAAAATTCTGAAACTAAAACTACTAATTCCAAAATAATTAGTAGTCACCATCAAGCGTTCTGAGGTCAGTTCATGTGCTCCTGTGATCTGTTTCCTAGATTTACCTGCAGGAATCAGAAACATACCCCTGATTGAAAAAGGCCTCCATTGACTTTGTAGAATCCCCTCCCATTCCTTGTCTACAGGTCTAATTCTCAGAATTTCCATATGTAATATAAGGCCCTTCTTTCTCTGTGTTCAAAGGAAGATCATAATTGCCTCTTCACAAAAAGCGTTCTGATTTTGAAACTTGATAAACCTTCTAGATAATGATTTGGTTATGCTTACCTAATTCTTACTCATCGGTGAGTGTCTAAAAGAAATCATTATTAAACCTAGCTCACTGATTGCTTTCACTAAGTGTAAAATAATAAATAATGCATTTCTACTTCAATTAATCTACTTAGACATCTTACAGGCCAAATGCTTTGGTGGAAATGTTGTAGCTACCGAATCAATCTGCAGCCTGACTCTGCCTCCTGACATCTTGGGCTCCCTGAAAAAGAGTTTTAATTCCAGTTATGAGGTGAATGGATAATTTAGATGGCCATGTTCTGTCATTATACTCAAACTAATAAGGAAGATTAGGTACTGTAAAGACAATTCGCAACTCCACTCAAGACAGAATTTGTAATGAATATGCCCTCCCTGCAAAATGATAACTTTGTTACTGAATCCAAGCTTATACTGCTCACCACACAGCAGGCCAATAAATCAAGAAATGCATTGTTGAGGGTAAGAATAGCAACTTTATTCATAAAGTGAGCAGGTCAAGAAGATGGTGGACTACTGTCCCAAAGAACCATCTTCCCTGAATTAGAATTCAGGTTTCTTTTGTATTAAAAGCGGGGGATGGTTGTTGCAGACTTCTTGGTGTCAGAATCCTTTGTTCTTGTATCTGTCATGATATTCTTATAAACTTTCAACAAAACAAATGCTTTTCACTGTTGTGCAACTTTTTATCTCTATATGAATGAAAAAGTATTACACCTTTAAAGGTCAGAACTTTGTGAGAATGGGCTATCTTGTATATTTCAGGCTATAGGCAACAGCTGTAGCAAAAGCAATAGAATACAAAGGTTGAAGTAAAAGAAACAGATCCAATAAGGAGTCAGATTTGTTCTTCCTTATTACAATTTGCTTCTTAGTATCATATGCTTGTATATTTTTCACCTTAACAGAGGCTCTTCAAGGGCTTTCCAAGGGGCTCAGCGACTTCACTTTCACTTTTCACTTTCATGCATTGGAGAAGGAAATGGCAACCCACTCCAGTATTCTTGCCTGGAGAATCTCTGGGACGGAGGAGCCTGGTGGGCTGCTGTCTATGGGGTCTCACAGAGTCTGACATGACCGATGCTCTGAAGAGACTGAGAACATACACAGAGGCTCTACACATACCCAACACTGGACTTTCAAAGTGCTTTTGTATATTTTCCCATTACTGTGGGATTTATTAAATGATTCAAATTCCTCCATCTTGCTAACATTGTTAAAAAAATTATTAACTGGAAGTCTGGGGACTCAAGATACCAAAAACCCTTTATATAACATTAGCTGTTATTTTTGTGTATTCCTTCTGATTCTCCTCTAGATACATAAATCTTTTATGTGGTAGAAATGATACAGTACAAACCATTACTAATTTGTTTTAGTAATCATATTGAAAATATTTCCATGTGGCAAGAAATTTTATAATGACAAATTTTAACCTCAATTATAAAGCTATAACCTATTTAAATAATGAAGCATAAGTTAATATTGTTAGCATAAGTTGCTGCTGCTGCTGCTGCTGCTAAGTCACTTCAGTCATGTCCGACTCTGTGCAACCCCATAGATGGCAGCCCACCGGGCTCCCCCAACCCTGGGATTCTCCAGGCAAGAACACTGGAGTGGGTTGCCATTGCCTTCTCCAATGCATGAAAGTGAAAAGTCAAAGTGAAGTCGCTTAGTCGTGTCCCACTCTTAGCGACCCCATGGACTGCAGCCTACCAGGCTCCTCAGTCCATGGGATTTTCCAGGCAAGAGTACTGGAGTGGGGTGCCATTGCCTTCTCCATAGCATAAGTTAATCTCTCACTAATATTGAAAATTCAGTTTGCTTCCATATTTTATTATATAAATAATGCTGAAGTGAACATCTTTCAGAATTAAGTTCCCCTTACCCCTCTTTCTTTGGGACTCAAGAAGCTAAAGGTATATAGTCCAAGTGCCACATGTGAGCATACAAGGTCATCAGCATCTCCTCAGGTTGAGACATTAACACTTTGTAAAATGTATGGCAACAGAATAAACAGAAGGTTACTTCACTTTAAGTGTATATTCTAATTACTCATGAGATTGAGCTTCTTTTCCCCCATGTCTGTGATCATTAACTGAATTTCATCTTGTACTTCCACATATCATCTGGTTTTGTATCTACTGAGATCACTGTTTTATCTTTTTTGGGAGATTTCTTTCACATTTGGCAGGATTTGCAACCACATCTACAGGCATAATAGGAGATAAAAGGCAATAAGTTGAAAGCAAGGATAATTAGTGTACATTTCTCATGCTTGTAATCTCAAGGAGTTACACACATATATGATACTTTGAAGTGTGAGATAGAAAGTTCCCTAGAGGCAGCACCTCCCTTCATTTGTTCCACACTTTGCACAGCCTTCTTCCTGAAGAGTCCTCCATAAACTGTTGTGAAATTGACTTAGATGCTTTGTGCCTTGATATCTCTTTTCTCTCTGAGCACTTCCCTATCCAAGAACTGTACTTTTTGTCATCCTTGAGAAATTTAGACATCACCCATTTTCTGGGCTGAGTCTGCAGTTCTTCATCTGTGCTACCTCCCTTTCTGAATACACCTTCCTTCCCTGGCTCTGCTCTGTAGTTATTTCTTTACACCTCACTCTCCCCAGTGGACTGTGAGCCCCTGTGAGAGGACAACAGGAGTTGTGCATCTTCCTCTCTGCATCCTTAGTGTATAAAAGGATACCAGGAAGAGATTGGGTGCTCAATAAATGCTTGCAGGTGCTCAACCAATGTTTGTGCCGCTCGGTAAATGCTTAGATTCAATTCCACATGAATAACACTTCTGTAATCCCATCATCTTCAGTTCAGTTCAGTCGCTCAGTCGTGTCTGACTCTTTGCAACCCCATGGAATGCAGCACGCCAGGCCTCCTTGTCCATCACCAACTCCCGGAGCTTACTCAAACTCATGTCCATTGAGTCGATGATGCCTTCCAAGCATCTCATCCTCTGTCGTTCCCTTCTCCTCCTGCGTTCAATCTTTCCCAGCATCAGAGTCTTTTCTAAGGAGTCAGTTCTTCCCATCAGCCAAAGTATTGGAGCTTCAGCATCAGTCTTCTCAGAAAATATTCAGGATTGATTTCCTTTAGGATTGGCTGGTTTGATCTCCTTGCAAGCCAAGGGACTCTCAAGAGTCTTCTCCAGCACCACAGTTTGAAGGCATACTTTGGCATTCAGCTCTCTTTATGGTCCGAATTTCACATCCATACATGACTACTGGAAGAACCATAGCTTTGACTAGATGGACTTTTGTTGATAAAGGAATGTCTCTGCTTTTTAATATGCTGTCTAGGCTGGTCATAGCTTTTCTTCCAAGGAGCAAGCGTCTTTTAATTTCATGGCTGCAGTCACCAGTCACCATCTGCAGTGATTTTGGAGTTTTAAGCCAGCTTTTTCACTCTCCTCTGTCACTTTCATCAAGAGTCTCTTTAGTTCTTCTTTGCTTTCTGCCACGAGGGTGGTATTATCTGCATATCTGAGGTTACTGATATTTCTCCTGGCAATCTTGATTCCAGCTTGTGCTTCCTCCAGCCCTACATTTTATGCATGATAGACTCTGCATATAAATTAAATAAACAGGTTGACAATATACAGCCTTGAGTAATCCTTTCCCATTTTGGAACCAGTCCATTGTTCCATGTCCAGTTCTAACTGTTTCTTTGTGACCTGCATACAGATTTCTCAGGAGGCAGGTAAGATATGTCTGGTATTCCCATCTCTTGAAGGATTTTCCACAGTTTGTTGAGATCCACACAGTAAAGGCTTTAGCGTAGTCTATGAAGCAGAAGTAGATGTTTTTTCTGGAATTCTCTAAGCTTTTTCGATGTTCCAGTGAATGTTGGCAATTTGATCTTTGGTTCTTCCACCTTTTCCAAATCCAGCTTGAATATCTGGAAGTTCTCAGTTCACATACGGTTGAAACCTGGGTTGGAGAATTTTGAGCATTACTTTGCTAGCGTGTGAGATGAGTGCAATTGTGCAGTAGAATGGGGTGAGCATGGGGTCTAAATCAACTCTTAGTTATAAAAGATCTGGAGCCATATTTGAACTTCCTCGAGGTTTCAGCTGTTTCCAGTTGATGCTAGTGCTCTCCGCTTCCTTCTTGTATAGGATGAGCCCAGGGATCCCGGTCTCTTTCCAGACTCAAGATGTGGTCCGGGTTCCACTTGGTTTGTTTGATGTTGAACCCCCTCTAGACATGATTGGGTGACTGATGGCACTGAAATATAAACTATCTTAATGTCAGAAAAGTGACTTTTGCTCTACTTTTTCCCTTTTTGGTTTCATCACACATACATTTTACAGAGTATTGCTCTTCCCTATACATCACTGTATAATATCACGTGCTGTGAAACACTTGGAAGTATTTGTGTGCACTGCACACAGCTGTATAGCTTTGAGAAGGAAAGATACACATGTCCATGTCTGTCTGAGAGAACAGACTTAGAAACTTAGAAACTCAAACACACTGATTTTTTTTACCCCAAATAAATATATATGTCAGACCTAATTCAACACTGGAGTGCAGTGTGTTGAAGCAAAGGCTGAGAAGACTTCATGAGATTTTTGAAGACCAAAGTTTTTCATTCTATCATTTAGAGGAAACTACACATCATGCTTTGAAATAAATTAAGATCTTCTGGTTTGTATTTTTATTTGATATGACGATTATGGATAAAAGAATTATTCTTGAACCTGATTTTTCAGCAGGCATAAAGTGCCTCTGTTAAACATTTGCATAAATGAAGATGGGGATTTGAGCTGCAAATCATATCTGTAATTTGCTTCCTAAATTATGCGACAATAGCACTTAGAAACGTTCATACTGGGGAACTGCTTATGTGCGCCCCATCGTTCAGTTATGTTCTACTCTTTGTGACCCCATGGACTGTAGTTTGCCATGCTCCCCTGCCTGTGGAATTTTCCAGGCAAGAGTACTGGAATAGGGTGCCATTTCCCCCTCCAGGGGATCTCCTGGACCCGGGGATCTACCCTGAGAATCTGCATCTCTTGGGAATCCTGCATGGGCCGGCAGATCTTTACCACTAGTGCTCCCTGGGAAGCTCCAGGGAACTGCTTATAATACGGACCTCATGATGTGACTGTGATGCGGAAATAAATCACAAAGTCAATATTGCCCCAGTCAGGGAATCTGTAGAAGTAAGCCATCTGATCTTTGTGCTTACGTGTCTTGCACTATGCCCGGTTCAGTAAGTAACAATGTCAATTCTTGCTCCAGCTTACCTCCCACAGAGTGTTAGAATACAAGCATTTGGGAATGAAAGATGCATTGCAAACACAGTGACTCTTTCTCATATCTTTTAACATCACCATGGGAGGGGCTGAAATTTCCAGTAGGCTCGTTGCACAAATGTCTCACTGAGTAAGGAAGAGGGGTTGCTTGAATGGGAGGATGCTGATTTGGCTCCCAGTGCAGTATTCCTGACCTGCAGATTCTTGCTAATATTCAGTAAATACACTTCATTAAATGGGTGACCTTCACAGCCAGGGAGCTAGAGTCTCATCTGGGAAATGGCAAGTGGATCGAATGTACTAACGTAACAGCGAAAAAGTCTTCTGTTCACTCTGTAACTGCACGCCAAAAGGCCATCACTGACAGATAAGAATGCTACTGCTTGTGGTGACAGTGGGTAGCCACACTGTGGAATTAAAAAAAAAATTAAAAAAAAAACGTGCTGCCTGTGAAATGAGAACTTCTTTTTAAAAAAGAGAACTTAGATTTAGACTCATTTATGAGAATCAAAGAGTCGTGGCAACATCAGCTTAGAAGAAAGGCATCTTTTTTTCCCCTATTACTTAGGTAGGGTAAATAAAATTCTGGATCATCATCTGAAATTTCCAAATACTCCCTCTCAACCAGGGTTTTTAAACTGCAGTACTATTGACATGTTGATCCCAATCATAACTTGATATGTGGTGTCCTGGACATTGAAAGATGCTGAGCAGCATCTCTGGCCTCTACCCATCGGATGCAGTGGTCCTCCCATACCCTCGTCATGACACTTAAAAATGTCCCCAGACATGACCCACTGTGGCCCGAGCTGGCAGCCACTGTTCCTGGCTTGGGAACTATTGCTCTAAGCCAAACCAAACCAAAACTGAAGAAGGAATCCAGGAACTTGATTTTAGTTTTGCCTCAGTTGCTCCTTCACAAATCAGGTCCTTCAGCCTTTCAGTGCCTTCTGTCCACAGCTATGAAATGGGCTCAATGCCATTTACTTCATTCATTCGATAGAAATATGGCTGGGTCATTGACACAGAGCCTGGTACATTGAAAATAGTCAAGAGAGATTTGAAGAATGAATGTATGATGAATGAATGTAGATGCATAAGCATATCTCTAAGAAGAAGGAGTCCTCCTTTTATGGGTCCACCCTGCAGTTCCAGAGGCTCCTGTGCTTAGTCACTCAGTCATGTCTGACTCTTTGCGACCCCATGGACTGTAGCCTGCCAGGCTCCTCTGTCCATGGAGATTCTCCAGGCAAGAATACTGGAGTGGGTTGTGAACTAGGCTGCCTGTGGAGATCTGGCCTGGGGAGGAAGCTGTTCAGCAGAGGGCAGTTTTATCTGAGCTCAGACAGCATGGTGGGCAAGCCTCCAAGGATACCTGAATTTCCCCCAGACCCATTTCTTCACTATGAAGAAATACCAAACTATGTACAGAGAACTTTTTACAAAAGGCAAACTTTTTTAGCTGTGTAATCCACCCTAGTCTAACCCATCTGGCTGAATGACTATGAATAGGGGTTCATTTTGCTGATGAAAAGCCTCTATCGTGATGTTTGATTGGACATCGACAAAATCAAATTTTTGCAATATTTAGAGCTGCTGTAGCTGTTCCTTAACAACACAAAATAGGATGAATCAGTAGTATGTTAGCTGTCTTTCAGGTTGGTGGCAGTCAGTTATAACGTGTAATATTCTCTACCTGGTCTGTAGCTGTAACTGTGATGTACAGGCAAAGCAAACATTAAAAAAAGAACTTATGAAAACAAATAATGCAATGATATTAGGATATACACTTTTGTATCTTTATTCTTATATAAGGTTATTTGCTGGCTATTGTTGGCCTCTAGTTCAGTCTGTGTTATTTAAAATCTAATATATGAATTATTTGGATTGAATTCATGTTCGGGGCCACGTTGTTGTATGTATGGATGTACAGCCTTGAATGTGAATAATTATTGTAAACTATATTTTACAACTTTTTTTTTCTGGCTTTATTATAGAGATTTTCTGTTTGGTCGATGATTTAATCATATCATAATTTAATGAATCTGTTTATTCTTTTTTTTTCCCCAAATATCTGTGCTTTAGATGTAGTTACCAGATGATGAATTTTCCACGTATGCTCGGTAGTCTTGTTATAAAAAAGCATGTAGAGTGTAGACTCTCAAAAAAAAAAAAGAATACTGGAGTGGGCTGCTGTGCCCTCCTCCAGGGGATCTTCCCAACCCAGGGATCGAACCCAGGTGTCCCGCATTACAGGCGGATTCTATGCTGTCTGAGCCAACAGGGAAGCCCGGAGGCTCCTGAACTTTCCTTTATGTTTAAGTTCCCACAGTATGGCTGGAAGGCAGGAGCCTTGCTCAAGCACTGCAAATCTGCTCTTCTTAAGTAATAGATCCACATTGCACAACTGACAGCGTTAACCCCTCACGGAAACCCAGCAGTGTGTGCATGTGTTTTTGTTGTTGTTGGCTTATCTTTTTTTGTTGCTTTTGTTTTTGAGTGTCAAAGTGTCAAAATGTCAAATGTAAAACTACAGTCATGCTGTGGTGAAGCTTATGCAAAAACAGAATTTCTTGGTTCTACCATACTGTTTTTTAAAACCTTTGCATCCCTTTCTCCTGATGCTAGTGGATTCATCCTGTTCCTTGATTTAAAATTTTCTCCTGTCCCTCCCTGCCCTCCATCCTAAGAAAGGCTTAATGTACACATAGACACATGTGTATGTAAAATAAAAAGCCCACTTTAGATGGTTTTACTTGTTGTAGTGACTGAGTTAAACCACAAAATAAGTCACTACAGAAAATAAAAGAATAAATACTAATGGCTTTACACACCCATCTTCTGTAGAGGAAAAAAGACCACTCATTAACAGGGATTAACAAAATTAACTCACAGGGCTTTGACAGCTAGCCTCAGAAAATTACTGACATTGTTATCTGAACACTTACAGATAATATCTTTGAATTATAGAAACTCCTTTTCTACATCTCCAAACTCTTCCTGAAAGGCTTTCTAAACACATTTATTTTCAAGATGACACTGTGGGAAAGCTGCTATAGCCTAGCTTCATTAATGTATTCAGGAAATGGTGTAAATATAGAGCTGAGAAGATTTAAGTTCCTCGTAAGTTTTGCAGGCTTTCCAAACAGCTTGTTTCTCAGGTTACCTTTGTTGTGTGATTTTCGTGAAATCTGGCAAGCAGCTAGAATATTAAAAACAATCATTGTTATAAATAAAAAATATCTTCCTTGATGATTATTTAATTGATTAAAGTGTTACAAAGCACAATTACATTATCTTCACCCAGCTAAGAATATAGAATAATATTCCTGAAAGTGTGTTACTCGCTTAGTCATGTCTGACTCTTTGTGACCCCATGAACTGTAGCCCACCAGGCTCCTCTGTCCATGGGATTCTCTGGGCAAGAATACTGGAGTGGGTTGCCATTTCCTTCTCCAGGGTCTCTTCCTGACCCAGGGATTGAACTCAGATCTCCAGCATTGCAGGTAGATTCTTAACCATCTAAGCCACTATCGAGGCCTGCCAGAAGGCAATATCGTTGACAACAAAAGCAGTGATACAAGAAGTGTTGAAAAGTTGGGGGGTTGATAATAGAAACATCAAATCTAAATTTCCACTTTGAAAATGTCATTTCGCCCATTGAAGACTGACTAAATTAAGTAAGATAATGAAGGATTCTCGTTCATGGATATCAGATCCAGACATCTCAAGACATCTTAAAATTCTAGGCCTTGCAGTTGATGTCCTGTTAGGGTAGCCCCCTTCTGATCTTCTTGGATACACTCTGGTCCCATTAAATCCACTCTTTGTTTGACAGCCCAAGGGACTTTTTTCAAAGTATGAATGTGGTTTTCCATTTATGAGGGTGATGACCAGAACCCTATCAGCCTCCCAGGGCACATGCCACTTCTATCTTTTCTCAGCGTTGGATCTCTAGCATCTTGCATCATGCCCAAGGCAAAAGAAGTATTTAGGAACCGTTGATGGAATTCATGAATATGCAGCCATTACACCCATGCCTTCTCTCCTTTCTCATTCCCAGCCAGGAGACTCCCCTGGACAGTCATGACTTTTGCTTTGTCACTGGGAACTGAAAAGGCCCCCAGCTGGTGTCTTCATCCTGGCTCCAGCTCTGTCTCTTTAGGATGGACCCAAGCTTCACCCTTTCTACATCGTGGCCCTTTACACACCAGATGCTGCTGTTGAGTCTCTTCTGAGTCCTCTTCAGCCCATTTGTCTCCTTTTCTTGTTATCCCTCACACGTTTCTGCCCTCTCATTCCTACCAGAATAATGCTAGCTGTCCTATTGGCCTGTTTAAGGTTATCTGTCTCTCTTATGGGAGAAGGCTGAAAAATCAGACCTGGACAGCTTTCTGGGTGTTTCCTCATCTGTTAGGAATAGTTAAGCTCTTGGTGCTGGGTTGGGGGAAGGAGGGGGCTGCTAGTCATTGCATCAGATGCCGGCAGAAGAGGTATAAGAATGGCAGGCTGAGGCAAGTTACAATATTTTACAATATTGTCAGGAATCGAACCAGGGTCTCCTGATTGCAAGCAGATTCTTTACCAGCTGAGGTACCAGGGAAGCCCTGTGACAGGAATAGCCTGTCAAAATTGATCAGCACATACAATACTGTGAAGTGTCATGCCATTTGTATTTCTACTACCAAAGCTTGATTTCTTTTTACAATGAGTTTGCTGTTCTGCCTTTTTCCTTAGAGATGGGTAGAAAACTCCAGAGATTTTAATTAGGGAATAAAGCATATGCATTTCAGCAAATGTTGGGGTTGATTTAAACCTCTCAACTCTATAGATACCTTGGGAGAACTAGGGTATAAGAGAATCATACTGGAAACACAATCTGTCAATGCTACACTCTCTCCTCTCCAGAGGACCTCTTGACCAACTCATCTGTGTGAACATAGCATGAAATCCTCAGACATTTGAGCAAACATGACTCAAGTCATTTCAGCCCAATGGTGAACCTGAAGTGGATTTAGATTTTTCCTGGAAGTATATGACCATTACATCTACTACTGTGGGCAGGAATCCCTTAGAAGAAATGGAGTAGCCATCATGGTCAACGAAAGAGTCCGAAATGCAATACTTGGATGCAATCTCAAAAATGACAGAATGATCTCTGTTCATTTCCAAGGCAAACCATTCAATCTCACAGTAATCCAAGTCTATGCCCCAACCAGTAACGCTGAAGAAGCTGAAGTTGAAAGGTTCAGATTAAGGCAATGCTCAAACTACCACACAATTGCACTCATCTCACATGCTAGTAAAGTAATGCTCAAAATTCTCCAAGCCAGGCTTCAGCAGTATGTGAACAGTGAACTTCCAGATGTTCAAGCTGGTTTAGAAAAGGCAGAGGAACCAGAGATCAAATTGCCAACATCCACTGGATCATCGAAAAAGCAAGAGAGTTCCACAAAAACATCTATTTCTGCTTTATTGACTACGCCAAAACCTTGACTGTGTGTATCACAATAAACTGTGGAAAATTCTAAAAGAGATAGGAATACCAGACCACCCGACCTGCCTCTTGAGAAACCTATATGCAGGTCAGAAAGCAACAGTTAGAACTGGACATGAAACAACAGAGTGGTTCCAAACAGGAAAAGGAGTACATCAAGGCTGTATATTGTGACCCTGCTTATTTAACTTCTATGTAGAGTACCTCATGAGAAATGCTGGGCTGGATGAAGCACAAGCTGGAATCAAGATTGCTGGGAGAAATATCAGTAACCTCAGATATGCAGATGACACCACCCTTATGGCAGAAAGTGAAGAGGAACTAAAAAGCCTCCTGATGAAAGTGAAAGAGGAGAGTGAAAAAGTTGGCTTAAAGCTCAACATTCAGAAAATGAAGATCATGGCCTCTGGTCCCATCACTTCATGGGAAATAGATGGGGAAACACTGGAAGCAGTGTCAGACTTGATTTTTGGGGGCTCCAAAATCACTGCAGATGGTGACTGCAGCCATGAAATTAAAAAACGCTTACTCCTTGGAAGGAAAGTTATGTCCAACCTAGATAGCATATTCAAAAGCAGAGACACTACTTTGCCAACAAAGGTCCATCTAGTCAAGGCTATGGTTTTTCCTGTGGTCATGTATGGATATGAAGGTTGAACTGTGAAGAAAGCTGAGCACCAAAGAATTGATGCTTTTGAACTGTGATGTTGGAGAAGACCCTTGAGAGTCCCTTGGACTGCAAGGAGATCCAACCAGTCCATTCTAAAGGAAGTCAGTCCTGGGTGTTCTTTGGAAGGAATGATGCTGAGGCTGAAACTCCAATACTTTGGCCACCTCATGCGAAGAGTTGACTCATTGGAAAAGACTCTGATGCTGGGAGGGATTGGGGACAGGAGGAGAAGGGGACAACAGAGGATGAGATGGCTGGATGGCATCACTGACTCAATGGACGTGAGTTTGGGTAAACTCCGGGAGTTGGTGATGGACATGGAGGCCTGGCATGCTGCAATACATCGGGTGGCAAAGAGTTGGACACGACTGAGCAACTGAACTGAGCTGAACTGAACTGGAAGTGTATACTTCAAGTCTAGGCTGTCAAAGAGTCTGAAGAAAATTTAATACATCTCCTTATAGGTTCACCGATGAAAAGTGCTACATAAGTACAACATAAGAATTGTAATTGCTATTTACTTCTGTTATTTAAAGTGTGATTGGTCATCTCAATAGTGTGACCTAATGTTCAATGGGTATTGACAAGCCATCATCTGATTTAAGCATCTTTCTAGCCAATTTTATTTATACATGTATCTTCTGTCAATATCAAATTCTCATTAGCATTCTTAGGATTCTACAGTCTCCTCAGTGGGATCATGTAAAATTGATGGGATCAAATTTCTATTAAATGCAGTGCATGCTGCTAGGTTGTTTGTTATTTATACTGAGCATTCTGGAAGACTTGGGTCATAATATCTTGTAAATAAACATTACATCCAATGATATCACCTTTCAATTTAAAAGGATCTTTAGAAAGCTTTTAAAATGGTGCAGGAATGGAGCATTCATTAAGATTGGTGGGAATGGAGAAATCATTTTATGCACATGGAATTTCTGGGTAATAAGTGCAAATGAACAGGACAGAGAAATTGAGATAGGATCCTCAGATTAAGAGCAAAAAAGTTTTTTTCATGTACTTATTTGCCCAGAGGTTTTCCAAGCATTATAAAAACTAAAGTTTTCCACGTTGGCCTTCAGTTATAATGGGGCATAACGTTGGATACTGAACACTGTTCAAATGATGAAACATTTTTTTCAAAGACCCAGGAACAGCTGCTGCTTATTGAGTTACTAACACCACTTCCTGAAGAATGTGATTTTGTTTCAAAGATAGCCAAGTCCTGACTAGGCTGTGTCATCTTAGTGTGAGCTATGATAACGTGGCATGTTGTTGTCATATTATTATTAGGTACAGTTCATTAAGTGATTCCAGATCCTTCTCCCTTTTACTTAGGGAGGGAAGCCCTATCGATTTTGGAGACTGTAAATTGCAATGACACTTTTATGATTGAAAGATACACACCAGTTAGAGAATTTGTATGCTGTTTTAGGGAAATTAGAAAATTTCATAAACCCCAAAGAAAGAAAGACTCACGGGGTAGAATCTGGATTGCAAAATTCATGGAAGCTTACTGGAATCAGTGAACTTGTTAGGGTTACAAGAAAGATGCTGAACTGCTTGCCAAGTCTCCCTCCTATGGGATTAAGTTTAAGGCCGACTTTCAAAGTATTTCTTGTGCTGCAAGATTTTGTAATGTCTCTTCAGTGAGACAGCTAAAATACTGTTGGTACTTTTAACTCATTCAACTTGTCTCCATCCTACATTCCCCAACTATTTTTCTGCTAAACAATGTAAATATAGAGAGGACTTTTGTACTTAAGATACAGCATCATCACTGTAATCCTCGTTTAGGTAAGAATAAACGTTTTGTCATCCAAAAGATTCTTGATCCGCAATGAAATTATCTTTCAGATTGAATCATGAAATTTAAAAGAAGAATGAAAAATATCCATGCAAGTTCAAACAAGAGGACAACTCTTGTCAGTAAATATTTTTATTGTCTTCAAAGGTTAGAAAAATATATGACATATTTAAATCCAAGTAATTTAAAAATGTATTTTGACCTGAAAAATCCCACTTTTAAGGGTTTACTCTAAAGGTATCAATCAGGATATATAAAAATATATTCCTAAAATGATATTCCTTGTAGAATTTTTTATAACGAAAAAGGTCTGTTCACACAGTAAACTGCTGATAGGTATTAATAGTTTTTTTGGAGGACTATAATTATAAATTGTTAAGATGTTCACTGTTGACTTAATACAGAGATATTCCACAAAGCTAGATAGTCATTTCTTAGGAAAATGTTATTTAGATTAATCATTTTTCTATTTATATGTTAGTGATTTGGAGCAACGTCTGGTATGAAAACTGGACTTAATTAACAAAACCATCAACAATTAAACTATTAGATGAAGTTCGGTCTTCCTAGAAACATGGTCAATTTCACATTTTGATTTTTGGAAAAAGACTTTGTTACTGTACTGAACAATTGTGGTTTAATTTTGGCATAACTGTTAAATAAAGTAGGTATTTCATTTCTACCTACTAAGAAGTAGGAAGTAGGGCTTCCCAGGTGGCAGAGTGGTAAAGAATCTGCCTGTCAATGCAAGACATGCAGGAGACAAGGGTTCGATCCCTGGGTTGGGAAGAGGAGGAATTGGCAACCCACTCCAGTACTCTTGCCTGCAAAATACAGTCCCATGGAGAGTGTATTTTTACTTTGATGTCTTTGACTCCTTAGTTAAGAAAAATGTAAGAGCTACCAGGTGGTGAACAATGCCTGGAATATAGCAGCCCATAGATGCACGTTGAGTAAGTGAATGGATAACTGCATTTGTGCAAGGGTAACCCTGAAGCATTAAAAGATGCTTACTCCTTGGAAGGAAAGTTATGACCAACCTAGACAGCATATTAAAAAGCAGGGACGTTACTTTGCCAACAAAGGTCCGTCTAGTCAAGGCTATTGTTTTTCCAGTGGTCATGTATGGATGTGAGAGTTGGACTATAAAGAAAGCTGAGTGCTGAAGAATTGATGCTTTTGAACTGTGGTGTTGAAGAAGACTCTTGAGAGTCCCTTGGACTGCAAGGAAATCCAGCCAGTCCATCCTAAAGGAGATCAGTCCTGGGTGTTCATTGGAAGGACTGATGTTGAGGCTGAAACTCTAATACTTTGGACACCTTATGTGAACAAAGAACTGACTCATTGGAAAAGACCCTGATGCTGGGAAAGATTGAGGGCAGGAGGAGAAGGGGACAATAGAGGATGAGATGGTTGGATGGCATCATCGACTCGATGGACATGGGTTTGGGTGGACTCCAGGAGTTGGTGATGGACAAGGAGGCCTGGCGTGCTGCAGTTCATGGGGTTGCAAAGAGTCAGACATGACTGAGCAACTGAACTAAACTGAACCCTAAAGCAGTTTGGCAAACTTTCTATCATTCATTCATTTGAAAGCATTAACTGAGCAGTTACTATGTTAAAGTCCTGGGAAGATGGGTGTCAGAAATCGCTATTCAGAAGGAGCATGTGGTGTAGTGTGGATCTAATGAGGTCAGATCTCTTAATAAAAGTTTAGGAAGAAAAAAATATGGAAAGATTTGTACAGAGATCTATGGGTACCCTGAGACAAATAGGGTCACCAGCTTGTCTAGTTTGCCCCAAACCTTCTTGTTTTTGGCACTGGAAGTACAGAAACCTCTTCAGCCCCAGACAAATGGAGGTGGTAGGTCATCTTAGAAAAGGCATCTAACCCAGCTAAGGCTTTCTTGAGGAGGTGGTTCTGGACTTCTGGGCTGAATCTTCAAATCAAGAGGGGACAAATATGGGAAGGGTGTGTTGTATGTGGAAGGTCTGAGTGAGGCTCAGGGGCAGATCCAGGCAGAGGAGGCTGCTGGAGTAGAAAAGTAGCGCAGTGTATGTAAGGAAGGAGGAGGCAGTTTTCTCAAGTACTACTTGGTGTAGATGGAGCTGGGGAAAGACAACCAAGGCCTGATGACAGAGGGTGGAGGAGCTGGGGTGAGGGTGTGGTTTGCTAGGGCTGCTGGGACAAAAATCACCAAACAGTGGGCGGCTTTGGTTGTTGTTGTTCAGTCGCTCAGTCGTGTCCGACTCTTTGCAACCCCATGGACTGCAGCACGCCAGGTTCCCTGTCCATCACCAACTCCCAGACTTCACTCAGACTCACGTCCATTGAGTCAGTGATGCCATCCAGCCATCTCATCCTCTGTTGTCCATTTCTCCTCCTGCCTTCAATCTTTCCCAGCAGCAGGGTCTTGTCCAGTGAGTTAGCTCTTCACATCAGGTGGCCAAAGCATGGGTGGCTTAAACAACAGAAATGTATTGTTTCACGGTTCTGGGGAACAGAAGTCCTAGCTCTAGGTGTCAGCAGGGTAGGCTCCTTCTGAGGCTGTGAGAGGGAACCCGCTCCCTCCCTCTCCCCTACTCTGGAGTTGCTGGCAGTCTTTGAGTCCTTGGTTTGTAGAAGCATCACTCTGGCCCCTACCTTCATTTTCGTGTGGTATTCTCCATGGTGTGTGTATGTGTTCAGAAGTCCCCTTTTTAAAAAAGGATACCAGTCATAAAGGATTTAAAGTGAAAGTGTTAGTTGCTCAGTCACGTCTGACTCTTGCGACCCCATGGAATGTAGCCTGCCAGGCTCCTCTGTGCATGGAATTCTCCAGGCAAGAATATTGGAGCGGGTTGTCATTCCCTCATCCAGGAGATCTTCCCAACCCAGGGATTGAACCTGGGTCTCCCCCATTGCAGGCAAATTCTTTACCTTCTGAGCCACCACGGAATGGGTTTGGGCCACCCTAATAGCATTATCTCATTATAACTAATTATATCTGCAATGACCCTATTTCCAAAGAAATTTATATTTTAAGCTACTAGGGATTAGGACATTAACATATGAGTTTCTGGAGAATGCAACTCAACTTGCTACAGTGGGGATGGATGTAGAAGGTTAAACAGAGACCTTAAGAAGCCTGGGAATTCCCTCAGCCCAGGGAATCTGCTGTCAGTATTGGTTCATGATGGCAGAGGCCCCAACAGGGCAGGGATAGATCACATTTCAGTTCAACAGATACACACTATGGGAGAACAGCTGAGCACTGGGGGCGGGGCCCGATGCCACCCGCTTCCCTGGCTGTGGGTCTGAGAGGGGGCTGACCGCTCCCCACGTGGACAGTGAGGGAGGCAAGGGGAAAGGGCCACCTCTTCCCATTAGCAAATACTGGACCTGCTGAGATCTCTTTTCAGTTTGGAGTAAATTGAAAAAAACAGAACATACAAACATTACTCCAGGTCCAGAGAAAAGATGTGCCATTCTGAGGAATGTCTTCTAATGAAGCTTTCCAAAAACTGTTTACCAAGGTAACCGAAAGAAAACAATTTGGCAATTGGGATGCAGAAGTATGTGGTCTCTCTGAAACAGCAGCTGAAAGCTGTGATTAGGTGACAGTGACCTAAATAAATACCTAGAGGGAATGGGAAGGGGTAAAAAGAAAGCAAACAGGAACTTGCCTGGAGGGACAGTGGTTAAGACTCCAGGCAGGGATTGCGGGTTCCGTCCCTGGTCAGGGAACTAAGATCCCACATGCGAACCTGGCATGCTCAAAATATAAAAATAAGAAAGGAAGCAAACATGACGTAGGGTCAAAAGCTCTATTGCACACTATTCAGCATAGAATGGACACCGTAGAAAATAGCATATATATTCTCCTAGAACATGAAAGTTACAGACAGAAAGATGGGGGAAATGGAAGAGAAAATGAAAGGCAAAGGGCAAAAAACCAGATTCCTTATGTGATCATGGGTATTTATGAAAAAAGGTCAGGCTCTTTGGAAAAGAAGACAGTTGAATTAAATATTCTTGATCAAGAAAATACATAACTGTAAATACATTTTGGCTTTGTTTTCATATATTATGATGGTACATTTAATTTTCAGGAAGTTGAAATCATTTTATACATGTGTGTTATTTCTTTCCTGTCCCCTTAACATTATATATGAGCATTTTGCATGTCATTAGATAAATTACACAAGGAATTTTTGATGGTCGTATTTTATTTCATATGACTATACTTTCCTGCGGTAATTTAAGTATCCCATAATTTTAGTTTGAGATTTTGCTTTCTACCAGTAACGCTGCACTGTATATTTTTGCTTACCATTTTTTCCCTATAGCACACATTATTTCAGGGGGATCATTTCCTAGAAGTTGAATGACTAGGTCAAAGGACATGTAAACTAAAGATTCCCAGACTTTAAGATTCCACAGACCAAGACATTTAAAAAAATAAAGGACCAAAATAGAGTTGTCTACATTTTTTTTATTTGTCAAGTAAGCACATTAAGGAAAAAAGCCTATGATATAGCATGATTACTCATAACAAAGAATATATTTTACACTGAAAATTTGAGAGGATATAATCTCACAATAAAGGATTAGCTTTAAGCTGAATAATTTAGTTCTTTGCCAAACTCAGCATGTCGTCTTTATCATTTTTATTTTTACTCTATACTGGTGACAGTTTGGTCATCAGTGGATGGTGACCCATCAGTGGGTGCTTTTGAGTAAATCACTCTGCGTCTGCCACGTGGCAATGTATTATTTGCTACTCTGAATATATAACTTTCCTCAAATTTTTTGTTACATATTCTGTAGATAGATGGATTCAAGCTGAATAAGTCAATTTGTTATTCATAATCCTGAAGTTATAAATCACTTTGATGGTAATTCCTAACGCAGATTGGACCTTTCTGCTTGGCAGAAAGGATCCCTTTAAATGAAGTGTGTGGGGGAGGTTAGTGAACTGGAGCCAAGGTTAAAGGAACCTGGAATCAAATTCTACTTCTGCCATTTTTCTGTGGTGTGGCAAACCTGAGTTTCCTTGACTCAAAAATGGGGCTGGTACTGCTACCTAATTCAAGAGACGGTTGTATTTTTAAAAAATAAACAAAATCACTTACTGCAGTGCCTGGCATATTCTAAGTACTTCAGTAAATTGTACCTAGTCTGTCTACAAATTTCTACTTGTTTTCAAATGCTATAAATCAAAGGCAAACATTTTCCCTGTAGGGATAGATGGTAAACATTTCAGGTTCTGTGGGCCCTGTGGCCTCTGTCACAACCAGTCAGCTTGACCACTGCAGCATGATATAACCACAGTCAGCAGGAAACCAATGTGTGAAACTGTGTTCCAATAAAACTTTATTTATAAACACTGAAATTTAAATTTCATACAATTTTTGTATGCTATGAAATCTTCTTCTTCTGGCTCCCCCCCACCCCATCCACTGAAACATATAAAAACTAGTCTTAGTTCAGGGGCCATACAAAACACTTGTATGGATTTGGAACTCATGGTTTGCCAGTCCCCGCTATAAACCATAAGGATATGTTAGAAAAATTGTAGCCAGTAGTTCTTTTGTGAATAACACATTTTCTTGTCAAATAAGACTAAAGATTAAAAATAGGCAGTTTGAAAGGAAGGTTTTAAAAACACTGCCTCGAATGTATGGCAAGAAGAATTGTGGGATTGTTGGAGGTCTAGAATTTCTGAGGCTCCCTTCTTAACCCATGGAATAGTGGACTGAGGCCCAGCAGGCTATGTGATGTCCTCCAGGTCACACTACAAGCTTGAGGACTGTTCCAGAGTCCTGGCTTGGTGTCCTTTCCACGGCACCGAGTATCATGATTTTATAATGTGTACTTCATTGTGAGCTAGACACTGAGATTTTTATTCTTCAATGAAAAGCTTCTTTAAAACTTTGTTCCCCTGAGAAGAAAAGATAAACAATAATTTCACGTGGTAATTTTCCAAATTTCTGTACCATATCTGCATATCCAAACACAGCTGTATGAAGGCAGAAATTGGCTTCAGGAGAAGAAGCCCGTTTACTCTGGTTTTTGAAGGCAACGCATGGTATTTGTACGATGAAGTGTAACACATGGTCCCCACCCCAACTACACAACCAAAACAAACTAAACTAAAAAAACAAAAAAAATAGTTGTTAAGAGTGTTCCCCACTGACTCTCTGTCTGAATGGTAAGAAAGGAGAGAGAGACAGATTTCACATTCTCAAACAAAAAAATAAATATATTTACTATTGGCTAATGAATTCCCTCTCCTCACAATACAAAATTTTAACTGAATGACATTTTGAACAGCCTTTTAAGGTCTATGAATCTGTGATTAAATTTTATTTATATTTGATAAAACTTTCTTTGATTACATTTTATTTATGCTTGATAAAATTTTATATATTTGATTACATGTTATTTATATTATTCCAGAGGCTTCAAAACTATCCTTGCACCTGTACCAAAACACTGAAATAGCGTTGCTGCTGCTGCTGCTAAGTCGCTTCAGTCGTGTCCGACTCTGTGCGACCCCATAGATGGCAGCCCACCAGGCTCCCCCGTCCCTGGGATTCTCCAGGCAAGAACACTGGAGTGGGGTGCCATTTCCTTCTCCAATGCATGAAAGTGAAAAGTGAAAGTGAAGTCACTCAGTCGTGTCCGACTCCTAGCGACCCCATGGACTGCAGCCCACCAGGCTTCTCCAACCATGGGATTCTCCAGGCAAGAGTACATTAGAGATGCCATTTTTCTCTGTACTTTCTAGTTTTTATGTAGCATATAGGTTTCTATGTATGTAACTCTGTAACCATGTCTAAAAAGTAAGAAAATGAAGAACAATGTATGCTGTTGTATGCAAGCATTAAACATTTTCTTCTTAATTCTTAAAAAAAAAAATGGTTCTTAGAGATTATGGAACTTGGCTGAACTGTGTTGTTCAGTATAGTACTCACTTTTACATTGAAGCGTGACTGGTCCGAATTGAGTCATGCTTTGAGTATACATGGGCTTCTCTCCCTGGCGGCGCTAGTTGTAAAGAACCCATCTGCCAATGCAGGCGATGTAAGAGACGCAGGCAGGTTCAATCCCTGGGTCAGCAAGATCCCCTGGAAGAGGGTATGGCAACCTACTCCAGTACTCTTGCCTAGAGAATCCCATGGACAGAGGAGCCTGGTGGGCTACAGTCCATAGGATTGCAAAGAGTCAGACACGACTGAAGCGACTTAGTCCGCATGTATGCACGCAGGTGAGTGTACATACACCCTGGATTTCAAAGTCTTGGGAGGAAAAACAGAATGTGCAATATCTCATTCGTATTTCTATACTGTTTACATGTTGAAATAACATGTTGCCTATACTGGGCCAAATAAAAGTATTAGTAAATATCACCAGCTTCTTTTTACTTTCTAAATCTAGCTGCTAGAAAATTTTCAGCTGCACTTGGGGTTGCATTCTAGTTCTCTTGGACAGCACTGCAATTGTTGTGAAGCTGTTACGGGATATATCTGAGTGATTCTTAAGGAGAACTCACAGTAGTTGACACTGGAGCTATCTGATGAAAACTTCTTGGGAAGGCGTGGAGGGAGACTCAGCGTTCAGAGCATTCTCTTGTGTGTTTTAAATTTTTCCTACATGCATTTATTACCTATCTAAAAGCTAAATAAATATCAAAATGATAATTCTACTTTACTGCATTAATAAATAAATGAATTACTGTAATTGTTGATCAGAATCTTGAAGGGTTTTGAAGAATTCTTTTCTTTACTGTCCAGAAAAATAACTATCAGTGCATGCTATTTCTTGTTGCTGGTGTGTATTTGTGTGTGTGTGTGTGTGTGTATGTACTTGCATATGTGAATGTGTGTCTACGTATATTTGACAATTTTCTTAAGGACAGAACTAGATATGATTAATTAAGAATCTTAGTCTCCCATGTATTAAAGAAAGTAAGTTTGTTAGAGAGTGGAATAATGTTTTTGTGGGGAAAACTAAAATGTATTCCCTAAATATCCTGTATTAAGAGGAAGACAGAGTTTAAAATCCTGGCTTGGGACCCATCTCCCACAAAGGATGTAACTTAATGACCCTGTGGTCATTTAAAACAACAAATATTTTCTTCCACTGACATAAAAATACAATTGTTTGCTTTTAATATAAATTTCAGTTTTCTTCCTTTTTAAAAAAAATCAATTGCAAGGCAATACTCTGAAATTAAACACTTTATCTGCTAACATTTAACTTTCTTTTATGAGGAATTATTCTATGAATTATAGTCAAAGATCAAATTCTGTCAATTTCACAATTATTGATTTTATTACTAATCATCTGGTTTATCACAGTCTTAAAAAATTAAATTCTAAAAAGCTATTCTCAAGGTTCATTTGTGTTTAGTTAATAGCTTATTTTTATAACACTACAAGATGTGAGCAATTACATAAACCCCATATGCTAAGGCGGAGAAGGCAATGGCATCCCACTCCAGTACTCTTGCCTGGAAAACCCAATGGATGCAGGAGCCTGGTAGGCTGCGGTCCATGGGGTTGATAAGAGTTGGACACGACTGAGCGACTTCACTTTCACTTTTCACTTTCATGCATTGGAGAAGGAAATGGCAACCCACTTCAGTGTTCTTGCCTGGAGAATGCCAGGGACGGCGGAGCCTGGTGGGCTGCCGTCTCTGGGGTCGCACAGAGTCGGACACGACTGAGGTGACTTAGCAGCAGCAGCAGTAGTTTGTGCATACCTACTTTAGTATAGGGCTTCCCTGGTGGCTCAGCTGGTAAAGAATGTGCCTTCCATGTAGGAGACCTAGGTTTGATCCCTGGGTTGGGAAGACGCCCTGGAGAAGGAAATGGCAACCCATTCCAATATTCTTGTCTGGAGAATTCCGTGAACAGAGAGGGGCCTGATGGGCTGCAATCCATGAGGTCACAAAGAGTCAGACACGACTGAGTGACTAACACTTTCACTTTCTTACGTTAAGGAACTAATTACAGCAATATCACCTTTTAGAATTAGGTTCTAAATATCATATCATAGGTGTGATATTGTGGTTTATAATAAGAAAGGCATATTTTGTCTTCACCCATTTCTTTGGCATGGAGCTCCTAAAACCTTTGGAATTTCCTATGTGATTAGAACAAGAAGGGTGAAAAGAACATATTTTGTTGTTCATAAAAAAAAAAAATCTTTCAACCATGCTTGATTTTATGCTGATGAAACTACTTTTGGAAAGCCCTTGGGTCACCTACTGATGTGGGCTGGTTTCTGGGGAAATCAACCTTGTGTTTAAAGGATTGGTGCTTTGAGCCCAATCCCCTCGCCACACTGAAACTTCGAGAAGGGGAGAGGTGCTGGAATCACCAATGGCCATGGATTTAGTCAATCATGCCTATGGAAAGGCGCCTCCATAAAAATCCTAAATTATATAATTTGGAGACTTTCCAGGCTAATGAACACCCATGTGCCAGGAGGGTGAAAGTCACTCAGTCGTGTGCGATCCTTTGCCACCCATGGACTATACACAGTCCATGGAATTCTCCAGGCCAGAATACTGGAGTGGGAAGACTTTACGTAGCCTTTCCCTTCTTCAGGGGATCTTCCCAACCCGGGGATTGAACCCAGGTCTCCTGCTTTGCGTGCAGATTCTTTACCCAGCTGAGCCACAGGGGAAGCCCAAGAATACTAGAGGAGGGGAGCCTATCCCTTCTCCAGCAGATCTTCCAGACCCAAGCATCAAACTGGAGTTTCCTGCATTGCAGGCAGATTCTTTACCAGCTGAGCTATCCACTGGAACAAGAACTCTTGTGTTTGGGATCCTTCTAAACTTTACCCTACGTACCTCTTCATCTTATTCTTTATTCTTATCCTTTAATATCCTTTGTAATAAGCCAGTAATCTACTAAGGAAACTGGTATCTTGAGTTCTGTGAGTCTCTCTAGCAACTTAATTGTGCCTGAGAAGGGGATTATGGGAACTTCTGATTTGTAGCCAGTAGGTAAGAAGTACAGATGATCACCTGGGCTTGAGATTGGCATCTGAAGGGTATGTATGGGATGGTCTCGAAGAACTGAGTTTTTATCCTGTGGAACTTGATCCTATCTCCGGGTATGTAGCATCAGGATTGAGTTGAATGGTAGGACTTTGGGCTCCTGTCCCAGCTTGATGTGTGTGAAACCCATATGTATGGTGTCAGAAGTGAAGTAGGGTGTGGTCTCGGTGTGTGTAAAGAAGACACAGGAGAAGTAAGCTTTTCCTCTACAGCATGAAACTGTTTTTATTTAAAAAATGAAAATAAAAACAACTTTATTTTATATTGAAGTATAGTTCATTAACAATATTGTGTTAGTTTCAGGTGTACAGAAAAGTGATCAAAGTATACATATATCCACTCTTTTTTAGATTCTTTTCCCAAATAGGTCATTGCAGAGAAGGTCTTTGTTGGTTATCTGTTTTAAATATAACAGTGTGAACACGTCAATTCCAAACTCCCCAACTATCCCTCTCCCCTTCTCTTGCCCCTGATAACCATGAGTTTGTTCTGTAAGTCTGTGAATGTGAAAGTGTTCTGATGAGATCAGCTTTGTCTACTAAAATGTCATTTTTATCCAGTTCAACCTAATACTTACCGAAGTATCATCATTTCCCCCTTTTTATCTATTGGAAAATAATGTGTTCTAAAAACATGGACCACTGCTCCCTTATATACTTTCATTTATTTAGCCACACTTCTCAAGCACCTACTTTATAATTCAATATAAACTGATGTTCTCTTTTAACAAATTTGTTCTACCTATAAATGGTTTCCAACTATTAAACAATACAATCTCATACTTTGTGGTCTTTAGAAGATTTACTGTTCCAGTTGTTGAAATATTTCAGCTGTTTAGCAACTCTGCTTCCCACATCCTTAGTATAAAACTTACTTATTGATTTCAAAATATTATTTAAAAAAATAGCCCCAGTGTCTTTTTCAGTTTGAGTTGTCATAATAAAATACCATAGGATAAGCGGCTTAAACAACAGAAATTTATTGCTCATAATTCTGGAGGCTGAAAGTCCAGCATCAAGGTGCCAGCCAATCCAATTCCTGGTAAGGCTTCTTTTCCTGGCTCGTAGGCAGCCAGCTTCTTTCTGTATTTTCACATGATGATGGAGAGGAAAGTGATGGAGAGTGAGCACTCTGGTATCTCTTCTTATAAGGGCACCAATCCCATGGGTAGGGCCCCACCGTCATGACCTCATCTAGCCCGTTTCCTCCCAATGTCCCATCTCCAAATGCCACTGAGTCAGGTGTTAGAGTTTCTCTGTAGGAATTTAGGGAGGATTGCAAACATTCAGTCCATAACACCCACCAAAAACAATGAACCATCTCTTTCATGTCACTAGCCATTGCTTCATAAAGACTTTCAGGAGGAAAGAATCTTTTTCAAAAAACTATTTAATCATACATTCATTTAAAAAATAATTATCAGGTTATAATCTGGCTCTAGTCTAAGTCTCTTGGATCTCCTGTCTTTCCTTCTACTCATTGTGCTCTTAGCTCTAGTTACAGAAGCTTATTTATTCTTCTTCCAGGAGTCCAAGCATTAAAACTTTGTGGTTTTCTTCCTTGTTCCTCTACCCAGCTTGCCTTATATACCAGCTGCCTTCTTGCTCATCTTTTAAGATCTAATTCAAAGAATATCTTTTGTATGAAGCTCTCTCTACTTCCCTGGGCAAAACTAGCCCTCCATGGCTCCCTCTGCATGCAGTTCCAGGGTCTTCTCTACCACTATTTCCATTAGACTATCCACTTTTTCGGGTAAAGTATTTTAGTACAGGGTCTTACACATGGCAGAAGGCAGATGGAATGAAAGCTGCTGGGGACCATGGGCTCTGTCATGTGGATTCAAGCGTCCATCACATAGAAGGTAAAGGTTCCTTAAGTGACTCTTGGGTTGTGGGAGCTGAAGGCTTCTGAACTTTTTAGAAGATCCCATCTTAAGAATTTTTTGCTCTACACAGATTTCAGTGGGGTGAAGCTCTAATGTAATTCCAGCCTATGGGAAGACATAGTAAGAGACTTCTGCTCCAACCTGGGGGTCTGGATACTGACACATAAACAGTTCACTTGTTTGGTTTCTGTAAATTTCTCTACCACTGCCTGCTCCCCTAGTCTTTTCTTTTTTTTTCTGGTCTAACTCCTCCTAGAATTACATCAGTGTTAACACAAATTCATGAACTCTCCTGGGAAAGAATTTTTACTCGGAATACAAGGATATTTTTCCTTCCACTGTTGGCACGTATCTATGACTTTATGAAAGCCAATAGGATCATTGAATTTATTTAATACTATTTTTTCAAATAGTATGAGCCTAACTTGAATGCATGTACTTATTCTATTATGATTAGAAAAGGAACATTCATGTTGACAGAGAAAGGAAGAGTCCATGCTTAACACTGGAAAATCAGCAGATAACAGAAATAAAATATACAAATCTGCCATGGGTAAATATAGATTCATCTGATTGGTGGCAGAAAGAAAAGGAACATTTACTAAACTGCAATACTAATGGTAATTCAGGCTTGCTTTACAATTCAAACTTGAAAAGCTTTGAAGGGTACGTTTTAGGGATAAAAAGATTGTGAGCGCCCTTCTCTTGCATAGAGGAGAAAATCTCATGATTCCTTAATGTTTAGCTTCAGGATTTGCAGGCTACATCAAAATGATAGTTTTTTATGCATTAATGTTTACATAACTGCTATTTTTGCAGACGTTGAAATTATAGAGAGCAGCAATTGTTGAGGGAAAAAAGCAGTATAAATAAATAGAAGCTAGAATTTTCCCCCTTCAGAGGTAGGCTTTTGCTATTCCTAGCCCAGAATACTTGTGCTATTTGTGTGAGATTGTGCTTCAGGCCATGGAGAGACTAGTTTGCCCCAAAAACAAAAACTCCACAAGTAGGAGGATATACAATAGACTAATAAAGCAAATGTTTGACTCTCCACAAGTGGCATAATGAATAATACATTTTTCTTTCTTGGAGTTACACTCACTGACATTAGGTCTCTGTTATTCTAAGGGGAAATAAACAAACAGGAAGAATGAGTAAGCAGAGTAAATTTCACATCACGCGTCTTTGGCTTGGGCACGGTGTATATCCTGTGTTATTTGGTAGCTTGGGATTTTATGTCATGAGGCACGTGTTTTGTGGGCAGAGGGCATGGGTGGGAGGGGCTGGTGAGGAGGCAGGGTGCTCACACATCCTTTTGCTTGGATGAGCCCCAGTTGTCTTTGGGTTAACTGCTCATATCTCCCCTTTCACTTGCAAAAGTGCCCCACTTTACTGGATGGTAAAGTTTATGTTTACTATTAACTAACAATGAACATCAAGGATGGAGGGAAAGTACCCAGTTTATGCCTCCATAACATCTCCCACGTCATTGTAAAGAAAGGCAGTAATAACAATCCTTGACAAGGACAATTGATGCTTACTTGATCTTAAATAGAATGTGAATATTAACCTTTATTAACAGATTTGACTATTTTTATTGGTCTGTCACTTATAAGTCATGATATTGAGCTTGCTACACAAATACAACATCAACAAATCTCTTAGTTGCTGCTTCCTACCCCTTCCCCACACCTCCACAAGTCATTGGATTCCGTCCCTAAATCTTATTTAAATATCTATAGAAATCCTTCAGTCTTCACTGCCAAGAACTATCCTGAAAAGGGCTGTTACTGGAGAAGGAGCCTGGTCTAGTGACGAGCCTAGTTAGAAGAAAGGAAGCAAGGAAGGAATTCATGTGAGTTGGCAAGAGAGAAGTAAAAGATTTTGAGTATGAGATATTTATTCATCCATCTTCACAGCAGCATTATTCATAACAGCCAACCCAAGTGTCTGTTAGCAGATGAATGGATAAAAAATGTGGCATATATGTGTGTGCATATATGTATTAATATGAAATCCATATATATATAACATGTCTGTATGTATATATATTATATATTGTATATAATGGGGCTCCCCTGGTGGTGCAGTGGTAAAGAATCTGCCAGCCAATGCAGCAGACATAGGGTCAATCCCTGGATTGGGAAGATCCCCTGGAGAAGGAAATGGCAACCCACTCCAGTACACTTGCCTGGGAAATGCCATGGATTGAGGAGCCTGGTGGGTTACAGCCCATGGGGTTGCAAAGCATCAGGCATAACTTAGTATCTAAACAACAACAACAACACCCTCATATATAATGGATTACTATTCAGCTTTAGAAGAGAACGAAATACTGATATGTGCTATGATAGGACTGGATGTTGAAAACAGTATCCTAAGTGAAAGAAGCAAGACCCAAAAGGAAAAATATTGTAAGATTCCACTTAGATGCAGTGCCTAGAGTAGACACATTCATCCTAACAGAAAGTAGAATATCAGTTATCTGGAACTGGAGGAGAAGGTAAGGGGCAGTCAGTGTTTGAAGAGTAAAGAGTTTCTGTCTGGGAAGAAACGTTCTGGAGGCTGGTGGAGGTAATGACTGCACTACCTTGGGAATGTGCTTAATGCTGCTGAACAGTACACTTAAAATGGTTAAGATGTAAATTTCACGTTATGTGTATTTTGCCAAAATACCAGTAGTATCAGGATAAGCTGCATTAAGGCAGAAAACAGCATGATCTAATGTTTCTTATTGGGTGTATTAGTTTCCCAGGGCAGTTGTAAGCAAATTTGGTACAAACTTGTAACTTAAAACAACAGAAAGTTATTTTCTCACAGTTCTGGAGGCCAGAAGTCTGAAATCAAGGTGCCAGCAAGGCTGGTTTCTTTTGGAGGTTCTGAAGGAGACTGTTCCTTGGGTCTTTCCAATAGCCAAAAGGTAGAAGGAACTCAAGTGTTTATCAGCAGATGAATGAATAACCAAATGTATGTGTACACACACACTCACGTGTGTGTGTGCATGTGTGTACTGCCCTGTGGCTTGTAGTTACATGATTCCAGTCTCTGCCTCCCCGTTCACGTTGTGCTGGGTCTCTGAGTCTCAAATCTCCCTCTGCCTTTCTAAGAACCCCTGCCATTGGATTTGTTTCATACTAAATCTAGGGTGCCCTTATCTTAATATCCCTAATTTAATTACATCTGCAAAGTCCCTTTTTCCAAGTAAGGCCACATTTGCAGGTTCTGAGTGGACATATCTTTTTTGGGGGGAGGTGCACAATTAGTCACCCAGAGCCAGACATTCTGGTGTGTGAAGTCAAGTGGGCCTTAAGAAGGGCCTTATTAAAGCTAGTGGATGTGATGAAATTCCAGCAGAACTATTCAGATCCCTAAAGGATGATGCCATACAGGTTTTGCATTCACTGGAAGACCCATCTGTGGCCACAGGACTGGAAAAGGTCAACTTTCATCCCAATTCCCAGGAACAGCAGTACCAAAGGATGTGCTAACTATCAGACAATTGCATTCATCTCCCATGCTAGTAAGGTCATGCTTAACATCTTGCATGCTAGGCTTCAGCATTATGCGAATCAAGAACTTCTAGATGTCCAAGATGGGTTTGGTTTAGAAAAGGAAGAGGAACTAGATATCAAATTGCCAACATTTTCTGGATTATAGAGAATGCCAGGGCATTTCAGAGAAGCATCTATCTCTGTCTCATCGACTACACTAAAGCCTATGACTGTGTGGATCATGACAAACTGTGGAAAGCTCTTAGAGAGATAGGAATACCAAACCATCTTACCTATCTTCTGATAAACCTGTATATGGGTCAAGAAGCAACAGTTAGAACCCTGTATGGACAACTTATTTGTTCAGGAACAAGAAAGGAGCTCGAAAGGGCTGTCTGCTCTCACCCTGTTTGTTTAACATGTACACTGAGCGCATCATGAGAAATGCCGGGCTGGATGAGTTACAACCTGGAATCGAGATAGGCAGGAGAAACATCAACAACCTCAGATACATGGGTGATAGCACTCTACTGACAGAAAGTGAACAGAAACTAAAGAACCTCTTGATAAGGGTAGAGGAGGAGAGTGAAAGAGCCAGCTTAAGACTAAATAATAAAAAACTAAGGTCATGGCATCTGCCCCCATTACTGCATGGCAGATAGAAGGGGAAAAGGTGGACGTAGTGACAGATTTCCTCTGCTTGGGCTCTAAAATCACTGCAGATAGTGACTGCAGCCATGAAATTAGAAGACGATTGCTTCTTGGCCAGAAAGTGATGACATTGCTCTGCCAACAAAGGTCCATATAGTCAAGGCTATGGTCTTCCCAGTGGTCAGGTACAGTTGTGAGAGCTGGACCGTAAAGAAGGCAGAATGCCAAAGAATTGATGACTTCAAACTGTGGTGCTGGAAAAAACTCCTGAAAGTTCCTTGGACAGCAAGATCAAACCAGTCAATCTTAAGGGAGATCAACCCTGAATATTCACTGGAAGGACTGATGCTGAAGCTGAAGCTCCAGTATTTTGGTCATCTGATATGAACAGAAGACTCATTGTAAAAGTCCCTGATGCTGGGAAAGATTGAGGGCTGAAGGAGAAGAGGGCATCATAGGATGAGATGGCTGGACGGCATCATAGATGCAATGAACTTGGGAAAACTCCGGGAGATGGTGATGGACAAGGAGGCCTGGTGTGCTGCAGTCCATGGGATTGCAAAGAGCTGGACATGACTGGGCGACTGAACAGCAACAACAGTTTGACTCAGTGTGTGTGGGTGCTCATGTCTGACTCTTTGGGATCCTATGAACTGTAGTCCACCAGTATCTTCTGTCCATGGAATTCTCCAGGCAAGAATACTGGAGTGGTTTGCCATTTCCTTCTCTAGGGGGTCTTCTTGACCCAGGGATCAAACCTGAGTCTCTTGCATCTCCTGCATTCACAGGCAGATTCTTTACCACTGTGCCACCAGGGAAACCCAATTTGACTCAGTACATTTGGAAAAAAGCTGGCTTCACTCATAGAAGCAAAGTGTGCATGTTATCGGTGAGTTGCCCTCCTTTTCAGTAGGCTACAGAAACTTCTTCCTTCTCCCTGCTCGTGTACTGCACCCCACTTCACCACCCTCCCCTAGGAATCTACCCCACCTGTTCTGCCAGAAGCCTAAGCTCATTACCTGCACAAATGAATTTGAAATCCATCTTAAATGTCTTCTTTCCATTTTGTGAGATAGAGCAAGCAGGCTGACATCACAAGAGTGGAGGAAGGTTCCCTTTTACCCCATCCATCCCTAAATTTTCAAGTAATGGGGTCTCCTTTAGGTAATGCACTGACTCCAAGGGTGATTACACTGTGGGAACAGCACGTGTGACAGTCCGTGGAGCCTTGACACTGTCCCCACGTCATGCTCTGCCAGCGCCATCCCCCTGCCAAGGCCGTATGTCTGCCTGCCTCTCCCCGTCTATGTCTTTTCCTTGGCCAAACAAACTTCTTACACGTCTCTTTGATCATTTTCCATTTCCACGCCAGAAATAAACCTTGTTATCCTCTGTGTCTGGAACATCCTCCCACTTTCCAAACCATATTGCTTTTCATTTCTGCATTGATTTCAAAATCTTCCTCCTTCAGGTGGGTTTAAATGTGATGTCATGACACCACAACCCTTATTCTTCATTAAGATGGTGGTTTTTAAAAGCACATTGTTTTATTTTGAAAACACCCAAGAGACAAACCATTGACTGCAACCTGTACCTTGGACCAGGCACATGAAATTAGATTACAAAGCCTAATTACGGGCAAACAAAAAACATCTCCAGAAATTCCTGGGTCTTTTTTTTTTTTTTTTTTTTTAATCGGAATGGCTTTGGGTAAGCCAACCTATCTGGCAGGCAATGATTTGTAGTAAAAGTATTTGAAGGACCTGTGTAAGATCTCTCCCAGGTGAATGAAGTAAGAAAAATATAGGATGGATTGCCCCAGCATTCGCAGAAAGATAGGAGGCACATTAATATTATTTTTTCTTTTAGCTTCAAGAATCTCATATTTCATTTGAATTATTTAAAAAAAAAGTTTGGTTCACCGGGTGGTTTGATTAAGTAAGTGTTCTCTACTTAAATAGTGAAAATAAATATCAAGAGAATAATCACACATGCCAAGTGTGTTCAGTGAAGCAATATGTGTAGGCAGCATTGGAAACAGTGACACAGTGATTATCTGTGCATAACTTGGTCATAATATCATCACTGTCTAGACTACTAGACAATTAACATCCAGACATACTATAGCTCAGATTGAGGAAGGTCATTAAAAAAAAATGAAAGATAGAATTGGCCTCTTTGGGAAAGAAACATCTAGCTCATATTTTTCTAGAGAGGCATTCATTGGAATTTAACTTTGGACTAAGATGCTTTTAGTTCCAGCTTCCTTTTATGAATCTCTGATTGACCCCCGTTTTCACAACTGTCAATAATGACAATTGTATCTGTCAATCAGCTGGTTTAATAATTTTATATGTATTTAGTGCAAACACATTTGTTTGAGGTGATAATTAACTCCAGTTTGCACCTCTTCATGCTTCTCCATCTATTTTGATTTAAAGGGAAGATTTCAGACTTTAAGGAATTATTGGTGTTGTAATGGAAGTTCTGATGCAGAAGACAGCACGACCCCAACATCCTCAGCACAATCTAACAGGGATCTCAAAATGGGTTAAAGATCTAAACGTAAGACCAGAAACTATAAAACTCCTAGAGGAGAACATAGGCAAAATACTCTCTGACATACATCACAGCAGGATCCTCTATGACCCACCTCCCAGAATATTGGAAATAAAAGCAAAAATAAACAAATGGGACCTGATTAAAAGTAAAAGCTTCTGCACAACAAAGGAAACTATAAGCAAGGTGAAAAGACAGCCTTCAGAATGGGAGAAAATAATAGCAAATGAAGCAACTGACAAACAACTAATCTCAAAAATATACAAGCAACTCCTGCAGCTCAATTCCAGAAAAATAAATGACCCAATCAAAATATGGGCCAAAGAACTAAATAGACATTTCTCCAAAGAAGACATACAGATGGCTAACAAACACATGAAAAGATACTCAACATCACTCATTATCAGAGAAATGCAAATCAAAACCACTATGAGGTACCATTTCATGCCAGTCAGAATGGCTGCGATCCAAAAGTCTACAAGCAATAAATGCTGGAGAGGGTATGGAGAAAAGGGAACCCTCTTACACTGTTGGTGGGAATGCAAACTAGTACAGCCACTATGGAGAACAGCGTGGAGATTCCTTAAAAAACTGGAAATAGAACTGCCTTATGACCCAGAAATCCCACTGCTGGGCATACACACCGAGGAAACCAGAATTGAAAGAGACACGTGTACCCCAATGTTCATCGCAGCACTGTTCATGATAGCCAGGACATGGAAGCAACCTAGATGTCCATCAGCAGATGAATGGATAAGAAAGCTGTGGTACATATACACAATGGAGTATTACTCAGCCATTAAAAAGAATACATTTGAATCAGTTCTAATGAGGTGGATGAAACTGGAGCCTATTATACAGAGTGAAGTAGGCCAGAAAGAAAAACACCAATACAGTATACTAACGCATATATATGGAATTTAGAAAGATGGTATCAATAACCCTGTATATGAGACAGCAAAAGAGACACTGATGTATAGAACAGCCTTTTGGACTCTGTGGGAGAGGGAGAGGGTGGGATGATTTGGGAGAATGACATTGAAACATGTATAATATTATATATGAAATGAGTCGCCAGTCCAGGTTCGATGCATGATACTGGATGCTTGGGGCTGGTGCACTGGGATGACCCAGAGGGATGGTATGGGGAGGGAGGAGGGTTCAGGATGGGGAACACATGTATACCTGTGGCAGATTCATGTTGATATATGGCAAAACCAATACAATATTGTAAATTTAAAGAATAAAAAAAAGAAAAAAAAGAAAACAATGCATGTCTTCACATGATCGTATGCCTTTCTATCTAAGGGAAATTTATGTCATCAGTTCAAAGAATGCCAGAGGCTGCTGTGTGCTCACAAATTCCCAATTCTTTGTTCTTCTGCTGTAATAGCTAGACTACATTTCCCAATCTCCTTTGTTATTGGGTGGTGTCACATGTTTGAGTTCTGGCCGATGAAATGTGAGCAGAATTAAAAGCATGGTGCTTCTAAATTTGGCCCTTAAGACCCACCATCTAATTCTCCATGCTCTCTCTTTCCCCTTGTCTACTGTCTGTTGGGAATAAGAGCTATAAAGCCCTAGGTAAGGGCAGATTCAGAAAAAATGAAGCCTCAGTAGCAAGTCAACACTGGAAGGAGGCCATGCCACCTGGAAGTCTTGCATTTATTCATGGCCCAAGTGAGAAATAGAATTTGTTTTAAGTCATTAAGAATTTTGGTTATAGCAATTTGTTAAAGCAGTTTTGGTTTGTTATAGAATTTTGTTTGTTATAGCAGATAGCCCACACTGAACAATGCATTTAGCTGTCACAACAGCTATTTATTGTGTGCTAAAATCTAAAATAACTCTCAGATGTACCTAAGGCAGCTGAAGCATATTTTTCAGATGTTTAAGGAACTGCATCCAGTGTGGTCACTCTCTACATGGATGCATCCCATGTAATTAACATGTTCCCAGAAGACTGTCTATTGGTTTTCAGTACCCAAACATCATAGAACATATCTTTCAATATAACATTGATACTTATGTCCCAAAAGGGCAATACAACACCCAGTCTACTAATGAGAAAAGATCAGACAAAGTCAGATGGAGGGACAGCCTACAAAACACCTGACAAATACTCCCCCAAATTGTCAAGTTCATCAAAAACAAGGAGAGTCTGAGAAGCTTTCAAGATCAGGGGAGCCTAAAGAAACATCATGGCTCCATGTATTGTGATATCCCGATGGTATCCTAGGACAGAAAAGGACATCAGGAAAACATTGTGTGCTTACTTGGTAAGTCAGGTCTGACTCTTTGCAACCCCATTGCCTGTAGCCTGCCAGGCTCCTCTATCTACGGGCTTTCCCAGGCGAGAACTGGAGTGGGTTGCCATTTCCTTCTCTAGGGGATCTTCCCAACCCAGGGATGGCACTTATGTGTCCTGCATTGGTAGGTGGATTCTTTATCACTGAGCCACCTGGGAAGCCTCGGAAAACACTAGAGAAGTCTAAGTACAATATCAACTTTAATTTATAATAATGTTTCAGTATTGGTTCATTAGTTGTGATGAATGTGTGTAGCGATGTAGGATGTTAACAATATGTTACATTGTTAACTAGAAACAGTATGGGGTAACAGAAACTCTGTTTCAGCATTCCCATCTTTGTACAAGGGCTTCCCTTGTGGCTTAGCTGGTAAAGAATCTGCCTGCAATGCGGGAGACCTGGGTTCGATCCCTGGGTTGGGAAGATCCGCTGGAGAAGGGAACGGCTACCCACTCCAGAATTCTGGCCTGGAGAACTCCATGGAGTGTATAGTCCATGGGGTTGCAGAGTTGGACACGACTGAGCGACTTTCACTTTTCTTTTAATTTTTCTGTACATCTAAAACCATCTCAAAATTTAAAAATGCTCTTTTTTTTTTAAGTGCCTACATCAGTTTTCATAGAATGACTTATGGGAAAAATATCTAGTTACAAGTACAGTGGGATGACGTAGGGTGGTGAAAGCGTGGGTCAAGGTCGGGGGCGGGGGAGGGTGTGTGCCTTGGGTGTTGTCAGCTCTGGGAGAGGCCAGCTCCGCACAAACAGCAGCTGCTGTTAACAAGCTTGGCCATGGCTCTGGCAGTCAGAAAGCAGAGTTGTAAGCATTTATCATGTCAGCCTGACATTGAGGAATAAAAGTCGACAGAAGGTGGAAGGGTTTGAGGTTTGGAATGGGAACATGTGGGACTGCCTTGCACCACGAAGGGCCTCTGAAATCCATTCAATCATAACTTCCTTGCATTGTGATTTTACTTTTAATCTGTTCTGTCTCAATTCAGCACTGAAATGATAAATTCCTTCAAGAAAGGACTGAGTGTATTTTACTCATCTTGCCATCTCTCCATCTTCCATAGCCCATAGGCATATGCCACATGAGTGCATGTATACACACACACACACACACTTCCTATACACACACTCACACACACACACATTCACACACACAGTACCTAGCAGGCAGACCCTCATAAACTGTACGACCACGGGTAAGAGACATCACTGTGGAGTAGACGGTGCAAGGCAGAGACCTCCATTTGATGGCTGTCCAGGATTTTGGGCAGGATGCTTTGTGGAAACTCTGGCACAGAACAAAAAATCAGGGAGTGATGCATTTGCTCTGGAATTAATGTTTTCTTAAACATAAGTCAAGTTGAAAGAGTTAATGTTTTATTTTTTGCCCTATGATGGAAACATAACACCAGAGATACAGAAAGCCAGCTTTCAAAGGCAGATGCTGAAATAACAAAGTCGCTTTTAAAATGAGTACTTAAGAAAATGGCCATTTTAAGTGGCATGGCACCAACATGGTTACACCAGTATTTATTTTTCTGGGGAACGTGTGTGTATGTTGTGGGTTGTAAGTGGAACCCTGGCCAATCGTGGCCAGGCATAAAGGAATCATTTAGGGCCCTTCAAAATCATTAGGACTATTAGTCCTGACTTGAAATGAGTGAAATGCACAAATGCCTGCCAAGGGGGGAACAAGTTCTGCTACTTTTCAAAGTCATCAAAGTGAGCTGCTCTGGGAAGAAATATTTCAGAGCAGGAAGCCTGCCTGTACAACTGTCTGTGACATGTACCTAGCCTGCACACCAGGCTGTGACCCCTGCTGGTCTCATTGGCCACCCTCTCAGTGTCCAGTCAGTGTCCTTCCAGAAGCATCGGGGCACCTTGCTTTACCTGCAGGTAGAGGAGGTGTGGGGCTTCCCAAGTGGCGTTAGTGGTAAAGAACCCTCCTGCCAATTCAGCAGACTTAAGAGACTCCCCGTTTGATCCCTGGGTAGGGAAGATTCCCTGGAGGAGAGCATGGCAACCCACTCCTGTATTCTTGCCTGGAGAATCCCATGGATGGAGGAGAGGAGACTGGCAGGCTACAGTCCATGAGGGTGCAGAGTCGGACACGACTAAGCAACTCAACACGCACAAATATACACACAGAGGATGTGAGCCTGCTCGCAGCAATCCCTCCTAAAGAGGTCGGCACTGGATCCCAAGCAACTTCCCCTGCAGGAAGAATCAAGACCTCACCCCTCCAGTTTCCTGAAGCTCTGCCCTGTTCACTCACAGCACAAGGAAGACTGTTTATTTCACTGATCATTAAATTGAGGTGTCACCCGATACCTGCTTCACTAAAACCTTTCAGAACAAGCCGACTGAATGTGGTTTGGAAGAGAACATTTGGATAGATGAAACGAGCTGAGGTTTTTTTTTTTTGTTTTTTTTTTTTCTTAATCTGATAAATGTAGATGCCTCCATCATCCCAACTATATATATTATGCACTGGGGCAAGGACCTTCACCTTTCCAGGTCCTAGAGATTATACTTTTTAAGCAGAGGGACTGGCTTTGGCCAGAGGCCTTCAGACTGTGACTGGTGCAGTCAGTTTCATGGGTTGCAACCAGAGTTGAAACATGGAACAGAAGAGAGTAAAGTGAGTTTTTGTTGTTTTTTTTGGGGGGGTGGCGGGGCAGGTGGTAAGTCCATAAAAACACACATATTTAGGCATATACCCACTGTGTTATAACATATATTCTGAATTCTGAAATCCACTGGCAGAACTGGTGCTCTAGGTGGGTGAACCTAGAGCCTATTATATGGAGTGAAGTAAGTCAGAAAGAGAAAAACAAATATCGTATACTACTGCACATATATGAAATCTAGAAAGACAGTACTGATGAACCCATTTGCAAGGCAGTGGTGGAGACACATAGAAAGCAGACCTATGGACACGGGGCAGGGGGAGGAAGGAGAAGGTAGGATGTATGGACAGAATAACATGGAAACATCCATCTCCATATGTAAAATAGATAGTCAATGGGAATTTGCTGTATGACTCAGGGAACTCAAACCAGGTCTCTATGACAACCCAGAGGGGTGGGATGGGGAGGGAGGTGAGAGAGAGATTCAAGAGGGAGGGATAATAGGTATACTTATGGCTGATTCAGTGACCCCTCTTGACTCCGGTCCTCACTGGGTTCAGCTAAAAGGAAGCCCAGCAAAGCATGGAAGGAAAATAGACTGCTGAAATCAGCCTTCATTTCCTCAGCTTGAATTTCATGGGGTCTCAAGGAGGAAACACTCCTTGCCTATGCCACTCTATCCTCAGTTCAGTTCAGTCGCTCACTTGTGTCCAACTCTTTGTGACCCCATGGACTGCAGCACACCAGGCTTCCTGTCCATCACCAACTCCTGGAGTTTACTCAAACTCACATCCATTGAGTCGGTGATGCCATCCAACTATCTCACCCTCTGTGGTCCCCTTCTCCTCCCACCTTCAATCTTTCCCAGCATCAGGGTCTTTTCAAATGAGTTGGTTCTTTGCATCAGGTGACCAAAGTATTGGAGTTTCAGCTTCAGCATCAGTCCTTCCAATGAACACCCAGGACGATCTCCTTTAAGGATGGACTGGTTGGATCTCCTTGCAGTCCAAGGGACTCTCAAGAGTCTTCTCCAACACCACAGTTCAAAAGCATCAATTCTGCGGTGCTCAGCTTTTTTTATAGTCCAACTCTCACATCCGTACATGACTACTAGAAAAACCATAGCTTTGACTAGACACACCTTAGCTTATTCTAACTGGAGTCTGCCTTCTGTCTCTTCTGGAAGTGGGACAAATATAATGAAGTCGCTTTAAATTATAGTCGTGTATAGGCTTTATCCATAATAGTTTAATATATAAATTGAAGTTTACAGGGAGGAGGTAAGGGATTTTTGCGTTCTGTAAAATACTCACTTGGTGGTAAGCTGGCTACTATATTTTTTAACAAAATGTGGGAGGTAGTTATTATGGTTCTTTGATGTAATCAGTGCAAATGTATTCCAGAGATTAGCTAGAATCCTCTTTTCTTGACTGGGTGTATCCCCAGATAATTGCTAGACAATTTAGAAGAAGGATCATAGAAAACATTATCTAAATGAACACATTTCCGTTGATTATATTCAATTAAAAGGTATTGTTTAATTTGGTTTTCAACCTACATGAACAGTAAATTTTCATTTGAAAGCTCTTATTTGCCCAGCACCGTTCTAGGTGTTTAGAATACATCAGAAAATACAACAAAGATTTCTGCCCTCGTGGAGCTTACATTCTAGCAGAGGGAGACAGAAATTAAACTGTATTTATTATAAGTAAATGCATGCTATTGAAGATGCTTAATGCTATGAAAGCAAGCAGACCAGGGTGAGGAGGGGCATGTTGCAATGTTACATTGAAAGGTCAAGTTGAGTTTCAGTGAGAGGAAACATAACAAAAACCTGAAGGGGAACACAGGTAACTGGTCAAGACATCTGAGAGCACAATATTCGGGCTAGAAGAACCATCCATGCTTCAGGGAGGTTGACTGAGGCCACAGGTTGAACACAGAGGCCAGTGTGATTGGTGCTGAGTGGGTGAAGGGGGGCAGGAGTTAAGAGGGAGATTGCAGTGGAAGGGAGGGACCCTCTTGGAATGCTTGTTGTTGCTTTCTCTGAAATGAAGAACTCTTGAAGGGTCTGGGCAGGAGAGTGACATGAACTGGCTTCAGTGATAAGCACTCTAGCTGATGTGATAAGAATAGACCATGAGAAGGAAAGCTGGAAACTGTGAGATCTGTTAGGAGGCTAGTTGGGGTCATCCCAGAGAGGTGGGTGGGTTCTGGATATTTTCAGAAAGGAGACCCAAGCAGATTGCAGGGAGTTGAAGAGAAGAGTCAAAGATGATGCCAAAATTTTGGGCCTGATTAAATTCAAAAAGTATCATTCATTAAACTCACATCATGGAAAATTATAGCTATGAGAATCAGCTGTAGCACTTTTCTCAAATGATGGAGACAAATCTCATTGTGAGA
The DNA here is from genome assembly GCF_032452875.1 of Bos javanicus. Classification (NCBI taxonomy): domain Eukaryota; kingdom Metazoa; phylum Chordata; class Mammalia; order Artiodactyla; family Bovidae; genus Bos; species Bos javanicus. The sequence continues at coordinate 147,480,227 of NC_083868.1, read as the reverse complement.
TTCAATTTCCAAAGAATTGGCAGTTGACTATGAGCCACTGGACACCTCCAACAGAACACAGCTTATAAAATTCCACACTCGCTTTTTGTCTTCCCGTGTTGATTATTTCACGAGCTTTTTTTGGAGGTTCTCATTTACACTGGTCAAATCCTGCAGAATGACTGTGGAAGGCTTTTGAAGGAGCCAGACTGCAAGTTTGGTGCCAGATTTCAAATCAAGTGTGTTTGTGCAAACGTGTCCTATTAAAATAACATTTTGTAGCTTACTTCCATAGACATGTAGCTGTTGCTCTGCATGCGGGCAATTAACTACTGATGTATGGATGTTTTGTTACAGCTGGTGCTAAAAAAGAGACACATTCAGTGAATTATTTTTCAAGATTTGAGTACTTTATAGTGCTGATTGCTGTGAAAAAAAAGGGGGCGGGGGAGGACGAAAATGAGAATGCTGCCATGTACAGTTAGTAGTCCCAGAGCGAGGCTTTTTAATCTAGTCCAGATAACCAAAGCTTGTCTTAAGATGTATGATTTATAGCAAGAAGGGATTATGTAAATCATAGATCTCAGCCACCAGCTTTAAACAGTGAGGGGAAGGAGGCCCATTATGTTAACTGGCTGAGCCAAGAGCATGCAGAGTAGAACCTAGCTGGATGAACGGCTGGCTGGTGTTCTTTTCAGCATCCAGTCTATTTCCCTTCTTTCTGTACTATGAAAGTGGAGATACAGTGGCCTGCATTTCAGGAGTCAATGGAATGTCCAGAAAGCCTGGGTTCTTGGGGCTTTGAGACCCACCAGAAAGAAGAGCCCTGGTCAATTTTGTAATCTAATAAATGGGTATTGTTTAAAGCAGCTAAGCTTGTGGGACTTTGTTGCAGAGCAATAGAAAACTAGTACAGTGCTCCTCAAGGCAAGAGATACGACATCTGAAATGTCGGACCTTCCCAGAGTCAACACAGGGCTTCTAGGTATTGAAATAATAAACTTATCTTGAATGAGTCAGGTGAAAACATCACATCGTTTGATTTTTGCCCCAAAGCATGGACAAATTTAGCCTTCTCTGATGTCACACCTTATCACCAAGCCTCAGTCCAGACAGACAGGAGGTACCAGTGACGGGACCAGAGCTTTTGAGCATCATCTTTTGTCAAGGGCTGTGCTAAACCAGATGGAGCACTTGAGGTGATGAGGTCTTTATAAGCCACCCTGGTCAGCTGCTCGTCAGTACTAGAACTTTAATCAGGTTTCTCATCTAATGAGCGTTCTGCTGGTCTATGTTTTCTTCCTTATGACTTCTTAGCTCTATGAGGTTCAGCAGTTAGGGGACTGTGAGTGTGTGTCTGAGGGTGTGTGTGTGTGTGTGTGTGCGTGTGTGTGTACATTTTCTTTAGGCAGACACATTTCCCTCCTTACTCCTTCGGCTATCGCATTGTGTTTTTCAAAGTTTACACAGCAAAAAGAACTATAGCTTAAGCCATTATTATACTGCTGCTCTATTTCTATATATCATTATTCATTTTTTTTCTTTCTTACAAGTACAGTACATGAAAGCATCAGTATGAACTTTCTCTAATTCCCTCTCATCACTGTAATCCTTTAAAAATTTCCTCTTATTTCTTGCTGTTCCTTACCTGTTTTGTTTACTTTATTAAAATGTTCTTTGAATGTTTTTTGATGGTGAGAAGGAAAAGGAACCAGTTAAAGAGTGGTGAAGCCACCTTGTTCTTATGGAAAATGAAGCAAATGAAGGCAGTACATTTAGAAATTTTTCAGTCTCTTGGGTTGAAATTGCCTGGGTATTACCTATACTGCTTACTCTACCCTTCAGCAAAATAAGTACCTGCCTTTCCCTCAGGCATGCCCCTTAGAACATAATCTCCCTATTCTTCAATTTCTCCACTGGTAAAAAGAGGCAACAATTGTGCCCACATCATAGTAGTATCAGGATTACATATAGTTGTCATGAAGGAGGACAGAATAAAGCCCATCAAATTTTTGACCCTTTGGTCTAAATATTATTTTGAGTTAAAGGCAACTGAGAATCAATGATGGAGAAAGAGTTCTCTGTCTAAAAGCAGAGCATAAATTTCCCGTTGGGAAAGGTATCTCCCCACCAACTCTACTAGGAAGAAAAGAGCAACTCTTATCATTGAAGACAGGGCATCAACACTAAGATGAGTTTGCATAAACAGACTGTCCTTAAATAGCCCTTATCTTCCATTGGTTCCCTCATATATTTCCTAGTTACTTCCCCTAAATTTATCATTTTTGAAGCCCGGACCCTGTTTTCGTGTTTGAAAGGGTACCAGGTCTAACCACGTACTTGAGTTTCACTTCTATTCTATAAATTCTCATACACATAAATATTAATAAAAACTGCGCTCTTTCTCCTGTTAATCCAACTTTTCTTTGTTTAATTCACATACCCCTAAAGAATTATTCTAAAAGGGTGGGGAAAAAGTTTTTATTTCCACTTGATTAAAAAATATCTTACACTCCAAAGAAAACATATAGATGGCTAACAAACACATGAAAAGATGCTCGACATCACTCATTATCAGAGAAATGCAAATCAAAACCACTATGAGGTACCATTTCACGCCAGTCATAATGGCTGCGATCCAAAAGTCTACAAGCAATAAATGCTGGAGAGGGTGTGGAGAAAAGGGAACTCTCTTACACTCTTGGTGGGAATGCAAACTAGTACAGCCACTATAGAGAACAGTGTGGAGATTCCTTAAAAAACTGGAAATAGAACTGCCTTATGACCCAGCAATCCCACTGCTGGGCATACACACTGAGGAAACCAGAATTGAAAGAGACATGTGTACCCCAATGTTCATCGCAGCACTGTTTATAATAGCCAGGACATGGAAGCAACCTAGATGCCCATCAGCAGATGAATGGATAAGAAAGCGGTGGTACATATACACAATGGAGTATTACTCAGCCATTAAAAAGAATACATTTGAATCAGTTCTAATGAGGTGGATGAAACTGGAACCTATTATACATAGTGAAGTAAGCCAGAAAGAAAAACAGCAATATAGTATACTAATGCATATATATGGAATTTAGAAAGATGGTAACAATAACCCTGTGTACGAGACAGCAAAAGAGACACTGATGTATAGATCAATCTTATGGACTCTCTGGGAGAGGGAGAGGGTGGGGAGATTTGGGAGAATGGCAGTGAAACATGTATAATATCATGTATGAAACGAGTCGCCAGTCCAGGTTCAATGCAGGATACTGGATGCTTGGGGCTGGTGCACTGGGACGGCCCAGAGGGAGGGTATGAGGAGGGAGGAGGGAGGAGGGTTCAGGATGGGGAACACAGGTATACCTGTGGTGGATTCATTTCAATATCTGGCAAAACTAATACAATATTGTAAAGTTTAAAAATAAAATAAAATTTAAAAAAATATATCTTACACCAGTGTCTGGCATATGATTAGATAAACTTAGATATTGTCATTATCCTTTTTCTACCTTTATTTCTTCCATGTATTTCATAAAACAATTTATTAAATATCATGAGATATATGCTTCAGAGGAAATGATAGTTATGTTCAAAGGTCTCAGAAAAAAATCATATAACATCCAATTTTTTAAATTAATAGTAGCTATATTTCTTCTCCTTCGCCATGTTATTAGTTAAGTTTGAATCTATGTAAAGTAAGATGTTGTCTGTAAAGCTGAAGTTTTCCCAAGCATATTGACATATTTTTCCCTACAACAACCTTAGTACAGGTAACAGTAAAAATATGTAAATATGAAATACCAAGTCTCATGTATCTATCCCCAGGTTTTTAAGTTGGTTACAGTTGTGTTAGAATATTATATGTTATAGGTATACAAGATGGTGATTTACAATTTCTAAATGTAATATTCTATTTATAATTACTATAAATATTGGCTATATTCCCCACATTGTATAATATATATTTATGACTTTTTTATACATAATAGTTTGTACCCCTTACTTCCCTCCCCTATATGTCCATCCTCCCTTCTCTCTCCCACTGGTAATCCCTAGTTGGTTCTCTTTATCTGTTAAGTCTACATCTTTTTTGCCATATTCACTAATTTGTTGTAACCTTTTTTGAGTTCACATATAAATTGTATCATATGGTATTTGTCTTTCTCTATCTGACTTGTTTCAATTAGTATAATGCCCTCCATGTCCACTCATGTTGTTGCAGATTGCAAGTTTGTGCTTTTTTATGGTTGAGTATTATTGCATTGTGGAGAAGGCAATGGCACCCCACTCCAGTACTCTTGCCTGGAAAATCCCATGGACGGAGGAGCCTCATGGGCTGCAGTCCATGGGGTCGCTCAGAGTCGGACACGACTGAGCAACTTCACTTTCACTTTTCACTTTCATGCATTGGAGAAGGAAATGGCAACCCACTCCAGTGTTCTTGCCTGGAGAATCCCAGGGACAGGGTAGCCTGGTGCACTGCTGTCTATGGGGTCGCACAGAGTCGGACACGACTGAAGTGACTCAGCAGCAATATTGCATTGTATATATGGACAGCGTCTTTATCTATTCATCTGCTGATGGACACCTAGATTGCTTTCATAGCTTGGCTAGTGTAAACAGTGCTCCTATGAACACTGCTTCTGTGAACATGCTCCTGTGATGTGCACGTATCTTTTTGAATCAGTGTTTTGAGGGGTTTTGAATATTTTATTTCTTCCAATTAAAAAAAAATCTATCACTCACACTCTGCCTTCTCCACTTAGCCTCTCTGCTCTGCAATCCCTGCTCCTTGAGGACAGGCTCTCTGGGCTCCAATTCTAAAGGCGCTGATCTGTGTGTGTTTCCTGACACTGATTGTGTGACACTGTGCATCAGTACTGTTTATTCATTCCCTTCCTATTGAAGTATAAGCTTCTTAAGGACAAAGAAAACGTGTGTCTCTCCCACAATAACTCAGAATCTAGCACACAAATATGGAAGAAGGAGGGGACTCTCTCCAGTGTCTTTCTCTGTTTTCCTGCCTTCTCCCCTTCTTTGTAGGAGAGTCCTCCAGATTCCTTACCTGAAATGAATCACGGTGTTGCTTTCTCCATCACTCAGCTTTCAGAATCGAAAATGATGTTTAGTTTAGTTCCTGTTTTTCACAGTATGTCTTATTGTTGGCAACAAGTCTTTTCCTAATATTAAAGGCCTTTCAGAGTTTGAGCCCACACTTAGGTGGTGGTGGTTTAGTTGCTAAGTTTTGTCCGACTCTTGCAGCCTCTTGGACTGTAGCCCACCAGGCTCCTCTGTCCATGGGATTTTCCAGATTACTGGAGTGGGTTGCCATTTCCTTCTCCAGGGGATCTTCCTGATCCATGAATTGAACCCAGGTCTCCTGCATTGAAGGTGGATTCCTGTATTGTAGGCGGATTCTTTACCAACTGAGCTACAAGAGAAGCCCTTTAGATTAGAAAGTTGCTCAGGAGACGGCAACGGCACCCCACTCCAGTACTCTTGCCTGGAAAATCCCATGGACGGAGGAGCCTGGTGGGCTGCAGTCCATGGGGTCACTAAGAGTCGGACACGACTGAGCAATTTCACTTTCACTTTTCATTTTTATGCATTGGAGAAGGAAATGGCAACCCCCTCCAGTGTTCTTGCCTGGAGAATCCCAGGGACAGGGTAGCCTGGTGCGCTGCTGTCTATGGGGTCGCACAGAGTCGACACAACTGAAGCGACTTAGCAGCAGCAGCAGTCATGTCTGACTCTTTGCAACCCCATGGACCATACAGTCCATGGATTTCTCCAGGCCAGATACTGGAGTGGGTAACCTATCCCTTCTCCAGCAGATCTTCCCAACAAAGGAATGGAACCAAGGTCTCCTGCATTGCAGGCAGATTCTTTACCAGCTGAGCCACAAGAGAAGCCTAAGGAAGAGAGATTCTTCTCTTTCACATTATACAGATTCCGTTGCTTTTTCTGCAGTTAGAAACATCTGCTAGACATTCTTCTAAATCATGATAACACTCCATTTGTTTATACTATTTCATTAAATCCTAATCATGAGTCATATTTAAAGCCCATGTTGAGTCATGCTTCCCAATGAGCTCTTGGTAACTAGTTACATGTATCTTCTCCTCTCCCTTTCCTTAAATTTTTCTAAATTGTAATTTTTATATACCATGCAATGTCATATTTAATAAAATAAAAATATTGTATGTTTGTATTTTTTAATATATCTTGAATATTGGGAAAATATTTTAATACTCTAAAGGGCAAAGATAGATTTTATGTGGGTGTATATAGTTTATGTTCTTTTGTTTCTTTTTTGGCTCCTAATCAGAAATAATCACAAGGCCAGATACAAAGTGAGAATTCATAAACATTTTGTCTATTTGAATGTAACAGAAATGTAAAGTCCTCTTAATGAATTTATTAGATGCTCACTTTAAGAAAGAATGGGAACAACACAAAGAAAGAAAATGTCTTTTAGTATTTGGGAGGACAGCAGTTAATAATGGCCTTGCCAAAAATAGTCCTAGTCCCTAGAACATGTAAATGTGACATTAAAAAGAAAAGGGGACTTTACAAATGCGATTAAGCTAATGAATTTGACATAGAGAGATCATTCTCAATTGTCTCTGCAGGTCCTAAATCCAAACATAAGGGTTCTTATAAGAAAAAGGATGTGCTCAGTCTCTCAGTCGAGTCCGACTCTTTGTGACCCCATGGACTGTAGCCCGAGAGGGTCCTCTGTCCATGGGATTCTCCAGACAAAGGATACTGGGGTGGGTTGCCATTTCTTCCTCCAGGGCATCTTCCCCACCCAGGGATTGAACTCATCTCCTGCATTGGCAGGCGGGTTCTTTACCATGGAGCCACCTAGAAATCCCTGAAGAAAGAGGACAGGGGAGATTATACACAGAAAAGGCGAAAGTAGTGTAAAGACAGAGGCAGAGATTGGAGTTATGTGGCCACAAGCCAAGGAGTGCCAGTGGCCACCAGAAGCTCACTCTCCCTTTGGCAGGAGCTAGGTCCTACCTCTCCCTTGGATTTAGCCCAGTGAACCTGCTAAACTTCTGGCCTCCATAGCTGTGAGAAAATACATTTCTGTTGTTTTAAGCCACAGTGTTTTTGGTAATTTGTTACAGCAGACATAGGAAACTAATATAATGCAAAAACTTGAATATCTTCCCTATGTATATTTATACTTTTAATAAGAATGACATTATACCATGCAAATTATTTTTGTCACATGTGTGTAAATATCCTAAATAACTTCCAGGAAAGAATTTCAGTGTCTCCATGGAATTTATTATATGGATGATACCATTTATTCAACCAGTGTCTAGTGGTTGTAGGGCGTCCCCAGTGGCTCAGTTGGTAAAGAACCCTCTTGCTAATGCAGGAGAGGCAAGAGACAAAGGTTTGATCCCTGGGTTAGGAAGATCCCCTGAAGAAGGAAATGCCAACCCACTCCAGTATTCTTGCCTGAGAAATCCCATGGACAGAGGAGCCTGATGGGTTACTGTCCATGAGGTCTCAGGGTCGGACTCAGCGCACACACCACAGGCCACGCCATGTCAGTGGTTGCAGATTAAAAAACCCATTGGCAGTTCTTTGCCATTAAACTTACCTAAAATAATAATCATTTTAATGAAATCTTTGTACACATCCATGACTTTTCTTTAGATAAAAATTCTAAAAATATAATTTCTAGGTTAAGGACACACGCAGTGTAAAATACCTATGGCTGATTCATGTTGAGGTTTGACAGAAAACCAAAAAATTCTGTAAAACAATTATTCGTCAATAAAAAATTTTTTTTAAGTTTTAATATTCATCTGGTATATCCAGGAATTGCTTTTATTGTCTAAATTTCATAACTTAAGCACCCCACCTGCCTGAGAGCTTTCAAACTCCCATCCCCGTCCCCAGCCCATAGTCTTTTCTGTGGTCCCTGTGTGTGCCATCTGTTCCACTCGTCTCTTCTCCATCTGGCTACCACATTGTGCATGCAACTCCATGGCACCACTTGGAGAGGCTCACCCTGTTTCCACCACAGGTGCTCATGATGAGTTGGCAGTCTTATTTCCAGGGTACTGTTTCCAGAAGCTTCCAAAGCTACAGTGCTCGGAGCTCCTGATCCACAGTGGATTCTGTTTTGGAGCTCATTGTGTGGAGGGACAGTCTCCCCCCAAGAGCATTGCATCTGTGAACGTGGAGGCCACCTCCAGTTTTGCCTACATCTATCTTTTTGGTCTGTCCACAGCTAGTCAGCTTTCCTGCAATCTTCTGTGTCTCAAGGTCAAATACAAACCAGACCAGGCCTGTAAACATGAGTGGAACAGGCTGGATGTGAGTACAGAGAGGTGGCAGGGAGCTGGGACCAGTGGCTTTTGGAGAGGTCACCTGCACTTCTCCTCCACCTCCGAAATTGTTGACTTGTGGGAATGAAAGCTTGGCATGGCCAGATTTTCAGTTTTCAAAAGGAGTCTTCAATCTGTATTGCTGTTGTGGTTCAGTTGTTAAGTTGTATCTGACTCTTTTGTGACTCCCTGGATGGTAGCCTGTCAGATGCCTCTGTCCATGGGATTTCCCAGGCAAGAATACTGGAGGGGGTTGCCATTTCCTCTTCCAGGGATCTTCCTGACCTTGGGATCAAACTCACCTCTCCTGCAGACTCTTTACCACTGAGCCAACAGGGAAGCCCCCCTGAAATCTCAATCTGGATGTAAAATACCTATAGTCATAAGTATTGAAAAGTTATGCGACATTTTTTCATACCAAAGGGCAAAACAAAACATACGGGCCACTGAGTCCAGTGCAGTCCCCCCCGGTAGAAGCGCAGTAGCAGGTAAGGAGCCAGGCCCTGCCTGCCACGTGCTCCCCTCCTGCACCCCTAAGTTGCCTCCTCCCAAACACCTCTTTTTTAGCTCTTTGGAACTAAATCTCCAAACATCTCTATTCAGCAGGTCCTTTCTTCACCTTAGTGCTGCACTAAGTCACTTCACTCACGTCTGACTCTGCGACCCCCTGCAGTGTAGCCCGCCAGACTCCTGTGTCCATAGAATACTCCAAGCAAGAATACTGGAGTGGGTTGCAATTTCTTTCTCCAGGGGATCTTCCTGACCCAGGGACCAAACCCGAGTCTCTTAAGTCTCCAGCATTGGCAGGCAGGTTCTTTACCACTAGCGCCACCTGGGAAGCTCACCTTTGCATAACCTCAAATTTCTCTGTGGTAATTTGAAGGGACTTTTCCATGTCCACAGTTCCCCAAATCAGGAACCATCTGCCTTGAAACTCAAATTTGAGGCATGGGTACATGTTAAATAAGAGAAGTTCTAAAGCTTTTCTAGCTTCTACCTTCTAAGGCTCCAGAGCCATTGGCAAGAAGTACCATACAGTCGGTAAGCCCTGTGCTTCTCCTTCTTCTAAACTCTCCCAGGGAAGACACAGACTCTTCCCATTACAGGCACTCTCCTTGCCCATCGCACACATTTCAGTGTAAGCACCATAAAGTGAGGTCTCTTATTCAGCATTGCACCAGCATGCTTTATTGATGCTCATCATTTTTCCCACCCAACATCCATTATCCTCATCCACAGCGAACTGCATTGTCTTCTGTGGCTTTGCTCATTTTGAGCTCCAAGGAGGCTCACCTGTAATGTAGTTTGGGAAAGCTCTTAGCGGCCTCAAGTTTGCACATTTCTTCTGTAGCCCCCTTTTTAAAACTTTCACCTTAGGAAAGAACTTTGAGAGTGGTTTAAATGATTTCTTAAAAAAAAAAAAATTTTCCAGGGGGTGAGGAGGGAAATGAGTGTAATAGAACATAAGACTTCCAGAATGCACCTCTCCCTAGCTGACATCCTGAAGTATTTGATAGTTGGAGCCTCAAAATTCCTGAATTGCTTAATTCCCTTTCTTGTCTGGGATATTATCTCCTCCACATGTTCCTTAAACATACTCAAAATGTTTACAGAAAATTTTTTTGAAAGCATCAAAAAAATTGGCTCTATTCTGATTTCAGTGATCTTGAAAATCGAATTTAGTAAGGTGCCTTTGACTTCTCCTCTCTTTTCTTCTCTGCATGCATTTGGCATTCATGTCTTCAGCATGTCCTTAGTCACTTCAGTTGTGTCTGACTCTTTGCGACCCGATCGATTGTATAGCCCAGCAGGCTCCTTGGACCATGAGATTCTCCAGGCAAGAATACTGGAGTGGGTATCTTCCCAACCCAAGGACTGAACCCATATCTCCTGCCTAACAGGCAGATTCTTTACCACTGAGCCACGAGAGAAGCCCTGTCTTCAGTATAGCTTTTTATTATTACACATTGAATCTTTTCTCTCTTCTTGGCTTCTGCTGCTGCCTTGGTTCAGTCCTGGGTGAGTACACCTACGTTCCTACCAGCACCTCTTACTCCATGACAGGTCTTTATCAACTTCAGTCCTACCTTCTCATGGTCACGTTAGCCTAGTTATGTCAGCCCTGATGAGCACCTTTCCTTGGATCCTCATGGCCTTTGGGGTAAAGGCCAACCCAGGCACTCTGTGACGGGGCTCCAGCTCCAGTTTAATCCCCACCTTTTGTTGTGGCTTTGCCTGCAGGAAGACTGTGATGAGAAGCTCTTGATTCACAGACTTCAAGTCTAATTAAGTGTCTGGAAAAGAACCTTCCTTCCTGTCCAATGAAAAAATTCAAGCTGGAGCCAATTAGCTAATTTACCAATCAGGATTGCTGTAAGGATAAGTTGCTGTGGTGAGCTCAGTTTGGGTTGGTCCATCTCAGGACTGTGACCAGAGTCTATCCCCTGGGTGGCAGGAGGGAGGGGAGGCAAATGAGGTACCGCATAGATACTAGGCAGGCACGACAGTCTATAAAGCCTCTATTCTGACCTGAATACTGGGATTGCTAGATCCTGTGGTGGCTCTGTTTTTAGTTTTTTAAGGAACCTCCCCACTCTTCTCCTCAGTGGTTGTACCAATGTACATTTCCACCAGCAGCGTGGGAGGGTTCCCTTTTCTTTACACCCTCCCCAGCATTTATTGTTTGTAGGCTTTTTAATGACGGCCATTCTGACCAGTGCGAGGTTATAATTCATTGTAGTTTTGATTTGCATTTCTATAATGATTAGCGATTTTGAGTGTCCTTTCATGTGCCTCTTGGGCATCTGTGTGTCTTCTTTGGAGAAATGTCTATTTAGATCTTCTACCCACTTTTCTATTTTTATTTTTGATATTGAGCTGCATGAGCTGTTTGTATATTTTGGAGATTAATCCCTTGTTGGTCACTTCATTTGCAAATATTTTCTCCCATTTTGTGGGTTTTATTTTCATTTTGTTTATGGTTTCTTTTGCTGTGCAGAAGCTTTTAAGTTTAATTAGGTCCTGTTTGTTTATTTTTATTTCTATTTTCATCACTCTTGAAGGTGCGTTCAAAAAGATCTTGCTGTTAATTATGTCAGAGAGTGTTCTGTTTATATTTTCCTCTAAGATTTTTATAGTATCCAATCTTACATTTAGGTCTTTAATCCATTTTGAGTTTATTTTTGTGTATGGTGTTAGAAAATGTTCTAATTTCATTCTTTCATGTGTAGATGTCCCGTTTTCCCTGTATTACTTATTGAAGAGACTGTCTTGTCTCCATCGTATATTCTTGCCTCCTTGGTCATAGATTTGTTGACCATAGGTGTTTAGGCTTTCTAGCCTGTTCCATTGATCTATATTTCTGTTTTTGTGCCAGTACCATACTATTTTGATAACTGTAGCTTTGTAGTATAATCTGAAGTCAGAGATTAAATGACTCATAACAGTAAGTCTTCTGTTCAATGTCAAAGATTCAAACCAAGTATATGAGAGTCCTATGGCTGCCTTAACAAAATATCATAAACTTGTTGGCTTAAAACAACAGAAATCGATCCCCTCACAATTGTGGAGTCTACGATTAGGGTGGCCTCTGAAATCAGGGTGTCAACAGGGTTGGTTTCTTCCAAAGCTTCTGAGGGAGAATCCATTCCATGCCTCTCTGTTAGCTTCTGAAACCTGCTGGTACTCTTGGCATTCCCTGGCTTGAGACTGCAAGTCTCCATCTCTGCCTTTGTCTTGATCTTACCCTGTGTCCCTGTCTCTCAAATCTCCCTCTCCTTTCTCTTTGAAGGACAATTATTATGGGACTTAAGGCCCATCCTACTACAAATTGATCTCATCTTAAGATCCTTAATTATATCTGCAAAAACCCTATTTCCAAACAAAATCACATTCACAGGTATGAATGTTAGTCTCTGGACTTCTCTTTTTGGGGAGAGACTATTCAATCCGCTATGGGGAGCAAAATGGTTATATCCCCAGGAAGTCAAGGAAGGTTTTCCCTTATGGCTTATTGCTCCAAAGTCATATATATGACTAAACACACTCTCTAAAAATAAAGCTTTTGAACAAAATGTGTAGATGGAGAAAATGAGCCACAGTTAAACTCCCTTCGTGACAAACCTCTTAGAAAAGCATTAACTCTAATCTTCAGTGAAAAGCATTGTAAAATCAAGATTGAATGGGAGGATGATATGTGAAATGGCTTGGGTTCCCTTTAATGGAGCAAAGTGAGGCAGAATTTACTGTGATTATGATATGCTTTTAGTCACACAAGGAGTCAGAGTCAGAGAATTAAGTGAAACCAACATAACTGTGGCCAACTGTGGTTTTGTCTTTGGGAGACTTTGTGAATTATCAACAAAGAGTTGGAAATGGTCTCTTTTCATTCATGACACCTTCAGAGTTTGCAGGAACCAAACTGTCTCCAGCTTCCCTGGTGGCTCAGAGGGTAAAGAATCTGCCCACAATGTGGGAGACCTGGGTTTGATCCCTGAGTTGGGAAGATTCCCAGAGGAGGGCATGGTAACCCACTCTAGTATTCTTGCCTGGAGAATCCCCATGGACAGAGGAGCCTGGGGGGCTACAGTCCAGGGGGTTGCAAAGAGTCAGACATGACTGAGCAACTAAGCACACAGACTCCCTCCAGTTTTCAGAATAGCTCTTTCCTTTTCCATCACACTTCCAGCTTTACTCTTGTATTGTAGCGCACTGAAGACAGGGTAAAAGATCTTCTGTTGGCAGTGGTGACAAAAATTCTCCATAATTAATTTTATTATAAAAGCAATGACAGCACTCACCAGATCTTTGCATGGCTTCTCTATCCAATCAATCAGGGCTTGGCTCAAAGCTCACCTCCTCACAGAGCCCATTCCTCTTTCTGAAGCATCTTCCCCACCACCCTCCACCCATGTTCAACCACTGCCTGCTAACATCGTGTCTCTGTCCCCTGCTTTATTTTGCTTCGTGGCATTTGTAATGTTTCACTGAAGATGTATTGATTCAGCTGTGGCTTGTTTCCATTCTAGATTACAAGCTCTGAGAAGGCAGAACCTTGCATTACCTTGTATACCCGAGTCCTAGAACAGTACCTGACACATTCGGGGGCTGTCATTTGATATTTGTTGAGTGGATGAAGGAGTGTACACGTGAATCCTTCGCTGAGTGCCATGTGTACTGACTTACGTCCTCCTTGAAGCTGAAATGAGTCAGAATAGTTGTCTGGTGATGAGCACAGGAATTCAGCAAGTAGAGATTCAGTATAAGACACATGTGAGAACACAGGCCCGTATTACCAACACTCTCTGCCAGTTTCCATGTGGGTTCTGGGCCTTTGTTTCCACACCTGTAAAATGGCATGATAATGGCATCTGCTGTTATTATGACAATTAAGTGACACTGTCTTTGATGGGAACAGAGCCTGGTACATTGTAGGCCATCAGTAAATACTGGCTAGTACGGTGGCCCTTGGAGAAGACAATGGCACGCCACTCCAGTACTCTTGCCTGGAAAATCCCATGGATGGAGGAGTCTGGTAGGCTGCAGTCCGTGGGATCGCAAAGAGTCTGAGGGTTGGACACGACTGAGTGACTTCACTTTCACTTTTCACTTTCCTGCATTGGAGAAGGAAACGGCAACCCACTCCAGTGTTCTTGCCTGGAGAATCCCAGGGATGGGGGAACCTGGTGGGCTGCCATCTATGGGGTCGCACAGAGTTGGACACGACTGAAGTGACTTAGCAGCAGCATGGTGGCCATTTCCCAGATGAGGAAACCAGACTTAGCGTGCAGTAACTTCTGTAGGAATACAGAGGTGCTAGGTGGCAGAGACAGAATCTGAACCCAGATCCAGCTTTCTCTAGAGTCTGAGTCAGATCTTATCTGCAGCATTAACTTTGTTGGTTTTTCATCTTTAAGTTGTATCTGAAAATTTTGCAATCCCATGGACTGTACCCTGCCAGGGCATCTTCCCAACCCAGGGATTGAACTCATGTCTCCCGCATTAGCAAGCAAGTTCTTTACCGCTGAGCCACCAGGGAAGCTATGAAGCATTAACTTGGTTGATGCATTTGAGGTAGACTTGTAAGACATAACAAGCACTCCCTGTCAAGGGTGTGCTATAGCAGACTGAAGCATGGGTCATTCAGTGCTACAAATGGCACCACTGCCAGACAATGGTCAGTGTGGGGAAACAGTCCTGGCCAATGTGGGGAAATATAGCACAGCTCTGCAAGACAAAATCTGATGCTTTCGTTTTGACTTCTTAGAGATGGTGATACAACAGGAGCAGACCAACCTATGCCAATTTAGCAATAAGTAATTTTTATCAAACTCGTCTCAAAAGATGAAAGAATAGTTTAGTTCAAGCCATAGTTTTGCATGATAAAAAGCAGAAGTCAACTAGGTGACTGACAGCATGGCCAACCCTACTCAGGCACCCTACTCAGCTACAATTGTTCTAGCCCTAGATTCCCCACTTGCCTTTAGGACCCCTTAAGATAAATGTGTCAGCGGCTCAGTCGTGTCCAGTTCTTTGTGACCTCGTGAACTATATAGTCTGTCAGTCTCCCCTGTCCATGGAATTCTCCAGGCAAGAATACTGGAGTGGGTAGCCATTCCCTTCTCCAGGGGATCTTTCCAGCTCAGGGATGGAACCTGGGTCCCCTGCATGGCAGGCAGATTCTTTACCATCTGAGCTACCAGGGAAGCCTTTAGTACAACACAATGTATCTGCTAAGGCCCTTTGTTGGAGAAGGCAATGGCACCCCACTCCAGTTCTCTTGCCTGGAAAATCCCATGGACGGAGGAGCCTGGTGGGCTGCAGTCCGTGGGATCGCTAAGAGTTGGACACGACTGAGCGACTTCACTTTCACTTTTCACTTTCCTGCATTAGAGAAGGAAATGGCAACCCACTCCAGTGTTCTTGCCTGGAGAATCCCAGGGACGGGGGAGCCTGGTGGGCTGCTATCTATGGGGTCGCACAGAGTCGGACACGACTGAAGCGACTTAGCAGCAGCAGCAGCAGCAGCAAGGCACTTTGTGCACTTCCTTCTTGATCATCTGCTACTTAATCTATGGATCAACTGAGTCCACGTATAATCCAAAATACAGGTATACTGTCCTATCTCTTCAACCTTATCCTATCTTCCTAACTAGGTTGTGTTCCACCAACAATTATTGTAATTTTTATTGGAGCACAAACCAGTTGCAGGTTTTGGAATATGTTTAGACATATGGTAGAAATAAAGGATGATGTTTTAAAAATTTCAGTGGACCATGTACAATGCAATTGTGATTCAAAACTTAAGAGTTCTGAGTTATGTTTTGGTGGCACTGCATTTATTAGGTATCCTGATCATTAAGGCTTAAGGACATCTGGACTATAACCTTCAAGGTCTTGAAATTGAAGCTAAAGTGCTGGATCCTTTTCATCTGTTGCCCTTCCTTTCTTATGTGTGGCTTTTAGAAATAAAATCTATAAAGACAATTGACCAGCTACTTAGCTATAACAGAAAGAGACAAAAATAATTTGCTTACGTATTTATTTACTTTAGCTCATCCTGGCAGTTCTGAAAATACCAAAGTAAAAAATGTACTTTCTTCTCATTGGTGACACAATTAAATAACTGGCTTAATAAAAAGAAGTAATAATAATTTGGATGTATCAGTTTCTCAAGTGCTGTTTTCTGGTATTCTACAGAAACATTCATGGATTTCTACGTTGATTTACTTCTACTTGATTTCTTTCTGTTTTTTAGGGTCTCTAGAGAATATCCACATAGTTTTCTTATGAACTTTGTTCACTATAAAAAGAATCACTCATTTCTTTCTACCCTGGTTGTTGAGAATTAATTATATCCTAAAATACAGTGAAAATCCATGTTAATAATCAGTTCACATTTTCTCCCAACTTACACTTCTCCATACATATCCCATGTCCTGTGTTACAAATATCTTAAATTACTGAAACTTGTACTGTAATTAGAAGAATTTGCTTTTAAAAAATCCAGTAAATTACCTATTATCCCATTAGTATTTTATTAGTATTATGCTGTGCCTTAGAGAATATAATAGGCAAAAGTCCTTATGAAAATTCCTGCTAATCCTATACCTTTAAGCGTATAGAGCCCTCTTCTAGCAAGTACACAGCTGGGGTCTGAGGCATCTAGTGTTAAATGTTTAACATATTTAGAGAGACCTCCCGGGCTGCTGCTGAAACCAATGGTGAGCACTAGGCTGGGAGAATCTCTCCTGTTAGAAAGTCCTTTGATTGTCAGGAATGAGAAAATCATTCAAAATTCTGCTGAATTGACTACTGAATTCTGGATTCTCCTCTTTTGATATATTTTGTTATTGTTGATGGCAAAGTACAGGAAGCTGCTATTTACTAACTTCCATCAATCTCCTTCCTGGGATCTGTAGCATGTTTCCCTTGGTGAGGAAGCTGCTGAATCAGACGAATGTTTTGTGCACTAGACTGTATTAGGAAGAAGGTGTCCAGCTAGAATACTGTTTGGCCAAATATGTGCACACTGTGGCCCAGCTAAGCCAACACATAAAATCGACCATCACGAGCGCCTGCCACCTCTCCACTGAAAGCATTTTAGACTGGGCCACTGATTGCAGCAGACTTTGTCTGCACATGTGGTCAACACCAGCTGTGTCCCTTGGGTGGACCCTGAGGAAGACACCTCAGCCTTCGTATGCTGAGGGTAGGTATACTATGTCTAGTTAAGGAAATGAGGAAACTTTGAAAACACATGGACATTATCCGTTTTAGACAAACAATTAGATAATAGGACCAGAGGACCCAGAAGGCCCTGAACTGCAAAAGTTCTGACTTTCAAAGCCACCAGCCCATTCTGAGACAGATGAGTAAATGCCTCACCAAATTCCAGAAGAACTCAGCTAAACCAGATAAATTTCTTTTATGTGGAAAAAAAGAACACTTCCATCTGAGCAGAAGCGCTATGCTAGCAAGAATAAGAAATACACACGGCTCTTCATCAACACCCTTCATAGCAACAATTTTTGTTTCCTCCTGGGGTTAACCAGATGACCCCAAAGCTCTTTTCCTGCTCCTCACATTTTGGTGTTTCTCCATTCTACCCTAATGTATGAAATATCCACTCAAATCATGTTTATAATACAGTTGTATAATTTAGTACTTTTCTTCCTTCTTCACTTCTTCTTTAACAAGGAAAACAGAGACCTCAACGCTCATAAGCAAATCGCTGTTTTGTTTGGTCTCAAGTCAGATGGGAGGCCTCCAAGGAAAACTCCCTTTTAGCATTTTCCAATTAGAAAGTGCTGCACACTGCACTAAGAAACCATGTTCTTTCCCACTTTCCATTTACTTTTATTGCCATTATTTATCTGAGAGGATCATATTTCAGGAAAGACTCTTTTCCTAACCAAAGGGGAAAATTACATTTCTTCTTCTTAAAAAAAATCCAGCAAACCCAGATCTAGTGGGATGTCTATCATTTCAACCCATGGTATTTTTTAAGGAGTTTTGAATAAGTGGATATTAGGAAGCGTGGTAGCTTATAAAAGCAGCTTGCTGGATAGAGACCTATTGGGAAAGGCTTTTAAAACGTGCATTATTTACCCACTGGAGCTGTCAGGTTCCCGTGTTTACTCAAGGGAAGGCAGATTTTCTTTTCTTTTTTTTTTTAAATCTGGCCAAAGCTTTTCTTAACACAGGCTATTGACCAGAATCAAAGCAGAGAGTGGCTTAAAAAGACACAGGACAGTCTGGCCTCACTGAAACCTAAATAAATTATCAGCTCAAGGTCATGCCACCTATTGGTATCAGAAGCTATTTTGGGGTAGTTTATATTGAATGTGAACTGCTGGAGGTCCAAAATACATCTGGAGGCCAAGATACAAAAACATCTTTGGGATGGGAAGCCACTCCAAGTAGCTCCCTGGATTCCTCAGGTTTCCCTCCAATATTTAAGAAACAGGAGCACATTTTGAATGCCCTATGTCACCAAATTTGATCATCAAGTGTCAGTTGCTCAGTTGTGTCTGACTTTTTGTGATCCCATGGACTGAAGTCCACCAGACTCCTCTGTCCATGGGATTGATCATCAAAGCTATTGGTAATTACTATTTTGTTTAGGTAACTGATTGCTCATATAATTTAAGTGAAACTGAATATGAAATATAATCAATCTGTTCTCTTTTCTTTCTCAGCCTGGCAGAACTTACTGTAGTCTGTGACCTGTTCTTCCATCAGAATGTCCAAAAAATGTTCCAGAGAGCTCACATGCAGCTTTGGACCTGTTCCTCAGTGGATGTACCAGTCAGTTACTAGTGCACAATAAGCCCGGTTAGGCTGTGTAACAAACAGGCCCACAGACTCAGTGACCTAATAACACCATGGTTTATTTCTCAGTCAAGCAAAATCCACCATGGCTTTGGGAAACTCCTCAAGGCAACTGTCCGCCATGTAGCAACCTGACAGACCATATTGTTTCCATCATGAAGTCCAACCGTGTTAGCTCAGGGCCTCTTCCATAGATGCTGCAGTGGATAATTAGAGGGACATAGCACTTATCTTATAACCCATTGGGTAGAACTAATCCACATTGGTCTAGCAACTTGGAAATGGCAGGAAAGGAGAAGTGCCACCTGCCTGGCAGGACAAGAGACCAAGATGAAGATGGAGCCCTAGTAGATGTTAATTATTCATATTTTAGAAAGGAAGTTGTGTGTATGTGTGTGTGTGTGCATGTGTAATTGTGTGAGAGAGAAGGGGACAGAGTTTCGGGGCGATGAATTGAATGAAGAGAGCAGTGTGATGTTGTTAGGTATTCTTCTGGTCTGAAAATGAATTTTAAATGGTCTTACGCAAAGAGTCGGACACGACTGAGCGACTGATCTGATCTGATCTGATCTGATACCAGGGTAATGCGTAAAAGTTGACCATGAAGATGTGTGATTAGTATAACTAGAACATAGAATGTAACCAATTCAGATGTTTATGTTCTTATTGTTTCTGTTCATTGATTGAATAAGAGATGTGCAAAGGAATTTGAAACTAGAACTTTTACAATGAAAAAACAACTTTAGAAGGTGTGTGCATGCTCAGTTATGTCCAACTCTTCGTGACCCCATGGACTGTAGCTTTCCAGGCTCCTCTGTCCATGGAGTTTTCCAGGCAAGAAGAATGGAATGGGTTGCCATTTCCTACTCCAGGGAATCTTCCCAACCCAGGGGTTGAACTCGCATCTCTTGTGTCTCCTATATTGGCAAGCAGATTCTTTACCACTGAGACACCAGGAAAGCTTAAACATAGAGAAAAATATATCCAAGAAGGCTCCCCCATACAATCCTAAAAGTGGCCCCCAACCAAGGACAATTTTTCCCCTAGGGAAACTGGCATTGTCTGGTGACATTTTTTCCTGTCATAACTGGGAGTGGGGGTAAATGGCATCACTGATAAGTCACAGGACAGCTCTACCAACGCAGAATAACCCAGCTCACAATGTCAGTCAAGTTGAGTACCCTTAACCTTAGGTTCAAGGTTGTGAACTTATGTGTCTCATTGAAGGTAAGTTCTTTGTGGTTTAAGTTTTTCCATGACTTAAGGAGAGAACTTATTTTCATCCCTTGTATATTTAAAAATCAATGAATAAGAAATCACAAAAATTGGAATGACCATGGGTTCCACAAAAGCAGAATTCCCATATACCTAAAACATAAACTTTGAGAGGTGCTGGTGATGTCACTTATTCATTAGACAGACTCGTTGGCACCCCCTGAGCACCTGCCATGCTCCAGTCACCTTAGGCCCCAGCTTCGTGGAAATGAGCAAAACAGAGCAACCATACACAGGGATCAAATCCAAAACAAACATACCCACAGATGACCGAATCTTGGTCAGTATTAAGGTACAGGTTCATCCCAAGAGCCATGATCAGTTCATCTAGGTATGAGTGTGTGTCTGTGTGTATTATGTATACACATATCAGATCAGATCAGATCAGATCAGTCGCTCAGTCGTGTCCGACTCTTTGCGACCCCATGAATCGCAGCACACCAGGCCTCCCTGTCCATCACCAACTCCCAGAGTTCACTCAGACTCACGTCCATCGAGTCAGTGATACCATCCAGCCATCTCATCCTCTGTCATCCCCTTCTCCTACTGCCCCCAGTCCCTCCCAGCATCAGAGTCTTTTCCAATGAGTCAACTCTTCACATGAGGTGGCCAAAGTACTGGAGTTTCAGCTTTAGCATTATTCCTTCCAAAGAAATCCCAGGGCTGATCTCCTTCAGAATAGACTGGTTGGATCTCCTTGCAGTCCAAGGGACTCTCAAGAGTCTTCTCCAACACCACAGTTCAAAAGCATCAATTCTTTGGCCCTCAGCCTTCTTCACAGTCCAACTCTCACATTCATACATGACCACAGGAAAAACCATAGCCTTGATTAGATGGACCTTTGTTGGCAAAGCAATGTCTCTGCTTTTGAATATGCTATCTAGGTTGGTCATAACTTTCCTTCCAAGGAGTAAGCCTCTTTTAATTTCATGGCTGCAGTCACCATCTGTAGTGATTTTGGAGCCCAGAAAAATAAAGTCTGACACTGTTTCCACTGTTTCCCCATCTATTTCCCATGAAGTGATGGGACCGGATGCCATGATCTTCGTTTTCTGAATGTTGAGCTTTAAGCCAACTTTTTCACTCTCCACTTTCACTTTCATCAAGAGGCTTTTGAGTTCCTCTTCACTTTCTGCCATAAGGGTGGTGTCATCTGCATATCTGAGGTTATTGATATTTCTCCCAGCAATCTTGAGTCCAGCTTGTGTTTCTTCCAGTCCGGCATTTCTCATGATGTACTCACATAAATGAAAACAAACACACTCTTCCAAATATCCCAACATAGTCATATACCACAAAACACATACTAATATACAGTGGAATTATGGCCTTTTATTTCTTTGTGGCTTTAGGGAGACTTTCTTTTATTCATAGCAGAGAACTCATGGGGTTTATAGGAAGGCTCTGAGCTTGGAGTCACCCAACCAAACCCTTGGTACACTATCACATTACCAAGAGGCACCATGCCAAGAACTGCATGAGATATAAAGCAATACAAGCAGACTAACCAAAGCGTGGAGTATGTGCCACATTTTTGCATTTGTACAATAAATATTGCTTCAATGCCTACTGTGTGCAAATGATAGAGGATAACATTATGAACTAGTAAACGGAAAGGTATACCATTTGTGACCTCAAAGAGATGGCAGGCATGCACTGAGAAAGAAGAAGACAGGGAAGAGAGAGTAGGGGAGGGCGGACTGGTAGGATGAGCTCACTGAGGACTGGCCGGTGAGTGTTCTGACTTGGGACTCTACTGGTGCTTGTTTATTTGTATGCAGTCCACCCTTTGCCTTGACTGTCTTGCTTAGCACAGTACTCCTGACTTCTGGAGCAGTGCTTGGCATGTAGTGAGTGCTCAGTAAACACTGGTGGGATATAAGGAATGGACCAATGGATGGATCTCAGTCTGAGAAGGTGAGGGGCAACTTCATAGGTCTGAGGGACATGCACATGGCAGGGAGGAAAGAGAGATGGCAAAGAATGGCTACCCTTGAGGATGGGATAAACTCTCTACCCATTGCTTCACAGAGGAGAGGCAATGCAAGGAAGGAAGGAATGACTTTCTCAAGTCCAGAGGGCTTAACAAATTGGAGTTCAGAGAGGACAGAAGAGGACTGGGAGGATTGAGAAGGGTCACCGAGCCTCTCACAAAAGGGGTGACCTCCTTGGAGTCAGATTGTAGGTCTCAGTTCCAATGAAGCTCAAGAGCAAAAGTGAACAGTGACTGTCTTTGGATGAGGGTCCCTGATGTCTGCCACATCCTCCCCAAATCCCATTGAAAACCCAGCAGGGATTTGAATCCAGCTTTGTAATACCCAAGGATGTGGTTCATCCTGAGGAAAAAGGTATTTGTTTAAATCGGCTTTAATCTGAGTGCCAAATCTGTTATAAAAACATTCACAGTGTTCCACTGTGAGGACTGTGTGCTTAATTGCTTCAGTCGTGTCTGACTCTGCAACCTCATGGACTTAGCCTTCCAGGCTCTTCTGTCCATGGGATTCTCCAGGCCAGAATACTGGAGTGGGATGCCATGCCCTCCTCCAGGGGATCTTCCCAAACCAGGGGTCAAATCCAGGTCTCCCACATTGCAGGCAGATTCTTTACCATCTGAACCATCAATTGGGTATAGGAACCACTGACCTTATGAAGCAGAAACATTGCATGTTTTTTGGTTTATTGAGATGTAATTCACACTGCATAAGCTCACTCCTTTAAAGGATCCAGATCAGCAGCTTTTATTTATTGTCAAGATTGGGCCATCACAACTATCTAATTCCAGAATGTTTTTGTCACAAAAAGAAAACCATACCTGTCAGCAATCACACCCAATCCCCCTTTCCCCAAGCGGCTGAAAACTTTCATTTATTTTCTATCTCTACCAATGTGCCTATTCTGGACAGGTCATGTGAATAAAATCATACAATATGTGGTCCTTTTCACTAATTTCACTTGGCATAATGTTTCCAAGGTTTACTTATGTTGTACTGGATGGTATATATCAGTACTCCATTCCTTTTTATTGTCAAATAATTTGCTGTGGCAAAGATGTGCACTGCTAGGGACTGGTTGTCTCCCTCAAGCTCTTATGCTGAAGTTCTAAGTCCCAGTGCCTTTGAATGCCATTGTATTCAGAGATAGGTTCTTTAAAGGGGAAATTAAGTTAAGAGAAGGTCTTTACTTTGGGCTGTAATTCCATATGACTTGTGTTCTTATAAGAAGAGGAAATTTGGACACAAACATGTACATGTACAGAGGAGAGACCGAGTAGAGGATACAGAGAGAAGGCGGCCGTCTGCAAGCTAAGGAAAGAGGCCTTCTAAGAAACTAAATCTACCAACACTTTATCTTGGACTCTCTGGTTTCCAGAACCATTAAAAAAAAAAAATCAATTTCTGTTTAAGCCAGTTTGTAGAATTTTGTTATGATAGCTCTAGTAAATGTGCATAACAACAGTTTGTTATTCATTCATTAACTGATGGGCATTTGGGAATCAGATTTTTTTTAAGCATATTCCATTTGACTCTTACATGCCAGGCCCATTTTAGTGTGTCCTGGGGAATTTGGAAGCCTGTTTAATCAAGCTAGAGTCTTTTGGATCTCATGGGGTATAAGTACCAGCATGGCAGACTGGTTTCTAATCCAGAATGAAGGTTCACAGGCACACATGTGGTATGACCATGAGAATGGATACTGAGATTTCAGAGCCCTGGAAAGGCCCACCTTCACAAAAGTATCTTTCTCATTGCCTTGGCAAGCTACTACCTTCATTCTTGCCTGGTTAGATCACTGGTAAAGAATCTGCCCGTAATGCAGGAGATGCAAGAGACACCAGTTTGATCCATGGGTCAAGAAGAGCCCCTGGAGGAGGAAATGCAACCTATTCCAGTATTCCTGCCTGGGAAATCCCATGGACAGAGGAGCCCAGTGGGCTACAGTCCGTGGGGTTGCAAAGAGCAGGACACAACTTAGTGACTGAACAAAAGCAGCAATCAGCTCCTGAAGTATGCATGGGTTTACAGAAGGACTCCACAAAAATGTATGTTTTCACCTGCAAGAGGACTGAGTGCTGAGTGAGCCCCTGGTCTCGCCCCAGCACAGATTACAGTCAAGTTGATAATGATGGGGGGAAGCCTGCCCAGTCTGACCACAGTGGGATAAGATCTTGGAGAGGATATGACACATGGAGACAGAGCCTCAGACTCAGGGCCACTGAACTGAGCACAGGAGGCTCTGTGTGGAAGAGGGCAGACAGGTCAGCTCAGCTCGGCCCAGGAGTGCATAGCAAAAACTGCAACACAGAGTCTAGTTCTCACCAATAGCTCTATAACCTGCCCATTATATCAACACACTTGCAAGAATATATCTATTAATATAATATTAATCTAATATAATATTAATGTATTCAGTTCAGTTCAGTCGCTCAGTCATGTCCAACTCTTTGCGACCCCATGGACTGCAGCATGCCAGGCCTCCCTGTCCATCACCAACTCCCAGCGCTTGCTCAAACTCATGTCCATTGAGTCAGTGATGCCATCCAACCATCTCATCCTCTGTCATCCCCTTCTCCTCCCACCTTCAATCTTTCCCAGCATCAGGGTCTTTTCCAATGAGTCGGTTCTTCACATCAGGTGGCCAAACTTTTGGAGTTTCAGCTTCAGCATCAGTTCTTCCAATGAATATACAGGACTGATTTCCTTTAGGATGGACTGGTTGGATCTCCTTGCAGTCCAAGGGACCCTCAAGAGTCTTCTCCAATACCACAGTTCAAAGGCATCACTTCTTTGGCACTCAGCTTCCTTTATAGTCCAACTCTCACATCCATACATGACTATTGGAAAAACCATAGCTTTGACTAGACAGACTTCTGTTGGCAAAGTAATGTCTCTGCTTTTTAATATGCTGTCTAGGTTGGTTACAGGTTTTCTTCCAAGGAGCAAGTGTCTTTTAATTTCATGACTGCAGTCACCATCTGCAGTGATTTTGGAGTCCCCCCCAAATTAATTATATATATAACTAATATATATTAATTTAATATACTAATATAATATAATTATATACTAGTATATAATTAGTATATAATTATATACTAATATAATATTAGTTCTGTACTAATATAACTAATGCTATATACTTATAATAGCTAATATATATGAATGTATGTAATAAAACAAATTATGCTCACTTTCCATGTCAAGAGAGATTGAGGATGAAAAGTCATCCTGGTTGTATGGGAATTTTCTCTTATTTCTTTGACCTGAGGTGCAAGTCTAGCTCCCTGGACTTAGACCATTGACGATGACATCTGCGTACTTTTCTTATGCTGTTCAATTTCTCTGATCAGGAGATTTCCCTCAGGCAGCTGAGTGACGGAGCACGTGGAGGCCTTCCCCATGGGGCTGCAGGTCTTTGCATACTGGCAGGTCAGCGCTCAGCCCAGACTTACCGTCATGAGGGCAGCTGGGAAGGTGACGAGTCGCACGGTTGGCATGTTTTGTGTGCGGGTGTAACTCACACAAGCATGGCTGACAGTGTGCATCTACCCCAGCCATCCTTTTATGGGATCTTAGATGCTCAGGGCTGTTTGTGTAATTGCTTCTTGTAAATGAGCTTCTACACTCTGCAACACTTTACAGTAAACCACTTTCCTTTGCCATCTGGTATCCAGTTGTTTTAACCGGGTTTCCAGGATTTGCATCCGTCATTTACAAGAACCTTTTTAACCTTCACAAAATGAAATAATTGAAGGCTATCCTTTCAACTTCACATTTGTTTGAGAAAGGCTTTGAAATCAAGGGACGGAGAGTCCGAAAGATGGATGAGATGAAAAGAAAAGGGCTCATCTCTTCTGCCTTGGAGAGGCTCAGAAACGCTGCCTTTGAGGTGAGGGGTTGGGAGGCTGGAATGGGTTATCACCTCTGTTATGGGCTCATCTGCATGGTAAAACGCTTGCGATGGTGAAATGGAGAGCCTGATAAGCTGAGAAAAAGGAGCGCCCTTCCTCTGACCCGGGTCTAGAAATCCTCTTGGTATGAAGTGGTGTCTCCTTGTCCTCTCTGCCTTTCTCACCCTTCCTGCCTCCTGCTTAAGCAATGAGTTGCCTGCCTTGCTCAGAGGGAGAGGAAAATGAAGAGAAATCCAAATGTGCACAAATATTATTTCTCTACAGCAATGCAGGTGGAAGGGGATTGTAATCCCTGGATAATACGGGTGGATTGCACCTACATTCTCCAAGCAGCCTAGAAGATAAAAGACCTTATGGCCTTGCCTGGTGATCCGGTGGTTAAGACATCATGCTTGCAATGCAGGGGACATGGGTTCAATCCCTGGTCAGGGAACTAAGATCCCATCTGCCACGTGGCATGACCAAAAATAATAATGATAATCTTTTTTTAAAAAAAGACATTAGTTACACAAAAATATAAAAATCAAAAAGCAAACCAAAAAAAGATCTTAGTTACAGATAAGAATATAATTCAAACGTATTTGGCTCTTTTGACTATCTGACCAACTTTTTCTTTCTCATTTCTGGTCCTAATCCCAATAGATGACATAGAAGGCTCTAGAGGCTTAAGTAAAGAGAAACTTTACCTAGAAATAAACTCTCTGCCTTTCCTGGGAAAGCCTTTCCGGAGGTGCTTGATACTTAAATGTTAATCCCACAATGACTGGCTAACCCTTTGACCTGTGGCTGAAAATCATTTCTGACTCAAAAAATCCACAGTTTGGTCGGGTTATCTCGACTGTTCTCTGATGAACAATTCTCATATGGCCCCATGGAACAGTCTGAGAGTGATTCTTTTTATTAAAAGGTCTTTATGGCAGTTTCAAACATTTTCCCAAGAAAAGATTCCTGCTCTCATTTACCTTCTCATCTTTCTTCTCAGCCTGGACTGTTGATGACTCTGTCTTTTGGATGAAAGCGTGGAACATGTCCCATCAAAAGAACAATCTGTGGAATCCTTACAGCCCATCTCAATCAGCATATGTATCCACAAGATCCCCCTCCAGTCTCCATGACGAGCTGTGTGAAGCTTCTTTAGGTACTAGTGGAAACACACATCCAACTGCAGAGAGTCAAGCAGCGATGCGCTTCTTTACCCTGGCCTTGGAGAAAGAGGGAATGCAAACCGTATTGTCCAGGAAGTCTTCCTGGACACCTGGTCTGCGGGCTCTTCTCTCCTTGTAATTGTTGCGACCCCTCTACCATTTTCCCCCTCTCCGGGTTCCAGACTCTTCACTCTCCCCACCTCCTCAATGGTTCTCCTTACTAGCCCCTTGCCCTGACCCTCCTCTTCTTTCTTACTCGAGATGACTTGATAAGCTCTGTGGCCATGCACCCCACCCCCCAACACACACATGCTTCCCATAACCAAGGTCAGGCAGGTGGGTCCAGATCCTACCTCTTTAGAAGGCTAGGCCAAGGGCGGTGATGCAGATACTCCAGCTGCACAGTCTCTGACTCAGCGGAAGAAAGGAGGACCGAGATAAAGAGCTTCCCACACTGAGGGGGATGTGGCCTCATCCCCCTCAAAGTTCATTCCCAGAGCTTTCAGGGAACACCGGGTCATGTCCTCTCATATTTGAGACTTTAGTTCTGAGGTGCCCCTGGCAGTTGCCCACGCCTTAGTGGCCCACTTGTGAACTGCATCCTCTCATGTGAGAGGTGAGGACAGGTTTCCTAGGAAACCTTGATTTTCAATTTCTCCCTTTGCTTCTTGGTTCTCAATGTCCTTCTTCATGTTATTCATTTTCCTGACTTCTTTGAACCACACAGCAAAGTATATCCTTGCACCCAAAGAGAAACTTCAGGATGCAAAATGTCGATATGTCTGAGTGAGACTTTTATTGTAGTTTTCTGCGAACATCAATAGTACTTCACTCACAGTATTTCCTAACAGTGTCTCCTAAACTAGGAAGGCAGAGACTTGTTCTTCAGTTTGAAACCAAGGCCATCCATAGACGGAGTAAGAAAACATGGGTTCGTGGAAGAAGTGGAGCCTATCATTGATGCCAAGATCTACCCAAGAGGATTGGGCCCCCTTGAGGTCTCTGCTATGTAAGCTGATGGTCTCCTTCATGGATACTAAGTTTCACCCATATGAGTTCCTGACACTCAGGCTAGTTTGTGTCATTGGCAGGGGGTTTTGGAGAAAGAGTCTGATGCTTTCATCAGCGCACCCAAGAGATCTATCAACATTACAGCACCAAAGAGCTTCATTAGTCCTCCATGTGACACACACCATGAGGAAGTGGCATCCGAGAAAGCTAGCATTAGCAGCGCTGACGGCAAAGGCTGGTTTAAAATACACTTCCTGTTTAAGGAAAGCGTTGGGATTCTGCAGTACATTCATCTGGCAGTGTTCTTGGATGCCATGTCTTTATCCTTCCAAGCACCAAGTGTGTTATAGCCACTCACTTATTTGAGGAAACTACTTTCTGTGGGGGGTGCTTGGCGCCACCGCCCCACTGGCCAGGGCACTTTCCTGTGTTAGCCTGGGCACTGTTCCCCTTTAAGCAGGGAAGAGATCCGACATGAATTGAAGCCTGTGCTGAAGCCCCTGTCCAGTGTAAGCAGAGCAGGCCTGCACTCTGACGGCTTGGCGTTCCAAGTCAATGTTTCGTGGAGAAATATTAAGTGTAACTGAATATTACAGGGCACACTCTGTTCCTGCTGTATTTCCAGGGCGTCGGATCAATGGAGAAAAATGAGAAGTGGAAATAAACAGAAAGGACAGAGAACTGAGCAGGCGATGGGGCTCAAAGGAAAACAGAGTAAAGCAGAGGAAATCATTTTTCCAAGTAAACACAGATAGCCGGGAAAAGAGAGGCCGATGCTCTGCGGAGTAGAGACGTCTGACTGTTGCTCTGGGTCTGGTCAAGCCAGGCAGCATCGAAGGACTGTGCTGAGCACTTTCCTCTGGGGCCTGGTCTCTCAATAAGTTCTTGCTGCCAGAGGCGATGCCAAGAACAGGCGAGATGTAGAGCAGTTTGGGGAAGGAGGTCCAACCTCCTGGAGAAAACAACCCAGGGTAACGGGAGCTGATGAACGGCAGGCCGCCAGCAGGCCTGGCTGCGGAGGAGCCCTGCAAGATTTTACTCTGGAAGAAACATGGGTTTCATGGAGGAATTGGAGCCTTTCATTGAAGCAAACATGGAGAAGTCCATCCAAGAGGCATGGTTCCCACTGGGGACCGTGCCGTTTAAGCCAACAGTCTCTGCCTGGGGAGACTCACCTACATTAGCTCCCAGAGTTAATGTCTCAGAGTGGAATGTGACGCAGGCGGCATCATGAGGCCCACTCTGAAGAGCAGGGTTCTCCCATGTTGAGGGGCTGCCCCGCATTGTAGGGTGCTGAGCATCTTCCCGGGTCTCTACTCACTAGATGCTGGTCCCTCCCTGCAAGTCAGACCACCAAAGATTTATCTTCAGACATGGCTGATTGTCCCTCCTGGGAGCCACAGTCACCCTCCTTGCTGAGAACCATTGTTATATACAGGAAGAAATAAGACCCAGAGAGCCCACGTGGCCCATCTGGGTTTGCTTGAGAAATCAGTGCAAAGTCAGACCTGGAACCCATGAACGACATGGCTTTGAAGGCATTCAGCCTTCCTATGACTGCGGGATCAACTGAAGCAGGATAATGGTGGAGACCTGGGTTCTGGGTTCAGACCTGGACTCTAAGCTTGACTCACTGTCTTTGTGAGCACGGCTGTCTTCCCCTGGTTCACTGAGTGCCAGGGTCTTCATCTGTTGAACATCTTTGATGGTAACAACATCCACCTTACAGGGTAATGGGCGAGTGGAACAAGACAGGCCAGGTAGAGAGAGTGTTGTGCAGTCTTGCTCCGTGGTAAGTTCTCGTAATGACTGGTCTTGGCTCTTCTGCTCTGTGTACTATATACTCTGATAAAGCACTGTGATTTCCTTCACTTCTGTGGTTCCCTCTTCTTGGAATACCCTGCCACCAACTTCTTCATGTGAGTTATTCCTTTCTGCTCATCACAGTTGTTTTCATCCTCACAAAAAAGGTTATGGGGTCCCATGTTCTTCCCCCCTAGCAGCCCCCAAAGCACTGGGCTGACGGCATTGTACGTGTTGAGATGTCTGTGTTTTGTCTGTCATAGCTTGAACTACTACGAGTTAGTAGGTGAGGGACCCTGTATAACGATTTGGCACACCCTAATGGCACTCAGTGAGTGGGTAGGATTTTGCTTGATAGAAATGGGGATGAGGGAGGGAGATTTGAGAGGAGAAATGGTCAAGATCTCAGAGAAGATCTGAGCAAGAAGGATGCTTAGAGAATCCCTGGGGCCTGGCTGGAAGGCATGAGTGCCAGGAATGGCCCCTACAGAAGCCTCATGTGATGCTTTTGTACTCAGTTTACCAGGCACTAGGGTGCTCTCGTAAGCCCTTGTTGACGGCTGAGGGGATGGCTAGGCGTGGCTTGATGGGAACTGTGTCAAAGGAAGATTAAACTGGCAGAAGGACTGAGGCCGAAGCTGAAGCTTCAGTACTTCAGTATTTCAATACCACCTGATGCAAAGAGCCAACTCTCTGGAAAAGACCCTGATGCTGGGAAGGATTGAGGGCAGGAGGAGAAAGGGCGATAGAGAGTGAGATGGCTGATGGCATTATCCACTCAATGGACACGAATTTGAGCAAACTCTGGGAGATAGTGCAGGACAGGGAAGCCTGATGTGCTGAAGTCCATGGGGTCGCAAAGAGTCAGACATGACTTTAGCAAATATACTGAGCTTGCAGTATACATTGGACTAGACAAGGTTTAGAGGCAGGAAAAATTAGTCAAACAACTTAAATAACTGTGGCAGATACCTCAAACTATAAACACAACCATGAAACATCTTTGAGTTAGTAAAGGTATTACTGTTAGTAGAAGGGTGTCAAATGACCCATCGCTGATTGTTTGGGGGAGATGATAGGAAGCACCCTCAGAAGTGGTATGAATATTTGAGGGTATGAGAAGGTTGTCCTGCCTGTGGGGACCACTGCACAAGAGTGGGATCTCAAAGAAAGTTCTGGAAATTTCTCTGGAGGTCTTTAAAAAATAAGGATGACCCTCCCCAGGCAGGGGTGTTTAAGTGTCTCAACTCAAGTTAGTGGATGGGATCAGTGGGGGAAACAGTTGAAAAGTTTGGTAAAGAAGAACACATATTCCTGTGTCTGTATTCTGAAAGTGAAATCGTTTCTCACAATTGAATTAGCAATCCCACTACTGAGCAGAGCAACCTCGCTGGGCGGGGCGGTGGGGTTGGTGGGGAAGGTTGAGGACTGCAGGGAGAAGCCAGACTCAACCCTAGAACTAAGAGTGATCCCAGAGACAAAGCACTGTGAATGTTTGGGAAAGAAGAGGTTGTCAGTACCTGCTTAAGTAAATCTCTGCAGCTGTGAAACTTAACACACATCCTAGAGATCTTAAGAGAACATTCCACCTCCTTCTAGACCCTGGATATAAAGTCTAACTCAGGCTGGAAGTCAGCCTCTCTTTAGGCATGGCCACATCTTCATCTTTGAGTCTCGTGTAAATATTTCTAAAATCAAAGAATGGATTTGAAGTCCCCTTACCTGGTCTGGTAGGAGGAGCCTGGGTCTGAAGCTAGATCAGAATCCTCTCCGGGTGTCACGCTGCTGCTCATGGACCGTGGTATCTCCACCCCAGATGTGGCCTCTGATATTTTCACAGACTCAGGAGATCTGGGAAGCCGCTAAAGATGGAGCACAAAAGCAGCTCTCAACTCAGAAGTCAAAGCTCACGGTGTTCTCCTCTCCAAGGGCAGCCGTGGTCTGGCCAGCCAGGAGCCTGGAGTGATTTCCACGGAGTCTTGCAGGAGAGAGCAAATGAGCTGCTGGCCTGGAGAGGCCTGTGGCCCTCACCTGGGCTTTCAGAAAGGGAGCTGGTGTCCTGAATTATTGATGCCTGCCTAAGTAAACGGTTGCAGAAAACAGGAGGAGCCCCCTCCCCTCCCATCAGCAGGAGGAAAAGGGGAGGGAGGCAGTTCTGTCGGGGATGGTACAAGTTTGAGCAGATTTCTCATGGAAGATCTGGGCCTTCCACTTGTGGAGCCTCCTTCCCAGCTTTCACCATACAGAGATCCTCTCATTTTTTTGCTTCTGATTTAAGACACTGATGAATGGGCTGGAAGAGACCACAAATTCAGACACTCCGAGCTCAAACAAAAATAGACATGATGCTGATATTTGCAAACGCTGCTGCTGTTGCTGCTAAGTCGCTTCAGTCATGTCCGACTCTGTGCGACCCCATAGACGGCAGCCCACCAGGCTCCTCTGTCCCTGGGATTCTCCAGGCAAGAACACTGGAGTGGGTTGCTATTTCTTTCTCCATTGAATGCATGCATGCTAAGTCGCTTCAGCCATGTCCGACTCTGTGCAACCCTATGGACAGCAGCCCACCAGGCTCCTCCGTCCACAGGATTCTCCAGACAAGACTGGAGTGGGTTGTCATTTTCTTCTCCTATTTGCAAATGAAATGCATTAAAATCATCATGTAAGAGTGAAAAGAAAGAAGGGAGAGAAGGATAACCCATCACTTCCTTCCTTTGTCTGGTTACATGGGCGAAGGAGGGACCCTCTTCATCAGGATCCCTGACAAAAGGAATGAAAAGTGTAAGATGTAACATACATAGCCAGTGGGGATTTGCTGTATGATGCAGGGAGCTCAAATCTTGTGCTCTGTGGTAGCCTATTAATAGAGCCGTGAGATGGGGTGGGAGGTGGGAGGGAAGTTCAAGAGGGCGGGGACATGTTATACCTATGGCTGACACAGGTAGCTGTATGGCAGAAAACAGCACAATATTGTAAAGCAGTTATACTCCAATTAAAAAAAATTTAAAAAAAAGAATGAAGGGTATAGGACAGGATGGATGAAGGTGGTAGAAAATGATGCGACTCTAAGTGGTGGCAGGTGATAGGAAAGAAGGGAAATAGTTGATCCTACTTATCATTACATTTTCACCTGTTTGCTACTGTCTTTTAACATCTAAATTGGACCAGGGTGGATGGTGAAAATGTAGTGTGCCCTTCACAAGGATGGTGTAGCTGTTTCTCAGTGGGCTTCCTAACTATAGACGAGATGCCACTGGGGAGCTTGTCCCTTCCAAGTGAGCCCAAGGCTCAGTGTTCCTTTCATTATTTGTGCCCTTGGCCTAGGTGTCTAGAGAGCCTACTATGTGTCAGGCACGTGTTGCATTGCCTGTGCTGAGATGGATAGTGTGTTTAGGGCATTTACAGCCTAGTCACAGGAGCAACTGAGAATATATGACTGTTGGCTTAAGCACCTCCATTTACTTTGAGTAACAGGAGTTAATTGAACACGTTTCGTGCTTCCCCACAGCTCTTACCAAGCCTTTGGAGGTTTCAGACCATCGTTGCTGCCAAATGTAGCCCACCAGGGACAGATACCATGCTTAAAAGAATAGTCTCGTATTCTCTCCATAGAGTTGGTTAGGAAAGGATAGTCCAATAAGTGGGCTCATGCAAATAAAAATCAGATGTTAATGGCAAAGAAAGATGCATAAGCAGCCAAGACAGCTACAATTGATCATTCGTTCCTTCAGCAGATATCCTTGAGTGCTCACATCAAAGATGCTGGACCAGGTGTTACCCCTGAAGTAGGGGACCAGGAGGTATTTAAGGGTCATTCACACCATCCAGGTGTTCTTGAAGCAGACGGAAGATCAAACTCAGAAATTGAAGCAGCTTGCTGAGCACTGAAGATGCGAACAGTCCTGATAATCTGTGCGGTAGCATTTCCAAGAAATAAAGGATACATTCACCAAGAGGGAGAATATATCTGAAATCTGGAAGGATAGGTGGAATTGCAAAAGCAAAAATTAAAAAAGAAGAGCATCCCAAGGGATGCAAGGGTGGGCTTCACTCCTGCTGGGTGACACACGGGCCATGCAGCCCATAGCCAGCGGACAGTCCTCCCTGGCCGTCATGCTGAGCAGCATGACCTTCACCTTGGGCACTGTGCCCTGAGTGGTGCTGGCTGGATTCGACATGGATTTATGCTGTGTGGGGCACCTGACTTCCCCCAAAGACAACTTTTTTAATAAGATTTGTTAGCTGGTTTGCTTAGAGTCATCTATTATAATAATTACCCTTCCAAGCTCTTAGCGCTGCTAGAACTGGCTTCCCAAAGCCCGTGAATCCAAAGAGAGCAGGAATGGGTTTTCTATATCAACACGTGTCACACAAACTCCAGTAACTGAAGGAAGAGCAGAAGTAGAGTGGTCCAGATGTCTGAAAGGTCTTGTGTCATTAAATGATCCAGAGACCAAGGGCACAGCACAGAGAGGTTAAGGACCACAGGGGTAATCTCAAGGTGAGGAGGTCTTGGTCAGGGGGCAAAGGGTCACTGACAGTCTAGAGGCAGAGGCAGCCACCATGCTTTGGAATGTGGAGCTTGTTTCACAAAGCCAAGCAGTGGGCTGCATGAACATATGTTGTGTTATCATGGAATCATCATCTCAGACTGGGAAACACCCCAGATTCCATCTCCTCTACATCTCACCCCTCTTTGACGTAGGCGTCTGTGAGTCATCTGGGTTGATAAGATAACAAAATCCCCTCCTAGGGAGTTAGCAGCCAATGGTTGCCAATACTTTTGGTTCTGGTGAATTTCAAGATGCTGGGAGTGGGCAGGAGGAACCCAGGCAGTTTGAAAAATGGCATCCCCAAGGCACTGCAGTGGTGCTGCTCTTTCTTATGACCTGGCGTCTCTCTACCCATCACCCCTTCCCCAGTACTGTGCCGGGAGTGTTTGCCCCTAACTGCACCCCTGGCAGAGGGAACAGAGCCCTTGGTCTAAAGACCCCCACCTCCCACCCCAGTCCTGCCTCTCCTGCTGATTCTGTACCCTTATAGAACCATTTTCCTCCTGGGGTGCACCCAGACTTTGGGACTCCTAGAAGGGATGCCCAGATGAGCTAGACATCCTCTGTATAACACTCACATGCAGATGTTGCTTCTGCACACAATGCCCCCTTACCCAGGGGATGGGCTTCTCTGGGAGAGGCTGAAGGAGCAGAACTGGAGGTCTGCTTGGCCCTGAAAAACATCATTCTGACCCAGCATCTCCTTCAAAGGCAGCTCCTCCACCAAGTGGCAAAGCAAAAGACTCAAACAAACCAACAGTTGTTTATACCATACTAGAACCTTGCCTGTAAGAGTTGAGTGGAGCTTCCTAATTCCCCCAAACAGTTTGAGAGCTTCGGAGTTCTGTGGTTACAGGGAAGCTCCATAGTCATAGCAACCAGGATCCATGCCCAGCTTTTCCGAGAGGCACAGTCTCTTTGAGGCTCTGTCGCCTCATCTGTAAATGAGCAACGCTAGCATCTCTATCCTGGGGCTTCTGTGAGGATGTGCACCTCTTAGTAAAGTGCCCACCCATGGTAATAAATGGGCACTATGGCTAGTTTGCCAACAAGCTTGTCCCTCTTGGGACCCATAGGACAGTCTAAAGAATGTAGGGGGCATGGCCTGGTCCTTACTCTTTTTGACACTCTGTACCAGAAGTCATCAGAAGAGAAGCTGGAAACAGCAAATGACAAATCCACCAATGGGAATATGGGAACTGAGATGTCCTAAACCACCAGAAAGAAAGAAAGTGAAGTCACTCACTCGTGTCCGAGTCTTTGTGATCCCATGGAGTGTAACCTACCAGGCTCCTCGGTCCATGGGATTTTCCAGGCACAAGTACTGGAGTGGGTTGCCATTTCCTTCTCCAAGGGATCTTCCCGACCCAGGGATCGAACCAGGGTCTTCCGCATTGCAGGCAGATGCTTTACCGTCTAGCCACCAGGGAAACCAGATTCTCAGTCTTTTGGCTGCTTCCGTCTGCCTCTGATTGCCAAAGTGCTGGAGCTCTCTGGGTGCAGCTTTCTTACTTATTTCAATGGCACGTGACAAGCAAATGGCTTTCAGTCATGGCCAGTAACTAAGTTTATTATTATTATTATTATTATTATTACTATTATTATTATTATTATTATTATTGAAGTGTAGTTGATCTATGTTGCTGCTACTGCTGCTAAGTCGCTTCAGTCATGTCCAACTCTGTGCGACCCCATAGACGGCAGCCCACCAGGCTCCTCCGTCCATGAGATTTTCCAGGCAACAGTACTGGAGTGAGGTGCCATTTCCATCTCCAGTTGATCTATACTGTTGTGTTAATTTTTGCTACTCAGCAGAGGGACTGAGTTATGCGCACATATACATTCATCTTTAACATTCTGTTCCATTATGGTTTATCACAGGATATTAAATATTGCTCCCTGGGCTATAGAGTAGGACATTGTCGTTTACCCATTCTATATGTAATAGCTTGTGTCCGCTAGCCCCAAGCTCCCATCCCTCCCCGACTCCTGGCCCCCTTGTTGACCACAAGTCTCTGAGTCTGTTTCTGTTTTTCGGTAAGTTCATTTGTGTTATCGTGTAGAATCCCATATAAGTGATATCATACGGTATTTGTCTTTCCCTGTCTTAGTTACTTCTTTTAGTATGACAAGCTCGAGTTCCATTTATGTTGCTGCAAATGGCATTGTTTCATTCTTCTTACGGCTCAGTAATATTCCATTATATATATGTACCTCATCCCCTTTATCTGTTCATCTGTGGATGAACATTTATGTTGATTCCATGTCTTGGCTATTGTAAATAGTGCTGTTATGAACATAGGGGCGTGCATGTATCTTTTTGAACTGTAGTTTTGTCTGGACATATGCCCAGGAGTGGGATTTTTGGATCATATAATAACTGTATTTTTGCTTTTTTTTTAAAGGCAACTCCATACTGTTTTCCACAGTGGCTGCACCACCTTGCATTCCCAGCAAGAGTGTAGGAGTGTCCTTTCCTCCATGCCTTCTCCAGCACTGCTATTTGTTGACCTTTTAATGACGGCCATTAAAAAGTGTGACGTGGTACCTAATTGGAGTTTTGATTTGCACTTCTGTAATTAGCAATGTTGAGTGTTTCTCATGAGCCTATTGATGGCCAGCAACTTTAGACCTTCTGAAAACCCTGTGTTCTTGGCTGTGTGTTAGTTTCCTGGTTTCATTTCACAGCTGCCTCTCATGCTCCTGGCTTCAACCTAAGGGAAGGCAGAAAAATGAAAGTGGAGTCATTCAGTCGTGTCCGACTCTTAGCGACCCCATGGACTGCAGCCCACCAGGCTCCTCCATCCATGGGATTTTCCAGGCAAGAGTACTGGAGTGGGGTGCCATTGCCTTCTCCATCCCTTTGCATGACCTACAGCTAATCCATGGAGTTGAGTTTGCTTTTCTGAAATAAAGGCCTTCATTTTTACTCTGCCCTTTACAGATGAGGTGAGGAGCCCACAAAGACTTAAGATTCTGATACAACCTGAGGTTATCTGATGAATTTATTCCCTACAAAACTGATTACATTCTGATGACATGTGTAAAGTAAGACATATTTTTATCCAACTGGGCAGAGAAACCCACTAGATCCAGACTTTAGAGTGGATTCTAATTCTCTTAGAGAGTATAATTCTTCAGCAGAAACAGACACAACATTGTAAAAAAAACAACTGTAGTACCATAATAATAATAATAAAGTGGAATTCTTCTTAAGAAAACTATAAGGCCACAGCATTCACTTTGTCCTGAGCTGGCATTATTGTCATGGGCGCTAAGAGCACTCTAAGTTTGTACAGAAGCCTGAAACTGATGCTGAATTCTTGGTGTCTCAGACTGGCCTATTATAAATAAAAGAGGTGAAGAACAAAAGGGAAGGCAGAAACCCCCAGTTATTTTTAAGAGATGCCACCTCTGTATGTGTTTTTCACTCAGTGTCAACTCTCCACTCTTTGACCCTTTCTACATATCATGTGAAATACCCTTGGAATCTCCCTCCCTCTTCATTCTGTGTTTTTTGTTTTTTGTTTTTTTCCCCTTCCTCTGGTATCGCCTTTGTCATCCCTACTATGACAAGCTAAGGAGATGCAGTCAAATTTTTTGTTAACAATTTCATTGCAGCCTTCTTATCCTTGACATCATCCTTGGTTATCTGGCACCAGAAATGCAGTGGAAATTACTTAACGAAAATGACACTTAGTTGATGTCACTGAAAGGGAGTGCTAAGTGCAATGAGAAACAACAGCTCATGCTCTTCTGAGAGATAAACAGCTCTGCTGATTGGCCCCAAATGTGGCAAAGTAATTCAGCCAGGGAGTTGGAGGAAATTCCAACTGAGAGCTAAAGTATAAAGTAATTCAAATGGGGAGCTCGAGAGTAAGCCCAAGGGATACCTGCATGCCGAAGCTTAAAACATAGCATAGTTCAGCATTAAGACAACATCACTGCATTGCCAACACTCTGCATGATTTGTATTACCTGAAAGTAATGTTGTCTTACAAAATGTTCTTGTCTAAGAGTCAAGGCCAGCAGGAAACTGTCAACATTTCAACCAAGCAGTTTGCCCTGTGCCTGAATCAGTTCAACGGCACACAAAATTGGATGACAGTTGATATGGAAATAAATTTTGCCTCATCAGCATAGCATGACTATGTCTTCATAATTGAGATGGAATTCCAAGGGATAAAGTGTCAAGTATAGCCTTAATCCCAATAGGAAACCAAAGAGATGAGTCTTCCATTAAATACACATTTTTAAAAAAGAACTGAGGGGTAAGTTACCCTTAACTTTGGGGTAAGGGGAAAAGCTACGGTTTTTCCAGTGGTCATGTATGGATGTGAGAGTTGGACTATAAAGAAAACTGAGCACCAAAGAACGGATGCTTTTGGACTGTGGTGTTGGAGAAGACTCTTGAGAGTCCCTTGGACTGCAAGGAGATCCAACCAGTCCATCTTAATGGAAACCAGTCCTGAATATTCTTTGGAAGGACCGATGTTGAAGCTGAAACTCCAATACTTTGGCAACCTGATGTGAAGAATTGACTCATTGGAAAAGACCCTGATGCTGGAAAAGATTGAGGGCAGGAGGAGAAGGGACGACAGAGGATGAGATGGTTGGATGGCATCACCAACTAAATGGACATGAGTTTGGGTGAACTCCGGGAGTTGGTGATGGACAGGAAGGCCTGGAGTGCTGCAGTCCATGGGATCGCAAAGAGTGGGACACGACTGAGCGACTGAACTGAGGGGTAAGTTGTAAAAATAAGGGACTAATAACAAAATGGGCTTCCCTGTTGGCTCAGTGGTAAAGAATCTGCCTGCCAATGCAGGAGATGCAATGAAAAATGGTGCTGTGGTGGTGCTGCTCTTGCTAATGACTTGGCTTCTTTTGGCCCCTCACCCCTTCCCCAATACTGTGCCATACATGTTTGCCCCTAACTGCATCTGGGCACAGGAAACATAGCCCTTGGTCTAAAGATGCCCCCCACGCCAGTCCTGCCTCTGCTGCCACAACTGCACCCTTAGGGAACCACTTTCCTCCTTAGGTGCACCCAGATCTTGGGGCTCCTGGAAGGGATGAACAAATGAGCTGGACTTGCTCTGCTTTTCTTTCTTCTCTGCATGGGGAAGATCTTCTGGAAAAGGAAAGGGCAACCCTCTCCAGTATTATTGCCTGGGAAGTCCCATGGACAGAGGAGCCTGGTGGGCTATAGTCCATGGGATCACAAAAGAGTTGGACAGGACTTAGCAACTAAACAACAGCAAAACAAACTGTGAAGTGTTGGATCCACCAACACTTATCCCAGAGTTAAATGAAAGTCTGTCTAATCTCACCAATATTCCAATGGACACCTTTGGGTGTTCCCTCCATTCTATGAAAAAGAACCAGTGTTGTTTGAAGTTGCCCCACCCATTAGCCACAGCTGATTGGACTAGGACATAAATTCGGCCCAGCCTACACCAATCATCTTCTTTGAGAGGATCTCTAGGGTATCTGACGTGGCAGCTCTTGCTTAGATGTAGGCAGAAGCAGAGAAAGCCAGTCTGTAGGCAGGAAAAACTGAATGGAGAGCCTCAGAAAGAACCAGAAATAGGGTTCCAAGGACCACTGGAGAGAAGGAAGGAGTAACTTGCATAGTTAGCTTTACAGCTCATGTTTCTGCCTCTCATAAATCCTGGCTAAAACTATTCCCTGGGATTCTTGAGATACTTCCATATACTTCCAATGATATTGCCTGAATTTTTTATAATTCAAGTGAGTTTCTGTTCCTTCAGAAAAAAAGAAATTGACCAAGAAAGTTTCCTTTAAGACTCCACTTTAATGTCTGTTTAGTTAAGTATTGTGTGTATCTCTAATAGCAACCCTCAATATCTCAGTGATTCAACACCATAAAAATGTATCTCCTGCTGACACAACAGATGCTCAATGGATGGCCTTCCACACGGTCACACAGGGATCCAGGCCCCACTAGCTTGTGGCTCAGCATCCTTTAGAATTTCCTGGTCCTTGTCAGGATTTCGGTACCCAGCTGGTAGACCAAGAAGGAAAGAGTTTTGAAGGATCCTGGAGAAGTTTTTAAGGATCAGACCTACAAAGAGCTTGTATCATTTTTCCCACATTCTTTCAGCCAGAAATCAGTCACATGGTCACGCCTGACTACATAATAGGAAGAACAACAAATATTTTAGATTTAATGATAATAATAATAATTTTTAAAGCACCAAGAATGATAATAGCAATCATAGTAGCTGATAGTTTTTGAGACCTTCTATTTACCAGGCACTGTATTGAGTCATTTTTAATCCAATTTTTAGCATTATAACAAAGGTTTAAAGCAGTTAAGCTACTTGCCTGAATGCACAAGCTTTTGTGTGATTTGTCAGAGTCCAAAGACAAAGGTCATCTTCACTAAACAGTACACAAACTTGAAGGTTAACTATATAATGGGGGTGAGAAGTCCAGGCCAGTCTCCTTGAGAATGACAGACCGCATAGAGAGAGGGGGACTAGCTGACAGCCAAGACCATCTCAGTTCATAGGAGTTGTTAATGTTGGGCTCTTGGTTGGAACACGGGTATCGTGGTTATATGTAAGGTATTAACTATTGGAGGAAATGAGTGAGGAATATGCAAACAATCTCCATACTCTATTTGCAACTTTTCTACAAATCTAAAACCATTTTTAAATTAAAAGTTTATTCATATTTATATATATATATATATTTATTGATTGATTTTTAATTGGAGGGCAATTGCTATACAATATTGGGTTGGTTTCTGCCATATATCAACAAGAAACAGCCATAGATACACATGCCCCTCCCTCTTGAATTCCGCTCCCACGACCCACCCCGCT
The DNA here is from genome assembly GCF_032452875.1 of Bos javanicus. Lineage (NCBI taxonomy): Eukaryota > Metazoa > Chordata > Mammalia > Artiodactyla > Bovidae > Bos > Bos javanicus. The sequence continues at coordinate 147,439,016 of NC_083868.1, read as the reverse complement.
AAGAGCAAATTTTCATGGTCATTATCAAGCAGAGCAGATCATTTGAACATTTTGGACTAATCTAAGTTGACATAGTTTAATGTTTTTTTCTGTCTGATGCTGTTACTTTCAGACTGCCCACTACATTTGGTGAATGGTGAGTTATTATCTGTTACTGGGCCATTTGTGCTATTACATAATTTGAAATCATTTGCAGTATCACTTTGAGAGCATTTTGAATGATTTGGTTTGAAAATAATATTTATAACCTCTACAATCTTCACATTGCATACAAAAGAATTCTGTTGACTTCTTTTTACATGGTTTGTTTCTTTCCAGATGATGTAATAAATGCTTCCAGCTTTCAAGACGCATGACTTGAGAATATGGACAGTAAAAAATGTAAATTAGAAGATAAATAAAACCTAACTTGATGTCCACTATTCATTTCTAGAATACTTGGTTCCATACATTGAAAGCTCATAGGCCTTCAGCTCTACACATAATTTTTATTGTATCATATCACTTTGTTAATTGACTGCAATTTTTATCTTATCTTTAATACAGGTCTCTGAGACAAAAAATAAAGCTCTACAAGGTTATTTCATGGATCTCAGGATTCTTCTTAATCTTACTAGAGTAATTGAATGAAGATTGATCAAAGGTATATTCCTGAATACAGTTATCTCCCACAAAGATTAAATGATTACACAATTATCTTTCAGATCTAGAACAAGCTTTCAAACTTTACCAATTCACCAAGGTTGAATTTTAAACTAAGCTCAACTTCGATTTACTCTCTATTAGTCAGGATTTTCCAGAGAAATAGAACCAATATGAAATATGTTTAAATATAAAAGGACTTTCCTGGTGTTCAGTTGGTGAAGAATCCACCTGCAATGCAGGAGACCCAGGTTCAATCCCTGGGTTGGGAAGATCCCCTTGAGAGGGGAATGGCTACCCACTCCAGTATTCTTGCCTGGAGAATCCCATGGACAGAGGAGCCCTGGTGGGCTACAGTCCATGGGTTCACAAAGAGTCAGACATGACTAAGAAACTAACATATTCACTTTACTTTTCAACCCATAGAAGTTCTGACCTTAGCCTAACCCAGGATAGAACAACAGTCTTTGACCAAGATAACTCTCTTCACGTAGAGTTGTTCAAAATAGATCAAAGTATCTCAGTTGTCATGGTTTTCATTGTTCTCATTTATTTTTCATTCAGTTATATTCAACATGTATTATTTAAGCTATTTATTAAATATTAATATCCATAAGTTATCTTATCTTTGGATAATTTTGGATAATTTATCCAAAATTATCTTTGGATAATTACCTTTGGATAATTACCTTTGGATAATCTATTGATAATTTTTTACTGTAAATGCAAATCAATTATTTTTTTGAATGGAAAACCCAGATTATGTAGCTAGGAAAAAAAATGAATAAATTCACAAATTGTTAACCATTGCCATGTTAGTTGGTATAATTAATACTAGTAGCCACACAGAAAAGCACTCACATCCCACTGGTACCAAAAGAAGTTCACATCCTGTCATTCAAAGTTCTATGTGGGTATTTAATGTCTTTTTTCCATCTTGTAAATGAAAGATACAGATTTCCTTCAACTTGCATACTAATATCTCCACATATGACTTCATGGTGTTAGGATTAGGGCCACCAAAATGTCCACGCCCTAATTCCTAGATCCTATACATGTTACCTGACACTACAAAATGGATTTTGTAGATGTCTGACTCTTTGCAATGCCATGGACTGAAGCCTGCCAGGCTCCTCTGTCTGTGGAATTCTCCAGGCAAGAATGCTGGAGTGGGTAGCCATGCCCTCCACCAGGGGATCTTCCTGACCCAGGGATAGAACCCTAGTCTCCTGCATCACAGGCAGATTCTTTACCATTTGAGGCGCTCTGGATTATCTGACTGGGCTCAATCTCAGAATCCTGACAAACAGAATGTTTCACAACTCAGTCAAAAAGAGAGATGACTACAGGATGTGAGTCAGAGAGAAGTGTTGTGAAAAGCCCTTGATGCGCCACAACTGGCTCTGAAGACAGAAGGGGCTATGAGCAAAGGAAGGCAGGTGTCTTCTAGAAGCTGGAGGACTCAAGGAAACATTCTTCCAGGGACCTCCAGGAGGAGCTCAGCCCTGTCAACACCTTGACTTTTAGCTCAGGGAGACTCAGGTTGGACCTCTGGCCTCCGGAACTGTAAGATAATAAGTTTGAGTTGTGTCAGACACCAGTTTGTGATAACTTGTCATAGCAGCAATGGACAATAATAAAGCCTCTGAGTCTCTCTGGCAGAGAAATCAGGGATGGAGGAAGCACATGGAATTTTCAAAGCTCCAGAGAACAAAGGGTTATTTCTCTTTTGCCTGACTTTCAAGCAAAAGGGAAATATGGAGAAGTTATAATATTACATGAATAGCAATGTTCTCTGCCAAAATCACCTAATACTATATTGTAGGCAAATGGAGGAGATATGTTAATACTGAATAAAAGAATCAGCAACTAAATAATGAGCTAGATTTCAATTGCCTATAGTTACCTGACCATCCTAAAGGAGATCAGTCCTGGGCGTTCACTGGAAGGACTGATGTTGAAGCTCAAACTCCAAAACTTTGGCCACCTGATGCAAAGAGCTGACTCATTTGAAAAGACCCTGATGCTGAGAGGGATTGAGGGCAGGAGGAGAAGGGGACAACAGAAGATGAGATGGTTGGATGGCATCACTGACTCAATGGATGTGGGTTTGAGTGGACTTCGGGAGTTGGTGATGGACAGGGAGGCCTGGCGTGCTGCGGTTCATGGGGTCACAAAGAGTCGGACATGCCTGAGCGACTGAACTGACTGATAGTTACCTGGGGGAGCTTACCTGGATTAGAAACAGCACATAGACTACAGGTAGACCCCCCATCCTTGGACTTTCATTCCTTTCTCTATCCCAGATCTAGAGTAACTGTGGGAGGAATGCATGGTTAGGTTTATAGTCACGTGCATATTTTTCAAACATACTCTTTTCTAGCCCAATATATTTCCCAGAGCCAAATTTAAATTATCCATTATTCAAACACCATAATTCAAGCATATAGTGATTCTAGAATGAGATTATTGGAAGCAGATATGTATATATGTTTCTAGTTTAGACCTGGGCTGCCTTAGAGCTAATAATAGGTTATACAATTGAATTTCCTTGAAATTGATTTTGCATTAAGTAAAATGCAAAAATGAAAATTCTGTTGCCTTAATGGATTAAAAGAAGTCCGTTTGAAAGTTTCAGAGGAGAGTGTAAGAATCCACTTTGAAAAAATATCTTCCAGCATCCAGAAGGGGTTTGGTTAATATTCACAAATCACTCATGGATCAAGTGAAAAGTGAAAGGGAAGTCGCTCAGTCATGTCTGACTCTTCGAGACCCCATGGACTGCAGCCTACCAGGCTCCTCCGTCCATGGGATTTTCCAGGCAAGAGTACTGGAGTGGGTGGCCATTTCCTTCTCCAATGCATGAAAGTGAAAAGTGAAAGGGAAGTCGCTCAGTCGTGTCTGACTCTTCGAGACTCCATGGACTGCAGCCTATCAGGCTCCTCCATCCATGGGAATTTCCAGGCAAGAGTACTGGAGTGGGGTGCCGTTGCCTTCTCCTCTATAAGTTGCTACGGGCTACTATTCCTTTAACAAATAGGTAACAAAAGAGCTCTAAATATTAACATGTTAAAATTAGGTTTTTGTCTTATGTTTTAAATTAGTAAGCCTCAAATTTTTCAAGCTTGCATCTCAAAAGCTTTATTATATCATTTATTATTTCACATCACTTACCTTCTCAATTTTTTTGTCTCTGTTGGAAGTTGGCCAATGCAATATCAGATTTTTATTCATTTCATAGAATCTGTTCCTGTTATACCTTGAAATATTGATTTGCTCATCATTCCACAGTTAAAATCTGTAATGTACCAGCTTGTCTCTGGTACTTAAACATGTCCCAGGATATTTGCTAAAGATAAAAATAAGATCCTGTTGTTAAGTGAAATTTAGTAACACATTCAGGTTTTATTTTTTTTGAACCCAAAGCTTAAATTGCTAAAGGGCATCATTATTATTTCATAGTCTGCTCAGGAGAAGGGTCTTGCCAACATCAGCCTGGACCTGAGAATGGAGGATTCCATCCTTTAAGCCACATTTAAAACTTTATGTTCAAGTTCATTTATTCTTGGCAAAAGTCAACTCTCTGTTTTTAAGAAAATGAAATGGACTCAGAAGTTGTATGAATATCAAGTAAATTGCTACAAAATGGCATTTTGTTCGGTAAAGTGAAAAAGAATCATAAATGTATGATTCTTTTGCATGGTAAGTGAAAATAAAATCTAGGGAAGAAATGTTTCATAAAAAGCATTGAGGACTTAATAAAATATTTAGAGATTAGTTTGTTACAGACAGCTATTCATCTATCCTTTAACTTTATTCTGCTTTTGGCTGTAATCAGATTTTGGTTGGTTTCATCTTCAAATTAATAATATCCCCCAGTTTTAAATTAATAACTGTACTATAGGGTAGATACTTAAACAAAAACAGATTCCATAAAAAGTAACCACTATTCACTTTTCCAGCACAAACTCCATGTGTTTAGTATGAAAAATTTGGGCCACAGTTAAATATATTCATATTACTACGTTTTTCCACCCAGAGGGGGATTGCATTAAGTATACAGGGCATAATATTTATACTGGCATGATTAAATCTATTTACCTATTTAAAAGAAAGACTATTAATAACAGGCACACTGCAGCACTGAAAACAGAATTGGTATTCCCTTCCTTAATTAAATAATCTATTCAATCGATTTGCAAAAAATATATGGAGCATCTGCTCTGAGTCCAACCCTGCTTCATGAAACATAGTCTTGTGGTTTTTGTTTCTTTTAAGATTTATGTATTTCTTTTATTTTTTGGCTCTAGTGGATCTTTGTTGCTTCACATGGGCTTTCTCTCATTATGGCGAGCGGGGGTTACTCTTTGTTGTGGTACATGGGTTTGTCATTTCAGTGGCTTCTCTTGCTGTGAAGCATAGGCTATAGAGTGTGTGGACTCTGTAATTGTGGCTTCTAGACTCTATAGGGAACAGACTCAACAGTTGTGGTGCACGGGCTCTGTTGCTCCAAAGCATGTAGGATCTTCCCAGAATGGGGATTGAACTGGTGTCCCTTGCACTGCAAGGCACATTCTTAACTACTGGACTACCAGGGAAGCCTAGTCTCATGTTTTGAGAGAGGGGCTCATCGCCATGTCTTCCCTGTGAGTCTTGTGGCATATTAAAGACAACCAGAAATTCTCAAAACTCCTGTGGAGCGTGTTAAGACCCCAACCCCTAAATCTGGGGTGGGGTGGTGGGGGGGGAGTCTCTACGATTTGTTTGGCCAAGGGAGTATGGGGTAAGTGACATGCTGTCCTTCTTATGTAAGGTTAGGTTACAAAAGTCTTGCCTCTTCTCCTTGGTCTCTTGGAAAACTAGCCCTTAGAACCCTGACACATCATATAGAAAGAAGGAAACAGAGACTGAGGCTGCCCTGTATCCTGGGAGGAACCCAAGCCACAAGCCAAGGGAGGCTCTGGAGAATGAGATGTCATGCAGAGAGAGCATGAGAGAGAGACAGAGAGGGAGAAGGAGAGGGATATGCACTAAGAAGCCCAATGTGTAAGTGCAGAGGACATCCTGGAAGTGGTTTCTCCAGCCCAGTCACTCTGCAGCTGAAGCCACAAAGAGCAGAGATGGGTCATCCAGTCAAGACCTCCGCAAATTCTTGACTCCCCCAAACTGCAGAGAAAACAAAATCTTTGGTTGAAGCTGCTGAACTATAGGATAGTTTGCTGCCTAGCAATTGATGACTAGAGAAAGCTTATTATAATAGACTACAAATTAAATAAGGAATTGCTAGTGGAAAGGAAAACGTTTCCCTTGGGAATTAAAAAAAAAATCAGGAAGAGCTAGGGTATATTATTCTTAGTTGTTATCGTTGTTTAGTCACTAAGTCGTGTCCAACTCTTTTGCAATCCCATGGAATATAGTCCTCCAGGCTCCTTTGTCCCTGGGATTTCCCAGGCAAGAATACTGGAGTGGGTTGTCATTTCCTTCTGCAGGAATCTGTCTTCCTTGGAGAAGACATATCTCCTGCATTGGCAGGCGGGTTCTTTTCCACTGAGCCACCAGGGAAGCCCATGTTATTCTTAGTATGAACAGTTTAAAACTTTGATACCATGAGGCCATCCTTCAAAATCCTGAATCTTAGATGAAATAAAATTTTGATCATTGATAAAACTAAAATTACCCCTTGTTTCATTTCTAAACATGTGAAAAAACCTGAAAAACCCCTGAAAAACTCAACCCTGAAAAAACCATAGTTCTAGCCTTCAAGGACATTAAAAAAAATGATGCATTAAATTATTTTTCTTTGCTAGAAGATTGGTTTTGGTAAGGTTTCCAGTAGTTGTGTTTGGATGTAAGAGGTAGATCATAAAGAAGGCTGAGCACTAAAGATGCTTTCAAACTGCAGTGCTGGAGAAGACTCTTGAGAGTCCCTAGGACAGCAAGGAGATCAAACCAGTCAATCCTAAATGAAATTGATCCTGAATATTCACTGGAAGGACTGATGCTGAAGCTGAAGCTCCAATGCTTTGACCACCTGATGCAAAGAGCCAACTCATTGGAAAAGACCCCGATGCTGGGAAAGATTGATGACAGGAGGAGAAGGGGGTGACAGAGGATGAGATGGTTGGATGGCATCACCAAATCAGTCAACATGAGTTTGAGCAAGCTCTGGAAGACAGTGATGGTCAGGGAAGCCTGGCATGCTGCAGTCCATGGGGTGGAAAAGAGACATGAGAGCGACTGAACAACAACATCTTAACACCTTGAGGAAGTACTTAATAATAGGAGATAAATTCCACTGATGACAATTAGTTTTATTTTTCCACCACAGTAAAACATACACGTGAAGAACAAGAGAAAAAGTGATATGGATAGATTTCACGGCTCATGGCTTTTGACACAGTCTTAGACATCTGTGACAAGGAGCAGGATTGAAACATTCAAAGGGAAGATCTTTGCAGGAGAGGTCACTCACGGTGACGTGAATCTTGAAGGGGGTCTCAACATAGTGGACAAAGTTTTTCCAATTGATTTTCCAATGCAATCTGTTCTTGATGAACCTCCTTGAGCTGCTGTTAGACTGACTATTCAACTGGGTCAGCACTGGACCAAGACAACTATTTTCCAAAGGAAGTTGTGGTACAACAGAACTTTTTTGTGAGAGTTCAGATAGTGGTATAGAGAGGATGCCATAGGACCCCAGATGAGAGAATGGGGGATGTGGATATAGATGTAGAAATTCCCAGGTTTCACTAGTGGTGAAGAACCCACCTGGCGATGCAGGAGACCCAAGAGACGAGGGTTCCACCCCTGAGTCAGGAAGATCCCCTGGAGAAGGAAATGGCAACCCACTGCAGTATTCTCGAGTCGAAAATCCCATGGACAGAGGAGCCTGGTGGGCTACAGTCCATGGGGTCACGAAGAGTTGGATACAACTGAAGTCACTTAGCACGCAAACATGTAGTTATAGATGTAAATGTAGACATAGGTTTCTCCAGTTCTCTTTTAATATAAAAAATGTGCATAGTATATATTCAATATTATTGATATTGCATATGCATGCATCCAAATATGTGAGCATATATACAGCTGTTTGGAGACCCATTCCCCCCAAATCATCTCTTTGACATTATACACTATTATTTAAACATAATGAATTCATCATCCAATTAATCCATAACTAAAACTTAATTTTAAGTTTTTTATTATGGGTTATTATATTTAATATAATATTGACTATTTAGTAATGAGGATGCCAAACAGATGCCTTGAAAAAATTCCTTGACTCAATGTCTGTGTTTTCTGATATAATGACACACAAATGTTTTTCTTGTAAGAAACTGTATTAGTCACCTTATTTCCAACACATTGCATATCCCTGCTTTTTTCTCTAGATTTGGAAATGAATGATGAATATGTCATGAAGGGATAGGAAGTAATCACCTCAGAGACTTGAGAACCAAGTTTGTATTTTCTTTCCACATCTCCACCCTCAAATTCACTCCTGGAGAAGATGACATGTGTGACGTGGGATAGTTACATATAGCTGAAGAGTATTAATAGAAATATAACAAATACTAAACTCTCTGCTCTTCCACTTCATCCTTTGTATTTCCACATCTCAATTGTTGAATGAGTTGACCTCACTTCAGACTTATCACGCATTGATTTAAGAAACATGTCTGACAACATCATCTTTCCTAACAATATATAGAAAGATTTTTAAATAATTTTAATGCCAAATTTTATTCATATATTGCCATTGTTTTACTATGTCAAAGTCTGGACATATGTTAAAGTTGGGGCTCCTAGATGCCTTTCTAATTGGTGAAATCAGAATCATCTTCTAGCGCTTTCTTCCAGAAGATTCTAGAATCAGAATCTTCTTCTAGCACTTTCTTCACAACAAAGTTCCTATAAATAGCCACACAGGCATGTAGAACTTTACACACATATACACACACACACACACACACACACAATTTTGGAGACTATACATATTTTTTACATGTGCAGGATAACCAAACAACATGGAGGAAGGTTAAGAAAACAGGCAGCCTAGAAAGAAGTTGAGTTTGTAGTGAAGAAAGATATTATGGCAGAGGAATGGCAAGACATAGCCCATCACCTGACCAAGTTCCTGAGGTTATTCTGGGGATTGGCTCACAAGGAGTCACACAGAGGGGAGCCAGCAATTTAAAAACAAATATCGTATATTAACATATATGTGAAATCTAGAAAAATGGGATAGATGATCTTATTTGCAAGAGGTAGACGCAGACATAGAGAACAAATATATGGATACCAAGGGGGAAAGCGATTTGGGTGAAAGGAATTGGGAGATTGGAATGAACACACACTCCACTGGTCCTTGGTATAAAATAAGTAGCTAATGAGACTGTACTGTGCAGCACAAGGAACTCTAATGCACTGCAGTGACCTGAATTGGAGAAGGCGATGGCACCCACTCCAGTACTCTTGCCTGGAAAATCCCATGGATGGAGGAGCCTGGTAGGCTGTAGTCCATGGGGTCGCTAAGATCAGACACGACTGAGCAACTTCACTTTTCACTTTCATGCATTGGAGAAGGAAATGGCAACCCACTCCAGTGTTCTTGCCTGGAGAATCCCAGGGACGGGGAAGCCTGGTGGGCTGCCGTCTATGAGGTCACACAGAGTCGGACACAACTGAAGCGACTTAGCAGTAGCAGTGACCTGAATGGGAAGGAAATTCAAAAGGGAGAGGATATATGTACATGTACGACTGATTCATTTTGCTGTATACTAGAAACTAACACGACATTGTAAAGCAACTATACTCCAATAAAAATTAATTCAAAAAAATTTTTAAAAAAACCTAGAAGATAGTGTATTTCCCTCCCTATAGATTTTAAAATTTTATTTCCTGTAGATTTTTTTATGCTTCCTGAGTAGGAATTCCTTTTACAGCTAGACCAAAAGCTGCCCTCATTACATTTATTCACTCATTCCACAAGCATCTATTGAGCATACCTGCTCCATGGGCAATGTAGTAGAAGACGGGGAGCCAGCTCAGTCCACATGCTGATCGGACACCTGTTGTGGACATCCATTAGCCACAGCCCAGTTCTCAAGATCCAGGGTTCTGAAAGCAGAGAGGCCATGGACAGGTCAACTGGGGGCTATTTCAATACCCCAGACAGTATCAGGAGACTGATCAAAAATGAGGCACACTTTGGCTGATGGGTTAATATTTGCTGGTGATTTATTCCATTTGACTCATCCCCAGGGCTGCTTCCTTTTTCTCTCTTTACCCACCTAGTGGTGAATGCTTCATTTTTTTTCTTTCGCTGGACTTGGGCCCCATGCATTAGAGGAGTTTTGACTTTTTCAGTCTAGTTCTGTTTTCCAAGGTCAGCTAGGAAATAGAGCCATTATTTATTCCTTGCTTGTCTCTTTTCGGTGAAGGTACAAAAGCAATTCTTATTTTCTTTCTGCTGGTCAATTAAATGTAATGACACTGTAAGAATAGTGATGGGAAATATTTTCCTGCATGTAATTTTTTTCTTACATCCGAGTTCTGTTCTCTGCTCAGACACAGAGATTAAAAAAAAAAAAAAAAAGCCACAAGTTATGAGAAAATTGGGGGAGGATGCACTCTCAGACCTCCCTGGGTGGCTATTACCAAGAGAGCATAGTAACAAAACACTCATGCTTAGAGTCAAAGTGACAGCAACAACCAAATCAGCAAAATCTGGGGTTCTATATGTTATTGTGTGGATCCTTTAAAATAGTTAACCAAAAGATTGGAACTAAAAAATTTTCTTTTTATTTACTTGGATTATGTGGTGAATAAATAATTGGCAATTTCATCTCTTGTGACATCAACACATGGATAGTGTTACTGTGTGATTTAAAGGCAACAATGAAATGAGCTAGATGTGTGTTTTTATTGGTTTTAATTCAATAAAAACCCAAACTGCTCACTGGAATCTGTTCTAGTTGGACCCCCTTTTTGGGATAACTGCTTACAATTAGTATTATTATTTGAATAAGAATAAAATATTTGACCATGCAGACAATAGGTCTTTCTCAACCACACTGTTCCTTTTTTCTCCTCCCAGTCGCAGGCATGGGAGAGATTTAAAAATATCTGTGGGCTTTGGCACACATTTTGGCTGGCAAAGCAGTTCGCCAGCTGTCCCAGTCTGCTGCCATTTTCCATGTCTCTCTTGACCCTGCGCTTCAAGTTTTGGTTATTCAGCACTGCAGTCCTTCTCAGCCTGCCTGGCACCTCCTAGAAGCCATCACGGCCTGATGCTGTGGCCTCCCTACTCGGTCAGCACGCACACAACACCCCCATGAGGGAAGGCGCAGTTTCTGAGACACCCTCACAGGTACATTGGTTCTATTAAGGGGAGATTTGAGGACAAGTGTGGGGTATTTATGGAACAAAAACATCATCCCCCCATCAGTACATAGTGCCTAGCTAGGCCTCTATGAAATACAGGAGTTAATAGGAGTGACAGGATATTAGGAAGAGGATAACCAACTTTTCTGGAAGAGTGTGTTTGTGTTTAACAAAAAGGAGTATAAATGTTAGTCATGGCCACCTGGAAGGGTTCAAGTAAAAACAGCAAAGAAAGAGTGTAGGAAAATACACTGGTCTGTAGCACTGCTCAGGAGGGTAACAAACCTCCAGCCACGTGAGTCTGTTGACAACTTGAAATATAACTTGTCAGAATTGAGTTGTGCTGTAAGCGTGAAATATACAACAGATTTCAAAGACCTAGTATGGAAAAAAAAGAATGTAAACTATCTCATTAATAAATACATGTTGAGTTTGGGATTAGCAGGTACACACTGCTGTTTATAAAACAGGCAAACAGCAAGGACCCACTATATAGCACAGGGGACTATATTCACTGTCGTGTAATAATCCATAATGTAAAAGAATCTGAAAAAGGAACTGAATTGCTTTGCTGTACACTTGAAACTAACACAACATGGCAGATTGAACTGTCTTTCAGTAGAAAATGAATGAATGTTTAAGACAGAGAATATATTGGTTCTCACTAGGTTTCTACCGCTACATAAAAATTACACCAAAACTGAGTATCTTAAAAACAACAGTGTTTCTTATCTCAGAGTTTCTGTAAGTTGGGAATTTGGGAGCAGCTCAGGTGGGTGTCTTTCGCTCAGAGTCTCCCGTAAGGCTGTTATCAAGTACCAGCTGAGGCTACAGTCATCTGAAGGCTCAAATAAGGGAAGGATGCACTTGCAAGCTCACTCACATGGTTGGAGCAGGACACCATCTTCCATCTAGCAGTTCATAAGGTGGAAGTTGGCTTCCATCAGAAGGAGCAAGAGAGAGAAGACAAGGTGAAAGCCACAGCCTTTTTATAAGCTACTCTCAGAATGACCTCCTATCATGTGGCTGTATTCCATTCATTAGAAACAAGTTTCTAAGTCCAGCCCACGCTCAAGGGGAGAGAATTACAGAGGGATGTAAATACTAGAAGGCAGGGATCACTGGGAGCCAATTCAGAAGCTATTTTCCACATGATCCAATTTTTTAAATTGGATTCAGATAATATTACCTCCAAGACTGCATCTATATTTTCTCTTGCATTCATGGAGATTTATCTAAAAGTCATGAGAGATGTGAGGCGAGAATAAACAGGAGGCTGGAAACTGACGTCATGACAGACTCTTGAACTAGATGCTTTTATGATATTCACAAGAAGATTCAGAGGTAGGTCCTTACTGCTGCCATTTTCAAAGAAGAAAACTGAGGCTCACAGAATCAGATATGGGACAGAGAGCTTTGTGGCTTGATACTGCTGCTGCTGCTGCTGCTAAGTCGCTTCAGTCATGTCCGACTCTGTGCGACCCCAGAGATGGCAGCCCACCAGGCTCCCCCATCCCTGAGATTCTCCAGGCAAGAACACTGGAGTGGGTTGCCATTTCCTTCTCCAGTGTATGAAAGTGAAAAGTGAAAATGAAGTCCCTCAGTCGTGTCCGACTCCTAGCAACCCCATGGACTGCAGCCTACCAGGCTCCTCCGTCCATGGGATTTTCCAGGCAAGAGTACTGGAGTGGGGTGCCATTGCCTTCTCCATTCCTACAAATATACATTGGAAACAGAACTGTAGGATTTCTTTTGATTATATTTTTTCTATTAGTTTCCATGCAACTTGACACTAGAACTGAGTATTAAAAATAACTCATCTATTTTTCAATTATTAAAATAATACATGTGCACAAAATTAACAAATTATAGAGAATTGGAGGTATGAGGAGGGCTTCCCAGGTGGCAATAGCGGTAAAGAACCCATCTGCCAATGCAGGAGACATAAGAGATGCGAGTTCTGTCCCTGGGTTGGAAGATCCTCTGGGGGAGGGGATGGCCATCCACTCCAGTATTCTTGCCTGGAGAATCCGTATGGACAGAGGAGTCTGGAGGGCTATAGTCCATGGGGTCACAAAGAGTCAGACATAACTGAAGCGACTTAGCAGGCATGCAGAAGCGTGAGGAAGGATACACTGTGATGGTGGTTTAGTCGCTAAGTCGTGTCCGACTCTTGCAACCCCACGGACTGAAGCCCGCGAGGCTACTCTGTCCATAGGATTTTCCAGGCAAGAATACTGCAGTGGATTGCCGCTTCCTTCTCCAGGGGATCTTCCTGACCCAGGGATCGAACCTGGGTCTCCTGCATTGCAGGCAGATTCTTTACCGACTGAGCTATGAAGGATACACGGTATTGCACAATTAAATATATTAGCCCATGCTTCCCTGGTGGCTCAGTCGGTAATCTGCCTGCCCATGCAGGAGACACGGGTTTGATTCCTGATCCAGGAAGATCCCACATGCTGCAGAGCAACTAAGCCTGTTCCCCACAAATATTGAGCCTGTGCTCTAGAGCCTAGAAACTGCAAACACTGAGCCCACGAACCCACGAGCCCTGCTCCACCACCAGAGAAACTGCCGCAAAGAGAAGCCGGCGCACCGCAACTAGAGAGAAGGCCCTGTTCGCGGCACCTAGAAAAACGCCTGCGCAGCAATAAAAAGAACCCGGCATAGCCAAGATAAATAAATAATAAATACAATTAAAAAATATATATATATGAGTCTTATGTTGTCAGAGTAAGCTTTGGCCAGTAGCAGCAAGGCGAAAGTCCATCTCCATGGTGACAGAATCTAAAGAAACGGGAGGGCAGCAGCCTTTACGAGGCTCAAGAGACCAGCAGTGTCTTGCTGCTTTAGGAAGATCCCACTTAATAAATTTCTGGGTAGCACAGGGCAGTAATGTAGGTGAAGAGGATATCAAGGAGATGGCCAGTGGCTAAAGGTTAATGCTCAGTCCTTATAATTCAATTGTTCCTATCCTTTTTTTTTTTTTTTTTTACAGAAGTGAAACTTGTTCAGTCGCATCTGACTCATTAAGACCCCATGGCATGGAATTCTCCAGACCAGAATACTGGAGAGGGGAGCCTTTCCCCTCTGCAAGGGGATCTTCCCAACCCAGGGATCGAACCCAGGTCTTCCACATTGCGGGCAGATTCTTTACCAGCTGAGCCACCAGGGAAGCCCTTTTGACAGAAAGCTTCTTATTAAAGGCTTGTGGCCTTAAACCAACAAGTGAAGTGAAGCCGCTCAGTCGTGTCCGATTCTTTGCGACCCCAAGGACAGTAGCCTACCAGGCTTCTCTGTCCCAGGCAAGAGTACTGGAGTGGGTTGCCATTTCCTTCTCCAGGGGATCTTCCCGACCAAGGATCGAACCCAGGTCTCCCGAATTGCAAGCACTCGCTTTACCCTCTGAGCCACCAGGGAAGTTGTGATTTGTTTTCTTGCTTGAACCAACAAGTACAGAATCCTAATCCGTAATAGCTAGAATCCTAATCTAGCTGTGTAGAATCCTAATCCTGTATAGCTAGAATCCTAATCTAATCCTAATCCCGTATAGCTAGAAGTTTTAAAGTAGACGTGTTCTAGAAATGATTGGACATATTTGACATTAAGAATCAGAGGCCTAAAGTTACAGCCACCTGGAGAACAGGAACCAGAGCTATTGACATCTGATAACACTTGATATAAATTAATAAAACATCTAAGTCCTGCGTGCCTGGGGGCTCACTGTAATGTTTGTAATAAGTAGAATGAATGCTGCTGCTTGTTGGAACTCAGGCCTTTGAGCCCAGGGTGCTTGGCATCCTCTACGTCTGAAAGTGTTCTTGAACTTCAGTACTGTTTCACTTGCACCAACAGAACTTGTCTGGGAAAATATCTAACAAGCCATGGTAAGAAACATCTCACTACAGCTGTACCGCCTGCCTTCTCTCGGCCCCAAGTTATCCGATCTTGCTCTTGTCAGTGAGGCGTGTCGATGAAGTCAAACCCGAGTGTGTGCTTTGCTTTCGAGCCCCAACTGATGACAGCCGTGCCCAGTTGATTTAATGAGCTGGGGGCAGATAAAGGCGAGGATTTGCAATGTTAGAAGTGTCTTCCCAGGTGAGAAGACAAAGATTGCTGACATGCCTCTTTCTCACAGCCCGGGTGCCCAACCCGGGCCTGGAAGCACATCAAAGGCCATACTTACCTTCTTTTTATGCTCTGGGTCTGACTCTCTCCCTCTCTGATTGCATGCCTGCGCTCCTCACGAGTTGAACAATGGAGCTATTATGCTCTTGGGAGAAGAAGGAGCCTTACCTCAAAGGCCAGGTGCCAGGGGTAAGTTTCCTCGTGTCCAATGACTGTGTGGTAAATGGTTCAGGCTTTGTTTTTCTTTCTCTTCTATTTTTTCAGTCTTTGCTGTCAGGCTGCCAGACACTGGCCCTGAGCCCATATCAGCACGGGGCATCTAGTTGTGTTACAAACTTGAGTTCCATTGTCTTTCACTCTCTCCCAACCTAGTATCTGATTGTATTTCTGTCTCCTTATCAGTGCTAAAGAGCAAGGGCAAATCAGCTTCAGTAAAAATTGAACTGCAGTCCCAAAGTTCCCATTTCATCACCTGAATCCAAATTGTTTTCTATCGCTGATTGGTTTGGATGAGGTGAAGGTGATTATAAGAACAAGGAAGGAGGACAGCGATATGGTTTTTACCTTTGAGTGACAAAGCTGCACACTGCCACTGGCCTTCTCCATTAGCTCAATCAAAACTTATCAAGGGAAAACGAGAAAACAAATCACAAGTGGATGGCAGTGAGTTCTGGCTACACAGTGATGTTTCTAGCCTGGGGGACAGGTGTCTGCTATGAAACGATGACAGTATCTGCCAGAATGTTTTTACTTAGCATTGATGCTAATAATGATAGCCAATATTGTTACAGTTGTCTTAAAACATTGTCTGAAGCACATTATGTATATTATCTCATGAAAGTGAATGTGTTAGTCTCTCCATTGTGTCTGACTCTATGCAACCCCATGGACTGTAGCCTCCCAGGCTTCTCTGTTAATGAAATTCTCCAGGCAAGAATACTGGATTGGGTAGCCATTTCCTTCTCCAGGGCATCTTCCCCACCCAGGGCCTGAACTCATGTCTCCAGCATTTCAGGCAGACTCTTCACCATCTGAGCCACCAGGAAAGCCTACAGCAACCTTGGCAAAGTAGTAGTGTTGATTACGTGTTATTGAAGAAGACTTGGGAGGTTGGCTAGATTAACATCACAATAGTCCCAAGCTAAAACTTGGTGGCTGACAGATCTGTTTTATACCAAAAGTCAACCTCTCAACCACTCTGTTAGAATGGGAACCTCTCACCTCCACCAGCTATTTAAGGAGAATCAGTGCTCCAGACAGTAACAAAAGCGCTTCAAAATACAATGCAAATTGATTAAGGTCCAGGTATTCTCACAAAATCTACACGCAGGGACTTGATTGCTTTACTTATCTGTTGAGCTTGAACAACCCAAGTAGTTGGGCCTCTCCCATCTCACCAGGTGTTTCAAGCAATTGAAGAACTCTGTGAGACAGTGGTATTAGCTAGCAGTGGTATTAGCAAGATGTGGTCACTAGCTGACCTGCTTAGTTCAGTTCATCCCTGGGGTCTAGTGTATAGGGTTGCTTGGCCTTCATGACTGACAATCCCCTAAATTGTACGTATGTGTGAGGATGCCTGTCCCACATTCTATCACCATCTTTGCTTTAGAGTCCCTTCTAGGCGCAGAAAATCATTTTATTGGGCTGAAAACCGTATAGATTCATCTTTGTGACCAACGCTGATTACAGCCAGAGTCCTCAATTACTCAAGATTCAGAGTTTAGCCCAAATGCCACTTCTGTGGCTTCTGGAAAGGAGAATGGCCTCATTTTCAAGTTTTTCAAACTCATGGTTTGAGAGGGGTGAGAATGAGTTTGGGATGTGGGCTCATGAACAGGTGGTCAGGGCACAAAGTCTCCTCTGGCTCCTTCTCAATTCCTGTTTCTGCTGAATAGTTCTGGGTTATGTTTCCCTGTCACTCCATACACAATGTTCCTCTGGGCTCCTTGGAACCAGACAGAAGGGTTAACCAGACAGATCCTTTAGTGTGCTGTCTCATTATGATCCTTTAACGTGCGGTCTCACACACATGCACGCCCCTCTCTCTCTCAGACATATTCTGTTATTCACATACATTCACACATACACAAATACACACACACACACACACACACACACACACACTTACTCTCTCCCCCTTCTAACAAATATTTACTCTCTCAATATACACACACACAGATACACAAGCTCATCTCTCTCCATCTCTTTCCTACTTGCACCACATTCACTCTTTCTCACACACTTATACACATGTACATACTGACACACATGTTCACACTCCCCTTTCAGACACACATCCAGGTGTTTCTCACACACAACACACTTCTCAAACACCTGCATAAACAAAACCTGTATATAACATCCGTGTACTCCACAGACATTACTTGGGGAGAGGTGGAAAGATACTTTATATCACAATTTAGCTATGTTTTTTCCAGGAGTCATGTATGGATGTGAGAGCTTCTTTATGAAGGTTGAGCATTGAAGAATTGATGTTTTTGAACTGTGGTGTTGGAGAAGACTCTTGGGAGTCCCTTGGACTGCAAGGAGATCAAACAAGTCAATCCTAAAGGAAGTCAACCCTGAATATTCATTGGAAGGACTGGTACTGAAGATGAAGCTCCAATACTTTGGGCACCTGATGGGAAGAATTGACTCTTTAGAAAAGACCCTGATGCTGGGAAAGATTGAAGGCAGGAGGAGAAGGTGACGACAGAGGATGAGAGGGTTGGATGACATCACCGACTCGATGGACATGAGTTTGAGCAGGCTCCAGGAGATGGTGAAGTACAGGGAAACCTGGTGTACTGTAGTCCGTGGGGTCACAAAGAGTTGGACATGACTGAATGAGTGAACAACAAAAGTACTTAAAATTAAAGATGAGATTTTTGTTCATAAAAGTCCTTCAGGAATTTGGGGATGCTCTTCACATTTCCCATCTTTCCCTTTCTATTCCCCTCTCTTCTTTCTCCCTTTCATCTGTAAATTCCAAGTCATATCCAGGTAAGAGCTATTTAGCTATTGATTTGTTCCTTAATCTTCTGCCTCCAGGGTCTTCACTGCTATTCACAGTAGCTTTAATTATATTCACATCTCCAAAATTAAAAAAAAAGTACTGTATCATTATTAAGCTTAGTATTGCAATATCAAATAATTCTCTCCTAGTATTGATAAGTAGCATTAATTAATCATGAATTATGAATTAAAATTTGTAGATTAGTCTAGAAAGTTGTTCTACCACCAGCTCTGGGAAGAGTGCAGCTCAGAGAAGGCTGTTCTGCCTCTTTTATTTATCCTGGATATAGACACTGTCCATATCCTAATTCTTCACAGTAAATCTACAAATGGGCTAAGGTGATATTAAGGTTTACTGAAGAGCTGTGGCACAAACTTGGTAGGAGGTAAAATTAGGTATCCATCATTTTTCATTATCCATGATATTTCCATCAGAAACAATATTAACATATTACTGCTTTTCCCGTCCACATTTCTTCTATAGGTATCTATTTCAATAATCTAGCTTTGTATTCTGCTCTTTCAACATTAAAACAGCTTATGCCATTATATAATTTTAAAGAATCTTTGTTTAGTAATTCCATAATATTCTACCATATGGGGATTCCACACTTTATTTATTTTCTATAACAGATATATCCTTATGTTATCAAATTCTACCTTTTTTTAAATTGACAATTCTAAAAATCAAATAAATTTTGCATGTAGCATTGTACAAGTTTAATATGTAGTGTGTTACTTTGAAATTTTATGTACGGTAATATGATTGCAGATGTAGAGATATCTATCATATTACATAATTATAGTACAATATTATATTGTTTATATTCAGTATACTGTGCATTAAACGTCTATACTTATTTGTTACCCACTACGAGTTTGTATCCTTAAATACCACCACCCTTATCCCTTCATTCCCTGGTAACCACCATTTTACACCATTTACACTGTTTTACCCTGTTCTTTTACAGGTTAAACTTTTTCAGATCCCACATATAAATGATATCTCACAGTACCTTTCTTTGACTTATCTCGTTGAGCATAGTGTGCTCAAGGTCTGTCCATCCATGAGAAAGGTCACAGATCTCCCTTTCTCATGCTGGAAGAACCAAACAGACATCTATCCAAAAAGAACATTAGAATGTCCAACACAAAAACGATGCTCAAAGTCACTAATCAACTGAGAAACGCAAATCAAAACCACAGTAAGCGATCACCTCCCACCTGTTAGAATGGCTATCATCAAGAAGACAAGAGATAACAGGTGCTGCTGAGGATGTGGTGAAGGGGAACCCATTATAGGTGGGAAAGTAAGTTTGTCCAGCCACTACGGAAAATAATCTGGAGGCCCCACAAAAAAATTAAAAATAATCTACTATATTAATATTCATAACAAACAAGATATGGAAGCAACCCAAATGTCCATTAACAGATGAATAGATAAAAATGATGTGCACATATACAAGATGAAATATTAACTTCTACTTTTATAATAAAATAAAGTACTCTGTGATGAATAATTTTGAATATGTCTTTATGCATATCTCTGATTAAATCCATATTATAAATTCCTGGAAGAAACTATTGAGTCAAAGGATCAACTATTTTATGCTCTAAATAGTTACTGTTAAATTGTTTATTAAATAGATTGGTTTCAGTTTATGCTTTCACCTGTAGAGTATGTGATTAATCCCTCATCAACATTAAATAATCTTGAAAAATACTTTTGTTGTCTTTTGAACAACATACTAATAAATCCTATGAAGAGAAATAAAAATGTAGAAACATGCATGGGTAGATTTTGAATTAACATGATACCATTTTTTATTTCAATTGAAGTACAGTAGAGCATCTGTTTGGCTGACAAATAGATATGATTAAAAAATAAAAAATACTTGATTATAGTAGATTCAATGTCAAAATAGCAACATTTGGTTGTAAAGTCCTTGTAATCTCATTACCTGTCCACCGACATACTAGTTATATTAACCTGCTTTTTCTGATATAAAAATATGGCTTTTGTATGGTTTTATTTGTTCTTGGAGAAAACAAATTTACACTTTCATGTAAATAAAAACTCAGAAACATACCATCAGAGAGCATAAGAACAATATAAACAGTAATTTAAAATCTGATAAAAAAGATTGAGATTTGGAAAAAATGTTCAAGATAATGAAATTGCGGTTGTCAGTTTCCTAGAAAAATTTGTTCCTATGGGTGAACTAAAACATCAGAATTACATTTTCAAACAGAAGAAGTACATTTTACACTTTATATAAAGGATGAGAGTTCCATTTGACAATTACATAATACAGTTCCATTGTATTTGTATCTCTAAAAAGTAATTGTATCTCTAAAAAGTAATATGAAGAATTTGCTCTGTTTATAAGCCTTGGGAGCAATTTCAATTTCCTACTAATGGCTAAGACTTACAGGACAAAACTTAAACCTGAAGTGAAAGTGATTTATATGATTCTCATATATAGGCTAGTTTCATAGATTTCTGTGGCTTAGTTACAATGACCTATAACTTGTGTGAAAATCACCTACAAATGTACACACACACACACACACACACACACATATATATATATATACATAGCTGTTAAAACTAGACAACATAATTTAACCACAAAATTCACAGTTGCTAAACCAAGACAGTTCTAATTATTTAACCAAAGAAAGGCAGAATAGTTTAACCACATATAATATATATATAATCAGAAATATTAATTTAATATTTGTATCTAAAACAGTTCATATTGTAAAAAGGTTGTTATTTATTTTTAATTGGAGGATAATTGCTTCACAATGTTTGTTGGTTTTTATGCCATATGAAAATGTGAATCAGCCATAAGAATACATATATCCCGCTCTCCTGAGCCTCCCTCCCACTCTCCCCAATACCATATCTCCTGACTACAACATTGACCCCAGACTTGATGATAATAACTTATTGTAGCTGCATGTGCTTAGCTAGCCTGGTTTATCCCTATGCTCTTTCTTCTGCAATAACGATATTTTTCAAATTTTTTTCAGAAACTTTAAGACATCAATAATTTTATTAAAACATGATGGTTCAATTAAGTGGAATGATGATACTAAATAAGTTTGTTTACCATGAAACCTTAGTCTTGCCTAAAGGGAAATTGTTTACCGGAACAACATTAAATGAGAAAAATAATAGCAGTGCTGTGCTATCCAGATTGTCTCTGTGTCACTGTGTTGATGTCTCTGAAACACCAAATATAGAATAAGGGGGGATGACTTTCAAGCTGGTTCTATCTGGGTACAATGATAATTAAATAAGCTATCTTCTATCCAACTGCAGTATCATGTTTGGCAGCATGCTCGTAATAGATGCTAGTTAAGCAAACGACACAGTGGATGCTATATAGAACTCTATTGCTGTGAAACAGTATTACAACTTAATGGCTTAAAAAACACACATTTATCATCACAGTTTCTGTGGGTCAGGATCCTGGGCACATTTTTCCAAGGTTGTTTGCTTCAAGGTCTCAAAGCTACCATAAACGTGTTGACTGGGGCTTCAGTCTCATCCGAGGTTTGACTGGGGAAGGATTCAATTCCACACTCACACCATTCTTGATGTAATTCAGTTCCCTGTAATTGTAGGACTCAAGAGCTTGTTTCATTGAGGATCTCAGTTGGGAGCCATTGCAGGCTAGAGACTGCCTTTAGCTCCTGGAGACTGCCCCTCATTTCCCACTGTGTGGAGTCCCCAACATGATCATTTACTTCTTAAAAGCCCACATGGAATAGAGAGACTCTATCAAGATGGATGATACAGGTTTCTGTAGTGCAATCATGTTAACTACATACACAATCCCAATGCCATATACCTTGTCATCTTTAGCACAGTCTATTGATTAGCAGCAAGTCACATGTCCTGGCCACACTCGAGATGAGAACATCAAACCAGGCTATGAATAGCATAAAGCAGGGATTGTGGGGTCCACCCTAAGAGCCTTTCCATTACAGATGGGTATTCAGGTACAAAGTGATGCCTT